>NC_090937.1:586869639-587484488 GCF_040938575.1 Ambystoma mexicanum | reverse complement strand
GACTTCAACAGGCACCCCAGCAGCCAGCATGCCCACAACAGCAGCACCACAGGTCCCCCCAATGGATGCCACAGAAGGCACTGCTTCTGGTGGCAGACGCACCATAGGTGACACTGCATTAATGGCAGCATGCTCCGACACAGAAAACGGTGATGTCGATGTAGGACCCATCCATGACCTGTCTCAATCCCCCTGTTTGTTTCATTCCGTACACCATGAGGATACCACGCAGGGGCACCCACAAGACGACGACTGGCCATCCCCCACAAGCCCTGTGGCAAGGCAACATGAGGTGATCAGCCCCTCTGTGACACCACCGCAAATGGGCATGGCCCAGCAGAGGCAACAGTCCCTCGACCAGGTGATCGTGCAACAGCAGCAACTGGCCACGCTCCTCAAGGAGCATGCTGATGAATGTGGGGCTTCTAAGGCAGCCATAGAAACATCTACTGAGACACTTAGGGCAGAAATGGAGCGAAGTACAGAGACACTAAGGGTACAAATGGAGAGAAGTACAGAGACACTAAGGGTACAAATGGAGAGAAGCACCGAGAGCCTGAAGGGGGGAACTGCATGCAACGTCCAAAGACGTAGGTGGTGAACTTGCCGCTGTGCGCCGTGTGCTCACTGAGCTCTCACAAACCCTTAGGGACATGCATGGACGTGAGCAGGCAGAGACATCATCCGTTGCAAGTTCCGTCCAGGGCAGCCCCCAACGTAGATCTGGGAGGAACCTGCGCTCCACAGGCAGGGGTGCCCCTGATACCCGGAGAGGGGGCTTGCAATAGCGTCTGCCCACTGACAATGAGCATCTTTGGACACTGGTGTTCGGGGGGGAGGTAGGAGGATGGAGGGGGGGTGTTGGGCTTTCTTGGGTGGCGGGTCGATGGGGTGTGTAATATAATTTCACATATGCTATAAACATATCATAATCATCCAATGAGATGTGTGGACATTGATCTTTGTGTACGAGTCCTTTATAGGCGTACAGTCCACATTGTGCATGTTCCAGACACACACAGTGCCACAAGTCCCGTGTCCATGTATCAGCCACCAGGCGTGAGTGCTAGAAGCATGAATCTATGATATTTTGACGAATTTCACGGGCCTCCTGTGCCTCGCGGACTCCTTGAGGTGCTGCCACATCCCCACCCTCATCATGACCATCTTCAGGTGCTTGCAGTTCTGCGTCAGGGGGCATGGGCACATTTCTACGTACGCACATGTTGTGTAGCATGACACATGCCATGACCATCTTTGCAACCTTCTCATGGCGGTACAGGAGTGCCCCGCCAGACCTGCTGAGGCAGCGGAAACGAGCCTTCAGTAGGCCGAATGCCTGTTCTATGACTACACGGGTACGTGAGTGGGCATGGTTGTAGTCCTCCTCATGCTGGTTCTGTGGGTTCCGGAGTGGTGTAAGGAGCCATCTCTTCAGTGGATACCCGGCATCACCTGTATGTGGACAATAAAGGATGTTTGTGGAATGACATTGCTACGTACGCATCCCCCCCCCATTCCTGCCATGTCATTGCCGCATCACATACCCCACATTATAATGCATGAAATGAGACTCACCGAGTAGCCAGGATCTGTTCCCTGCGTGTCGCTCCATGTAGCGTGGTATTGTAGAGTTCCTCAAGACCATAGAATCATGGGTTGATCCAGGAAATCGGGCACAACAATGTGTAAAGATCCTGTTGGAGTCACACACCATTTGTACATTAAGAGAATGATATTGTTTCCGGTTGCGGTACTGGACCTCCATGGCATGTGGGACAACCAATTCCACATGGGTGCAGTCGATGGCACCAATGCAACCCGGTATGCCGGCAAGTGCATGGAATCCCACTTTTGTGTTTGTAATCTCCTGCTCCGAGCGTGGTAAAGAGATGTAGTCGTCTGCGTGCTTCAGGAGGGCATCAAGCACTTGCAATAGTGTCCGTGACAACAGTGGCTGTGAAATGCCATGCAACTGTCCGACTGTGTGCTGGTATGTGCCTGTGGCCAGGAAGTGGAGTACAGACACCACCTTCAGTAGGGGTGGGATGGCGGTTGGGCTATCTATCATGCTGACAAGGTCAGCGTGTGTCATGTTCACAATGGCGGTTATGGTGTCCCGGTCCAAACGGTAGAGGGTGTGGATCTGCTCAGCAGTGAGGTTGAACGGATGAGCTCGGAGGCGTGGGATTGCGGGCTGCCTGCGTGGTGGTAGTGGCTGTGCTGGTGGGCCTTGCTGGCCCTGCCTTGCCCTCCTCCTCCTCCTGCGTCTCCTCTGTGCGGCCGGTTGTTGTAGTTGTTGGTGTTCGTCTTCTTCTTGAAGTTGGAGTACTTGCAGTGCTATTAGGTCCCCCAGGGCCAACATCGCTAGTCCTGCCGGTAGCATTTTGGAGTGGGTGTGGTTGTGGGAGGGGGTTGGGTGTGCAATTTATGTGTTTTCAGGCTGTATAGCCTCCACCTGTGGTGATTCATTCCACCTGTGCCAGCTGCAATCCCCTTTGGGCGAGCACGTCCCGCACGCAACGCTGCAATTTGACGCATGGCATCTTGCTATTACAATCATGTATTTAATCCCGATGGCAGTGAAATATTGGTTTATATGTTCATTCTGCTATGGTCCCATTGTTTCACATACTATCTTTGCAGTCGCGAACAAACTTGTGAAGGGTCAGTGGAATGTAGTACTCGATTAACGGTGGACCCTCATGCAGCACTGTACCGAGGTTCACCGACGGGCGGGGCGTCCCATTTGTGAGTGAAGCCAGTTGCCATTTTCACACACTGCCGCACTACATGGATGAATTTGTGATTTCTAGCGGTCACAGATGCCTTTTCGACGTGGTGTTGCAAATGAGGAATTCGAAGGACAGCGCTTTCGGTTTTCAGCTAGCGGCGAGGAGACGCCCACAGGTCTGACTGCAAATATAACGTTCTATTGTTTAATGTCCTTGGGACAGGGGCCATGGCGAGAATTCAATGATTGATATGAATAGTATGGGATGCGCAATAGCGTAGTGGACGATAAGGCAGGACGTTCCCGAATACATGTTACTTCACAACACTAGAATTCCGGGCTGGAGCACAGTGGATTTTGCAGACTGCATTACGCACAGACTCAATGGAAATTTCAAATGTTATGTGAGTAAATAATCAGGCGTTTTTATACCGGGATGAGGGAATGATGTATGGATGCATGGACAGATGATTTAATTGAGAGTTTGCCATGAACATGGCTTTTTGGAATCTATCCCCTTCCCCTGCGCTATGTGATGCAGAGCTGCCATAGTGGGACCATCGTCTATCTGCCCTTGTTGAACCCTCCCTGTCTCGACGCGCCTTCAAACACTTGTGTCTATGCACGTTACTAATCCCATCTAATGGATTCTGTTTTAACAGACGCATGCACACAAACACTCGTTTGTAATAGTGTTTTCACCTCGATTTATATAGTTATGATTCGCAAGTGATTTTTGGGTGGAAATAATCCTTTTGAGTGGGCTAGCATGCATATGGCTGTAGATTTAGTGTGATCATTGAAGTGAGTAATACAAATGAAGTTCTGATGCCCATACTATTCTTTTTCATTTCATTTGGGTGACAGGTATCTCCTTCCCTTTTGCCGCTGCAATCTGTATGCCACTCCTGCAGATGGCTTTTACTCCCGACACCTGCTGCTTCGAGTTAATCAGTGGAGCACCATTACGATCTTATGGGACGATCGCCAATGGGCCACATGCCCTTACGCAGTACTAGTGGCTAGGAGTAACATATCAACCTTTCAGCTGGACTAGTGCCTACCTAATGGGACGGCCCTGCGGTTCTAGGCGCTTCCATGTTGGCTTTTTGAACGTGAATGTAGCCCCTGTGTACCATGAAGGAACAGGGCGTCACACAAGAAGAAGCTGGTCATTTATTGCGGTTGCAGCCCACAGTAATCAAAAATATTTTGGAGTTTATGACCTAATAGCTGTATGGGCTTGGTGAATTTGATGTGCATTAAATTTTTATTCTGATATTTACCGTGTAGCGTTATTCTTTGCAAGTAATGTAGCATATTCCTATTTGTGGAGCGATGTATTGTGAGAAGATCTGCATTGGGTTCCGGCTTCTGAGTATAGTTGCGTGGTACTGTACTGGCCGCGTTTGCCTACGAAGCACAGTAAGGTCAGGGATAGGGGCTGCCATTATGACTGTTTTAATGATGTCATGCTCAGGTGCGGGGATTAGCTTTTGTGTAACAGATGCCGGTCAGCCAGGTGGATTGGTGGAATGATGTGATTATCAGAAAATGGCTGGTCACAGGTGCCTGTGTTTGCGTGCGTTTCTTGGAGGGAGACTGAGGTCATGTCCATTGGAATAGCTTCTGTATTCGTGCCATCTGTGCCCTGCAGCTCCCATTGGCCCCTCTTGAGATGAGCCTGGCTGCTCAGTCACTCTGCCAACTTGTGTGGTACATGCTTATGCTGATGGTTGGTTTGTTTACTGGCAAGAGTACAGGGCTGGTGCAGTCTCCCTCAGGATACTGCTTTGAATGTTGCCTTACACTGGTGTCAAGCGATGGGGGCCTGTTGTTGTTTTGTCTCATATTTCAGTTCATATTGCTGTACTTGAACCTTCACATGGCTGTGCTGCATCAGTAAGGCAATGGTGACATGCCAAATATGGATGGCCACTCACAAGGCACTTGGAGCCCCTACATTCATTTGTTCGTTGGCATGCATGGGTGACTTGTACATTTCACTGGTTGCATTGTGTAACTTCATTGCACCTACGAGGAGTTGTGCAATGTGGGCAGGGAGTGGTGTACAGGCACTCAGTAGGGCCATTTACGGTTGGTTCACGATGCCGTAATTCTCACCATGGCGGAATGGTACTTTCCGCCATGGTTGATGGCGTTCAGTAAATGTCCGCTAGGGTCAGAATTCGCGTACCGTTGCGCCATGGTGGTAATTACGGTTTTGCATGGCGCGCGTGCGCGTACTTGGTGCAGTTAGCGTTGGCGTTCACTACGGTGTCGCTAATGGCATCGTACTTTACGGTGACGGGTCATAATCGCACCGAGCGGTATTCTATGGCGGTATTACATTTCCGCCATCGTTTTTCAATTTCCGCCAGGGTCGTAATGAGGGCCATTGTCATTTAAACATCCCTGCTCATGACATTTTTTGCTAGTGTTTTTCCATGTGGTTACTATTTCTATCAGTGAGTTTTTGATATCATGTGGTATAATTTAATTGTTGTAGTGCTTCATTTACCTAGTCTCCTCTGTTCATAAGAAGCACCTTACCTTCTTTGTCTGCCGGTTTGACAATGGTGGTTTTGTTCATTTTAAGTTTTCTTATGTTGTCACTCTCCTTAGAGTTGAGATTTGGTTGGATTCTTGGTCTTTTATTTCTCAAGTGAATTTTCCTGATATCTGCTCATACCGCTTTACTAAATTGGTCTACCACATTGTCTTGTGTCATTTGGATGCTGATTTCAAGTTCGTCTCTGCTGATAGATGTAATGAAAAATCTAGTTCTCTTGCTAGGTTTTCTAGGGTAAATTATTCTGTGTTATTTCCTAGGTTTAGCAACATAATTGCATGCTCTGCTAAATCCACTAAGAGGGGTGAAGGTTCAGTTTATGGTTTGGTAACTCTCAGGAAGTTGACCGATATTGCAAAGCATTTTTTGAGCATAATTATTTTGAAAAATGGGTACAGGTCAACATTAGTTTGAAAGTGATCGTATGTATCAGTAGAGGTGAAAGATAGGCCTTTTTTAAGTGCTGATCGTTTGTCGCTATTCATCTCAAAGTTGGACAGATTCATAACTAGATCTATTAGTTCGGTCCCCTGCTCTACTTGAATCTGGTTAGCATTCCTTGCAGATTTTTGTCTTGACCTCTTCCTGCCTCGCCTCTTGCCACTTTTGTTAGCTTTGTAATATCACATTACCTGCTATGGTAGTTGGGGTTTTGTCTGTATATTGTGTGTTCATCTGGTAGTAGTTCCGATTTGTGCTTCTGTTGTATTTTATCAGTTCTTCTAAAAAAGAACACTCTATATCACAGTTGACGTTGTTTGACCCATTTTCAACTTCCACGTCGCTACTGCTGCAATATTCTTGTTCTGGTGATGATGGGGATGCACTTGGTTCATTTGGGAGTGGTCCTCCCCTATTTGTTCTCTTAATGTGTGTTCTTAGATCATGCTATTTCTGAAAAGTATATATTATTTTGTTGATATAGTCATTTTCATCCCAATGAACTTCTTCTGTTTCTTCTGTTTCAACTTTGTTGTGAATCTTACTGGTCTTAGTTACCTGGTTTTCTTATTGTGAACCCAAAGTTGCAGAACTGACAGTTGTCCTTAGTGTCCTGTAATATGGCTCACCCACTTTAGAATGTTTAAGGACAGGTGTGATTTTGTTTGTGAAAGCGGATATGTTCTGTATTCAGGAGTGTTGGTTGACTGACAAGATTTGCTATGATGGGTATCACACATATTGTAAGGTGCACTTATAGGGGATAAAGTCTGCCTCATGGTGGACGTGAGAGCCCTTATCACATCTAGTGACATTTATACCATGGCTGCAATTATTTGTAGGTGATATCAATTTTCCTACCTGGCTGCCCTACAAATCGCACATTGCTATTGTGCAACATTTATCATCCCCCATGTGGGAAATAATCGGATAGTATCAAGTTATCTTTAGAGGAGGTTCTGAACTAAGCACTGTTTGATAGCTCCAGAGACGTGATTGTCTTGGGGGATCTAAACAGCCACTCTGTCCACACCACGAGCTGTACCACGTAAGGTGCAACCTTTAAGTACAATGCAGCAAAAGCAGGAGAACAGGCATGGCATGAAATGGTCTGAGTTTGCACATGTCTGGGAGAGTGCCACCGGCGGGTTGCCACCAGCCCTGTAACACTGAATCCGGTGCCTGACTTCCCAGTGTCACCAGGACATTACAAGTCCCGGTGGCGTGGGAAGTCAGGCGCCAGATTGTGTAAGTCTCTATTCTCCATAGGACTGCATGGGAGTGGGGAGATGGATCCGGAGGTTCCGTGACGAATCTGCCTACCAGGGCCGCTGCACCCAACATGGTCAGACTCATCAGGTGCAGCAACACCGGCAGGCAGATTTGTAGTGTGGCAGTCTGGAAACAAGGGTGCCAGCAAGCTTGCTATAGCAACCTTGTTTCCGGACCGCCACACTTGTAATGAGGCCCGAGCAATCAGTTTGAAACTGCTGCTTTGATAGGAAAAATGTAATTCAGTATTCCAACTGGATTAAGGGTCATCGAAGTTCAGTAAAGAATGCTGTTTGGCAGGGAGAATGTTTAATAAAGTAAGGGGTAGGGCTGTTGGACTACTGGTCAATCCAATTAAGGAGGGGACATGGGAGATGTTTCTGATTCGCAAAAGTGATACCTCTACTTTACCAGGACATAGCAGTGTTGCGTTTAAAATATCTAAAGTTGATATTATTTCGATTGGTAAGCAAAAAGCATTGAGGGCACCAGGCTCAGATGAGCTATCACATATTGTTCTTAAAGGAACCCCGAATTCTGGGACGACATATTACAAACACATTTCCAAAAGGTTATCAGACGTGGCATCATTCTGGACTTGTGGAAAATAGCTATCATCATCCCTAGGTTTAAGAAGGCTGCGAGCCTGTTCATTATTGACTGTTAGCCCTCTTGGATACTTCTGCAAAAATGTTGGCTTCCTTTCTCTTGAGAGAAATGATGATATAGGTTGCCAAAAATAGTATCCTGAATCCATTTCTGGCGGAATTTAGGGGTGTGCTTCTTCCCATAATATATTGGCCCTAAATATTCTCATTCAAACTGCATCACAGAAAAACAAGCCCCTGTTATATGCCATATTTGTCAATGTTAACACAGTGTTTGACACTGTTAACCAGGGTAAACTATGGAATAAACCTAGGAATAACGGAATGCATGAAAGCCTACTCAACGATGTCATTCAACTTCCCTCTTTTACGAGAGTTTGAGTGACATTGAACAGCCATGGTTTACTCTCTAAAGAAATAAACACAGGGCTAAGCTGAGGTGAATTTTGGCGCCCATGCTTTCGATCTTTATATACGGTTGACTTTGCAGAGCATGTTGGGGTGGTTAACAACTTCCCCAGAAAATCGGTGATACTTGCATTTCCTGGCTAGACTACACGCATGACATGCTTTTGATAGACCATACGTATATAGGAATCTCCCATAGTATAGTCTGGATGTGCGCTGATGCCCAAGAAAACAATCTCAAAATAAAGCCAAGCTTATATAGATTGGGAGCAATGAGGTCAGCAAAACTTAAATACCTTTGCCTGTGGGAAACATTCTGTGGGAAACATCATGCACGTTTCTGTTTACTACTATCTAGGGTACATTACGAGGCGGGCGGTAAGGGATTACCGGCACCGGTAAGGGCACCGGTGCCGGTAATCCCTTACCGCCCTACTACGAGTTCCCTTTGCGGGTCCCCCGTTAACGCCTGTTTTTACCAGGCGTTGAGGACGGACCCGCAAAGGGACTCCAGAGCTCATAACGGTACCGCAATTTGCGGTACCATTATTAACACCTTCCCCATTACCATTGAGCCCTATGGGGGCTGAAATGGGAATGGGGAATGGCTCTGGTGAATGGGGAATTACAGGTACCGCCGACCTTGGAATGGACCTGTAATAGCTCCATTCACCAGGCCGGAGTCGGAAGGGTTTTGGAGGCAGCCATGGCGATAATAGCGCTTAAATGCGGCAGTAATAGCGCTATTGCCGCATTTAAGTGTTACCGCCAAACTCGTGATGAGGCCCTTAGTCCAAAGATGTCTCATCTCAGTCTGAGTCTGTTGAAGCCCGGCTTAAGGTTTGTGACAGGACACTGTTTACAACATGCCGCTATACGGTCCCTTCATTAAAGTGGGAACAGCCCCTTAGCTCTTAATATCCACCCGCCCTGTCTGTTTCGGAGGGATCTTTTAATTGGGGCCATTTTCAAACAGCCCCAAACAGGGTTGGACATGAATTTCCATATAGGAGGACCGCTAGTGAAGTGGAACGCTGCTGCTTTGTAAACTGTTTTTTGACACTTGGCACTGCGAGCGAAACTTTGCTCTTGCCACATCGAATCGTTTCCTGGAGGAGGCGGAGCCAGTTGGACCCACGTGCTGTATCACGTGACTAGTGGTGTCCACAAAAGAGCGAGCGAGACACCCTTGCGGCGCTAAGCCCGTCGTGGTCAAGGCCGCTGGCTGTTGTGCGGCTGTTAGGTGGCGTATTCAGACTGGAGACTGCAGAGGATTACCTCTTTGATCCCCTCTGGATATAATATTTAGCAGGGATACCTGACAAGCTCCTGGAGTTGAGTCCAGTACTTAAGCACTGGTTTGTCCAGTCCAGCTGGAGAGACTGGAGCATGTGATATTGCAACACTGGTGAGCTCTTTGAAAGTGCTAGAAGTGTACTTGGAAATGCGCCTGCTGTCTACGCTTATATCAAAGTGACAATTTTAGACGCACATTATCAATTGTTTATGGTTGATGCCCATCTTGGGTTATTTATGATCAAATAGTTTAGCACACTTTTTATGTGCTTTTGCGAAGCACTGGACTAGTATATTTGATTTAGACATCGCTTATTAGGTCAAGAATATTGTTTTTTTTGGGTAATATAACAATGGCTAATGGCCTGCGAAGTGGTCGTTGCACTGAGGCATCAATGAAAACTCTTACTGCTTCTAATACCGACTCCCTTGTGTGTAAAGGGAGCACTTCTTACAATGATTCATCAATTATAAACACATTAGTAGCGGTACCTAAAGTCGATATTATGCAATGCACAGATACTGCTGCACATGTCGCTCATTTAGCTCAGGTTCATGCTGCTTCTTCTGCTGGCATGTACTTCCACATAACAGAGGAGGAAAGGGTGTGTTCAAGAGAAAGCTTGAGTGGTGGTACGATTTCTTCGATGTTATGTACTTCTAATGAAGAGCAGTTTAAGACCACCATGAGGAAAATGGGCGAATTAGATGAACAGGTCAATCAGTCTATTAATATGAGGACCCCACTTATATATAGATCATCTAACGCGGCCATCACAAAAACAACTTGTAGAGATGGTACCAAGAAAGTTTATAATGAAACACTAGGCGAAGGAGAATCTGAAGCAATTTCGCATGCTCTACAGTATTCTCCCGAGCAAGTTAATGATCAAAGTAGGATGTTACAGGATGATCCTGAGGGGGGAATATTTGATGGAAGCAGCCTAGAACATCAATCTCCCAGCCCTCTTCCAGTAAACAGAAAAATATTGTATCTTCTTCATAAGGGTCATGAACTCACTCATTTGGAATGAAAGGAAATTAAGGCAATTATGCGTTATATATTCTCTAAGATGGATAAAATTGAGGGATTTATAATTGCTGTTGATACTTTGAGAACTATGCAACATGAAATATGCGGTCAAGGAGCAAATGAGGTTCGCAATGTGAGCCTTGACAAAAGCATGCAATGTTGGGAACCTAGATGTCATGAGGGGGACTATACCTCTCAGTTAATAAGTGCATCACCTGAGCCCACGAAGTGTAAGTGTGACAATGACTTGAAAGAGATCAAAGAGTCTATAGCAGAATTGAATAACATAATTGTTACACAATTATTGAATATAGTACCATCTCTACCTTTGCCGGTTAGTTCATCTGCTGAGGTCTCACCCCCAGTTATGCCTGATAGTCCATCTGCTTTGCTGGACGTAATTGAAAAACAAAAAAAGGCCAAGAATGCAAATGCACTTACCGAAGTTACTTCCACTTTTATGTCTCGTCGGGCGAAAAGGATGCACTTGCATGCTGTGAAGAGACTTGCTAAAAGAAGGAAGGAAGCTGCATCACATAAGAACGAATCAACAGTTAAAGATAGTAAATCAACCTCAATTCTAGAAATAAAAGATGAGGAGCACATTGATTTAGAACAATTGTCGAAAGAGAGCCAAGTCGCTCTTACACCTTTAATTAATGTACCAGGGGAAACGAGAAGTGGAGGTCAGAAACCAATAACTTGCAAAATTGTAACCCAATCTAATATAGGAAAAATGATCCCAAATGTATACAGAAATCATGAAAAAAAAAACGAAATGAATGATACTGATTTTAATAGCAAAACATTAGTAAAACTAACCTTAAGCAGATACTTTCCTATCGTAGGTAGATGCTGTACGTCAAAAAGTCATATGAAACACCTTGACCCATGTGGCAGCGCCTTCTTAAATACACCCACAAGGAAATCTTATAGTGAGGCTTGTACCGATGTTGCGAACAAAGGCATAAATGTAACTAATGAATGCAAGCTGAGTATAGAAAAACAATTCAAAGTAGGAGACACTATGGGTAACAAAATGAAAATTACACAAGATGACTTATTGGTGACCGGTGATTGTTCACTGAATAAAAATAAGGATCTATTAGTGATAAATGGCAAGGGGAAAAGATCTGAAGTGATTGTGGCACTTCCTATTTCCTCGAATGGAAATTTAACAAATAACACAACTAATAATGGGGATCTTATGGAACCTTTGTACTCCCCTAGTGATATATTAATTCATGGTCCCGCACTGAGTAGGTCTTTATCTGAAATCAAGGTTAATAAGGGTCACTTATATAGCGATGTGGAATCACTCGATAGTAAGAGCAAACTCCCACCTGAGATTAATCAAAATTTAAACAGTATCAATAGATCTTTGTCACTACAGTTCCGTCATATGGTGGTTACTGATATTCCGAAAGTAACTACTTTAAGAGATACAATAATGAATTCAAATCCAACTAGACCTCAACAAATTGAATCTATTAGATGTTATTTTATTGGGTTTGAGGGGGATGTAAAGGATTTGGCAGATAACCACATTAATCGCACCTTTATATTTTCCATGTTCTCAAAAATACCACAATTGAGAATGATAAAATCTGAAGATATTACAAGGGTTTCTTTGGCAAGAGCAAACAATTATAGGGCTGTTTGTTATCTTAGCTCTGAGGCCATAATGAAATTGATCTGGTTCAACCGTGAGGAAATAGAAAATGAGGGATTGATGCGGAAGGAGGCGGAAAACCTCACAGAAGTAGGTAGAACTGGTATGCAATCTGAAGCAGGTCCAGAAGGTGACAAGTTGGAAATATTGAAATCAGTAGCCAAAACATAAAAGGATTACCATGGTTGGAACCCATGCTCTCGGCGATTCTGTGTCCAAAAACATCTCTTCCTGTTACATAGCCATTCAGCAAGACAGGCATAAAAATGATATCTTGGAATTCTTGCGGATATGCAAACTTAATAAAATGGTACTCTGCACTAACCCTTGAGGATTATCCTACGATAATAATGGTACAAGAAACTATGAAAACTGAACCACTCTTGATTCCTGGATACCTGACCTTCTTTTCGCCTGCAAAAAGATCTGTGCAAGGGCGTCCCTCTGGGGGCTTGGCGGTCGCAGTTAATATATCTTTGAAGGCTCAATCTGAATTGGTCTGGGAATCTACTAGTATATTGGGGATTCACCTTACCATACCATCACTTTTGTATTCATCATTAATGATAATTTCATTATATTGGAATCCTGTCTCTTCAACAATAGATGAGATGCTTGATGAATTTGATAGGTATCTGGCAGGTAACAGATCTGCGAAATTATTATAGGCGGTGACTTTAATTGTGATTGCAGAGATTCGATTGAGAGCCACATATTAAAGTCTTCCAATTTGTCACGTAGTAGAGGAGCTAAGTTTAGAGAACTCCTTAATGACTGGGATATGGATGTAATGGTCCCAAATGATATGAAATCCAAAGCAACATGGGCACGTGGCACAAAGAACTCAACGATAGATTTTTTATATGTCTCTCACAATCTTATTATGCATATTACACCGCTTGTAATAGGCCAGATAGCGCTTGGCGATCATGCACAACTCTCTACAACCTTAAATTTGAAATGTCAAAAGTTCACGTCAAATATAACATTGGCAGTGGTGGAAACCAATCGACCTCAAAATTCCATTAGATGGAATCAAGGGATGTGCAACTTCGTTGTAAAATATATATCTTCAGAAATGGAGAAGATCACACAAGAAGGGAGAAATTTTGAAAAAATATCTAGTATGCAATACTATGAAATAGTCACTAGAGCACTTATGCAGTTTTGTAAAACTCGAAATAATGTGAAACATTCATATGCATACGACCATACATGTAAATTACTGAAAAGGGATAAAAATAGGACATTGCGATATTTGAAGAAAAGTAATTTGGGCACTGAAGACAGCAAGGCAAGGAGGAATAAAATCCTCTCTGTGTATAAAAAAGATCTAAGATTTGCCCGTATTTCAAGACACAATGAGGTAAACTGCGCTTTAATTCGAGCCCTTACGTCTCATGGTACACGCGTAATTTGGCGCACTTTGAAAGCTGATAATAATTGTGTCGCACTGTTTATGCCAAATTGTATTCCTGACCAGACATATCGCAATATCCCAAGGTTAAGGTGGAACTGCAGCTATATTACCTGGGCAATCTCCAGGTTGTCATATTCAAAAGCTGCAGGGCCAGACGGCCTTCCTCCATGCCTGTATAAGGCGGATCCTGTGATGTGGGCTGTCATTTTAAAAAATAAATGTGAAACTATTATCAAATCTGGGGATGTCCCACCATCATGGTTAACTGCAAATATAGTACCCATATTCAAAAACGGTGATTCATCTAGGCCAGAGAACTATCGACCAATGTCATTTATTGATACTGAGGCTAAGATCTTTGCGATCCTTCTTCTATATGACCTTGAGAAAGTCATTGAGGCAAATGGCTTATACTCAAAATTTCAAACTGGTTTTAGGAAGAATATGAGCACAACCCTAAACGCAGTCATCATGTCACATGTTATTGCTGGAGTAAAAGAAAAGAATTCGAACCCTGTTTATATAGCAATGATTGATATGAGTTCAGCTTTTGATACTTGAATCCGTAACTTGTTATGGAAGAAAATGATGAAGCTAGGGATTCCAATTGTTTTGTTGTACTGGATTATAAAGCTGCATACGAATACATTGTATAGAATAAGAATTTCACCGGAAGGTGGCACTACTGTTTGAATCTGTACAGCTATAGGTTTGAAACAGGGGTGTAACCTCATGGCTACTCTGTTTAGTCTATATTTATCTGATTTGGGTGATAATTGGGAAAACGGGAACTTGTTTTCTGTTAAAGTTGGGAGTATTCATCTGAAGTGGATTGCTTTTGTGGACGATATTATTTTGTTTGACCCTACTCCAGCTGGGCTTCAAACTAAACTTTTTCTTTTTGAGACATTTGCAAAGGCCCATAATCTGACCCCCAACCCAGCTAAAACTGCCATTATGAAATTTGGAGTGAAATCCAAAAGAGGTAATTTCAGATGGCAAATAATGGATACCCAAATCTTCTGTGTTAAGAATGCAATTTATTTAGGGTATTATCTATCAGCTCTATATTCCATCAATTCATGGTCTGTAATCATCAAAAACAAGACTTGACCACTTCTGTCACAAATGAAACAGATATATACCTGGTACTGTAAATTTTCTTTGCTCCCGTTAATAGAATTTATGACACTAAAAATTGAAAGTGTCATACTTTACACACTTGATATCTGCCTTTGTGACATGAGCACCATGCTTGATAGCTTACAGGGTTCCCTTTTGAAATCCGCAATGCTCTTACCAATGTCGGTCCCAAATGCCATCATCCGACATGAATTGGGGCTTGTATCACTCTCAACTCGATGGAAATGGAGACAGTTATCAAACTATGTCAAAATACATTATCCACCTATTAATTCATTGTATATGGACATGAACAAAATGTTGGGGTCCCAATCCTATAATTCCTTCCTTAGTCACCATTTGAAAATGCAATTAATACTAAGTAATGCAAACATCACTGTTGATGACATACAATATCGCCCTAACTTTGCTAAAAAAAAGTTTTTTGAAATGGACTGGTGCGCAACCATTGATACGATCAAGACCTATAGTCTATACAAAGAATATGGTTTACATGTAAAACAGCGCATTCCACGATATGATCATGTTATATTATTTCCTTGTGAATATACATGAAAGGTATACATTCGTTATAGATTGAATCTGTACCACACAAGAGAAAGAATTAAGAACTGGAATATGAAAGAATTAAATTGTGTTGTTAGTTGTCGCTTTGATGAATGTAATGAACCATACGAAATATTGAAGCAAATAATATTGTATTGTCCGCATTTTAAGAACATAAGGACACTTAGATTTACGAGATTTGTGAATATAGAATATGAGGATTGTCTGGAAACCTTGTGGCCCAGAATGATGCAGGGACTACATAAACCTTTAATTTATGAGTTGACAAGTTTTTGTAAGCACATTGAGAAAGAACTAGAGTTATACATGTAGTTGAGCTGCTCATAATTTTAAAGGAAACAAAATATATTTGCACATTATTTATTATGTTATATATTTTTGATATGACTAATTAACGGTTGATGAAAAGACTTTTTAAAAAAAAAAATTGTAAAGGTTCTACATGAAATTGTTTTATGTAATTGAACCAAATGCAAATAAAAAAATAAAATAAAAAAAGAAAACAGGGTTGGACTAGGATTCAAAAGAGGACCTGAAAATAATTTTCAAAGTGGCCCCATATTGAACATTTTCTGCAGGTTCCTATGAGAACATTTGTAAATAAAATAGGTTACCACACAAAAGAGTCACAGGGTGCACAGACCTACCAGGAAATCTCCAGAGTTCCCTATAGGCCAGTCCAACCCTGGCCCCAAATCAGGCATGCCGAATTGTTGTTTATTAGAATACCTTAAGTCTCAGCCGTCTATATTCATCCTGAAATCCCATAAGGAATCTTTGTAGGCTCGGCCCACTCCCATACTGAAAATAAACACCTCTCTCTTACCTTAAAAAAAGTGGCAGTATTTCAAAAAACATTCTAGAAAACTCAATTTAAAGACAGCCTACTTGACATTTGTGCATGGACATCACTTGCAAGAAGGAAAATGTATATTTAACATATAGGTTTAATAGGTTTCCTTCAATGGTATTTCTATTGCATTAGAGTGTAAACAAGCACATTTGACATTTTCAGTGTTCAATTTAAAGTGGGAATAACAGGTAAACGTTCAAAATGATCTTCATATTTCCTTGAGTGGTTCAGAAATATTAACCAGACAATGTAATAGAACCAAGAAATGAATTCAATTGCATTATTTTTCTAGGCATGTGAAAAGTGAGCTATTATATGGTTCCCATTCTGTTACTGGCCATTGTACAGAAAAGGAGTCAAGGATCTCCCAATATTCACACCATTTGGGCCTCTTGTATCAAATCCCAAGTATTCACTTACACTTCCGAAATATATACTAATTGCCCAGGATATACAGTCAATTGAAATACCGCCTAAGTACTTTCAGAAATAAGCGGGCTGGGATTTAGTCTATTCCCATTTAGAATATACCTCCCCTCAGAATCATATTTCCCTTTGCCATTATACTTACATATGAATTAATGTTTGCTGTTTTACAGGCAGTTGGATGCACTCTTGTTAGGGAGAATTCTCATTCTATGGCTAATTTCCCTTACCTATAGAGTCCCCCAGCAGCTTTGCTGGATTTGACGGGTTTGTTTCTTTCTACCTGCTAAGAGTGAGACTCTTTTTCCCACTCTTAGGCATTTTTGCTATGTGTGTTCTAGGTTATTTTTGTGTTTAATGCCTATGGGATTTTCTCTCACCCATAGGAACCATCTTTATTCACATGTGTTACACAGCACCCTCTGTGCAGTGACACAGGGGTGTCGTAGCGACCCCCAAACATAGACTCCATACCCTGGGACTGACTACTGTCTCCCAGGGCATGTAAAGTCCCCATTGACTTTACTAGTCAAATCTTATGATCTTAACCAGTCCAACCCCTCTTACCATGGAGGTACTGGAAAGGGTTAATAGTTTAATAGTTTTTACCCTTAGGTTCATTTTCGAGGGGGTACCTTAAAGTCCCGCTCTATAAAGTTTCTGGCTGGTGGCAGTGGTTACTACCATAAATATTCAACCGCAAATATTTCCTATGGGATTTTCCCATTGTTCGAGGCTAACACTTTTACTGACAGCCTCTAACATACCGCCTGTTTATTTTATTATTAACTTTACTCCGGTAGGTTTCATTTGCCAGAACTTTAATCTAAATTCTTTCTAGTGTCTTACTCTAAACTCCTAACTCAGGTCGGGGATCCTTTTTTTTGCTCTTTTGGCAGGCTTCTGCCAAGAAGCCCTCCTTTCAGCGGCTCTGATTCTGGGTGGGTCTGTTGTTTGGGAGGGGGAGTAGAACCCCTGGACAGAGTTGCTGCAGCAACTCAGGTCGCACTCTAACCTGATAGGCTGGAGGGTCTCCCACCAAGAAGACCACTCCACTGTGTGAGTGACAGCTAGGCTGTGTGAATGGGTCTCTTTCTGCATTAAATCAGGGTCCTGAGGACTGGAAGAGCAAGCCGTCGCCAATGGAACTACAGAACCGAAGGAGAGAGAAGCGTCAGACATCTTCAGCATCTACACCACCGGTGAAGCCCTGCCAGGTCGTCTCACCACTTTTCTTCCACACGACGAGAGGAGATCTTCATCGAAAGAGCCTTCTTCCCTTGAGCTGATGGGAGCAACCAGTTCCCCCATCGCTTCCCCGGACCTGCCTTGGTTGAATCGATAGTGCCCAGCACTTGGAGACCAGATAGCCAGGCATTTATCGACCCGGACTGCGATTAAAATGAGCGTACATTTTAAACTTTGTTTGGCAGCACCGCGGTTGGCTTCATCCCTGGGTAGTGCAGTGTCACCAACCTTCCTCTACGACGAGAGCCTCTCTTCCTCTGCTGGACCCCTCGACCTGTAGGAACTACCAGGAACAACCGCCACCACAGGAGCCACTTCTTCACGTTTAAGGTACATTGTTCCGCCAGGCCTCCCTTTCCCCGTGGTAGCCCTAAAGGTGTTTTAAATCCTTTATCTACTTGTTGGGTTGGCCGCCCTCTCTCTTAGCATTGTCTTTCACCTCGCATCTACCTTTTCAATATTCGTTTACCGAAGACTTGACTGCAGCTACAAGAACATTTTTGCTCCAAAGCTCTTGGTCCTGTACCACTGACTCTGGCTCATGCCTACTGAATCTGGCTGATTTGTTCGATCTGCTCTCACTAGATTGATTTTCAATGAGAAATGTGTTGATGCACCTGAATCTTCTAAACCCATCTTCCTTCCTACTGTCTTAACTTTTGGAGTGCCATTTTGCTCAGTTTTCATTCATTTATCTTTCTGCTAAAGTGTTACTGTGCAATACTTGTTCACAAAACTTCAGGGAAGTGTTGCTAGGGGTTGTCTGAAGACATTTTGGTTTAACTTGTGCTTTCCCTCCCTTTCGTCAAATTGATAGAGTGCCATTTGTAGTTGGTTGTCACTGTGCCATTTTGCTCAGTTTTCACTCTACCACAAACTTGTCTACAATTGAATACAGTGTTGTATATACTTTTCCTTGACTGAACTTAACTTGCTTTATTAACTGTGATTCATGTGTTGATGTGTATAAAATAAATATATATTCTCTTTTTGATACAAAGCTTTGGTCAGTGTTTCCTTGTTCCATAGTACTGTGATACCTATTGTGTAAACCCTGAATACTGCACATCTCCCTCTTGAGATAAGTCTGACTGCTTAGCCACAGCTACCAACTAAATATTTGTGGTACAGACTGATACCAAAGGGAATTTATTGCTCTCACCTGTAGTCCTAATCCTGGGTAGTGTTCCCTGAGGGAACTGCACAAGATTCTGTCTAACTGGTGTACAGCGGTGAGATAAAAGTATTGGATTTACATTTTATTGTGCTACTGTGACCTTGGTTCAATTAACCACAAGGTTAACAATCACAAAAAGTTATTTTAACAAAGTCAAAGATGGAAAGTTATATTCAGGAGACCCTCCTTGCAAAAACTGCTGATTATCTAAAAGATTTGTGCAGACAGAAAGGTCTTCCAGTCAAAGGCAAGAAAACAGAAATGATTGATAGACTGTTGGAGAAACAAAGTCTGGATAGTGGTTCTGTAGGCCCTACTACTCCAGCAAATGTGGCAAACAGTAATGAGGATAATGTTGAAAATGTTATTGTTGAGTCAGATGAGGAAGAGGAGGATAACAATGTCACCCCCTCTGGTCCTCTGCCTGCTCAAGGGCCTCAATCTGTAGCTACTGGACCCTTACCAGGTCCCACATTAAGTCTTGAATTTATATCTCAAGAAAAAATGAGACTTGAACTTGAATTCAAACAAATTAGTGCCCAAACTGAACAGAGACATCAGGAACTAAGGCTCAAAGAAATGGAGCTCAACCATGAGCTTGAGATGACGAAATTGTCTTTGGAAAATGCTTCTCTCCCCGAATCCTCTAGATCTTCCAGTCCAAAAAGACCCTGGATGCCTAAAGAGATTGTGTGTATGTATGAACCTAAGTTGGATGTATTAGATTGGCTTGCTATGTTTGAATATAATCATGGGCTCCAGGACATCACAGGGAATCAGTTGATCCCCTGGTTATTCTCTAGGCTCCCCACTGTTGCATCTGATGTGGTAATGGAGTTGGGGAGATGGATAGGATGGACTATGAATGTGTAAAGCTAGCTTTAAAAGCTAGATTTGGGAAGACTCCTTCCCAGTACCTTAAGAGGTTTAGGACCCTCAAAAAGCATGATAGTACCCCTTGGGCTACTTGGGTGAATGAATGTTTGAAGAACTTAGAGGGATGGATTAAGGCTTACAGAGTTAACACTTATGAAGGAATGAGAAATCTTGTTATGATGGAGTCTATCTATGATGCCTGCTCTCCTGGGTTCAGACAACTCTTGGCTGATTCAAAAGAATTAAATTCTAAGAAACTAGCTAAGGATGCTGACTTGTGGGTTGCTAACAGGGCCACTCACAAGGATTCAGGGGTAACTCAGAAAAAGGATGAGGGAAAGCAGCCTAAGAAAGACAACAAAGAGAATTAAAATAATTCCAATTCCAAAGAGGGCCCCAAACAAAATTCTAAGGGTAAGCCACAAGAGAAACCAAATCAGGCTAGTGTACCTTCTGGTCCCAGACCAGAAGGAGGTCAGAACAAGCCACCATTCATAAAGACATTTGGGAAATGTTATGTTTGTGGCTCAACTGATCATGTGAAAGGGGATCCCAGATGTAAGGGTAAACCTTCAGGAGTCCACACTGTCTCCTTAGCCTTCGCTCCAGAGGAGGAAGTACATATGGTCAGTGGAAACTTTCAACTACTGGCTGAAGGTCCCATTGGAGTCTCAGCCAGTGTATCTTTAGTATCTCTTGGGTTATGGAAACAACATAATTTAGATGTGTATAATTCTATCCCTCCTAATACTAAAGAGTATTATAAAGACAGTGTCCTAGTCAATGGTCAGGAGACCCCTGGCATTAGAGACAATGGGGCCAGCATAACTGTGGTGGACAAATCTTTTTTCAAGGTGGAACATGTTGCTAAGGCACCCAAAAGCCTCACCAAGTTAGCTGGAGGGCCTGTGCTGATACTTCCCCAACTACCAGCTCTCATCCAGTGCAATGAAATGACTGTCAGGATACTCTAAGTGTACATTCTAAAGTACCAGGAAGGGTGCTGTTGGGCAATGATCTGAAAGACCTGGGAGTAGTGTCAAGTACTCCCAGACCTCCTAGTAAAAGATTACAGGAGCTTACCAGACTTGAAAGGGAGAGTACCTTGAGAGGCTCTCCTGAGGAGATGATAGAAAAAGAAATCACTCCTACCCCACTGGAGTTACTAACTGCTATTTCTAAGCAACCAGAAGCAAAGGGGAAACCCACGACTTCAAAAAAGAAGACAGCAGAAAACACTCCAGTGCTGCTAATCAGGAAATCTCCTAGGTTAGCCAAAGTCACACCCTGTGATTCCTCCTCCAGCTGAGACTGAGAGTGAGGTACCACCCTGTGTGGTTGAACTAGAGCCTGAGGACTCAGATCTAGTAGGAGGCCAGGAATTCATTGGAGATCTTGACCCTCTGGACCATCCTGAGCTGCAGTCTTTACTGGCAGAAGGTGGACCCCAAAGGGCAGACTTCAGAAATGGACATAGAGAATGTCCAACTCTGGAAGGCCTTCGCCACCAGGCAGCTTCTCAGCTTGAAGGGCAAATGCCTGGGAAGTATAGGTTACACTGGGAAGATTGCCTTTCTATAGTGAAACGTCCGTGTCAGCCCCTGGAGACTAAAAGAGACTTGTAGTGCCCCAAGCGAACAGACTCCAATTCTTGCAACTAGCCCATGAGATACCTTTGGCTGGTCACTTGAGCTTCAAGAAGACCAAGGAAAGGCTCTCTCTCTCTACTTTTATTGTCCTAAAATGGGGGCTGAGGTAGAAAAGTATTGCAAGAGTTGCCACACTTGCCAAACTTCTGGTAAAAGTGGATCCAAGAACGTGGCACCTTTAGTGCCTCTCCCTGAGGTGGGAGTACCATTTAAAAGGGTAGGGATCGACATTTTTGGTCCTCTTGACCCTCCAACATCTTCAGGCAACAGGTTTATACTTGTTGTAGTAGACCATGCTACTAGGTTCCCTGAAGCAATTCCTATGAGGATTGTTACAGCTCCGGCTGTGGCTAAGGCCCTCCTTGGTATTTTTACCAGCGTTGGGTTTCCTAAGGAGGTAATATCCGACAGGGGGTCAAATTCTATTTCCCACTACATGAAAGCCATGTGGAAAAACTGTGGAGTTACCGACAAGTTCTCAACAGCATACCCCCCTCAAACAAATGGGTTGGTAGAAAGGTTCAACAGAACCATGAAGAGCATGATAGGTGCCTTAGAAGGCCCCCTTAAGAAAAAGTGGGATCTTCTACTGCCATGCCTTCTCTTTGCATATAGAGAAGTCCCTCAGGAGGGAGTGGGTTACAGTCCCTTTGAACTTCTCTATGGCCATCGGTTAGAGGTCCATTGGCCGTGATGAAGGAGGGGTTGGAGAGTGCTCCTTCCCCCCACACCAGTCAGAGTCACTGACTATCTGATAGGACACTGGAGGAGAATGTCATACATGATGGCTGAGGCAAGTGATAACTTGAAAGAAGGTCAGCCTCTGGTCAAGCATTGGCATGACCAGAAGGCCAACATGGTTGAGTTCGCTCAAGACCAGCTAGTTCTTGTTATGGTCCCCACAAGGCAGAGGGCCTTGCACGACAAATGGATGGGACCCTTCAAGGTAGTGGGAAAACTTGGAGAGGTGAACTATCTGGTGGATTTGGGCAATCCTAAGGAGGCTCCTAGAGTCTTTCACATCAACCATCTAAAAGCTTATGTCTCAAGACCACAACTGGGAGCTTTGCTTCTAGCATCAGCTCAAGAGGAGGAGGAGAGCGAACCTCTACCTGACCTCCTCAGAGGCAATCCTTTGGATGAGAAAATAGGAGTCAATCTCTCTTTTAATTTGACACCTGAGCAACAGGAGGAGTGCAAAGATTTGTTAAATCAATTTGCCCCTCTGTTCTCTCTGACACCAGGTTTGACCCCTTGGGGCCAACATGATATCCAAACTGGTGACAGTTTACCTGTCAACAGCAGGGGCTACAGGATGTAACAAAAGGTAAGAACCCACATCAAAGGAGAGGTCAACAAGATGCTTGATCTCGGGGTAATAGAGCCCTCTACTAGTCCATGGTCTAGCCCAGTTGTGTTAGTACCAAAGGCAGGATCCAAAGAGTTGAGATTCTGTGTGGACTATAGAGCTCTAAATGCAGTCACCAAGACCGATGCCCATTCTTTGCCAAGGACAAATGAGTTGGTGGATAAACTTGGTTCAGCCAAGTTCCTCAGCACATTTGATCTCATGTCAGGCTATTGGCAAATAGCCCTGACTGACCATGCCATGGAGAAAACTGCATTCTCCACCACAGTTGGCTTACACCAATTTAAGGTGATGCCTTTTGGACTAAAGAATGCACCTGCTACATTCCAAAGGATGGTTAATCAGGTTCTGAATGGAGTGGAGGACTTCTGCATGGCATACCTTTATGACATTGCAGTGTTCAGCCCCACTTGGAAACAACATGTTGACCACCTAGGATATGTTTTGCAGGCTCTTCAGCAGGCCCATCTGACCATAAAGGCAAGCAAATGTCAAATTGGTCAGAGTAAAGTGGTCTACCTTGGGCATGAGGTAGGAGGTGATGCAATAAGGCGTTTGCTCAGCAAGATTGAAGCTGTGCAAAATTGCACCACCCCTTCTACTCAAACCCAGGTGAGAGCCTTCCTAGGCCTCACTGGATATTACAGGAATTTAATTGAGAACTATGGGTCCATAGCTTCTCCACTGAATGTAATCTCCTCTCCTAAATTCCCTGAAAAGATCAAATGGAATGAGGAGTGCAATCAGGCCTTTGAAAGCCTGAAGAAAGCCCTTTGTCAAGCTCCAGTTCTCAGAGCTCCTGACTACCACCAACCCTTCATTGTACAAACATATGCTTCCAATATAGGTATAGGTGCAGTACCCAGTCAACTGGGTGAGAAAGGTAGGGAGCACCCCATTTGCTTAATCAGTAGGAAACGGAAGGAACCTGAGACAAGGTGGGCAACTGTTGAGAGAGAATGTGTTGCCATTGTGTGGGCTTTGAAGACGTTTAGACCATACTTGTATGGATCTACTTTCACCATTCAAACAGACCACCAACCCTTGAGATGGTTGATGCAAATGAAAGGGGAAAGCCCAAAACTACTAAGATGGTCACTCTGCCTCCAAGGGTTTGATTTTACCATTGAGCACAGGTCAGGATGTCACCACCAAAATGCTGATGGTCTCTCTAGGATGTTTATAACCGACTAGAGGTATGAGACTCATCCAGGAGTGGATTAGATCCTCCTGTCCCTTAGTCTGGGGGGCGAGTGTTAGGGAGAATTTTCATTCTATGGCTAATTTCCCTTACCTATAGAGTTCCCCCGCAGCTTTGCTGCATTTGAAGGGTTTGTTTCTTTTTACCTGTTAAGAGTGAGACTCTTTTTCCCACTCTTAGGCATTTTTGCTATGTGTCTTCTAGGCTATGTTTGTGTTTAATGCCTATGGGATTTTCTCTCACCCATAGGAACCATCTTTATTCACATGTGTTACACAGCACTCTCTGTGCAGTGACACAGGGGTGTCGTAGCGACCCCCAAACATAGACTGCATACCCTGGGACTGACTACTGTCTCCCAGGGCATGTAAAGTCCCCATTGACTTTACTAGTCAAATCTTATGAACTTAACCAGTCCAACCCATCTTCCTATGGAGGTACTGGAAAGGGTTAATAGTTTTTCCCTTAGCGTCATTTTTGAGGGGGTACCTTAATGTACCGCTCTATAAAGTTTCTGGCTGGTGGCAGTGGTTACTCCCATATATATTCAACCGCAAATATTTTCCTATGTGATTTTCCCATTGTTCGAGGCTAATACTTTTACTAACAGCCTCTAACATACTGCCGGTTTATTTTATTATGAACTTTACTCCGGTAGGTTTTATTTGCCAAAACTTTAATCTAAATTCTTCCTTGTGTCTTACTCTAAACTCCTAACCCAGGTCGGGGATCTTTTGTTCGCTCTTTGGCGGGCTTCTGCCAAGAAGCCCTCCTTTCGGCACCTCTGAGTCTGGGCTGGGTCTGTTGTTTGGGAGGGGGAGTAGAACCCCTGGACAGAGTTACTGCCGTAACTCAGGTCGCACTCTAACCTGATAGGCTGGAGGGTCTCCCGCCAAGAAGACCACTCCACTGTGTGAGTGACAGCTAGGCTGATGAATGGGTCTCTTTCTGCATAAAAGCAGGGTCCTGAGGACTGGAAGAGCAAGACGTCGCCACTGCAACTATGGAACCGAAGGGGAGAGAAGCCACCGACATCTTCAGCATCTACACCACCGGTGAAGCCCTGCCGGATCGTCTCACCACTTTTCTTAAACACGACGCAAGGAGGTCTTCATCGAAAGAGCCTTCTTACCTTGAGCTGGTGGGAACAACCAGTTCACCCATCGCTTCCCCAGACCTGCCTTGGTCGAATCGACAGTGCCCAGCACTTGGAGTCCGGATAGCCAGGCAGCTATCGACCCGGACCTCGATTAAAAGGAGCGTACCTTTTAAACTTCATTTGGCAGCACCGCGGTTGGTTTTATCCCTGGGTAGTGCAGTGTCTCCAACATTCCTCCACAATGAGAGCCTCTCTTCCTCTACTGGACCCCTCGACCTGTAGGAACTACCAGGAACAACCGCCACCGCAGGAGCCACTTCTTCACGTTTAAGGTACATTGTTCCGGCAGGCCTCCCTTTCCCCGTGGTAACCCTATAGGTGTTTTAAATCCTTTATCTACTTGTTGCGTTGGTCGCCCTCTCTCTTAACATTGTCTTTCACCTCGCATCTACCTTTTCAATATTCGTTTACCGAAGACTTGACTGCAGCTACAAGAACATTTTTGCTCCAAATCTCTTGGTCCTGTACCACTGACTCTGGCTCAGGCCTACTGACTCTGGCTGATTTGTTAGATCTGCTCTAACTAGATTGATTTTCAATGAGAAATGTGTTGATGCACCTGAATCTTCTAAACCCCTCTTCGTTCCTACTGTCTTAACTTGTGGAGTGCCATTTTGCTCAGTTTTCATTCACTTATCTTTCTGCTAAAGTGTTACTGTGCATTACTTGTTCACAAAACTTCAGGGAAGTGTTGCTAGGGGGTGTCTGAAGATATTTCGGTTTAACTTGTGCTTTCCCTCCCTTTCGTTAAATTGATAAAGTGCCATTTGTAGTTGGTTTTCACTGAGCCGTTTTGCTCAGTTTTCACTCTACCGCAAACCTGTCTACAATTTAATAGGGAGTTGTATATAATTTTCCTTGACTGAACTTAACTTGCTTTATTAACTGTGATTCATGTGTTGAACTAGATGTGTATAAAATAAATATATATTCTCTTTTTGATACAAAGCTTTGGTCAGTGTTTCCTTGTTCCATAGTACTGTGATACATATTGTGTAAACACTGAATACTGCTCATCTCCCTCTTGAGATAAGTCTGACTGCTTAGCCACAGCTACCAACTAAATCTTTGTGGTACAGACTGATACCAAAGGGGATTTATTGCTCTCACCTGTAGTCATAATCATGGGTAGTGTTCCCTGAGGGAACTGCACGGGATTCTGCCTAACAACTCTAAAGGACTTGATCAATTCACCTCTTCTCTCAAAAGGTGGGCATCCTTCAGCAATATCGGTCAACCTCCCTCCACTGCCTGTTTTCTCTCCTACTGCATTGAGCATGTCTGTTTCCTTTTACACTGAGTAAGGCATGGGGTTACATTCCATGTGAGCCTCTCTTATAGTGGTTTGCCAGTAATCCATATGAGTTGAAGGGAAGACCGGCTATTGTATTCTCCTTTTCTGTGTAATGGCCAATAACAGAACGGGAACCATATAATATCTCACTTTTCGCATGCCTAGAAAAATAATGCAATTGAAGTAATTTCTTGGTTCTATTACATTGTCTGGTTAATATTTCTGAACCACTCATGTAAATAGGGAGATCATTTTGAACTTTTACCTGTTATTCCCATTTTAAATTGAACATTGAAAATGTCAAATGTGCTTGTTTACACACTAATGCAATAGAAACACCATTGAAGGAAACCTAGCAAACCTACATGTTAAATATACATTTTCCTTCTTGCAAGTGATTTCCATGCACAAATGTCAAGTAGGCTGTCTTTAAATTGAGTTTTCTTGAATGTTTTTTGAAATACTGGCACTTCTTTTTAGTTAGAGAGAGGTGTTTATTTTCAGTAAATGAAAAATCGGGAGAGTTAGATAGGCAAGGCAAGGGTGCCGTGATTTAGTTTTGTTTTCTATCAAATGAAAGCTTTGTCCTGCATCCTCATTCTCTTATTAACGCATGTTGACTGTGCACTCGGGGAGAAACCAAAGTTGCTTATGGAGATGTGTGTTATTTAAAAAGTCTACATTCAAGTTAAATGCAGCGTTAACCAATGATCTAAGAGAGTATTGATCATTCTTCATTGAAGTAACCATTGACATTGGATTTTCATAAAGAATGTTGAAAAAGTATGTTTTGTAAATATTTTAATTGGTTTAATTGTTTCAATTTCATTATTGAATAGACCTTTTGTGCAAACATGTGAAAGGCGTGAAAGGGTAAAAAGGCTGTAGGGAATCAATACTGTTAAACAGGTGTGTGCTAGACTCATTAAAATATTTTTGTTTAAGAGTATGGGAGTGGGCCGAGCCTACAAAGATTCCTTATGGGATTTCAGGATGAATATAGAAGACTGAGACTGAGGCTTAAGGTGTTCTAATAAACAACAATTCTGCGTGCCTGATTTGGGGCCAGGGTTGCACTGGCCTATAGATTTCCTGGTAGGCCTCTGCACCCTGTGACTCTTTTGTGTGGTAACCTATTTTATTTACAAATGTTCTCATAGGAACCTGCAGAATATGTGCAATATGGGGCCACTTAGAAAATTATTTCCAGGGCCTCTTTTGGTTCCTAGTCCAACCCTGTTTGGGGTTGTTTGAAAATGGCCCCATTTAAAAGATATCTCCGAAACAGACAGGGTGGGTGGATATTAGGAGCTAAGGGGCTGTTCCCACTTTAGTGAAGGGACCGTATGGTGGCATGTTGTAAACAGTGTCCTGTCATAATCGTAAAGCCGGGCTTCAACAGACTCAGACTCAGACTGTGATGAGACATCTTTGGACTAAGGGCCTCATCACGAGTTTGGCGGTAACCCTTAAATGCGGCGGTAGTGCTATTACTGCCGCATTTAAGGGTCTGCCAGGTCATGACCATTTGCCGATTTTTGGCACGTTTACCGCAGCGGGAAATCCGCCGGCGGTAATAGCGTGAATTTTCCCCATTGGGCCTAATGGGGAATGAGGAATTCCCGAATGGGCCCAATGGGGAATGGTCAATAACCGTTCTGCCAAACCCTTGATCCTGCGCTAATAGCGCCGGGGGGGGTTGGCAGAAGGCCTATTAGCGCCGGCGCTATTAGTTACCGCCCAACTCATGATGAGGCCCTAAGTGTGCTGCTCCATTTCTATGTGGTTACACTACAGGGGAATACATTTTAATTAGTGGCATAACGTGAATGAAAGGCCTACACATTTTCATTCATGTTTAAGGAGGAGTGGAACGCAACGTATATTTTGCCACCTCTCTTGCTTTCTATACCCCAGCAACATGAATTTTCATACTGTGGATCACTACAGAGCCTGGTTGCTTTTTGCAGCAGCCTAAACTAGGCAGACTGATTAGGGATCCACTGTAAACACTGCCTACCATGCTCACATGGCAGACTTTGTTTATAATTGCATTTGTTGTGGGAATCGTGCGATACGTCTGTGTTTTCTTGAATCTTTTTAAAAATCTTTTTAAAAATGCTATGATATGCTGGTCATCCTGATTGAAAAACCCTCAGTGCAGAGGTTGGGATGTGTAGTGATACTGGTAGGTCTGTGTATCTGATGAATGTATGGGGAAAGCCTGTCTCAGGGCAGAAGAGCGAGATAAACAAGGTGGGTAAGAAAGACCTTGTGTCAATTGTGGGAGGCCAGTCCCATAGTTAACGTTGAGCATGTCAGTCATTCTTGCTTAGAGCGCATTTGGTATGTGTGGTGACAATGCCGGATAAACATATGCATGCCACCCCACTCACTTGTCACCAAATACAATTACCATGAAACACTTCTAATTTTTTATGCACAAATTGGGCTGCTGTATATGTGTCATTGAATCAACCTGACTCCAATTACCAATCTGCCCAAACTGTGGTATGACTTATAAATGTCACAGCCTTGATAAAGACCCTTGTGGGGTCGAAACAGGTGTCGGCACCTCTACCAACAATGAAGACCCAATGGTGAAAAACTAGAGCAAGAGTGCTCTTTATTTATTTATTGTGAGACAGTATTGCACAATGCCTAAGAGATTTACCTAAATCTTAAATGCAGCACCAATATTGCAAGATTCCCACAAAAATTCCGTGCTCACTTACTTGGGGCATATGAGCACTGCCCCATGGGAATCTTACTACTGGCAGCTCAAGGTATCAATACTAATCGGATCAGTTCAGTGCAGCATCCCCATGTTCCTTGTGCTCTTACCAGGTTTTATGTTTATAATTGTAATTAGAACCATAGGCGGGTGAACAACCCTTTCCTATTGTTCAATTTGCAGGCTATAAGAATGGTATAGTTCACAGTTTCATTATAGCCCGCAAATTGGCCAATGGGAAAGGGTTATTCACCCACCCAGGGTTCTAATTAGTCTAAAGTATTTTTGGCTCAATAAAGCTGACTGTCTCCAATAGTGCAGGGAGAAGCTGGCAAACCTAACAAACGCTTACTTTTGTGACACATGATGGCAACTATCAGAGTGGGGTGCTGGAGGGTGCCCCACTGCTATGGCTTCTAATAGCATTATAGACCTTACCCTTATGCCTACCAACGTTATGGGCCCTCAAACCTTGTTAAAGGCCCCGTTAACACAGTCTTCAGGGTCCACAACACCTGATAGGGACCTCTGCAGAGGCATTGAAACGTTGCCTACCATGCAGCGTTTACTCATTTACACAGCAGAGTGCAAATGTGCAGGGTAAATTTGCCCATTTGGTGGGTTGACGCCTATGTGTATGTCTACACATAATTGTTCCCCGCTACCAAATTATGAAAAAGGAGCAACATTAGCTTGAGAGTGTTTGAAAAAAAATAAAAACGTGTAGGTGTCTGCGCTGTACACACTATGGGTGATGCACTTTAATGCGCAGTAAGACTCTTCTGTTTTGGCTGTTTTGGCTGAAGGAGCCCAATTGCACCTAAGATTCCATCACATGAAATATGCCTGTCACCTCTGGATTTAAATATACAATCAATGTTTTCCCTAGCTGCTTCTTCAAGACTTTGTAGACAATCCGTGTAGGCATTGCAGGTGCACCAGTGCAATCTTTTCCTCAGGTCACTTCAGGGCCATCTTGCCATTATTCGTGAAATGGCCAGCCGCTTGTAACAAAAAGCAGAACTCACACGCATGGAACTCCGTCCTGTGACTTAAAGGGCCTGGGTAACAATGGGAGCTCAGCATTCTGTTCGGCCAAAGCCCATCCTGCGTTTTTTTAATTTAATGCTGCTCAAATACCCGTAGTATCTACTGTGGAAATGTGGGTGAAAAACAGAGTAAACGTGCCTGGCCCTCATTTGCAAAGTGTTCTTCATGCGTGCCTACAGTGTGTCTACATCAACACTGATCTGCATTGGGACACACAGAAGACGGATGAGCACACAGATCCTTGGCACAATCAGATTGACGGTATCATTTATGAGGCCTTATTAAGCCTCAACATGATACTGTCAGAGTATTCCATAGAATGTCAGAGTATTGCATAGAATGTGTGCCGTTGCACTGCAAACACGTAGAAATTCGGCATGTATCAATTGTGCGCTGGATATTGACCGCCTCAAAGGCCAGAGATAATATGGGTCCTACCTCAGGAATGCCACACTATTCTTGGGGGATCCTCTTTCCGGAGAAACATGGGAAAATACAGGGTGTATACGTAAACCATCCCTGAAAGAAAGGTTTGCATTGCTAAGCTTGACTCACATGTGCCAACACGGCTTGGGTGACACTCATTTGAACGTTTAACTTATACGTCTGTTCCTTCAAATTCTGTGACTGCTGCAAGAGCACACATTTTAAATCCACGAATTTATATTAAACACGGTTCTCTTCCTTTCATTTTTAAAACGTGCGTTCATTAAAGTTTGAAGAAAATGTTATTTTCACAAAGTACTCCGTTCTATAATTGTAGCATGTTGAACAATCATTGTCATATTAAAGCAGCATCCAGGTCAGCACGATCTCCGTTTCCCCTTTAAATGTCAAGCATTTAGGATACATTCTGAAATGCAAAAGATACCTCAGTACATGTGCCAACAGTACATTTGCCAATGCTCACTCTTCAATTACATTTTACGATTATGACCTTTATGCTAAGAATTATTTAAAGCTTTAATTAAATATGAAGACATTTACATTTCCAAAAGATGTCCTTCGTTGCTCGGCTCCATATTTTAATGAAGTGATTCGTCAAGGAGCGAAGGAACTCTGACTAGCATTTGGTTGTATCTTCGGGTCAGGGGCAAGAGGCTTAAATGCACAGATCATACATGTAGACACTTTCTTGATTATATTTGCGCAAGACGAAATAAATCTACCTTCCCTTGGTAATGTGTGTGCAGCAAGTTGATATGCTGTGAGTGTACTGATCTCTGCTCATGTCTCAAAACATGCTTATTTGCTAATGTTTTATGTTTTATTGCTATGGCTGTCTGCACGTATGCGGCTAAGCAAACACAAACAATATACATACAGGAAGCTGATTAGAATAGTACTTTTAGATACGTTGGAGAACTATTAATCATGCATTTTATTATGTTTACTGGACCTGACAAATCAGGGATTTTGACTGTCACATTTTGAAAAACAATGTGTCAATTAAAATCAGGGGCTATATTATCTAAACTTTACTCTTGATTAAAATATTTGGAGTAAATAAGTTTAGCACCAACTTTGCTGATTATAAAATAGGAAATGAGGAACACAGGTTTTGAACTAAGCAGCAGTGAATGGAGATATTTTCACCAGGGTAAAAATGAAGCAGGATTAATTTCACTAGATTTTCTGAACAACATAAGGAATTTCTGTGCAGCTAACAATATACAAAAAACAGTCCGATTCTAGTGTATTTCTTTGTTTTTTTATTTTTTAAATAAATCAGATTAAGAAAAAAGTGATTTCCCCCATCTGTATCGCCCGAGAAGCACAACTGGGGCCAAATACATGTGCTGCATTTTTAGCACTGTTAAAATCGTTCGATCAGCTGTAGAATCCATATCCATATGCAAAAGTTATATGTCTTTAGACACATACAAAGATATGTTGGATTCATCTTCAGATGCTCTAAAGGAGAGATAGGGTTTTACACAATTGCGTGGTGTAAAGGGCGTTTATCAGGGAACATTTGCCAATACACATGTACAAATCCATACCTTAGAACAAAGCAATGGCTCAGCGGGAACAACCCTGCAACCTAGATAGAACGAAGTTTCTGAAGAATAAATATGGGGATGGGCAAAAATGGGACAACATATTGCATGCGTTTATGGGCAATGCTGAAGTGCCTCACAAAGGGGGGCAGGGTAACTGCTGTTACCATCAGCAGGCCTGGAGAGGGGCAGCACAACCTCTCCCCTTCCTCTGCTCCTCTCCTAATCCCCCCAGTCGTAGAGACACGCAGTCTACCCAGCACAATGCTGAGGAAGGGTGAGGTGTGAGCAATCTCCTCACCCTTCCTTCATACAGCTAGGTGCTAAGCACCCAAGGAAGCCAACAGGCAGGCAGGGATCAGGTTCAAAGTCCTGCCCCCCCAGGGGGCCAGACAGTCGGCTATCCGGCCGGGGGCTGACACATAACAGCCCCCACTACTATAGATATCAAAGACCCAGGACTCCCCTGGGTCTTATAAATACAGAGCGGCATGCTCTGAGAAAACACAATTAGTTTGTGAACCCTGAACGGGGACCCAAACACACAGGAGGTGCACTGTTGACTCAGTGCCTTCCAAACCTTTGCTTCTTTAAGCTTCTTTTTAAGTTTGTGGCATTCGCTGCGTCTTTTTTTCCTTTCTTGAACATTGCCCTGTTCAACCCGATGGAGAGCGTGCAGTGAAATTGACTAAAGAAAACAGTCTCCCGGGAGGAATCGCGAAAGCAACAAAATCAATATCCTGAGCAGAGCAGAAGAATTCCTGCAGCGCGGCTCAGCGAGGCGGCGGCGTTTTCCAAGCATACATCTGCATTACAGGGTAAGCGACTACGCCTGGCTCCGTCCGAGCACATTAGATACTTTGTTTTCCTATGCGAGTAGGTAAAAAAAAAAGCCGCATCAGCTGCTCCCCCGGCAAGTCGCGGGACACGCGCTGCCCGGCTATTTCTTACACAAAGTAAACACAGGCGCGTAAAAGGGAGAGCCCGCCCCGGGAAATCAACAATTCTAATAGGATAGCCTTTCCCAGTGACACATTTAAATGAATGTCAAGATTTCATAAATGAAAAGGGGGGGGCAATTTTTTGCCAAAACTAAAGCTCCAGCTACTTTGAAGGGGTGGTTAAGAATTGTCTGCTTTATACATCACTAGACACTTTCCCAACACGGGAGACAATAAAAAGGGGCAGTGCAACGGAAAGAGGACGGCAAGTTGCACAGCGAGAGCGCGCCCCTTTTTTTCTTTGTCAGTTACAGAAACCTGCCAAAACAGTTGGTAATCTCGGCAGGTCAATAAAATAAACACCACCACCGTATTGCTTGAATAATATGCAGCGCTCAGAATACCTGAAATTGCATTGTGCTATATAAAGGCCAAACTAGCGTAAAGACAGCCATCAGACAGACAAGAACAGGAAAAACTAAATATTTTGGCAACAGTGCAGAGTTTGCAGTCACAGCAAAACTATTTCTTTTTATCTTTCCAAACTAAACAGGTAAAAGGAAGACATGGGTCCCAAAAGAAAAATTCGGGATGCCAACACACCAGCACAAAAACCCAAATCCCCACACCTGCTGGCAGCCATAGAAGCAGCAGAGCATTACGGTTGGCCTTGGGTGAGGTAGAATATTTACGGCCTGCCAAGGGATGGGATAACCATGCCACTCAGCCAAGATGACGTCACTACACCATCAAAAAGACAGAAAGTGACAGATGGCCACAAGAAAGGTAACAAAAAGCTGGCCAAATTGTGTGAGAATATGTCTGAAATGCAGCAATTATTACGGGAAATGATGGAGAAACAATTACCTCAAAAAGAGGAACAAGGGGCAGCAAACACCATAATAACCTTAGTACCTAGCATAGTGGTCACCCCCCCTGCAACAGCAGCAAGCCAAGCTATCCCAACACCAGCCTTAGCACAGCCACTGTTATATCCGCCCCTCGCCCCGCTACGCGGTGACGTAGGGTGTCTGAATAAAAGCCCCGCCACCGCGCGAGGGAGGCAGCTCCGGGCACAGACCCTAGCAGCGTGCGTCGTGTCTTTCTTTCTCGCTCTGGCTGGAGCTGCGTCATTGAGGCCTACTGCTGCAGCCTACCATGCTATGCCTCTGCGCGGGGCAGGAACATAACTCTGGCGACGAGGGAAACGGGACCCAGCACAGGCGCTCGACGCCCAACCATCTCATCCCTCCTGCATCGCACGACTGACACCTCCTTCCAGCGTGCCGATGGCACCGAGTGTCGACATGTTGGCCGACCGCGCACAAAACACGCACGTGCGGTCACGGCTGTAGACAGTGGAGGACAGGCAGCGGCCCTATCCGCATACAGATTTCAAAGTGCAGCCTTAACTGGAACCGTCAGGGGACATCGTCACACAATATGGAGACTGGCACGTCCACTCCCGTCCCTGGCACGCCGTCCAGAATCGCGGCGAACCTGCCACTGTCGCCATCGCCGGTTCGCCCACAAAGCAACTCGACCATGATGATTCAACCCTTCGATCCTTTCACGGATCCATCATCAGTTGGCCCCCGCTGGCAGCTATGGCTCCAAAAAAGTACAAGGATGTGACATCGTAGAGGAAGATGAGATCACACCTACTTCTGAACGTAGGGGACGAGGTGCTACGCATTTTCAACGCGCTCACCATCGCAGATGGCCTGGACGTCTACCAGCGAGTGAAGGACGCATTGACGGCCCACTTCCTCCCGCAACTAAATCCCGATTACGAGACATTCATATTCTGCACCACTTTTCAGGTGAAGAGGAGACGTTGGATGCGTTTCACACCCGGCTCAGGAAGTTAGCGATGTCATGTGAGTTCACAGATGTTGAGCAGGAGATCCGAAGACAAATTATCAATGGCATCCATTCCGAGAAACTACAGAGGTTGGTGCTGGGTGAGAGGGGCATCTCTTTGACGCGCATTTTGGAGTTAGGCCGGCAGAGGGAGCTAGCACACACCTGGGCTGCCAACATGGGCGTGACTCTGCACAAACTACACCCGGCTCTCGCGTCGCCCATGGTGGCCCAGGTCACAAACAGTCAATGCACAATGAATGAATACGGCAGAAACTACACACTGCCCAGATGGCAACCACGGACCCCGGGGCCCACAGAGTGTGGATGGTGCGGAGGACCGCGTCACGGACGGCGAAATTACCCGGCACAAGGCACAACATGCGGGGCATGTGGCAGAAAGGACCACTATGCAAAGGTGTGCCTCTCCTCAGGCGCTCCATTACCACCTCCGCCAAATCCTCAGGAGAGAAGTAGTACAAGAAGGAGAAACAGGGAGTCACGAGGCGCGTTGAAGCAAACAACTCCTCAACTGAGGAAGACGGTGACGACATCACAGGGACTCCATTAGACCCTGGCAGAGAGCAGCGGACCAAAAGGTAGAAAAGTCTACCTAGTGTCAGCCCTGGATCGAGGACGAGGCACGCAGAAGAGAGGGCTCCGGAGACAGAAATGTCAGGTCACCATCCAAAACCAACAGATATGGATGACCATTGACACGGGGGCCTCGGTGAATGTCATGCCCACGTCCACGTTCAAGACACTACAGCCGCAACCGTCCCTCAAAAACACTGACACCCTCCTGTTCGCATATGGCTGCAAGAAGCCGCTACCGGTTGTCGGCAGGTTCCGCACGACCCTGAGCCATGGGAAGAACTACCTACCGTCAAAAGTCTACGTTGTGGACACCCGTATCGAATGTCTCCTGAGCGGCGATGCAGCGGAAGACTTAGGGCTCATACAATTCGTCAATCAAATTGGGGAAGCCCACGAGGTCGAGAAGCTCCTGGCGCAACTTCCGAACCTGCTGAATGGGATTGGGTGCCTGAAGGGAAAGACAATTAAACTCCACATCGACAAGTTGGTTCAGCCAAGGGCCGTCAGGCACCGGAGGACCCCCTTCCACATGCGAGAGCAGGTCGAGATGGAACTGAAAGCGCTGGAAAAAGCCGGCATCATCGAGGAGGTAACAGGGCCGACACCATGGGTGTCCCCGATGGTGGTCACCCGGAAACCCAAACAGCCGGGGAAGGTCCACATTTGCATAGATATGCACCTCCCGAATACCGCAATCAAGAGGGAGCGCCATATTACGCCAACCCTCGACGAGATTGTTGCTGATCTCACGGGATCCAGAGTCTTCTCAAAAGTTGACCTGAAGGCAGGATACCACCAGCTGAAGCTACACAAAGACTCGCGGTACATAACAACTTTCTCCACGCACTTGGGTCTGCGGAGATACAAGCGTCTGAGCTTCGGCATATCGTCAGCAGCCGAAGTCTTCCAACAGACTATACAGGAAGTCATCCGGGACATCCCGGGTGTCGTCAATGTCAGTGATGAGATCCTGATCCACGCCCAGGACAAGGAGGATCACTCGAGGAGGTTGGAGATGCTGCTGGACCGGTTGGAGGCGGCGGGCCTAACCATCCACGAGGAAAAATGTGAGTTTTTCAAGACAGACATAGCTTTTTTCGGCTACAAGTTCAGCAGTTCTGGTGTCTCGCCGGACCCCCAAAAGGTCGCTGACATACAGGCCGCAAGCCCACCCAAGACTCCCACTGACGTCCGCAGCTTTTTGGGGATGGCCACGTACTGTGGAAGATTCATTCGAAACCTGGCCACACTGTCGGAACCCCTCCGTGAACTCACAAAGCTCAATGCGAAGTGGGAGTGGGGAAAAGCTTGCCAAGATGCTTTCGAGAGCATAAAAGAGTCGCTGTCCGAAAGAGACGAGAATGGTGTACTATAACACTGCCCTTTCGACGGAGCTCTACGTCGATGCCAGCCCTGTCGGCCTGGGGGCCATCCTCATGCAGGTCACCAACTGAGGCGAGAAGAGACCCATCGCCTATGCGTCGCGTGCTTTCACGGCGACGGAGCAGAGGTACTTGCACATCGAGAAAGAGGCAATCGGCTTAATATGGGGTTGCCGCCATTTCCACCTGTACCTATATGGCCGCAAGTTCACAGCCATTACGGACCACAAGCCCCTCCTCCCCATCTTCATGGGCACCTCATCACACCCACCGGCCAGAATAGCCAAATGGCTGCTACACCTTCAGCAGTACAATTTTGAGCTCCAGTATCAACCGGGATGTGGCAACCCGGCAGACTTCCAGTCCAGGCACCCGAGAGAGGCAACGCCACAGGAAGTCCAGGTGCCCGAAGAGACCGAAGAGCACATCTGCCAGGTGGTGCGAGCACTGAGGACATCGCGGAGGAGACATGCAGCGACCCTTGCTGCGATCTGGTGAAAGACGCCATCATTTCGGGCGACTGGAGGTCATTCATGAGCAACACGCATAACCGGACGGAGGAGGCAAAAGCGTTCCTCACAGGAATGTTCACCGTCCGCCAAGACTTATCGATAACAGATCAGGGGCTGTTGCTCCACGGAGATTGCATCTTCATCCCACCAGGCCTGCACGACCGGATAGTGGCACTCACCCATGAGGGCCACCAAGGGATGACTCGAACGAAGGCGCGCATCCGACACCGAGTGTGGTTCCCTCGCATTGAGGAAAAAGTCAAAACTCTGGTCAACACCTGCCTGCCGTGCCTCATAATCGGAGCCCCACCAGATCCGGAACCCATCTTATCGGCGGAAAGAGGCTCTGGCAGGTGGGACGCAATAAGCATTGACTTTTGCAAACTACGGGAGGGCCTGTACCTCCTGGTGGCAATCGATGACCACTCTCGATGCCCCGAGGTTGAGGTGGTCGAGTCCACAGCAGCGGACGTGGTCATCCCGGCCATTGAGAAGATGTTCGCGACACATGGACTACCAACCATGATCAAAAGTGATAATGGAGCCCCCTTCCAAGGGGTGGAGTTCAAACAGTACCTGCAAGATCTAAACATCCAGTACCACCACATCATGCCCAGATGGCCACAGGCCAACGGCGACGTAGAACGCTTCATGAGAACACTCAATAAAGTGCTGAGGCTGTCCAAGGCAAATGCCAGCCCGTGGAAGGTTGACCTCTATCGATTCCTGAGGTACTACCGGGTCACCCCACACTGCACAACAGGCGTCCCCCCAGCGGATCTCATGTTCGGCACCATCATCAGCTCGTCCATCCCACACCACCCCAGCAGGGGACCGGACGAGCTAGACGAGGTGCGCACTGACCGACGACGCAGGGACGCCAACGCAAACATGAGCACCAAGAGGAGGTTGTGACCATCCAACCACCAAGTGGGCGATCAGGTGGTCATGTAACGGAACCCGTCGAAGTCCAAAATGGACTCCCGTTACGAGACTCTCCCATGGACTGTTCGTGAGACACGAGGGACCATGATAACTGCACAAAGGGGACATCGCCAGGTGACGCACAACGCATCATGGTTTAAGGCGGTCCCACGCAACCTATGGACGGATGGGGAGTGTCCCCAAGAAGATGAGGAGTCTCCAAGGGTTGAGGACGGACCCGAAGATTTCCAAGGTGAAGGACACACGGATGACAGAACCTGGGAGCAGGGGAATGAACCGGACCTGGGTGAGCCAGAGGTGGAAGGTGAGAGATCCCCTGAGACTGTAGCAGCCGCCCCACTGGGTGGACGGTATGGCCTGAGGGCTGCCATCCAGCCACCACCTCGGCTCAAGGACTATGTGTGGTAGGTTGGACTCTGGACGTTTAGAAATGGGAGTGTACAACTGCAGTTCTGTTATGAGTAGGAGCAGTAACGTTTGAGTTGGTGTGTTGTTGTGTTTTGTTTATAATAAAGGAGGAATGTTATATCCGCCCCTCGCCCCGCTACGCGGTGATGTAGGGCGTCTGAATAGAATAAAAGCCCCGCCCCCGTGGATGGAGGCAGTTCCGGGCACAGACCCTAGCGTGTGTCGTGTCTTTCTTTCTTGCTCCGGCTGGAGCTGCGTCATTGAGGCCTACTGCTGTGGCTTACCACGCTATTTCTCCGCGCGGGGCAGGAACATAACAGCCACAAGTGCCAGCTGCACCAACAACTGCCCCTACAGTTTCACCCACAGCAATCACGGCAGATCCAACAGGGGCTCTGAAGGCTTGGTCAACTCCCAATACATTGGCAGTAGGCCAAACGGTTGAGAGCAACAGCAATCCAACAGACATAGCAACGATATGCAACGCCCAATTAGATTTGAAAATGAAATCCTTTCAGGTTGAAATACTGAGCAGATATAAAACATGCCTTGCATGGAATATTGATACCACAATTAAAGAAGTCATATGGGCCAAAGAATTCATAGACATCTTTTCATTCATAGAAGCCCAACGCAAAGGAAAAGATGCTTTTAGAGACCCCAACAAGATAGAAGAGAAAGCCATAGCCAGAAACGCACAGGTAGAACAGAACTGGGACAACTGGCTCCAAGTATTGGCATTTTGGCAACAATCTATGAAGAGAAATTTCCCCATGATGGGAGAAAAATATGGGCCTACATGGACAAAATAAGAGAGGTGAAAGTCGCACGAAAAGGAAAGACCTGGCTAACATACGACATCAGATTTAGGAGGAGCATGTTAGAGAGGCCAGCCATAGAATGGGACGAGGTACAAAACAATCTGTATATGTTAAATGCCAAACCCCCCATTGGAGGATGAGGCCTCTCCCAACCCCTCCAAAAATAACAAAAGCACAGGTCCCAGAAACAACGATAATGAAAAGCACAAAAAGGGAGAACAGCCTTTTCCTAAAAACCAGCCGTGGGCGGCTAAGTCCAATACACAAAGGCAAAACAAAAACCATAGTTCAAAAGCCAATACCCCATGCAGGAACTTCGGAAAAAAACAATGCTCTTGGGGCAAGGACTGTTGGTACAAACACACCTGCACAAACTGCAACGGTGACCACGCAGCCTGAAACTGCACCAGACTGCCAACCAAAAACTCAAAATACTAGTGCCAACCACCCTGGGTCAACCATTTTCTTGGCCCCAGGTAAGACACCAATCAACCCAAACTATTTTAGAGATGTACTATTGAACTATCCAGACAGGCAAACCAGAAAAAACATTTGGCAGGGTTTTTCTGAAGGATTTTTCATACCTTTTCAGGGCACAGGGTCACAGAATATCCCTCTGAACCTAAAATCAGCCAGGGATAACCCCCAAATAGTAGAAAGCAAAATCAAGAAAGAGCTGCTCTTGGGCAGGATCGCTGGATCTTGGGACCACAAGCCCCTCAAAGAGTACATAATATCACCGCTAAGACTGGTCCCCCAAAAAAAGCCAGGGAAAATGAGACTAATCCACCACCTATCATATCCCAAAGGCCTATCCCGAAACGACGGCATTCCACACACGGAATCTGCAGTATCCTACAAACACTTCCAAGAGGCAGTAAGACTCATACAGGAATATGGCAGGAACGCCCTGATGGCCAAACTATACATTGAATCCGCATTTAGATTATTGCCTGTCCACCCAGACTCCCAGCAATGGTTAGGTTTCACCTTTAACAACAAATTCTATTTAGACAGATGGCTGCCGATGGGGTGTGCAGTATCCTGCGCCCTATTCGAGCAATTCAGCTCCTTTTTCCAATGGGCTTTTCAAAAACAGAGACCAGGGACCAAAGTAGTTCACTATTTAGACAACATTTTGGTCATGGGCCCAGCAAATTCATTAGAATGCAATAGGGCCCTGGCAAAACTAGAAGAAATGGCCGCTCTCGGGGGCATACCCCTAGCAAAGGAAAAAATGAGCAAACCAGCCACCAACATAATTTTCCTGGGCATTGAAATTGACTCTGCACAAGGGCTATGCCGGATCCCCAAAACAAAAATCGCAGAACTCTTGGAGAAAACACAAGCCTTGATAACTAAAGACAAGGGCACAGTCAAAGAAATAGAATCTTTAGCAGGCAGTCTCAATTTCGCTGCCAGAATAATTCCGAAAAGGAGGATATTTTCCAGAAGCCTGGAACTGAAAATCAAATCATTTACCAAACCCCACCTACACATCCGACTAGGCACAGAGGTGAAACAAGACCTGTAAATTTGGAGGAATTTCTTAATAAAGTTCAACGGGACCGCGCTTTGGCGAACACCTTTGAACACATGGACAAAAAGAGTCCTTTTTACCGATGCAGCTGGGAGCAAAGGGTTTGGAGCCATACTAGACACAGAGTGGGTGGAAGGACACTGGCTCGACTCATGGCAACGGGCAGGGTGTATCCCATTTGGCTAACATTACACATTTGGGGCAGGCAGCTTGCTAACACGGAACTCTTGGTGTGGTGCGACAACATGGCAGTCGACCAAATGCCTTTTAGTACTAAAAGTCCTACGACCCATCACAGCAGTCACATTACAAGAAAATATTGTGATCAAAGCTAAGCACATTGCTGGGGCAGATAATAACATTGCAGATGCCTTATCTCGCTTTCAGTGGCCAAGATTCCGGGAGCTAGCGCCTCACACCCAGAAAGAGATGCAGCCAATACCGGCGGGATGCTGGGAAATAATGGGAAATCAAAAATAACAGCATCAACGCCAGCGCCAGAGAGCTCAGGTCGGAATGCACAACATGAATCAGGCACATCAAATACAGGTGCCAATAATATGACGGCATCAACGCCAATGCCAGAGAGCCATGGCCGGGATGTCCAACAAGAACCAGGCACCTCAAATACGGGTGCCAATAATATAACGGCATCAACGCCAGTGCCAGAGAGCCTAGGCCGGGATGTCCAACAAGAATCAGGCACCTCAAAATCGGGTGCCAACATCTCCCTAGGTTTCCTCACGGAAATGGCAGGGAAAGCGCTGGCAAGCACCACCGCAGCGCAATACAGTAAATGCTTACAGACAGTTTTTAAAGCCACAGGCATAAAACACGTAGAATTAATAACCATGAAAGACATAGAAACTTGTTTAAAATGGGCACATGAACAAGGCTTCAAGATAGACTGGGCCAAAAGACATCTAGTCGCAGTGTCATATTTTTCTAAAATTCGGGGTGATTCGGACCCCACCCAAAGCCCCCTCATTACCTATGCATTAAAAGGATGGGGCAGATTAGAGGGCACACAGGTAGATACCCGCCGCCCCCTCAATTTCTGCAAACTGGTACAAATTACAAACCAGCTGGAAGCCATATGTTGGCATCCTTACGAGATCCTACTGTTCAGAACAGCCTTTTTCCTAGCATACTTCGGGGCTTTCCGTGTGAGTGTACTCATTGCTTCAAGCACCAAGGCCAGCAACGGGCTGGGCGTCATGGAAGTCAGGGTCAGACAGGAGAGCATCAGCATAGAAATACAACAATCTAGAAACCGGGGCAAAAAAGAACCATCAACATTTGTTGTATTGATGAGGCAGTAAACTGCCCAGTATGTATTACCAACCTTTACAATGCACAAAGACCCAAGGTTGGGGGGAGGTTCTTGATCAATAAGGACGCCTCGACACTAAGCCGGTACCAATTTAAAGGGGTGCTGATGAAAGCAATCAACAAGGCGGGGTGGGACCCCAGGGGTTTCGGCACCCATTCCTTCAGAATAGGTGCCGCCACCTCAGCATGGCAGGGAGGTTTTGCCCCCCAACAACTAAAAATTAAAGGGGGCTGGAAATCAGATTGTTACAAAAGATACATCAGACCGCAATTAATATAGCCAGCCACCCTCACTCCTTTCTTTCTACCCCCCTTCATACAGAAACAACAGGCGAAGGGAGGAACACACTGCAATCAGCATAGATTGTCGGCCACTCTTTTATCGTCAGGACGGGCCGATGGGCAGAGGAGACCAATGAAAGGTCACCTTTCAGGAACACCATTGCCTCGTGGTGGGGCTACAGAGGCCTGCGTTGGGCAGAGATCCATGAAACATTAGCAGAGCTGGTTGCTTACAGGGACCCGCCCGAATTTCTGATCATACACTTTGGTGGCAATGACCTAGTAGCAGTGGGGAGGAGGCAGTTACTCGAGGACATGTGTGTCTCCCTTGCAGGCATCGCACACAACTGGAGAGGGACGGAAATATACTTTTCAGCCATCCTACCTAGGAAGACATGGCCGGGGGCCAACTGCTATAAGTCTGTAGACATTTCCAGATGAAAAATCAACAGGGGGCTAGAGAAATTCTGCACAATAAGAGGACTGGGCTTCCTCAAGCACCCAGCCATTACACTGGGTGATCCGGATCTTTTTCACAAAGACGGCACCCACTTATCAACTAAGGGCATGGAACATTTCTTTCGAGAAATTACAGCAACTCTAGCCTCCAGGGGTTGTAAATAAGAGATACTTTCGGAGGAACGCGGTCAGCCGGCAACCTGCCCACGTGTGGCGGCACGTGCCAGAGGGGGTAACCCCAAGACCCGGTGCCCAAAAGTATTGTGTATTATTTTTTATGATATGTGATTAATGTTATGTGCATAACCATATCTGTACAATAAAAACCTACAGCCTTTTATTGCCAACACTTGACAATGTGTGAGCCAAATTATTCTGGGTAAGGGTAGGGTTCGGCTAAGTACTATGATGCATGCATATGGGTTCAGCAGTTATTACTCACTGTAGAAAATGCTGGAAAAACAGCGTGTGAGATTTCACTTTTAGATGATGGGGGAGGCTGTATGCAAACGCATCTCTGAAGCAAGGATTAGGACTATGTTGAAAAGCAGATATGTTTTTACCGTTGACCATGGGATAGATAATTTATATGCATTTACCTGCTATATATTATTAACATTCCATGTAAATCAGACATGTATGCCACTTAACAATGTAGGATTGCAAATGCTCAAAAATGTATACAAATAAAGCTTCAAATCTATGGCAACTCTTATGACTTGGGCCTTCATTACAACACCGGCGCTAAACCATGGCGTTATTAGCACCATGGTTGGTGCCGGTGTTGTAACGGGTTCGCCATGGTTCAATAGGGAATTACCACCCCATTCCAAGGTTTGTGGGGCGGTAATTCCCCATTGAACCATGGCCCTTCCCCATTCCCATTTTCGCCCCATAGGGCTCTATGGGAATGGGGAAGGCGCTAAATTGCAGTACCGTACCTAGCACCAAGGTCCCTTTGCGGGTCCCTACTTTAACAGCTGGTGTAGACCAGACATTAAGGTCGGGTCCCACAAAGGGACCTCGTAGTAAGGCGCTATGCGTTTAACGGCGCTGCAGCCTTTTACGGCGCCATTAAACACTTAGCGCCAGGGTCGTAATGAGGCCCTTTGTGCCTAAGTCGGCTTGCACACTTAGCCTCATGACCAAAAAATTGAGTGATACATGGGGAATACAATATTTGCACTTTCTCTCAACTGCAGCAACTCAAACCATATACATTGCATACTTTGGGTTTAAGAAAAGGCATTTTTACTCAGGGAAGTGCGTTGATCCAATCAGATTGCTGGAAACATGGCCGAGAGCACACAGTCTGGTGCCTGCTTTTCTCCAGTCGCCCAAGGCCCTTAGGCCCACAGCATTTTGTGTGGCTATCTTGATTGTGGGGTGGCAACAGGGAACCGCTCCCTGTTGCCTCCTCATGTCCCAATCCTCTCCACCATCGTCCAAGACATCCAGCACTCTTACCCGGGAGACGAAGCACAGGTCAAGTACTTAAACACAAAAACTGCCAGTACTACCTCCGCCTCCTTAAGTGCATTTGCCCTTACTTAAGTGAGGAGAACTGTGCCACCATTGCTAGAGCAATAATTCTATCTCGACTGGATTACGGGAATGCACTGATGTTAGGTGCAAGCAAGGACTGCCTAAATAAATGCCAGATTATCCTAAAAAATGCTATGTGGCTATTAAAGAGGAAATCAAGGAGAGAGCATATCACCAATGACAGACCAGCCCTGCACTGACAAGCTGTCAAGGACAGGATACAATTCAAAAGCATGGCATTAGTACATAAATGTGTATTTGGGCACGCCCCAGCTTATCTCAAAGAAAGGATAATCCTATACATTCGAATAAGATCTTTAAGAACAGAGGCACTAGGTCAGATCAAATGCCCGATCTTTAAACAGCCTAATAGTCTGGGCAGAGCTTTTCCAGTGAGAACGGCCCAATACTGGAACCCCCGTCCAATAAAATGAAGGCTTGAAAGGAACTACACAATGTTCAGGTAAACGCTAAAAACGAATCTCTTCAAGTAAAAGTTAATGATATGCTACACTGACCTTTCAGTCAGGTTGTTCCTCCGTCCTGTTTTATATGTATGTCCTTTGTCTTTATGGTGCGCCCTGATGTCTACGGGCTTCGGGGCAATATAATACATAAATAAATACCCCATCCTCCTCCGACCCTACCCACTTTGGTCTTCGACCCGAGCTTTGTGCTCGGGTCCTGGTGCTCTGACCCACCCACTGGTTCCATTGAAATAGAAAAGAGACTCAGTGCCTTTTCGATTTACTATGGAGGCAGACATCTTTTTTTTTTTACTGGAGATTGAGCTCACACAATGTGTGAGTAGCATGTCGCTAATAAAAAAATAGAAATAAAGTATCCACAACTATTTGCAATCCAGATAACCCTGGGATGTGAAAAGCAATCACTCCTGCTTAGTGGGCATACAGGGCTGGCAATGGCTCAACACACTCCCCTAGGCCCTTCGTTCACTCAGGCCTGCCTAGGCTTTAGCTGACAGCCAGTTACCAGCCAAGTATGCTCCCTAAGTGGGGGTGATTGCTGCAATATTCATCGGTTTGTCGGTTTTACAGCTATGAAAGAGTTTGGTCTTCCCAGCCACAGGACTCATATAAAGTGGTCCTATTTTACCTTTAAGACCCATATGCATTTCCTGAAATGGGTAGTAAAGGAGGATTAGATATATTCACCCCATCCCGCCTCCTGACAAGGACCCACTGGCAACATATTTTTGGCCCATAGCATTGTCGGCACCCCCAGCAGGACAGTCAAAAAGTTAACCAAGCTGTCTTAAAAGACAACAACATTGGAATGGAAAAAAAGAAAAAAACTTATATTTGGATCTTACCTAATTAGTACAGGTACTGAAATTAGGAGACATCACTCTGGGATGATAACATGGACGGAGGAGGGCTTGGATAGGGTTCTGAGATTCAATTTTAGGTCAATTAAAAACACTGTTGTCATTCGGTCATGTATTTTAAGTATTATTAAGTACAAAAATGAAACTCTTCTTTAAGTTTCCAACTGATTTTTATGGGCCAACTATCAAAGAGATTTTGAAAGCTTAATGTCCCCTTTTTTAACATTATTCCCAATCAATAGGCCTATTACTACAATTGAATTGTAAAGGGTCATCCAAAGGTGAACGTATTAGTCTATGTTTCAAGCAAGGATTCTCCTCCAGGCCCTTAGAATTAGAGAAAGAATGTGCTTGTTTATTTATGTGCTGGAGATGTGCAAGCGCTAGCTTGAGCAGAGTTACTTTGTGGTGCCCCAAGGAAGGGGGCATGGGAGGGGGGTGAATCTGATCGTTCACAGACTTAGAACATTCCAGATTACTGAAGTGTAAGGGTCAAGGAAGGAGGGAAAGTGTGAAAGGGAAAGGTAATGCATAATATCACTAGTGCAGTAAAGTTCAAGGAACAGGAAAATTAGGGAGGTGCTACACAGGTGTTAAAGACTCATCAGATAATTTACACTAAAATCCCCCAAATAGATAACACAGTATGGGACATCCCCTTCGCCTCTCATTCCTTTGCCTTTTAACTCTTCTCAAATGTAATGTATGCATGAAAAACACATTTCAAGAATTTAAAGGAGTGTAAAGCAAAAGGATAATGAAACAACTGGAAATGGTTTTTAATCACCTTTATCCTTCCTCACAAATGGAAAAGCAAGGAGGCTAATTATTTACCTTAAATTGGGCACTTATGTGCTGCCTTAATGGGTAACCTCCATCATGGCGGTTAAAGTTTACTTTTTTATGTCTGGTTTTCAAAGCTCTTTATGGCCTCACTCCTCCTTACCTTTCTTTACTTGTCTCGTTTTATCTTCCCTCTCCTCTTCAGTTTGCTTCTCACTACCGTCTTGTAGTTCCTTCTCCTCCGTTTGGTCTTTTCTCTTGTACCTTTAAATTAAATGATCTCCCTCTCTCTATCTGTTCTATTACTGTCTATTCATCCTTTCTGGTCTCTCTACGATCCCATCTTCTGTTATCTGGTTAAAGAGAACTTTTTACAATTGCTGAAATATTGACTTCATTTTTTGTACTCTTTTTGTTTTTATGTACAGAGCTTTGGTTTATGGTACCATATCAAATAAAATAAAATAAAATACATAATACAAAATACAAAAGGTGATTTAAAAGTGATTTTCTGATATGTCATTCCACCATACATCAGATATGAAATGATGCAATGGTGGGAGGATGTTTTAGCAGTGGTTGCTTCCTGGTGTTACAAGAGGATCTGCAGGCAACTCTGGGCATCTTCTTCTTCGGTTACTTCAGTTTCCAGTGGTCAACTTGCCTTTCACCTCAGGAAGCTTACCTTTCATTCATTTTCAGCACACACTCCTCTGCTATCTCGCTCAGCAGTTTACAGAAAGGGGTGTGTGGCTGTTCAATCAGGACAACCAGAATGCCAGTGTGAGCTGATTTCATTCAGGTACTCAGGCATACAAAGGGCAGGGGAGTGAACTTCCACCCATACTTCCTAACTGCCCAAACACACTGGAGCCTAGGCAGGGACACCTAAGGGTTCCCATCAAAAGGCAAAACACAAACACACGCCTCCCCATCCCACAATGGTAGAAGAAGGGCTATCAAGGATTACCACGCTAGAAATGGCATAAAAAGAAAGGAGACACCATGTTAGAACATAGGTGACCCTATTGTGCCCAACCGAAACTTTACAAATATCACAATAGTTGGCAGACCACATGCACTGCCACCAGCCATAACTCAAAGGTTGTCTATGTGACTACAAAGTCACAGGAGCAGATAGAATGGGGGATATCAGGTATTCCCTTAGCACTCCACATAAGGTGGCGTGTGCCAATCTTTCATAGCATAAAGGGTTACAAGCAACACTGCCCATAAGGAACTGTGTGCTGCAAACGTTAAACACAGATGCCTTAAACGGGATATGGAGGAAAGTAGACCCAATATTGAAGGTAACACACAGAGAAAAGAATTCCAAAAGACAGAGCACAGAGTGAATGAGTGGAAAAAGGATCCACACATTCAGGTTAAAAGAAAAAGGTCCAGACGTCCAGCACAAAGTGCTAGGGTCTCACTAGGAGAGGAGTTGAAGCATACAAATTACACATCTCCATAACAGCAAGCTCACCCTAAGAGGCATTCATGTCTAAGGGCCGGGGGGAATTTGTGCTGGCCTGATGACCACATACTTTAGCAATCCACTGGACTCTAGCATCATATTGGTGGCATCACCATTCCCAACACTGAGGCCTAAATCAATACTTGCCTTGCCCTGCTCTATTGGCATCAAACAAGTATTAGGCCAAGGTAATCCCTTTTTACTGCCCGTTTGATGATATGTAGAATAACATAATTGGATTCACAAAGCAGAACATTTAAAGCCCTAAACGAACCTGTGTAAGATGATGCCGCATAGGTCCATTGTCCACTGCATTACAGAGTCAAGGACCTGAGCCTGTCAAGATGGGATGGGAAACCATCTCAGCTGGGGTGTGAGGCCTCAAGCAGAATTCCCGGAGCAGGTCATGCCCCAGAGGTGAGATGTAGGAGTTCGGAAGATTACAGTCCTTGTACTTTTTTTGGTGCATGCATGCAAGTTCACTTTAACTTTCCCAATGTTACTACTGCATGAATGGTATTTGTTTTTCTAAATTGCTTAGCAACAAAGACCAGTCTCTAAGCGCAGGGCGGTGAGTCAAACTTGTGTCACTCTGCATTGTCTTGCTTCCAAGACAATTCCTTGCCCCTGAGCTATCTCCCCAGCCCAAATGATTCTGGCTAGTCTGTATCTGGTCCACCTAGGAATCTACAGGTCCCAGTCGACCTGGCAGTGGAAGAGCGAGCAAGCAATGCAGCTGGGATAGAAACATCATAAAAACTCCAGACTGCAGAGCAACCTTACAAAAACCAGGCAGTCCCAAGCCCCCCACTTCACTCCTACCGCTAGCCATGAGAAAGAAGGGATAATAATCACACCCGAGACAAGGCACTGGTCTATAGCAGCTTGAAGGTGGAAGTATCTGATATGCTGTTTGGGCAGATTGTACCTAAAATCAGGACTGTCCCGAGAGCATTCCCTTCATCTGGGTGCTGGAGGCATCCACGGGGATTACCAATTGAAGGTGGGAGTAGTCCACTTTAACCTCGCCTATGTCATAAAACTCAGAAAACTCATAGCTTAATTGGTGTGTGAGATAATGCTGAAGCCAAAGATCCAAAATGTTAGATAATTAGATGAGACTGAGCAAACAGGTTTGGGAGATTACTGTGACACAACAAGAAGAAGCCGGTCCCCAAGGAACTTCAGGGCCTGCTTTAATCAAATTTTCCAAAGCACAGAGAATGAATCCACTTCTGGAACAAGCCCCTAAGAACATAGTCTTGGAAGCTCCGAACCGTAGTGTGAAGAACCCTCATTTCATCTTGAGAAAGGGTATTCTCTTCTGGGTATACATAAACTCACAGGGAGAAGTTATCTACTATTACCAACCCCACAGAACTTTGTGTATAGTGAACTTTGTGACACAAAGAGGGATCTGAACTTGGCAAAGGAAGCCTGAGAGACTCCTTGTAGGAAATAAGGTACTGTGAACTTTTGAATTAATGTATTTAATTGTTTTTTATAACACACCTAATACCATACCTGAGTTCATTTTCTAAGCGTGGATCCAGGACTCAAACCTCTTACTCTGCATGGTCTTGCTTTCAAGACCAGCGTTGCCCCTGTGCTGCCTGTTGAACTTTGAGATCCTGAGTGCTGTGAACTTGGGGTAGGGAGCTACAGAAGTGCTCCAGTGCCATCCTATTTTTAATTTGAACACTATTAAGTTTATCCAGTCCCCTATAAATTGTTATGATATACAAGTGAGGGCAGGCATAGGTTTTATTTTGGACTGAAAGACTTAGATTTCCCTTAGCTTACTTTCCTTAAGGGAGCATTCCCACCTTAGAGCTAGGGCAAGTTAGACATTACACCATCCTGACCAGCAAAATAAAGGTTTTGAAACTGTACCACTTGTCTCTGTGTCTTCTCTTGATACCATGCCTGTCTCACAATACCTAAATATGGATGCAAACGGATAAAGGAGAGTGTAGATCTGGTCAATAAATTGACCAGAGGTGGGAGTGTGATGGTACAGAGGAGAATGAAACCAGGTCTGGCCAAGTCCACACCTGTTCCCGAGCATGAACGAAAGTAAAATCTAGTAAACAGTTAGTAAAACACTAATGGTCATGCCGCTGCCACAAAGAGTAGAATAGATTGTGCGACACAAGTAGAGTGAGAAGTTGTGTGCATTAACAAAAGCATGGAAAGGTTGCAGAATACCAAGACAGGGTTACAGAAGTAGTATGGACATGGGTCAGTAGAGAGAGGTTGCAGAATACACAGGCAGGGAATCATGAATGGCGGCGGCAAAACACTAAGAACACTGTTTAACATGGCGGAGAAAGAGCAGAAGTACAGCCATTACTCAGACCGAACCCTGCAAGGCCTCAATTCTGAAATATTGCAGCTTAACACAACATTCCAAGCATCGCAATTCTCAGACTGTATCCCAAGCACCAAGGTCGGTGTGCCAACGGGAGTTCTGCTTAGAAGTTGAACCTGCACCAGATAACATTTCCCAGGGCACACAGCACACAATTATCAAAATGAATTAGTTGCAATAGGTAGCAGTGAGAAATAGATATATCATTCAATGCCAGGTGCAAGTAGCTACCATGCCAATTGATCCTGTGTGAAGGGAGTAACGTATTTAAATCGGATCATAGCGGTTCTCACATCTCTTCTTCCCCACCATATACCTTGGCACCACATAAATGTGCTGAGGCCAGATGAAAGAACCAATAGTTGAAGGTTCACCTATAGATAACTATATGTTCTGTAAACCCCCTAATCAATTAAATAAGATAACAGAAGTTGTTATGATAATTACTACAGCTATGACGTTTTTCTCACTTAAAACCTTGTTCCTAACACCATTTTGAGATTGCCCTTTGTATGCTCTCCCAGCGGCCATTTGTATCTGAATAAAGCTGGGTGTTCTGATGCACTTGGAGTTGCTCTGTTATTGAGGTTTTCTCTTTATAGGTGTACTTGGGCCTATCTTAAACCATCACTAAATGGAAATTAATTTGCATGGGAGAGAACAATGCACATCTTGGATTGACAGAAGGAACATGGATAAACACACACAGATAAGAGGTTTTAGAAACGGAGACATTAAATAGGTGGGTTGTGCTTGTCCAGGTTTCTACACACCTTGTGAAAGACCCTACATATCATCACCCTTATGACCATAGGAATTTCCCAAATGGATGTTCATCATGAAAAAACAACTGGAAGCATTAGCCGCCACACTCATTAAAGAATCTTCATCCTAAAACATTAGAAATACAATAAAATTCGCCACATGCCCCACAGAACCAGTTTCCAGGTATTCCTGGGAAACTAATAAGAACAGCCATTACTTGTGCCATGAGTCTACAGTGCATTTAGCAGTGTCAGACAGAGTCACGCAGCTTAATCTACTTCTCCTGATGAAACAAGGGAATATGAATGCATTCATGTGCCTACATGTCCACTCCCATTTCCTTACATCACATGCATACTATAACGGATCATGTTAAAAAATGAAGAAGAGATGGTCCTTTGAATACTACATGTGGTGTTTTGACCAGAAAACATGTCCCCACGAAGTTAACCTCAGAGATTATAACCCTAAATCATTATTCCTCAGCAACACCTTATTAAGGACAAATACCGTTTATCACAATGCCAAAGACCAACCATGCTACAGCAATCAATAAGAAGGAACATATAGTTCTTCAAGGACCTGATATTAGACGGGACCTTCCAGGATATGATGGAAATGCATTTGGGGTCTCAATTGATTGGTGGGTGAGGTACTGCAGTAAACAGCAAGGAAGTGATGTCCTGCAGATTTCATAAGAAATATTAAAGGCTAATAATTATCACTAGGCAGCCTCAATACCCCCAAAGAAAGATGTGAGTGACTTACATGGTAGAATGTGTGAGATATAGGAGCTCTTTGCTGCTATATGATTTTCATTGGTGCCCATACACAATAGTTAGTGTAATTCTTTAATATACTATAGCATGCAATGAGAGCTAGGATAGTGAAAGTTCTGACAACCCAGACCAGTAACATGTTTATTAACAGCTTTCAAGAGTTAATAACATCCATGGTAAGGACAAGGTTTTTGGTGTTCTGGTCAAGGTGATTTATATTATGTATATTTTGTGTCATAATTCAACAGGTAAACGTACAATACATCTTTTCTGATTGTTATACTGCTCTAGCAATTTGGACCAGCTCTCCATTTTTGAAAATGTCCAGCAGTCACATCTTCTCTACACTGTTAGGGTCTCTGTTCTGTCCGCCATCTGTGTTAAATATGTTGGCATGTGAATATGTAACTCTATGGAATTCCCCATTCAAGATTCTAATTCACATCATCAGCTACTATCAGTGTGGGGGCCTAGCTAATATTTTCTGTTATCTCTTCAACTGATATGCACATAAAACACGGGCATAAAGACACTTGAAGAAACCTGTGCGATACCCTGAGTACTGGACTCCCCTGATACAGTCAGTGGGTTCTCCTCTTCACTCTCCATGCAAATTGTACCTACACACTCATATATGGCTCTACTGATACACATGGGAATTAAACATTGGCTGATGTGAAATAGGTTCCTCACATCTTTGAAGCACAGGCAGATTTGTCCCTGTACCAGTCGTGTTGGCCGTCTCATGTGTACTATCTCTAGGGTATATTCCTGTTTGGCCCCACCTTTTCTGAGCTGTCCTGCCCTGATACTGCTTTAGACTGTGTACCACATCTCCCAATCCCTGGCCTCTCATGCAGTTCCACCAACAGTCTCTCCACCTCACACAAGGGCCATCTCCTGCCCTTGACAATGCCCTGTCTCCTTTTGCATCACTGCCCCTGCAGCTATGCCACACAAAACGGGGCTTCTCTGAGCTCCCCAGCCCACAATTGTGCAAAGCCTATCAGGGAAGTGTGGCCAGCAACGCTGGTACCATCCACATGATCCGTGGACAGACACTGTAAACATCTACTGTAATAACACATTTTGATGCCACCCTCATCTGAACTGCAGCTCCACTGCCCTGTTCCAACTCACCTATGGTACGTGGGGTACAAGTGGCCAATAATTCAATGCCACTTCCTCTTGTATTGGTGCTGCTAGCCATATTTTCTATTTGAGGCATGGATTTGCCTGGGAGAGACATGTTGGGCATTCATTCCGTGGAGTGAGTACCTGCGTATTCCCTTTCTGCATGGTTGAAAGAGAAGGGAAGAGTTAAGGCTAGCAGTATTGGTTGCAGTGATGTAACGCATTTGTTTGAAATTGTTAGACACTATTTTGCTTGAATTGCACAGTTCTAATCTCACATGATCTAAATAGCACTTTCCGATTCAACATAATGCTCATGGCGTAGAAGCGCAAAATGAACCCCCTCTAAAGGTAAACTGCCCAACAAATGTCTATTAAAATACTACCAGTTCCTTAGAAAGGAATTTAAATACACACAAGTCCTATTAGCTCCATGAGAAAAAACAATTAAGGTAGTCATAAAACTGGCTTTAGGGATAGATCAAAATAAAGCTGCCATTACAAAACATGACTGCCTGAGGCATCCCATACTCAGGGAACAATATCTCCTTAAGAGAATCACTTTGTAAGGAAAAACAACTAAGCAAGATTGAAAAACAACACTATATATAAAACAAGAAATACTAGCATCTATATTGTAAAGGGAAATACATTTTCACGGTATTTTAGCATCAACATCTCACACCAATTGTCATAACCATGTAGAAAATTCTGTCTACAAATGGGCTCCACAATAAAGCCTCACTTTCGTTGTGCAAAATGCATACTGCTTTGCATGTAAAAGACAACCCCCATGACCACAAGCATCCCTCTGATAAAACCTGCCTGCACTTTGTGTGCCACCATTCAAGGGCCCCATTCACAAAATACTCTCCAATATGTTTCACTCATACACACATCACCTCTATTTACACCTCTTACAATAAGGGTGGAGACCCAACTGTATGAGATCTGGGCTGACTCTAAAGCACAGACTGCACACACATTCTGCTAAGCAAGTCACATTTACTCAATATGTTAACAATATAGGGAAAATAAGCTAACTTTAGGGATGCACTTAAAATATTTCGGTCTCTAAGGCTGACAGTATTGTATTGTATTGTTTATTTATATAGGGCCTATACACAGGCAAGTTTTTCAAAGTGCTGAAGCAGGGTGGGAACATGGGAAAAAACAACAGTGGTTCAGAGCCCTTGAAAATCCGAGACGATAATAGTCTGCACAGGCAGAGTAAGTGCATCAAATACATTTAACAGAATGGGATATAGCAAATAGGCCTGACAGCGATTCTGCAATATTAACAGTACAATTAGGGGTGAGGACAGGGGAGAAAACAACAGACAATCATCAGGCGTGGTGCGTACGAATTGAACAAGTGCACAGAGGGTCACAGGAAGGGGAGGGTTAAGTGCACCCGGTTGGTTGAGACTGGGGTAAGTGCAGAGAGAGCAACTCTCTTGGGTTAATTTTTCATTGCCTTGAGTGAGTGTGACAATATTATTACATTTTCTTTTTTTTAAACTTCATTATTTTCATATTTTACCCATCTTTGACTAAACTAGTTTAGCTTCAACTGCTTTTGACATATATAAGCTATCTTTATTACTATATAAGCAATCATTTTATTTTTAGTTTATTGCATTTTACAGCTGTCAATTTAAAACTGAATTTGTGCAATCTAGAAAAATTGACAAATTCAGACAATACATATTATACTACAGCATAATCTCACAAAGAAAGAGATCAACAGATAACAGGGATTATAAATCCTCCATAGATCATTTGCCCTCACTCTTTGATCTCAGGCAGATTTAGCCTGTAAAATGATGGCAAGGAAGGAACAAGGGTGCAACTCAGGTCATGTCCTATAGTATCAGGACAGGTACACGTGTCAGTTGCATGTTTGGCTACAGCTGAGTGTAGTGAACTGTACAATGGCATGAGAAGGCCTAGATATACATGGTTGGGTTAGGACCTGCATACATTGAAGTGCATGATGAAAGGTGTACTTGGCATCACAACCCAAATGCCTTAACTTATCTCCCCACACACCACATGACATGGCTGAAGAAGTCAATTGAGACGTACTCTGTTCATCAATATCTAAGTTTGCCCATTCAAGCACCTCCTCTAGTGACTGTACATCGATTAACCAGTTCTGCGCATTTGCCCTAGGTCGGTACACTGCCACCTGTAGTGGATAAGCATTTGGCCCTCATTACCATCAAAGCTTAGTCTTTTGGGCATCTCTGGCATTATCAATCATGAGTAGCATGAGGGCCTGTTTACAGAAGTGGCTGTGTGATGAAATTAGTATTGCTCCACAGGAGTACATCCACTAGTAGTGGATAAACAAATGATTCAGCCCCAGACTACTACAAAAGCAGCAGTGATGACAATCATAAAAGTAAAAGAGGCACAGTCAAGACATATACCTCCTTTGCCTTTTGTGGTAACGTGGGTCGAGGGCAAGCCATAATCTTTGGAGAAATGTGAGCAATTGGCCATGCTCCATCATGCCCTCTCCCAGAACACGCTTTTTTAATCCCTCACCTGCTGGTTCTCTCTATCGCACAAGAAATCCATCACCTTCCGCCTCATCTACAGACCACCTCACAGGAGTGACTATTTCATTGCAGATATATCCAACATACTCTGTTCTACCAAATTAGCACATTCTAATAATGTATTTCGCACTGATTTTAACGTCTTTCATCTCAAGCTAACAATCACATTCCATGGACCTTAAGCAAATTGTGCTCTCCCTCATACACAACAAAGGCAACACCCGACACTTAATCTTCGCATCATTCCCCTGCATCACCTATGCAGACCCTATCCCACTTGATTGGTCTGACCATGCCGCCATCCCATTATCAGTCACCCACAGCTCCTAACTCAACACCGCTCATTCAAAACCTTCCCGGTCACTAAATTGGAAGAACAATGTGTAGACTTCCCCACCAAAGGGAATGCCTCAGGCCTCCTGGAATTGTTCAGCAACTGTATGAAACTGGTGGGCACTCACGCACCCCTAAAATCCACCCAGGCTTAGACTAAATAATCTACTCTATGGTACACCCCCAAACTAGCCCCAACAAACACTTAATAAGAGCCCTAGAGAAACACTGGCACAAAAACATAACCCGGGAGATCTCTCTGCACAAACCATAGGATTCTGATTACTGAAGCTAACGCTGCTTATTACTCCCCCACTATTGTGCCAGCTTCTAAGAGGAGCAAAGCCCTCTATGAAGTAGTAAAGCATTTTAACAAACCCTCAACCAACCCTGAGGTACCAAAAACTCAGGAAAAATGGGATGAAGTCACCACATTTATTATTGAAAAAATAGACAAAATTCAAGAGACCATCAAATCAACCTCTCACAGCATTTGTATCCACTGCACCCTGGTATGCACACTTCTCTTCTGGGCTGAATTCTCTCTGCTCTCTCCCTTGGATCTCCTAAAAACGATTGCCTCCCTCAAACCTACTTCTTACTCTGACAATATAATCCCAGCCCCCATTATTAAACAATTGACGGGCCCAGTGCCCAATGCCCTCAATGCGATCCTCAGAATCATCAATTCCTTCCTCACAGAAGAGTAATTCCCGGACACTGAAGACTGTTCTCATACAACCTCTTTTTAAAAAAACAACCCTGTATTTAAAAGACCTACAGGCCCATCACAAACCTCCCGTTTATTGGCAAAATCCTGGACGAAGTAGTTGCTTCACAACTACTCACCAGAATCGATCAACTCCACCTCCTAAAATCAGTCAGGGTTCTGCTTCAAGTGCAGCATCGAGACAGCAAGCATCCAGGTGGTGGATGATGCCCTCCAAATCATGGATAAGGGTGACTTATGCCTCCTCCGTGACTCTCAACTACATTTGACACCGTCAACCATTGCATCCTTCTCTCCCTCCTTGCTGACAGGATGGTATTATCTGGCACAGCCCTGAATTAGTTTTCCTCCTACCTCTACACCAAGCTGTCCAGATGGGTGTGATGCTTTCTAACTGACTCAAGGTTTCCTAAGAAGTCTCCCAAGGCTCCATACTCTCACAAATCATTTTTAACCTTTACATGGAGCTTCTGGGAACTCTCCTCAAAGATCACAATATAGCCATCGACCAATAAGCAGTTGATACTCAGTTGTACAAGAGAGTAAATAGTGTGCAAGACATAATTCATCTCCGCGATTACCCAGCGATCATCCAGACTGATATGCCTACTGCATATCTCAAACTAAACCAATCCAAGACTGAATTTGTCCTCATGGCTAAGCCTGCTAAAAAAAAAACTTGTACAACAATACTCAATGATATGAGCCTAGAATGATTCGATCCACAACTGTCAGACTCAGGAAAATCATTGGGCTTCACCATTGACAGCAGCCTGTCCTTCCAGAAAAACATAGTCAAGAAGGCCCAAATAGCCTGGGTCAAAATCTCTACCGTGCAAAGAATCAAACCCTTCATCATGCTGCAATACTTCCGAACAGTAGTGCAGGATCTGGTGGTCTTGTTCATTTGACTGCCCTCAAAGCAGTCCACCATCCTGTAGCATGTCTTATTACAGCAACACAGAAATTGGACTAAATCCGCCACATCCTGCAAAAACTATATTGGCTACCACTCCAAGCCAGGATACTGTTCAAGACTTCATGTATCATCTACAAAGCAGTCACGAGTAGGACACCAATGTGCCTAGTGGCTAAGCCCCACATATCTGGGGGCACACTCTCCCTTCACAGCAAATCAACCAACCAGCTTGAATCACAACTCATCTGCAAAGAGAGGACCTGCAAATAATCCTTCTCTTGTCATGCATCCACCCTCTGGAACCCTACTGTGTATCGGCTCAGAATGCCCCCTCAATTCTCCAATTTCACGAATCTCTCAAAACATGGGTGAATTCCAATGGATGCCGATACCAACGCACATACTTCACAGTCCTGTGCTACTGTTAAAATATGCTAGTTCAAATGCTGGCTACCCACACTCTGTACAGTACTGTACTCTGCTGCTCTTGAGCTAGGTCTGCACTTTAAACAAAAATAAATAAATAAAAGAAAGAAAATAAAAAAGAAGCAACCCAAACAGCAATAGTACCCAGACCTCAAGATAACAGTATGTCCAATCAAGGTAGCTTAATGAAACAATTATCAATTCAAATAACTAAAAGCCCTAGCAAAAATGCACCCCGATGGAAAATATACAGAAAATACTGAACCTATAGGTGATAGCGCTCTGGGTTATTGACCAGGGGTGAATCAAACAAGCATTTGCAGCAATATCACTATTCAAAGGATATGTTTTTTTTTAAAAAGCCGAGATGGAGGCTTCATGGACACTATGGTCCTAAACGTCCAGGGGCACAGGGTCTTTTCATAGTACCTTTTCTTTGTGGGACTCAACAGCATTGAGCTTGCCTTCATGGTGCTTCCTGAGATGATAATTTGTCATTGAGTTCATGAGCTGATGAACTGGGTCCCACATGTGGTGTGATCCAAGCAGCAATGACACATGGCAGGAAAAAGCTTGGGACAGGCAGATGTTGTATGGGTTGGTGTAGCTCACAAGCAGTTCAATGAAGGAATCAGAGTAAAGGTCTTCCCCTTGACTTCTATGTTCCTGGTAAATCCACTCCAGGAACAAGGTAAGTGTTACTGGCACATAAAGGGTAAACTTCATCTACAGTGAGGAAGAGTCTGGCTCTACTGCAGCCAGAATGTGAGGCCTTATTCCACAGCAGTTGACCATCACGTGCCCCGGGGATGATAAGAGAACATAGCTCTGTGCCTTGGTTGCACATGTCTTCACCTCCCTGGCAGATTCTTTGGAATGGGCTGAACTCCTAAAAGAGTTCCAGAGAGAACTTCTTTTTGGTGTTCAGGAAAGTATCGAGGAAGGAGGAAGGAGTGGTAGATCCCCTATAAAGGTAAAGTGGCAAAAAGGATTGGACAACAGCAAGCCTGCTCTAAGGTGTCAAATTGCTGTGACAAATGACCTTTGCCTTCTTGCATCACACCCAGAATGCTTTTGTTCTCCGGGAAGTGTTGGGGACAGGAAGGAAGAAGAACCCACAGAAAACAGAAAAAACAGGATGACAATACCCTCCTCAGTTTACCACTGCCCTTTCTGGCTACTCTGGAGCATCCCCACCCCCGCCTCACATTTTCACAAAGTCTGCAGCTTAAAGACCCTCGTGTCAGGCTGGCCTTTCTTATGGGCGTGCCACTTTGAAGCATGGTTCCCAGTGGATCTCCTGATGAGAGCTCCTGTGATTAAGGGGAGGTGTTACCTATCCTCCCAGAGGATCAAAAGTGAAAGTATTTCTGTCTGCCTTTTGTCCCACTTAATGAAACAGAGACAGGCAGATAGTCAATCACATATGCTTTCTATAGCTATCTTCAGATCCCAGGGTTAACATTTGTGTGATACCAATTTCATTTGACTTTAAAAATAATGTGCATTATAATTGACCATACCAAATCCATGTCTGGTTAATTCTCAGAGATTACAGAACCACCAGAAGGATAGGGCAAGATTATCATGGTTTCGGGACAGAAATGGAGAAGCTAAATGCAGCATGTGTCTGCAGTATCCGTTGTGTCCCAGTCTCTGTCAAGAAGGTACATCTGACCTTTCAACCTATTTTGTGCCACTGGAGAGCAGGTGCTTCAGATCAAGAGACTGATACATCAGGGTACATGGGTTTACTGTGCTTTTGACATGGAGTTTTAGGAAAGGTGCTCTGACTAGCAGAACCCCATTTTCTGAGATGGAATTCCTGCATCACTGTATGATTTAATACAATCCATAAAAGCAATGGCTTACACGCCCTTGCTAGATGGCAATACATCACAGACTACACATCTCATTGAAGATTTTCTTCTGTTTTTGGAATTATAACTTTTTCTTTGTTACAACACCTTAGCATAAGGTTGTACTTTTCCTGCAAGTATCAGCATTTCATCTCTGTGTAGGTCTGCCATTTTCAAGCACCTGTGTGTGGACGTGCACTCCCAGTATTGCCTATTGTGTGGTATTTGTGCTATATTGGTGGGGGTTGCATCTATATTAGTCAAGAAGGTTGTGTGTCCTTAGGCTGCTGTGGGTTATGTGAGGGCTCAGAAATGTGAGGCAGACCACCCTGTGAAGTTTTCCCAACTAGCACCATTTTATTATATTCAAAGATTGGGTGAACGCCTCACTATCCCTACCATGACAAGGATTTCTCTGTCTAAAATACACTAAAAGAAACACTCTAACACAGGGATATCTGATCCTCACACTGTTACATACAACACATAAACAAAGAAATACATGGCAGTTCAAAAGAATAATGATTGAGTTCACAATGTAACCACAGTCTCTCTTCATCACCTGGGTGAACTCCCCTTCCACAGGTTTAAATGTGATTCTGCTTCACAGTTCAAGAAAAGAAAACCTGGAAATTCTGGTTTGCAACCAAGTTCCAACACAGTTCAATGCAACCTCAATCTGTTAACAGAATGTTACAACACAGAAGATACAAGGCTCTTCCTCTTTCTTGAACAGGTTCTCAGTTCATCATTAGCAACAATAATTGTCTTGGTCTGGGTGATTTGCCACCATTGATAACTTCGAAAGAAATATAGCTTCTTTGTAACAGCTTCACACTGCCCTTCCCTTAGCAACACATACAATATAAATGGTTTCTGTCATGCGTGTATACACCCCTGCTCGAACAGCCTTTCATAACAACATGGGTTTTTGTGGTTAAGATCAAATGACAAGAGGTTCACAACAGTGTCACAGTATTCAACAGATTGCTGCTTCAAAAGGTTAATCAACTCTTAAGGGAAAACAAGATTTACATATGTACTCTTTAATAGTCCACTGCAAATGATACTCCTCTCCTTCTGTATTTCTCTTCCCAGAAGGACAGCCTTTTTGCAATATTGTTTCACCACTAGACAAGTAACCTAAGACTGACAGGGATAGAGTCCCTTTCTGCTTCGCCCTTGGTTTTGGCAATGGGTGTTTATCCCAGATTTTAGCACGTGTTGTACAAAGTATGAGCAACACGTTTCAGAATGTATAGTTCTTGCATTAGCCCCCTTCTGCTGTTGGCAATATTTGCTAGCTTGTATTTCCTTGATCATAGTCTCTCTATGCTTGGGTAATGCTTGCAGGTATTAACTCTCAACAAAAAGTCACCCACTCACTCTGCTGGGTTTTCCACAGACTTACACTTTTAAGATTACCATCATTTGGCTTTGTTATAATAGTTTTTTGCTGCTTTTCTCTACTTCGGTATTCAACATAAATTTGGGAATCACTTTCACTCATACAAGAGTGGTGCTTCTGCTGCTTTGCAATGGTTTGGTATTCAAACTTGTTCTCTGAACTACTTTTACTTCTACGTGAGCGTTGCTCACTTGCCAAATGCCTGCTTCTGACACTCAAGTGGGTACGGAGCACTCTGGGGGTCACTACCAGCTTGTGATTGCACTGAGTAAGATGTGCGCTTCCATCCCCCTTTCTGCTCACAGGACTTCTGCTGTTGTGGCTCCTCGTGACCCGGCAAATCGCTTCTGTTAGTCTGCCTTCACCCATACTCCCTTGAATTTGAGCTCGTCTTGCTCCTGAGGCCCTCTGGTACACGCCAGCCACGGGAGACATCCACAAGTCCCTCACGTGCATGCCAGCCACCTGAAAAATCCTCCTGCATGCTTCCCACTGCGCCGTCTCTGCAGGTCACAAGTAGCCAAGCTTTCCTCCTGCATGCTTCCTGCTGCATGACCCTGAACTTCAGAGTACTGGAGGCACAGACCCTCTCAGGGCAGCTGATATCTGCCATACAGTGGTCCCGGAATCTTCACTCCCCTCCTGCTTCTGTCCGATTGCCAGCATGAACGTGGCTGCTTTTGCTTCTTGCTTCCTCTGTTCTTCTCCAACAACTTTGTGGCCTGCACCTCAGGGGACCTTTTAAGCATCTCTGTCTCCCTCAGGTGCGGGTCATCTACATTAATGAGCTGACTACTCCTGCATTGTTTTACATTTTCAGCACTCTTCTTCGTCCCAGTACTTAGGATATAATGGGACTTAAAGTCTCTAATGGAAAAATTAGGTTTTTCAGTTTCTATTGTTTTACTTTTAAAACTCAGTTTGTTAATTATAATATTCGTCAAATGAATATCATAAGGATTAGTCATTAGACTTGGTTGAAAGGTAAAGCAAATTCTTTTAATCTGTTGTTATTCACAAATATCCTTTCATTGCACCTTTGGGTCTTAGGGGGGGTCTTTAGCTTTACAGGTCTCCTACATTTTGGAAAGGTATTATTTCTCCCAAGGCCTAAGAGTTTGTGATTGTTTTCACCCCTATTTATATGTATATCTTGTTGAACAGCCAGATGATTATTACAACAAGCCATTAAATAATTTGGCATTGCAGACCCATCCTCCCTAGAGGAAGACAAATATTGCATCTCATCCCATGGATTCCTCTCATTCCCGGGCCTTTTGACCTCCTAGCTTTTCCTCCCACAGTACACCACCCCCAAGGTCTGGATCAGAAAGTGTCTGCCTTTCCTTGGCCACCCGGAAGGAGACTTTAGGCAGGGAATTAGTGAAGAGTCAGTAGGATTCATCACAGTTAGTTCTGAATGGCTGAGGGTGCAGTTGCCTGCGTCTCATCAATGGTGCCGCAGAGGTCTGTAAAGATGTTCTTGTCAGGGTGTATAAGAAAAGGCTATTTGGCATCTCTCCATTGCAGTATGAAATGTAGCTGTCGTTGGACAGGTCTGTTCTGATCTGTGTGTGTTTTTGATCTGTGTGTGTAGTTTGGGATACCTACATCTCCTTGGGGTGATTGAGATGATTTGAATGTGATATGCTGACCTCTGAGAATGTGCAGGAGAATGGCCTGGTGCTATTGTGCAGGTCTTTTGGGTATGGGTGGGTTTTGCCGGTGCCCATGATCAATGAACAACCAAGGGCATGCAAGCGTGTGATATAGTCATGTACAGAGCCCATTGCAAATTGTCAGGTTTAGGTGCTTTTGGCACTGTCATGCATGTTTTAATGGTGTCTGGCCAGAACGACTCAGCCGAATAGTTAGATATAAATGGCGCAGTGCGTTTTGAGGGTCCTGGAAATTTGTCCCCATTAACTGGCAGTGCTGGCCCTATCAGGATCACTGCAGGCCTGAGGCATACAGTGCTTTTGTAGTGTAATCCTGGTAGCATGCCCTATCTGGCAGGAATCATCCATTTGTGGGCACTTTCTAACCTTTCAATGTTACCTTTCATCTAAGAAATAGGTAAATGGTGTATTTTATTTTGTCATTGAACATTATTGGAATAATCACTTATGTGATGACAAATTGTTCTTTTATTGTTGGATTGTTATGCTATAGTTTAAATACATTTTAATGGAGGAAATTGCTCTTAAAATGTTTTTGATTGTCAGCCATCAGCCTATGTGTGGGACTGACATTTCATCATTGTGTAGTCTGCCAGGCACGATTGGCATTCAGTGTCTCTTTTGTCTCAGTGCCCGGTGTCTGCAGAATGTTATGTATTTGCAGATCAATGGTGACTGTGATGGCTGTCCACATTTGTGCAAGGATTTGATTTTTCTTGTCACGCAGTATGTCCTGATATCATTCCATTAGCTACATGGCTATATGGCCCTATCTGCTTGCTATTACATGTATTGGCTGCAGTCGTTGCTCATTATGTGCTGCCAGCAAGTGATGTGTTGCAAATGTTTCATATTTTCAGATGTATTTGAAATATTATGAATGTTGTCTAAGGATTGTGTACTTGTTGGAGTGACATGTGTGTGTGCTTTGTTATTGTAATACTGATTCTGGTGAACATTTGTGTGGGTGACGTCTGTACCTCGTGGTGCAAATGGGTGCTGGTTACTGACTGGATGATAATCCCTTTGGTTTTGCAAAGACATAGATGTGTTTCAAGGACATGGAAGATCTAATGCCCTCCCCAAAGTCTTCAATAGGAGAACATGTATTTGAGAATATTGAAAAATATTCAGGAGAATGGAAAGATATCCTTCTCTTGTAGACATATTCTCTAAAAAATGCCAACACATCTATATAACATGTATTATAAGTAAGGCCAACATCTACCATCCTCGAAAGCTCGGACACCAAAACCTTGCAAGGGGCATTTCATTATAAAGTATTCTGAAATGTGTGAGACTGAATATAAGGGTGGGGCATATTGCAGTACACATCCATTTTTGGCACTAGCCGGGGTACCCCAAGTTGTCCATGTCCTGGTCGAGTGGTGTCTTGTGTGCCCTGGAGGATGTTGCTCTTGTCCGCATTTCATCAAGTCTTGCTTCAGTTTGCTCTGGCATCTCATTTGCCCTGGAGAAAGTTGCTCTTGTCCTCTGGTCGGCAAGTATTGCTGCTGTTTGTGTTGTGTTTTAGAAGCTCTAGATATTTATTTTCGCTTTGCATCAGATGGAGCTTTTCCACGTGATCTTTGTTTTGCGTGCGGTATGTTTCAGTCACTCAATGGCTTCAGCACATTTGAGAAAATGTCCAAATAATATTCATTGATTGTGCTCTCTTCTCATGAGTGAACTTAAGTAAACTGTAACCTTGTCATTTCCCATATTTAGAGTGGCGTGATAACAAACAATCTTTTTTTATTGTGCTTAAAATACTTTAATAAACAGTTTAGAACTGTATACAGTAGTAATACATGTTAAAGGAATAACCAACATATCGAACCTTTTGCTTCAGACACTTTTACAAATTGTGCCTCCTTCTAGTACCTACTGTAGTGAATCGGGGTGAGCATCAGTAAAGGAGGGTGTCTATGGAGTACATTTGTTGCTTCCAATCAAACTTGCACCAGACAAATGAGGAATCCATACACAATGTAGTAGCAGTGGGTTCAACAGTGTGGATTTGTATAGCCAGACAAAAATACACACACATACATTCAGCTTTATATATAAAGACTTATTGCCAAGAAATGCTTGGATCAGTTAATTAGAAAGTGTTTACATTTTTGTTAAATAAATCCCCAACAGACATGATAATATGCATGTGAGATATGAATGCCAGGCCAGGCGGGCAAGCTGAAGAGAACTTAGTGGTAGAAAACAAATGCAACAAGAGACACAGGCAATACGTGTACCAACTCATGTGACCAGTTAGGATGAGTGGTAATGCAATCTCACACCAAAGATGTACCAGTGATCCCAAGCCAACCAGAATCTCAAACCAATGTTGAAAACCCCTCTCTCCAACCTCTCTAAAGATTGTTCAGCCCTCAAAGACTTTTATAACTGCAAAAGACTGACACTTAATGGAAACAAAATGGAAATGCTCCTTCTTGGCTAAAAGAATCTTTTAACTAAAGAATTCATCCTACCACCTCCCTCCTTCTTTGGCTGAAGCATTAACTCCTCATCCAAAATCATTAACCTGGATTCCATCAGAGGATCTGACCTAAGCCTGACCTCTCAAATCAACATAGTGATGAAATCATGCTTCTTTATTTATGTATTTGTATGTATGTGTATGTATATGGTGCATGCGACAGGCCTGTGGGCATAGCAGTGCAAACAGTATAAGCCTGCACATATAAAACACCACACGAGCTAGAAGAGCAGCACTCTATCCCAGCATAGGCAACCGGGCGGCAGAACATCTTTGTTTTTAACCCCTGTTTAAACTTCCCCCTCAAGTCCCTAAAGAAAATCCTGACATCTTTTCCTCATGAACATCATGCAGCAATACTAGGTTCAGGTCTCAACTCATGCCTGAACTACGCAAATGCTTTTTACGCTAAATTAGCAGCTTATCAATTAAAACATGTCCAAAAAGAGAACTCCATTAGCTCCCTGAAAATAACACATTTTCTTTAAACTCTTCTAAAGTACGTTTTTTGTGTGTGCTATATACGCTGTTTAAAATAAGTAAATACATGCATACATGAAGTAAACTATATATGGCATAATAGGGTGGTAAAATAAAAAGACATCATCTGGCACCCAGTGCAGCGTGCCGTCACTCCTCTGGTGAATGTACCGCCATTGACTGCTGCTACATTACGCGTAACGACTATAAAATAGCAACTCTTTATGAAATTAATTTCAAAATAGAAATACAGCTCAAAGAAAATTCTAAACATTCAGGCACTAGTTCAACCCAATTGTGGCGCCAGATAATACCACATAAGAGAATTTGGCAATATTGAATGGCCCAGATTTTTTAATAATGAATACGACCGAAATACAGACTGGAGTGTATTTACAGAATCTCCTACTTTGTGGCTAACTAAAATGTATAGATGTTAGACACATTCCGTTACAATTCTTCTTAGAGACATGTGCTACCAGAGCCCAGTCAGATCAAAACTGGAACGGGCTCGAGGAAGTCTGTGTTATACAGAAAAAGACAGGTAGACAGCTTTTAAAGACCTAAGTACAAGACGAGTTTCCTACCAACCGTTTTAGAAGATAACATCAGGGAAAGAGTGACAAATAGAACTAGGCGTCTTTGAGTGTCAAAAGGAAAACGCAATCTAGGCAGGAGAAGTGCCCGCAGGTATACAGGTTAGTATGATGATATGATGACTCCCAGGGAGTCAGGGAATTAGTTAACCAATACGGAAGAAAAAAACAAAAAGCATTAAGTAACGTGGCAGGCCCAATTTATTATTACATACTCTTTTCATAGAGGAAGAAAAACGTGTGCATTACGAAACTCGATTTTGACAGTTGATCAGCATGAATTCTTTACAAACTGCTGTGAAAGCTTCAGCGCAAGCAGCATGCACCCATGCAGGTTCCCAGGGAGCTCAGCCTCAGATTGCAGCCACATCTGCTGTGCAGTCGCATTGAACCCCCAACAGAGAATAGCCACAGCAAACAAGCAGCCAATACGATTTTGACCATTAGCTCTTTAAACTTGCACATATGCTGTGTATGGCTCATCAATTGCAAGCCCCTTTAATACAATTGCTAGGAGTTGCCAGCGATGGAGCAGATACATTGTTAATGATACATGCCTCATGCTTGCCAGGGGATCTTAGAAATGTGTTGAGATGTTTTAACAGTTTTAGGAAACAATCAGAGAACTTTACTGAACACTTTAAACCTATAGTAAAGTTTATAACACACATTGGGTAGGCATGAATTAGTTAATATGGGGAATTATGCCCACAGAAGTGCGTTATTATTTAACAGAAAAGGGTGGGTGGCCCATAAACAACCCAGGAATACGGGCCAGGCAAATGCAAGCAACAGAAAATGTGTTTGTGAACACCCTGTGGTATGCCCCAGAACGACAGATAGGTCGAAAGTATAAGTGAAAACATTAATAATTATCCAGCGGAAACTGCAAAAGAGGCCATGGCAACTGCATTTGCTCAGGGGCTAATGCCCAAAGATCAGCAACAAAACAATTCGTTTGGGGTGCCAAACAAAACTCTATTGGATGAACCAGGCTCAAAGATTATTTTCAAGTGATGACAAAGTGAGACAACTTTATTATTGTCTCGTAAGAACAGAACAGAGGATCCCACATATATCAAGAACTGATGCTCCAACCTGACCTGCCTTCCAGAGCCTCCATCTTTATTGGCCATTAGGTGACAGATTTGAAACCTAAGAACATTCTCAAAACTCTCTTGAGGCAGAAATAGCCTTCCTCTTTCAAACACAGTGGTCCCGATATGAGGAATGTTGCAAAGTGGGTTTTCACTGGTGCAAAGTAACTTTGCACTGTTCCATCAATCAGCATGTGTGTTGGCAGTGCAAAGTCAGTTTGCACGAGTGAAAATGGCACTTTGCACCGAAAAATATTCCATCAATCCGGCCCAATATATTCTTTCATTCATGTTGTGTCCCTCTTTGATATCAAGCCCAGGTTACTGTGTTACATGATGAGTCCTCCTGGAATGTGTCCCATCAAGGGTTATGCGTACCTCTCCCATCGTCACATCATTCACACTCTCTGATCAATCCTTAATCTGTACCGAACACAACAGGTTTTAGCAGTCACATGGGTCTAAAAGACCTTGGCAGCAATTCGTGCAAGGCAGCACGTTTCAGTCCTTCTGTGAGCACATGCTTGAGAGTCCAGCAAGAATCCATTGTCCAAAGCCAATCTAGAAAAACGACCCTATATGACTATAAAGTCTGCTGGAAAGGTAAACATATTAGAGATAAAGAGATTTGAATAATAAGGTAATGTGGTATACAAAGGGCATTTTTACATTTTACTCTCCTCCTTTTTACACTAGAGTGTAACATATATGATTCTAGTATTAAACACAGTATTGGTGAATTTACTTAGAGATCAAGTAATAGCTCCCCCTATTATAAGTAGACAGTTTTATTTAGCAACGGTTTTATGTGGGCAGGCCTTTAATTCTCCCCTAAATTACAATGTAAATTTCAATATTAACCACTAAACTGCAAGAGTTTGTGGAGCCTACAATGATTTTGTTTGTGAATTCAGGACAAACGCACACACTTTGATCACTTAATGGGTTAATCGTTCCCTTCTTCATCTCAATCAGTAAATGTGATGTCATCAAATACCTCATTGTCTCTTCTTACAGTGGAATAAAACAGTTTACTCACTGTTGTTTTTTTTGGGGGGGTTGGAGGGGTTCTGGAGTTCACTATGGTTATGTGTTCCCACTAGGTTTGAATGTAAAGCAACATATGGTACATCTGCCCAAGAAACAGAGGACAGTGTCAAACTCAAGGTAGTGTTGACTAAAGGTTTCTTTTCGGCACTTTTATAACACACATAACACATCGGAGGGGGTGCACATCATGCCATACTGGTGTGCTGTCTTTAATGCTTGTTTCTCTTCACCAAAAATGACCTTTAAGAAACTTCTTCACTTTCCTCCACTCGGTGCAACCGTTCTAAAAGGTTCTCAAATCTATGCCGAATCATTTGGGTGAAATTGTGCAAAAGGAAACTCAGAAGACAGTGGGGCTCATGTTGGACAAAATCGTAATTTGACGGCGAAGAGCAGCGCAACATAAGTTGCTCCCTACTGCCAAAATGTCATCATTTGCAATGTGGGGTGCAAATGTGAAGGGCAAAATGCGGCTTCTAAGCATGTACGCTGCTTTTTGCCCTTCACAATTCACTCCACAGGGCAAAGTGAATAAAACGCTGCCTGGCATGCCTGGTACACTCCTGCCACCAGCTGGATACTCCGTTTAATCCCATCAGTAGTGGAAAGTGGTCTAAATATTTTTCTCAACTCTACTTTGATGGGTCTTTCCTGAGTGGTCGGATATCTGAACATGCTGAGTCTGACTGGTCCTTAGGCTTCCAAATGGAGGATATTTTACACATAATTACTAAAAGTAGTCATTCTGCAGAGCCCAGACCTAATGCTCTTTCTAATCTGTTGCTAGGAAATGTCCCTGTGTCGTGGGCTAATATATTGTGTACTTGCATGCCTTTTTAATATTTACATTTCTGATTCCTACCAGCTGCTTGTGTCAATTCCTGTTTGGGTACAGTTTGTTCTCATTGTCTGGCTGGATCAGACTCTTTTAGGTCTGCAGAGGTTATTAGCATCACAGTCCTGTTATGGTAAAGCTACGCATTTATAATTAATGCATCTAAAAAAAAAAAATATATGAGACTGACAAACCCGAGGTGCAAATTGGGTTTCTCATGGGTAGTGGATGGAGCCCCCCTGGAGGGTGCAATTTACTAAATTAGGTATTCGATTTATAGCTAATGGGTGTAAAACTTAACTAATGCTGGACCTTCATTCAAGAGGTGATGAAGTAATTTTTAGAATGAAATGGTTGAATTCTAAATATGGCCGTTTCTCCCTCATACCAGTTATTGAATACGATAATGGAAAAGTGATGCAAAAATTGTTTAATCGCTAGGAAACCAATCCATACTTTTGATGCTGAAGAATTGGCCAAGGTGAAGGGTGAGATTTGGAGAACAGTCCTGTGTTTGCCCAACTGTACTTCTGTTTCAGTGATTAACTTTGAGTTGGTTCTTTTATCACTTAAAGCTACAGTGCATTGGAAGGCACTGTGCTTATACAGGAAGGTGAAAGCCCTGCCACCCAATACATTTTTTGAAGAACTAAGCCCAACATCCAGAAGCACACAAGTGACACTATTGGTGAATGTAGGGCAAAATGTAATTGGAGAATCATTGTTCCAATATCAGCAAATTATTAAGAAGGCGTTTTCGGATCACGACTGGATAAGTACAATGCATGCATTATTCAGGTACAACATGTATGATGAGCTGAAGCAGGTACACAAGTAGCGGGGTGAACTTCCCACTTATTTCATCAAATTCCCCAATCCCACCTTAAGAATCCAGTTTTCGTGAGTGGGAATCTCTTACATACTAATGTTATTCCACACTCAACACCTGCTATTGCAAGTTTACTGAGTCTGAGACATTGAAACAGCTGCTTATCGCATGTTCTGCTTCACTAAATTTGCAAAATATTTATTTTGGAAGGTTTGTCCCAAATCATGCTGACGTTGCTTGTGACATTTTATGGAGTCGAATCTATTGTGCTCAATCTACCTCTTTAACACTGGCTGGTATGCACTTTTAAAGAGACCTCAATTTGTTTCTTACTCGTGGTATGCAGTGCCATAGTTAGGCTTTCTGTAGTCCTAAACCCAAATAAGTGAATGCCCCCTCCCGACTTTACTCCACTTCTGCTAGTCTCTGCACCAGTTTCCTCCCTTCAACAAACTCTGTCAGCATTGTTGAAACTATGCCCCTCACCCCCATTTTGACCCCCATTTTGGCGCCATAACCCTATAAGGAAGTTTTTAAGGTTGCAGAGATTAGAGAGTTATTGCTACTCTTTATTACATGACATCTTCTATGTTATGTTAGTTGAACAAGTGTTTTCAGATCTCTGCTGCCCAAGATTTGGAGAAGGCAATTTGTTCGAAAGTTGAGTGCACTAGAAGTAATTGTTACGGCTAATTGTCTACTTCATGTTTGGTCCGAAAACAATCTTTTAGAGGAAGTGATAAAAACATAAGCTGCCTGCCAACTGGACACAAGTAAGATAAGTTTGGAATGAGGAATGTCGGTTTCAATGCTAATATCTGATTTCTCTCACAAATTGCCTGCTGTCACTCTATGAGAAGCAGCAAGACTGGTCTTTAATATTAATGCAACATAACTAAATGTCTACATCTGCTCTTGTCAAATGATAACGTTTACATATGAAATATATACACGTCGTACAGGCACATCTTATGAAAATGTTGAATAAAAAGAACGCAACCCCCTTCCCATGTTTACTGCTGTGGTGTTGGCAAGGGCTAAATGGAAATAAGGCAAGTTACCTGCTGCAGCCCATGTACCACCAATGCCTTGGGACATTCAAATATGGCAAAATCACAAGTGAACTTTGTAAACTGTGACTGGGCATAAAAAACTCAGTAGAGTAAAGACAATTGGAAAATCTTTTATTTATTTTATTTTATTTATTGGATATTATAAGGTGCCTATACAATGAAATGTAATGAAATGATATTTTATTTATTTATATGACGCTCGTACACAAGTGTTTCAGAGTGCGACCAGGCAAAGGGAGGGCAACAGGGGAGAACAAAAACAAAAATCGTACTTGGCCCAGTGACATTGAGAACGCGCAAGTGAATGGAAGGAGAAAAGGGGTAAAGTGCATGAGGAGAGAACAGAATAAATCCACCACTCCTCTCAAAGCTGGTCTGAACCCACACGGCTGACACTAATGTGCTACAGATCAGATGTGGCTTGTATTAATTATGTGAACCCTCAGCCGCCACATCAAAACCTAGGCATATCTTATTTTTCCATATTAAACTGCAAACAGTAGTTTCGTTATTATAATTACTAAGGCATTGGAACAGAAGTGCAGACATAATGCAACATTTGCATTGCACTGACTTTGCAGTGACAGCTCCTGTCTGACAGGTGATCTGTGACCTCTGTACCGACTATGTGAGACGTGCAAGCAGCAGCTGCAGATCCATATACGGATGCAGCAGGACAAAGGTATACACTATGATTTTGTCATGAAGTTTGATGAAAGAACCGCCTATTCTTTGATGGATCACCCACTTCATGTTAATATTAATTTCAAAATAAATAGGGCTTCCTTACCCAAGCCAAATAGCAATCCTTCACACCAACCTAGCTATCAGACTGACCCTATTGAGCTAGACGGATTGGGATGATACTCTAGTCACTCTTTGAAATTCAAAAACATTGTTACATGAGACACTGAAGGTTGAATAATGGAGCATGAATACCCCCCGATAATCGGATGGTGAAAAATCAGGTAGGATTAATGTACAGATCCTGTTTAATTACAATCATAATCTTTGAATTCATAAAGGTTAGCAAATAACAATAACTGGAAACAAAGTGGTTTACTTCACTCCTAGCCTCTACCTCCTCCGTACCTAAATTACACATTGCATGTCACTGCCATCATGTCCCCCTCCCGTGGGAGGTCACACTTCTCCAGGTAATTTTTCTACCTGCTCTGTGTGGTGTCATGCCCCACACCTTCACTTTTACCTCTACCAGTAAACCGAATGATCTCCCTTCACATATGGGGACCGGCATCCACAATATACAGGGTAGAGATTCAATAAAGAAATAAGTTAGGGGTGATAGTCTGGGTAAACTCTTCTCAATTGGGGCAGTTGGGATAGGGACAGTTAAAATCAATAGTGTGGTTTTTCCTACCAAAGCTATGGTTAATGGCTGACCTGAGGTAAATGGTGGTTCTGTGACTTCACTAAATGTGTGTTGTCACACAGCCAATTGGGAAGGGAAGGACATGGCATAGACAACAAGACCCAGTTGGCATTTAGCTGGCGATGGAAGAAAACCCAAATAAAATTAATTCCACAGTCAAAGGAACCTTCCAGGTCACATATCCCTCCTGGCTCAGTCATGACCTACCAATGGCAATACCAGAGCCATAACTCCACATCTCAATAGTCCTCACGGAGAACTAAAGTAGGGACAATTGCTCCGACATTCATGATGGTACTGAAGGCCTTCTCTGCCTCTAATGTCCATTGAAGTGATATGATATGATATTTTATTTATATCGCGCTCATACACATGTGTTTCAGAGCACGACCAAGCAAAGAGGGGAACAGGGGAGAACAAAATATGATCTTACTAGGCCCAGTGACATTAAGAGCGTGCATGGAAAAGGGAAGAGGGGGAAAGTGCGTGGAGGGGGAGAAGTGGAAAGTGCGGACAGAGGTGAGAACAGAATAAATAATAAGTGGGATAAATAAATAAGTTAAATGTTAAAGGTATTTGTACCGTGCACCGTCACCAACTAAATTGGTCCCCAGGTGCTCTGGCGGATCTTTAAACGATAAGGGGGGCGGGGTGGGTTAGTAAGGTGAAGAGGGAGTAGGATAGTGAGAGGAGTGGTGTTCTGTTGGCAGCTTCAACTCGGTATACACCGGATGCTGAGCTTTGGTGCGGATATTGGATCGGTGTCAGTCTGCATGTGCTGTTGCTCCGGCTTATGTGTTGTTGCAGTGTTGTGAAGAAGTGCGTGCGGCTTGTGGTGCCAGAGATGGATGTGTACGTTTTTGAGTGAGATAAGAATGCAGAGTTTAAGGTCTTATTGATTATTGGGTTACCTGACCTTTAGCATGCTAACATTCACAGTATTGTCTAAGCATGGCACTTGTTGGCCTTCACAATCCTATCTAGAAGCGACGCAGGCCACTGTTCAGAATTCTATCTAGGTGTGGGCATGCCAACATTCACAATCATATCTAAATGCGGCACAGGCCACTGTTCAGATTTCTATCTAGGTGTGGACATGCTAATATTCACAACTATATCTAGATGCGACGCAGGTCAAAGTTCACCATTCTATCTAGGTGTGGACATGCCAACATTCACAATTCTAAGTGTGGACATGCTAATACTCACAATTCTGTCTAAGTGTGGGCATGCTAATATTCACAATTCTATCTAAGTGTGGACATGCTAATAATCACGATTCTATCTAAGTGTAGACATGCTAATATTCACAATTTTATCTAGATGCGATGCAGGCTGGTGTTCACAATTCTATCTAGTTGTGGACATGCCAACATTCACAATTCTATCTAAGTGTGGACATGCTAATATTCACACTTCTATCTAAGTGTGGACATGCTAATATTCACGATTCTATCTAAGTGTGAACATGCTAATATTCACAATTGTATCTAAGTGTGGGCATGCCAATATTCACAATTCTATCTAAGTGTGGACATGCTAATATTCACAATTCTATATAAGTGTGGACATGCTAATATTCACAATTTTATCTAGATGCGACGCAGGCTGGTGTTCACAATTCTATCTAGGTGTGGACATGCCAGCATTCACAATTCTATCTAGGTGTGGACATGCCAACATTCACAATTCTATTTAGGTGTGGACATGCCAACATTCACAATTCTATCTAAGTGTGGACATGCTGATATTCACAATTCTATCTAAGTGTGGACCTGCTAATATTCACAATTTTATCTAGATGTGACGCAGACTGGTGTTCACAATTCTATTTAGGTGTGGACATGCCAACATTCACAATTCTATCTAAGTGTGGACATGCTAATATTCACAATTTTATCTAGATGCGACGCAGGCTGGTGTTCACAATTCTATCTAGGTGTGGACATGCCAACATTCACAATTCTATCTAGGTGTGGACATGCCAACAGTCACAATTCTATCTAAGTGTGGACATGCTAATATTCACAATTTTATCTAGATGTGACGCAGGCTGGTGTTCACAATTCTATCTAGGTGTGGACATGCCAACATTCACAATTCTATCTAAGTGTGGACATGCTAATATTTACAATTCTATCTAAGTGTGGACATGCTAATATTCACGATTCTATCTAAGTGTGAACATGCTAATATTCACAATTTTATCTAAGTGTGGGCATGCCGATATTCACAATTTTATCTAGATGCAACGCAGGCTGGTGTTCACAATTCTATCTAGGTCTGGACATGCCAGCATTCACAATTCTATCTAGGTGTGGACATGCCAACATTCACAATTCTATCTGGGTGTGGACATGCCAACATTCACAATTCTATCTAAGTGTGCACATGCTAATATTCACAATTTTATCTAAGTGTGGACATGCTGATATTCACAATTCTATCTAAGTGTGGACATGCTAATATTCACAATTTTATCTAGATGCGACGCAGGCTGGTGTTCACAATTCTATCTAGGTGTGGACATGCCAACATTCACAATTCTATCTAAGTGTGGACATGCTAATATTCACAATTTTATCTAGATGCGACGCAGGCTGGTGTTCACAATTCTATCTAGGTGTGGACATGCCAACATTCACAATTCTATCTAGGTGTGGACATGCCAACAGTCACAATTCTATCTAAGAGTGGACATGCTAATATTCACAATTTTATCTAGATGCGATGCAGGCTGGTGTTCACAATTCTATCTAGGTGTGGACATGCCAACATTCACAATTCTATCTAAGTGTGGACATGCTAATATTCACAATTCTATCTAAGTGTGGACATGCTAATATTCACGATTCTATCTAAGTGTGAACATGCTAATATTCACAATTGTATCTAAGTGTGGGCATGCCGATATTCACAATTCTATCTAAGTGTGGACATGCTAATATTCACAATTTTATCTAGATGCGACACAGGCTGGTTTTCACAATTCTATCTAGGTGTGGACATGCCAACATTCACAATTCTATCTAAGTGTGGACATGCTAATATTCACAATTTTATCTAGATGCGACGCAGGCTGGTGTTCACAATTCTATCTAGGTGTGGACATGCCAGCATTCACAATTCTATCTAGGTGTGGACATGCCAACATTCACAATTCTATCTAGGTGTGGACATGCCAACATTCACAATTCTATCTAAGTGTGGACATGCTGATATTCACAATTCTATCTAAGTGTGGACCTGCTAATATTCACAATTTTATCTAGATGTGACGCAGACTGGTGTTCACAATTCTATCTAGGTGTGGACATGCCAACATTCACAATTCTATCTAAGTGTGGACATGCTAATATTCACAATTTTATCTAGATGCGACGCAGGCTGGTGTTCACAATTCTATCTAGGTGTGGACATGCCAACATTCACAATTCTATCTAGGTGTGGACATGCCAACAGTCACAATTCTATCTAAGTGTGGACATGCTAATATTCACAATTTTATCTAGATGCGACGCAGGCTGGTGTTCACAATTCTATCTAGGTGTGGACATGCCAACATTCACAATTCTATCTAGGTGTGGACATGCCAACATTCACAATTCTATCTAAGTGTGGACATGCTAATATTTACAATTCTATCTAAGTGTGGACATGCTAATATTCACGATTCTATCTAAGTGTGAACAAGCTAATATTCACAATTTTATCTAAGTGTGGGCATGCCGATATTCACAATTTTATCTAGATGCGACGCAGGCTGGTGTTCACAATTCTATCTAGGTGTGGACATGCCAACATTCACAATTCTATCTAGGTGTGGACATGCCAACATTCACAATTCTATCTAAGTGTGGACATGCTAATATTTACAATTCTATCTAAGTGTGGACATGCTAATATTCACGATTCTATCTAAGTGTGAACAAGCTAATATTCACAATTTTATCTAAGTGTGGGCATGCCGATATTCACAATTTTATCTAGATGCGACGCAGGCTGGTGTTCACAATTCTATCTAGGTGTGGACATGCCAACATTCACAATTCTATCTAAGTGTGGACATGCTAATATTCACAATTTTATCTAGATGCGACGCAGGCTGGTGTTCACAATTCTATCTAGGTGTGGACATGCCAACATTCACAATTCTATCTAGGTGTGGACATGCCAACATTCACAATTCTATCTAAGTGTGGACATGCTAATATTTACAATTCTATCTAAGTGTGGACATGCTAATATTCACGATTCTATCTAAGTGTGAACAAGCTAATATTCACAATTTTATCTAAGTGTGGGCATGCCGATATTCACAATTTTATCTAGATGCGACGCAGGCTGGTGTTCACAATTCTATCTAGGTGTGGACATGCCAGCATTCACAATTCTATCTAGGTGTGGACATGCCAACATTCACAATTCTATCTGGGTGTGGACATGCCAACATTCACAATTCTATCTAAGTGTGGACATGCTAATATTCACAATTTTATCTAAGTGTGGACATGCTGATATTCACAATTCTATCTAAGTGTGGACATGCTAATATTCACAATTTTATCTAGATGCGACGCAGGCTGGTGTTCACAATTCTATCTAGGTGTGGACATGCCAACATTCACAATTCTATCTAAGTGTGGACATGCTAATATTCACAATTTTATCTAGATGCGACGCAGGCTGGTGTTCACAATTCTATCTAGGTGTGGACATGCCAACATTCACAATTCTATCTAGGTGTGGACATGCCAACAGTCACAATTCTATCTAAGTGTGGACATGCTAATATTCACAATTTTATCTAGATGCGATGCAGGCTGGTGTTCACAATTCTATCTAGGTGTGGACATGCCAACATTCACAATTCTATCTAAGTGTGGACATGCTAATATTCACAATTCTATCTTAGTGTGGACATGCTAATATTCACGATTCTATCTAAGTGTGAACATGCTAATATTCACAATTGTATCTAAGTGTGGGCATGCCGATATTCACAATTCTAGCTAAGTGTGGACATGCTAATATTCACAATTTTATCTAGATGCGACACAGGCTGGTTTTCACAATTCTATCTAGGTGTGGACATGCCAACATTCACAATTCTATCTAAGTGTGGACATGCTAATATTCACAATTTTATCTAGATGCGACGCAGGCTGGTGTTCACAATTCTATCTAGGTGTGGACATGCCAGCATTCACAATTCTAGCTAGGTGTGGACATGCCAACATTCACAATTCTATCTAGGTGTGGACATGCCAACATTCACAATTCTATCTAAGTGTGGACATGCTGATATTCACAATTCTATCTAAGTGTGGACCTGCTAATATTCACAATTTTATCTAGATGTGACGCAGACTGGTGTTCACAATTCTATCTAGGTGTGGACATGCCAACATTCACAATTCTATCTAAGTGGGGACATGCTAATATTCACAATTTTATCTAGATGCGACGCAGGCTGGTGTTCACAATTCTATCTAGGTGTGGACATGCCAACATTCACAATTCTATCTAGGTGTGGACATGCCAACAGTCACAATTCTATCTAAGTGTGGACATGCTAATATTCACAATTTTATCTAGATGCGACGCAGGCTGGTGTTCACAATTCTATCTAGGTGTGGACATGCCAACATTCACAATTCTATCTAAGTGTGGACATGCTAATATTTACAATTCTATCTAAGTGTGGACATGCTAATATTCACGATTCTATCTAAGTGTGAACATGCTAATATTCACAATTTTATCTAAGTGTGGGCATGCCGATATTCACAATTTTATCTAGATGCGACGCAGGCTGGTGTTCACAATTCTATCTAGGTCTGGACATGCCAGCATTCACAATTCTATCTAGGTGTGGACATGCCAACAGTCACAATTCTATCTAAGTGTGGACATGCTAATATTCACAATTTTATCTAGATGCGACGCAGGCTGGTGTTCACAATTCTTTCTAGGTGTGGACATGCCAACATTCACAATTCTATCTAAGTGTGGACATGCTAATATTTACAATTCTATCTAAGTGTGGACATGCTAATATTCACAATTTTATCTAGATGTGACACAGACTGGTGTTCACAATTCTATCTAGGTGTGGACATGCCAACATTCACAATTCTATCTAAGTGTGGACATGCTAATATTTACAATTCTATCTAAGTGTGGACCTGCTAATATTCACAATTTTATCTAGATGTGACGCAGACTGGTGTTCACAATTCTATCTAGGTGTGGACATGCCAACATTCACAATTCTATCTAAGTGTGGACATGCTAACATTCACAATTTTATCTAGATGCGACGCAGGCTGGTGTTCACAATTCTATCTAGGTGTGGACATGCCAACATTCACAATTCTATCTAGGTGTGGACATGCCAACAGTCACAATTCTATCTAAGTGTGGACATGCTAATATTCACAATTTTATCTAGATGCGACGCAGGCTGGTGTTCACAATTCTATCTAGGTGTGGACATGCCAACATTCACAATTCTATCTAAGTGTGGACATGCTAATATTTACAATTCTATCTAAGTGTGGACATGCTAATATTCACGATTCTATCTAAGTGTGAACATGCTAATATTCACAATTTTATCTAAGTGTGGGCATGCCGATATTCGCAATTTTATCTAGATGCGACGCAGGCTGGTGTTCACAATTCTATCTAGGTGTGGACATGCCAGCATTCACAATTCTATCTAGGTGTGGACATGCCAACATTCACAATTCTATCTGGGTGTGGACATGCCAACATTCACAATTCTATCTAAGTGTGGACATGCTAATATTCACAATTTTATCTAGATGCGACGCAGGCTGGTGTTCACAATTCTATCTAGGTGTGGACATGCCAACATTCACAATTCTATCTAGGTGTGGACATGCCAACAGTCACAATTCTATCTAAGTGTGGACATGCTAATATTCACAATTTTATCTAGATGCGACGCAGGCTGGTGTTCACAATTCTTTCTAGGTGTGGACATGCCAACATTCACAATTCTATCTAAGTGTGGACATGCTAATATTCACAATTTTATCTAGATGTGACGCAGACTGGTGTTCACAATTCTATCTAGGTGTGGACATGCCAACATTCACAATTCTATCTAAGTGTGGACATGCTAATAGTTACAATTCTATCTAAGTGTGGACCTGCTAATATTCACAATTTTATCTAGATGTGACGCAGACTGGTGTTCACAATTCTATCTAGGTGTGGACATGCCAACATTCACAATTCTATCTAAGTGTGGACATGCTAATATTCACAATTTTATCTAGATGCGACGCAGGCTGGTGTTCACAATTCTATCTAGGTGTGGACATGCCAACATTCACAATTCTATCTAGGTTTGGACATGCCAACAGTCACAATTCTATCTAAGTGTGGACATGCTAATATTCGCAATTTTATCTAGATGCGACGCAGGCTGGTGTTCACAATTCTATCTAGGTGTGGACATGCCAACATTCACAATTCTATCTAAGTGTGGACATGCTAATATTTACAATTCTATCTAAGTGTGGACATGCTAATATTCACGATTCTATCTAAGTGTGAACATGCTAATATTCACAATTTTATCTAAGTGTGGGCATGCCGATATTCACAATTTTATCTAGATGCGACGCAGGCTGGTGTTCACAATTCTATCTAGGTGTGGACATGCCAGCATTCACAATTCTATCTAGGTGTGGACATGCCAACATTCACAATTCTATCTGGGTGTGGACATGCCAACATTCACAATTCTATCTTCGTGTGGACATGCTAATATTCACAATTTTATCTAAGTGTGGACATGCTGATATTCACAATTCTATCTAAGTGTGGACATGCTAATATTCACAATTTTATCTAGATGCGACGCAGGCTGGTGTTCACAATTCTATCTAGGTGTGGACATGCCAACATTCACAATTCTATCTAAGTGTGGACATGCTAATATTCACAATTTTATCTAGATGCGATGCAGGCTGGTGTTCACAATTCTATCTAGGTGTGGACATGCCAACATTCACAATTCTATCTAGGTGTGGACATGCCAACAGTCACAATTCTATCTAAGTGTGGACATGCTAATATTCACAATTTTATCTAGATGCGACACAGGCTGGTATTCACAATTCTATCTAAGTGTGGACATGCCAAAATTCACAATTCTATCTAAGTGTGGACATGCCAACATTCACATTTCTATCTAAGTATTCTATCTAAGTGTGGACATGCCAACATTCACAATTCTATCTAAGTGTGGACATGCTAATATTCACAATTTTATCTAGATGCGACGCAGGCTGGTGTTCACAATTCTATCTAGGTGTGGACATGCCAGCATTCACAATTCTAGCTAGGTTTGGACATGCCAACATTCACAATTCTATCTAGGTGTGGACATGCCAACATTCACAATTCTATCTAAGTGTGGACATGCTGATATTCACAATTCTATCTAAGTGTGGACCTGCTAATATTCACAATTTTATCTAGATGTGACGCAGACTGGTGTTCACAATTCTATCTAGGTGTGGACATGCCAACATTCACAATTCTATCTAAGTGTGGACATGCTAATATTCACAATTTTATCTAGATGCGACGCAGGCTGGTGTTCACAATTCTATCTAGGTGTGGACATGCCAACATTCACAATTCTATCTAGGTGTGGACATGCCAACAGTCACAATTCTATCTAAGTGTGGACATGCTAATATTCACAATTTTATCTAGATGCGACGCAGGCTGGTGTTCACAATTCTATCTAGGTGTGGACATGCCAGCATTCACAATTCTATCTAGGTGTGGACATGCCAACATTCACAATTCTATTTAGGTGTGGACATGCCAACATTCACAATTCTATCTAAGTGTGGACATGCTGATATTCACAATTCTATCTAAGTGTGGACCTGCTAATATTCACAATTTTATGTAGATGTGACGCAGACTGGTGTTCACAATTCTATTTAGGTGTGGACATGCCAACATTCACAATTCTATCTAAGTGTGGACATGCTAATATTCACAATTTTATCTAGATGCGACGCAGGCTGGTGTTCACAATTCTATCTAGGTGTGGACATGCCAACATTCACAATTCTATCTAGGTGTGGACATGCCAACAGTCACAATTCTATCTAAGTGTGGACATGCTAATATTCAGAATTTTATCTAGATGTGACGCAGGCTGGTGTTCACAATTCTATCTAGGTGTGGACATGCCAACATTCACAATTCTATCTAAGTGTGGACATGCTAATATTTACAATTCTATCTAAGTGTGGACATGCTAATATTCACGATTCTATCTAAGTGTGAACATGCTAATATTCACAATTTTATCTAAGTGTGGGCATGCCGATATTCACAATTTTATCTAGATGCGACGCAGGCTGGTGTTCACAATTCTATCTAGGTCTGGACATGCCAGCATTCACAATTCTATCTAGGTGTGGACATGCCAACATTCACAATTCTATCTGGGTGTGGACATGCCAACATTCACAATTCTATCTAAGTGTGCACATGCTAATATTCACAATTTTATCTAAGTGTGGACATGCTGATATTCACAATTCTATCTAAGTGTGGACATGCTAATATTCACAATTTTATCTAGATGCGACGCAGGCTGGTGTTCACAATTCTATCTAGGTGTGGACATGCCAACATTCACAATTCTATCTAAGTGTGGACATGCTAATATTCACAATTTTATCTAGATGCGACGCAGGCTGGTGTTCACAATTCTATCTAGGTGTGGACATGCCAACATTCACAATTCTATCTAGGTGTGGACATGCCAACAGTCACAATTCTATCTAAGTGTGGACATGCTAATATTCACAATTTTATCTAGATGCGATGCAGGCTGGTGTTCACAATTCTATCTAGGTGTGGACATGCCAACATTCACAATTCTATCTAAGTGTGGACATGCTAATATTCACAATTCTATCTAAGTGTGGACATGCTAATATTCACGATTCTATCTAAGTGTGAACATGCTAATATTCACAATTGTATCTAAGTGTGGGCATGCCGATATTCACAATTCTAGCTAAGTGTGGACATGCTAATATTCACAATTTTATCTAGATGCGACACAGGCTGGTTTTCACAATTCTATCTAGGTGTGGACATGCCAACATTCACAATTCTATCTAAGTGTGGACATGCTAATATTCACAATTTTATCTAGATGCGACGCAGGCTGGTGTTCACAATTCTATCTAGGTGTGGACATGCCAGCATTCACAATTCTAGCTAGGTGTGGACATGCCAACATTCACAATTCTATCTAGGTGTGGACATGCCAACATTCACAATTCTATCTAAGTGTGGACATGCTGATATTCACAATTCTATCTAAGTGTGGACCTGCTAATATTCACAATTTTATCTAGATGTGACGCAGACTGGTGTTCACAATTCTATCTAGGTGTGGACATGCCAACATTCACAATTCTATCTAAGTGTGGACATGCTAATATTCACAATTTTATCTAGATGCGACGCAGGCTGGTGTTCACAATTCTATCTAGGTGTGGACATGCCAACATTCACAATTCTATCTAAGTGTGGACATGCTAATATTTACAATTCTATCTAAGTGTGGACATGCTAATATTCACGATTCTATCTAAGTGTGAACATGCTAATATTCACAATTTTATCTAAGTGTGGGCATGCCGATATTCACAATTTTATCTAGATGCGACGCAGGCTGGTGTTCACAATTCTATCTAGGTCTGGACATGCCAGCATTCACAATTCTATCTAGGTGTGGACATGCCAACAGTTACAATTCTATCTAAGTGTGGACATGCTAATATTCACAATTTTATCTAGATGCGACGCAGGCTGGTGTTCACAATTCTTTCTAGGTGTGGACATGCCAACATTCACAATTCTATCTAAGTGTGGACATGCTAATATTTACAATTCTATCTAAGTGTGGACATGCTAATATTCACAATTTTATCTAGATGTGACACAGACTGGTGTTCACAATTCTATCTAGGTGTGGACATGCCAACATTCACAATTCTATCTAAGTGTGGACATGCTAATATTTACAATTCTATCTAAGTGTGGACCTGCTAATATTCACAATTTTATCTAGATGTGACGCAGACTGGTGTTCACAATTCTATCTAGGTGTGGACATGCCAACATTCACAATTCTATCTAAGTGTGGACATGCTAACATTCACAATTTTATCTAGATGCGACGCAGGCTGGTGTTCACAATTCTATCTAGGTGTGGACATGCCAACATTCACAATTCTATCTAGGTGTGGACATGCCAACAGTCACAATTCTATCTAAGTGTGGACATGCTAATATTCACAATTTTATCTAGATGCGACGCAGGCTGGTGTTCACAATTCTATCTAGGTGTGGACATGCCAACATTCACAATTCTATCTAAGTGTGGACATGCTAATATTTACAATTCTATCTAAGTGTGGACATGCTAATATTCACGATTCTATCTAAGTGTGAACATGCTAATATTCACAATTTTATCTAAGTGTGGGCATGCCGATATTCGCAATTTTATCTAGATGCGACGCAGGCTGGTGTTCACAATTCTATCTAGGTGTGGACATGCCAGCATTCACAATTCTATCTAGGTGTGGACATGCCAACATTCACAATTCTATCTGGGTGTGGACATGCCAACATTCACAATTCTATCTAAGTGTGGACATGCTAATATTCACAATTTTATCTAGATGCGACGCAGGCTGGTGTTCACAATTCTATCTAGGTGTGGACATGCCAACATTCACAATTCTATCTAGGTGTGGACATGCCAACAGTCACAATTCTATCTAAGTGTGGACATGCTAATATTCACAATTTTATCTAGATGCGACGCAGGCTGGTGTTCACAATTCTTTCTAGGTGTGGACATGCCAACATTCACAATTCTATCTAAGTGTGGACATGCTAATATTTACAATTCTATCTAAGTGTGGACATGCTAATATTCACAATTTTATCTAGATGTGACGCAGACTGGTGTTCACAATTCTATCTAGGTGTGGACATGCCAACATTCACAATTCTATCTAAGTGTGGACATGCTAATAGTTACAATTCTATCTAAGTGTGGACCTGCTAATATTCACAATTTTATCTAGATGTGACGCAGACTGGTGTTCACAATTCTATCTAGGTGTGGACATGCCAACATTCACAATTCTATCTAAGTGTGGACATGCTAATATTCACAATTTTATCTAGATGCGACGCAGGCTGGTGTTCACAATTCTATCTAGGTGTGGACATGCCAACATTCACAATTCTATCTAGGTTTGGACATGCCAACAGTCACAATTCTATCTAAGTGTGGACATGCTAATATTCGCAATTGTATCTAGATGCGACGCAGGCTGGTGTTCACAATTCTATCTAGGTGTGGACATGCCAACATTCACAATTCTATCTAAGTGTGGACATGCTAATATTTACAATTCTATCTAAGTGTGGACATGCTAATATTCACGATTCTATCTAAGTGTGAACATGCTAATATTCACAATTTTATCTAAGTGTGGGCATGCCGATATTCACAATTTTATCTAGATGCGACGCAGGCTGGTGTTCACAATTCTATCTAGGTGTGGACATGCCAGCATTCACAATTCTATCTAGGTGTGGACATGCCAACATTCACAATTCTATCTGGGTGTGGACATGCCAACATTCACAATTCTATCTAAGTGTGGACATGCTAATATTCACAATTTTATCTAAGTGTGGACATGCTGATATTCACAATTCTATCTAAGTGTGGACATGCTAATATTCACAATTTTATCTAGATGCGACGCAGGCTGGTGTTCACAATTCTATCTAGGTGTGGACATGCCAACATTCACAATTCTATCTAAGTGTGGACATGCTAATATTCACAATTTTATCTAGATGCGACGCAGGCTGGTGTTCACAATTCTATCTAGGTGTGGACATGCCAACATTCACAATTCTATCTAGGTGTGGACATGCCAACAGTCACAATTCTATCTAAGTGTGGACATGCTAATATTCACAATTTTATCTAGATGCGACACAGGCTGGTATTCACAATTCTATCTAAGTGTGGACATGCCAAAATTCACAATTCTATCTAAGTGTGGACATGCCAACATTCACATTTCTATCTAAGTATTCTATCTAAGTGTGGACATGCCAACATTCACAATTCTATCTAAGTGTGGACATGCTAATATTCACAATTCTATCTAAGTGTGGACATGCTAATATTCACAATTTTATCTAGATGCAACACAGGCTGGTGTTCACAATTCTATCTAGGTGTGGACATGCCAACATTCACAATTCTATCTAGGTGTGGACATGCCAACAGTCACAATTCTATCTAAGTGTGGACATGCTAATATTCACAATTTTATCTAGATGCGATGCAGGCTGGTATTCACAATTCTATCTAAGTGTGGACATGCCAACATTCACAATTCTATCTAAGTGTGGACATGCCAACATTCACATTTCTATCAAAGTATTCTATCTAAGTGTGGACATGCCAACATTCACAATTCTATCTAAGTGTGGACATGCCAACATTCACAATTCTATCTACGTGTGGACATGCTAATATTCACAATTTTATCTAAGTGTGGACATGCTGATATTCACAATTCTATCTAAGAGTGGACATGCTAATATTCACAATTTTATCTAGATGCGACGCAGGCTGGTGTTCACAATTCTATCTAGGTGTGGACATGCCAACATTCACAATTCTATCTAGGTGTGGACATGCCAACATTCACAATTCTATCTAAGTGTGGACATGCTAATATTCACAATTGTATCTAGATGCGACGCAGGCTGGTGTTCACAATTCTATCTAAGTGTGGAAATGCTAATAAGGGAGGTGAGATAGAGTGGCAGGGGTTTTCTGGAGTAGAGTGATTGCTCTACTCCCCACCCATGCCACACTCACGGTTTTTGTTGGTGTCTCTTCGCTGCTGTGCAGACAAAAAGGTAGTGCAGCCAGACATGTGGCAAGTGCATGATTAGTCAGATAGGGTGTATCTGATAAGTGCAGAGGACGAGTGGGGGACTGTATGGGTACAGATCCCAGTGCCAAGGGTGGCCAGAGGCAGTGCAGGAGGGAGGCAGGGTGCGCAGATACCTTGGCCTGGAGGACAGACGGTGGCAAGGTGCACAGTGCTAAGAGAAACAGATCAGCAGGGGAGAGGGGGGGCATAGGCAGAAGCAAAGAGGAAGGTCTTGAGGTGCTTCTGGAACTGGAGATTGTTCTCCTCAAGTTGCAGGGTGGCCGGGAGGCTGTTCCAAAGGGATGCCTCAGCTGAGGACAGAGATCTGCCCCCAGCATGTTTCTTTGAAAAACACCCAGCCCTGAGGGAATTAGACATAGAGGAGCGAAGGGCTCGAGAAGGAAGGTATTTATGGAGGATAGTTGAAGGTATTTCGGTCCCAGGCTCCAGAAAGCCTTGTGGACAATGCAGAGGGTTTTAAATGTAATCCTTGCATCCACTGGGAGCCAATGAAGGGATTTCAGAGCTGGAGAGATACGATCCCAGGGCTTGAGGCCAAGGACAAGTCTTGCAGGCCTGTTCTGGATTAGTTGTAAAGGGCAGAGAGAGGAGGAGGCAGGTAGATTTCGAAAGAGGCTGTTACAATAGTCCAGGCTGGAGAGAACCAGGGCTTGGGAGACTGTGAGCTTCTGGAGGAAGGAGAAGAAAGGCAGAGTACATCTAAGGAGGTGCATTATGGAGTTTGACTTTTTAGAGACATCAGAGATGTGTGCGGAGAAGGAAAGTGTGGAGTCAAATATGACCGCAAGGTTCTTAGCCTTGCAAGTAGTGGTGGGAGGAAGGCCAAGGGAGGCCGGCCAGAGAGTGAGGGGAAAGGATGGCAAAGGTGTAGCGATGAGGAGTATCTCAGTTTTGTTGGCATTTAGATAAAGATTGTTGGCAGCACACCAATTTTGAATGGCAGAAAGGCAATCAGAGATTGAGGGAAGGTGAGGAGGTGGCTGAAGGAAGCCTGAAAATGAGTTGGGTGTCATCCGCATAGCACTGGAAGTTTGAGCAGAAAATGGAAATGAAGTATGTGAGAGTTGCCAGATATTGATACCCAGGTTGTCACAGAGACGGTTGAGCAGGATGGTATGGTTGACCATGTCGAAAGCAGAGGAGAGATCAAGAAGGATGAGTACAGAGGGAATGTTAGAGTGAAGGTTAGAAAGCAGGTCTTCATGGATGTTCCGGAGAGCAGTTTTCCGTGCTTCTGGCAGCTCTGAATCCAGATTGGTGGTTCTGTGGTATTGTCCTTCAAATTGGGTTGTAGTTCTTTGACTATTTAGACATAACCGAACACCTACTGCCTTCATTATATCTCCATGAATGAATTTGTTTTCATTTATATGATAGTGTAGGGCCATTTCTTTTTGGGAGTTCATTATGAATCTGTGACCCAGCATAATGTAATTCACAGCACCTAGTTGCCTTTGGGGTTTGTGCGTGTTACAAATGAACACATAAATAAATAAATAAAAATAATGTCATGTCCCTGATAGTGTGCCCTTTATCTGCATAATTACATTTCTTCAATGCTTTGCGTCCTTCCTTCACTAATACAGTAATTCAATAATATGTGTGTATCTTGTTTGCTTGTATCATTTGATGGGCAGGCTAACAACATATTTAATACGTACTGAAACAGGACTTTTTGTCCAAGGAACTTAATGTCATCTAAATGCTTTGAAGAGAGAGTAATTTATTCCGTGTACCCCTTTGGGAGCCTCCTCTTCATGTACTGAATTGTGCTAGAGGAACATGTGAATAAAACCTTATCTTTCTTGGTGTTTTTGGAAACAAAGGCAGAATACTGACCATCTACACTGATGTGTGAAACAGTGGGTGGGATGCACAATATGATCATAGCTAGTTTGAATAACATTAGGAAAGAAGAAGTAACGACTGTGTTTACAGCTTTTAGATTATGAAAAATCTATAAGTGTTCCTTCCTGCACTTGTGACTAACAGAAGTGGAGTTTTACGGTGGCTTGGTGGAGCTACTATAATCCCTTATTTTACACAAAGCCTCTATCACTGGCACTAGGCCCTCTTCAGCTTAAGGACGCAATGGGTGCAGGGCAAAATGGACTATTCTTTAATGATTTTAAATTTAACCCACTTCATTATGTTGTACTGAGCAAAGGAATGATTGAACTGTTTAAGTCAAGATTTGCAGATCTGGAGACCAACTGTTTTCCAAACCCTGCTCCGGGTTCTCTTGGCGGACATGCAACATGGCCATAGATGCACTGGTATTTTTACTGTGGACACTCAAGAAACATCCCTGTGGGCTACAGTAAATGGTGCAGCTTATCCTACACAATAGGTCTCTCCCTAACAGGTTAACAGATGCAGGGGGAAATGTGTTTGTCACTTCTTGACCTTAAAGTAGTAGATATTGGTTGAGAAATAGGGTTTGAAACTGCACCGTTTCAGATGGTAAATGCATTAACTTTTTCTGGGGATAAAGGAAAGTCTTGGGGGCAATTAGATTGGTAGCTGATTGACTGACTCCTGGGTCAAACAAACAAGAAATTGTTTGCCCATGAACTTTGCATTGCACATATGGTACATCTCGGTATACTGATATTCAGTGGTACATAGTTACGTTTTTTCTCAGTCTTTCTCAATATTGTGTTTCATCTACCTGGGTCTGCAGTGCTTTATTCAGTGTACAATCCAGTGCATTAATGCTGGCAAAGGTGGAATATCCAGGAGAGGGGGCGGGGGGTTGTATATTCATCCAGTGCCCCACCTCCTTGCATTAAATAAAAACCATATTCACCAGGCTCACCCTATTGGTTTCCAGCTGATGTTCCTCTTTCCCTCCCTCTGCCACTTCCTCTAAAGCTGCCACTGGATCCACTTCTACCCACTGGGGGTCACCACCCCTGTACGCTCTGTAACTATTGTGTAATGAGCTTGTTTTCAAAGTACTCTTTCTTCTATTCTTGCACCCTACTCAGTAATTCAGTAATCTCACCAACTCGCATAATGCCTTGTTTTGCCACCCCATGCAAATCATCATTAATTGAACTTTGAGCTTGAGTTGGAGACCAGAGACCATCTAAATAAAAATCCAGGAGATCTCCTTTTATTTTCCCTCATTTGCTGATCCTTACACAATAATAGTTTGGGTACTTTTATTTAGTCACTCAGTGGTTTAACATATAAAGTCATTTACGACATAGATGTATGTCAGACATAATTAATATTACCTCAGCAAAGAAGTAGCATTGATTGAGTTGTGTCAGATCAGATGAACCTATATCTTGGTGTTGCTCCTTACCCGCTGAGCCATGCGAATGTCCTTGTAAGTCAGAGCATATGTCTTTTGGGCAACACCCACCTGACAGTAGAGTTACATACAGTTCTTGCATGCCATTATAACAAATTACGCTAGAAAGCCACATCGCAATCCCAGGTGGTGTGGTACATTTTCATCTCTGTAATATATATCTTGGGAGGATAGCTCAGCAGTAACATGCTTGCCTTAGAAGCATGACGACACAGAGCAACACAAGTTTGATCCACGGGTCCGTGCTAAGAAACCTCTGGGTATTAAGTGCGTTATACATAACCTATCACATCATATCATAAATCTTTGGCCAGACCCAGAAGCAAGCCCAGGTGCAGGATTCTGCCCATTATGACAGTAATCTTCGCCAAGAGTTTGCACACCCCAATCCAATAAGTACGGCCCTAACATGTGCAGAAGTTTGTTTGGAAGAGCAACATCTGGGGCATTTGCTCCCACAATCTGAGTTAAAAAGCACAATTTGTATTGGGCTACAGTACAGCCTATTCAGGATTGTGAAGTGGATACGTCAGAACTTTGAATTAAAGGATATCTCCTTAGACAATTTACATATATTTAACCACTGCACATCTGTAATCTCAAACTGCAAATCAAGACACAATTTAGTTCTGCTCTAGACACTTCAAGGGACACATTCCACTGATCATCATAGAGTAGATATTCCCATCCCATTCCTTCTGAGATTGACAATGTGCACTAAGCATGCATGCTATCATGGTTAGGCTGGGAATGAAGGCTGGGTCAGAAGAGTTCTTCCTCCTATCTAATTTTATAATTTAATTTCAATCAGTGTATACACCTATAAGAAGTAAATCCTCATGTAAATGATGCCCACATTCATTGATAATAATTGGGCCTGCAATGAACTATCTCCACCTTGGCTTTAATACTATTCCAGTTAATAAAACAATCCTCTTTGTACATATCTCCCAAAGAGCACAACTGAGCAGATTGCCAGGACAAACGGATTGTGCTATCCATGGTGAGGTTCAGGACTGGATTCGCCATAGTGGTAATTTTATTTTCATAGAGGGCAGCAACACCCAACGCAGCGAAAAGTTTTCTCCATGCAAGAGTGCAGCCCCTACAGGATCTTGAGGATTATCTGGTTTATAATGTTCGCCTATAATCAAAGATTTCAGGGCAGCTTCAATAGCCAATCCCACTTTTATTTTGAAATGAGCGGTGAGCATAGCCCCAAACCAATTTGCCACAAATTGCCCATGCACCACCAAGTAGTAGAGTTCGAGATTTGGGGCTGCAATCCTATCTGCCATCAGCGATAAAGCCAAATACCCCCCCCCCCAGTTCATCCAAACTGTGCCAGGTTCCATACAAATTCCTTGCACACACTACCAATTTCTTTAAAAAGAGCCCTGCCCTGCCACAATTGAATGTTTTTCAACATGTACAGCAGATTTGGGAGTAGGATTCTACCTAGAAGCGACACTGGCAGATTGCTTCATCGCACAGGTTTTGAAAGCAGTCGGACCATGTAAACCCCATGATTTTGTTCAGCAACATATTCCCTGGATCAAGAAATAATTTTTCAGAGATATTTAAGAATGATATCAGTCCACCTGAGGCCACCTATACTGTCAGGTTGTGACGACATTGTGGTCAGAGGGAATACTTCTGACTGTGTTCCACTAACGCAAATATCTGCTTAAATTAACCACTTCCTGAATAATTGGATCTAGGTTTCTCTGCAGAGCTCTCACAAACAATAGTATATTGTCTGCCTACAGAGATATTGTTTTGGGGATCTCACCGATTCTGTCTCTTATTGGGTCCAGAAATGACTCTACCACTAGCGCGGAGAGAAACAGGGAGAGAGGGAGCCCCTGCCTCGTGCCTCTGGCCATGTGCAGCACCAGGGATAGCATATCATTTATTTATTTATTTATTACTCGCCCAGACTTGAGCTCTGGTGAATGGCTGGGTTTATAGTATCCTGATATAAGAAAGAAAATTAGTGCCAAATCCACATTTTTCCAACACCCTGCACAGAAATGCTTTGACACTCTATCAAAGGCCTTCTGCATGTCCAAAGAGACTGCAGCAACGTTATATTCTGATCAATGCAGGATATTATCTTAAATACTCTGCGTAGGTTTCCAGTTGTAGAGTGACCAGGGATAAACCCAGATTGGGCCAGTTGTACCAATGCCTCATGTTGGCCATTATTCTAGTCGCTATTTCCTTGGCAAACATAGTTACATCTACATTTTATGTAGCGCCATATTTTGTAGCCGGTCAAATAGCACACTGAGTACAGCGCTCCCTTTGGTATCTGTGCAGAGCCTGCTAACGCAGGTTCGAATCCCGGCAGGGCCAAACTCATCCTTCCGAGGTTGATAAATGAGCACCGCACACCGTGGGTAATATTAAGCAGTGGTAGCGCTATATAGAGGCTAAATTATTATTATTTAAAAGGGATATTGGTTGGTATGAACAGTAGTCACCTGCTGGTTAGAGCTGTGATGGCTTCCTGCAACAGGTCAGGCAAGATCCGCTTTGGGAGGGACTGCTCCGACAGCTACAGAAAATATGGGGTTACTAGTTCATGGAACTCCTTAAACAAGTCCACTCCCAGTCTGTCTGAACCAGGTGCTTTACTGGCAGGCAACTTCTCATTGCTGCTTTAATTTATTCTAGTGTCATTGAAGTATTAAGCACAAGTCTTCCTTCCGTAGAGACCAATGCGATCAGAATCGAGTCTAGATACTGATATTTGTTGCAGTAACATTATTATTTGACCTTTATAGGTTAGAGTATAATGATATAAAGTGATATTGATATCTGCATTTGCATGCATCACTATCCCAGCAATGAATGTAATGGATGGGATAGTATTTCTTGCCAGATTCAGTATTAACCGATTGAGCCAGCAATTAACCTGTCTTTTCTGTCTCCCCATATCACCTGGCCATTGCAGGCTTGTCAAATAAGAGAAGCACTCTTTGCAGCCTTGCAGAAATTGCCTAACACATTTGTTTTTCCAACTGGAGTAGTGGAGTTCAAGCTGTTTACTTGTGTCTTTGTTCTTTCGGATTCATTACAAAATGCATCATTCTGTGGAGAAGGTAATTACACATACGTGGATTTGAATGCTGTCAAAGAGAAATGCGAAAGACTGAACAAGCCCTACGCTGGATTAAATAAATAGGGTGATTGATCATGCATGTTGATGGAAAATCCTGGATCAATCAGTGCCATGGGTTTGAATTCCCATAGGGATGTTTTACCCGCATCTAGTTTCAGATTTAGAACTCGTTTTAGCCAAGAGTGATTCGAAATATTTCTGGAAAGAACATCACACACAGATACAACTTTAAGTAATTGAGCTGATAGTAGCCATACATCAATCTACTGTTGACGTCATGCACTGACGAGTAGAATAAGTACTCCCTATCATCACTGTGTAAAACTCTCATACATTCAGAAATGTGTGATCCCCCATTCCATTAAGAAGAGTGCCGACTGCACTGGACAGTAACATGTGCAATCTACCCGTACAATCCCACGTTATGTCCAATATGGTTTTTATTCTACCATCCAAGTCACTGCAGCTGTGTGGTAACCCATACACAAGTTGAAAATATCCCTCATAAAATTCAGGATCATCTATAGTGTGTCCATATACATTTATCAAAAGGAACTCCACATGTACTATTTCATAGCGGCCCAATGTGTAAGTCTTGGTGCTGAGCACTGTGAAGTGTTGTGAGTGGGGTATGTGGGTCATTACCCCTCTAGCTCATTTTGAATAGGATGCAAAGAACCAATAGTCACCCCAATTTTTAGCGAAGGCTCTAGTCAATTTTAGCATCACATGGACCTTCTGCAGGAATAAAACCAGAGTGCCATGTCTATTTACATATGCAAGTAGCTTACAGGCTTTAATGGGGTTACTCAGCTCTCTCACATTCAGACTAATGAATGAAGTTGATGGACCCACGGATCACAGCACGATACTTGTTATTAAACCAAGCAGACAGTTTCATTTGTGCAAGTATCGTGTCTACTTCAGCACTACACATTTCAAAATCTTCTCGCTGGGGTGGGGCGCCACACAGAGGGCCTCATCAGGAGTTGGGTGGAGTGGGAAACTGAGATGGTAACGCTATTAACGCCCCATTTACCACTCAACCCATCCCCGAGTATGACCCTACCTCAACGCATTCACCTCCAGTTCTGAGCTGGAGGTGAATGCACCAGCGGTATGGGCCTTTTCCACGCTATTACCGCTAGCAGTATTTGCACCAGCAGTAATTGCACCACCCATCCCCATCTGGTCCAATGGACCCAATGGGAATGAGGACCTGCGGCCCCCACACCCCCCCGCTCCTGCAACTCGGGATCTGGTGCAAATTCCACCGAATCGAGATGCAGTAACACTAATTGCATTGGGCGGTATCCTGACGCAGTTAGCGACGGGATACCGCCCAACTCCTGATAAGGCATGTGTAGAAGTAGAGTGCAGTCTGCTGTGTTTTCTTCTGTGACTGATGAGCAACTGTGGTTCATGCTGCTGCAGTTCACCAACTGCCCAAAAACTCTGTGACACCTGCTAATTTCAAAAGTTACTCACTGGCATGGAGCATCATGTGGAGTGTGGAAGCAGAGAGTAGTCTGCTTTGTCTGCTTCTATGACTGAGGAGTAACTGTGTTTCCGGCTACTGCATTTCGCTGATGGACCGAAAGTTCTGTGAAACCTGCTAATTTCAAAAGCTATTGTTGGTAGCGGCATGCAATGTGGAATGTGGAAGCAGTGTGTAATCTGCTGTAGTCTGCGGGAGGCTGGCAAGAGTTCTGTCTTTGTTTTAGAATCCTGACGTAAAGTATCCTCCCAATTCTGGGTAAGGTGACTACTTTCTTATATCCCCTACCCTTCTCCATCTCGTTCTCGATCTGCCTTTGGGTCAGATGAGTTCTTCCTCCTATCAAATTGTATAATTTCATTTCAATCAGTGTATACACCTATAAGAAGTAAATCCTCATTGGTTCTGGACCCTTTAAATGACTCTTTTATTAAGTACAGAAGTGGAAAATGTCATAACTAAAAACTTTTTCAGTCAAGATCCAATCTCAGAGTCTTCCATGGCCACCCAAGGATGCACTATTATTGTGAGGCCCCTAATGAAGAACGAAAGGAAATACATTGCCCAAATTACACTACCCCTATTTGGAACTAATCAATTTTAGACCACTGTTATTGGAAGGAATAAAGAAATAAAAAAAACAGCAAAACCATCAAAAGGTAAGAATAAAGGTTCTCACACATTTGTAAGACAGCTAAACTGTTCTCTTCCAAGCAACAAAGACCTGAAAGAATTCTAAAACACAAGTGAGAGAAAATATTCCTTTATCCGAGGAGATGACCACACAGAGGCGTTGACCCTGATTCTTGGGGGAATAGCTCAAGGACAACGCGTTTGCTTTGGAAGCAAGACGACTCAGAGAAATACAGGTTCGCTCCCCGGGTCCATGCTTAGATACCTATGGGTATTAAGTGTGTTATAAATAAGCAATTACAATTACAAAATGGATACCAAAAAAACAGATTTAGGTATACAAACAAAGCTATAAAACCAGCAACCCAGCCCAATCGGGGTTCGGGCCCTCTGTGGAATGGAATCCTCACTGGTCTCCATCTGGGATGACCTAAAAAGAACTGCTGATGCAGAAGGACGTCCTGCACTCATCCACCTCGATCTATCTGTGGCCTTTGACACCATCGACCACACAATACTCAGGAACAGGCTCCTCATCCTAGGCATCGAAGACTTAATAAATATTCACTCGCACATTGTTCTCCTCCCTCCTTTCTTCTCTGCCTCTCACCCCATCATAAAAGGGGTCTCACAAGGAGCCTCCCTTTCATCCCTCCTTTTGAACATCCAAGCCGACTGCCATCTCTCTTCCGATCCCACAATCTTACAAGCTACAATTACGCAGATGTCACCTAAATTATTTTCAAAATTCACAAGACTCCTGGCTCCCCACTTCCCGACTTCACTTCTTGCCTCTCGGATATCGACCTATGGATGACAGCCAGCCACCTTATCTTCAACCAAGGCAAAACAGAAGTCCTAATGTATGTCAGAACTGCCCTCATTCCCCAGCCTATAATATGGCCTCAAGCCCTGGAAGGTGAACCTGCCAGCTCCACCGCAATTCAAAATCTTGGTTGCACCATAGACGCAGACGTAATTCTCTACCAAGCACAAATCAGTGTCCAGAACTTACCAATTCCACTTACGCATTAAAAAAGCAAATCTTTTCCCATCTTTCCTCTCCTCAAAGAGTTTCTGTGACAAAGGCCATCATCATCTCTTCCCTAGACTATGCCAACTCCCTCTATCTCAGTATCTCAGCACGCCAGCTCAGGAAACTCTAACGTATCCAAAACTCAGCAGTCAGACTGCTACTTGCCCTCTCGCCCAGTGAACATATCACCCGGCCCTCAAAGTACTACACTGGCTCCCTATCAACATAAGAGCAACTTTCAGAGCCATGTGCATCACACACTGAGTACTCCATAAAACAGTACCAGAGTTCCTACAGAAAATTCTCATCCACTACCAACCCCCAAGAAACCTCCAATCAGGCTCAGCTCTCCTCCTCACTATTCCACTTTACCACTACACTAGAGTTGGTGGCTCACCCTTCTCTAGCCTAGCTCCCACCATCTGGAACACTCTTTCTCCTCACATCCACCACACCAGGGACTACCTTTCCTTCAAATAAGTCCTCAAAACCTGTCTATTTTCCGCATTATCCTAAACTCTGTCCCTAAACTTCAAATTCCCAATCGAAGCATTTGAACATTTAACTTCAAGTGGCACTGACTGTTTTTGTGGCAGCCCCGACCTTACATCCCCTGGTGGTATCACCCGCAATGGCAGTGGAACGGACCACACACATTCAGCACCAGGAGGAGCCAGCTGCTTCCTCGGTGGTCCTGCCCCTGCAGCACCTGATGGCGTTGGCAGCTTTCGCTGCGGCCCAGTCCTCACACACTATTCACACAAGATTCATGACCTTGGTTCCCAGCACCGTCAAACTTGCAGATGTACCTGTCCCTGCTCAGGTGCCCACTTTATTTAGGTATACCGAAAACACACACTGCGTGTACCTCCCCCTCTCTCGTACCCCATACATCCTTGTTTCTTTCTCCTTCCCGCCCCACCATGCTCTGTTCCTGCCTCCCACTGTCCATGTTTGGGTGGGGAAGCAGATAACATACAGGGACTGATAGGGTGGGTGTGGCCATTACTGCCCTCCAGTGGTGCCCCACCACTCTCATTGCCTAATTATACTGTACCTGCATGCATGTAGCCTAACTGTATACCTGGTATTTCTGTCCACTCCCAAAATTGCACCTAAGTGTTTTTTTTACACACTGTGAAATCTTAGCAAACTTAAATCCTGTGAGTTTTGATCTTGAGTGCATTCTCGCACTGCTGTGTATCTCGGATCAGAGTGCATTTTCCCACCACTGTGAGTCTAGAATCTTGGTGCATTTTACAACTGCTGTATGCTTCGAATCAGGGTTTGCTTTCCCACTGCTGTGCATTTTGAATATGTGTACATGTTCCCAATGCTATGAGTTTGTAATCTGGGTGCATTTCCCACTGCTGTATATTCTCTCAGATGACACAGTGACATCAAAGATAAGCACCATGGGTGCTCTCGGTACTTATACATTCGGAGAACACACTGACATCAAAGATAAGCTTCATTGGTGCTCTTGGTACGTATATAAGCACCACTTCGGTGGAAATTGGCTGCTGGCACAGCTATCCATCCATTTACAGTAGTATACAGCTACAACCTAGGACAAAAACACGGGCTAGATGGACACTTGATGCTTTTAAGCCTACTAACACCAGACTATGCCTAAACTCCCCATATATCAGTATGAAGCGAAATACTATGCTGATTCAGGCATGCTGGATACATAGCGAGTTTCTAGCACTCACACCATCCCCAGACCGCTCTCAGCACACATACACATTCCTGTTTCCCATGTGTTGCTTCGACCGGGCCCTGGCCAGCCCTGCTAAGCCTTATCATGGCCAAATGTGCACATGCATTCTAAACTCGTACTCCATGTTCTCCAACACTCTGCACTTTGGTCTACCAAGGGCGTTCCAACTAGTAGCACTTTGAGACTATAATAACGGTAAAAAGCGATATATAAATTACAATACAATACAAAACAATCAAAACCACTGAATTTAGACAAGATAGCAAGGCCATACGAATCGCAAAACCAACAATGTGGTGTATGTCATTGTGTGCCTGTGAGACTTAGGCTATGTGGGTAAAACTATGAGATCCGTAAATATGTTATATTAGAATTAACAAACACCACCCTAGCATTCGTAACCACGTACTGACAGCCCCTATTGTTCCCAATTTTGAGGAAGCTCAACATAATGAACAGAGACTGTCTGCAAATAAGAGATCACAGGTATTAGGGAGTTGTTTATTAATGAACTGGTTAGCTGAATCAGTTTGTCCAGTAAGTGTTTATGTAAGTATTACACTTTCAGCACTTAGTTGGGCTGTTGTCTATTATGATTGAGGTTTGGGGATATGGCAGTTACATTGCTCTTATGGGTGAACAGCATCGGCTTTGAGTAGTTTATGGCAGGCAGATTTACATGCATCAATGTTATTTATGCATGTTGAATTATGAAGACCTTTGGCATCATGGTGATGTGTATTAGAACAAGTACTGGGCTGAAGTATCAGCCTCCCTTCCTCTATCGAACTTGAGCAGGACCACATAAGGTTCGGCAAGCAACTCAAGACCTTCCTTTTCGCTTCCAATATTCTCTCTCCCTTTCCCTTGCTGATGCACATGTCTGTTGAGCAAATTGGTTACCTGGCCACCCACTGAACTTATGGGACCAGGCTCTTGCATGACCAGTTGCCCTTGCACTGCCTCCGGGCCTCCCAACTAAATAGGGACTGTATCTGCAACCCTACAGTGCCCTAACTCCCTGCACTTATTTGCCACAAGGCAGCACTTACATGTTCCATTGCACTCTCTACTCCCCCGACACTTGCTCAATCTGAATGACACAAGAACTAGTAAGATTGTTGTTGTTTCCTCCTTATGTCTTCCCTTCATTGTCTTGTCACGCCTAGAAACACTTGGTTACAGGCGTGTTATAAATGACTTATCATATCACATCAAATGCTAAACTATTGAACTCATTTTTTAAAATGTTAGTGGTGAGTTGGTAAACAAAAGAAAAAACATTTACACCACACAAATGTATCAATCATAAATAACATTCCAAATAACACTTTTACAAAATTAAAAAGACATATAATCTAAAGTTAATACATTTGAAAAATACAACTTCATATATAATGCAAATTCTCAGACTGACACGTCATTACAAAAGCTAATGAATAATTTTTAAAATATTTCTTCTCTACTAATAACCGAATATTGTAAACAGCAGCATTCACAGCTAATAATTCACAGGAAAATATCAACAACCAAAACTGATCATATTGAACATTTTCTGCATTGCATTTCCGTGCTTTTTGGTAACTTTGAAGCCTGGTGTGTTTTGAATAACTCTACACCCACATTTAGCATTGCATTTCTGTGATTTTTGGGAACATTGAATCCTGGTGTGTTTTTAACAACTCTACACCTCCATTTTCCATTGCATTTCTGTGCTTTTAGGTAACTTCGAATGGCTACTAAGATGCCTTGTGAATTTGTACTCGTGCTGTGCAGTCTTTCCTTTTATCTTCCATCCTTATCTCTCTGCCACCCCCTATGGCACTCACCATCTCCCCTATCTGTTCTAACTGATATACTATTAGCTATCCTCCTCCTCCCATGAAGTCTGGAAGGAAAAAGTTTAAAAAAGACATCCTGACCACTAACCCTGGTCTACACATTGCAGACACCTACGTCAGCACAACTTCCAGACAGATTGTCACTGATATCCTCTTTTCTGTCCCCTTGCCAGATCTTTGGACTACTAATTTTATCTCTACTCTCTCTCCTTTCACGTCTTCACCCATTAATAGTAGTGCCAGATGGGAGGTACTCCTGGCGGGCTTCTCATCATCCAGGTGTATCATTAATGTCTATCACAATGGCACTATCTATCATGGCTCAGAGTTCTCAACCCAACCTCCTCCTCTTTGACTGGTGCTTGCCATCCCTCATCAACTTCCTTACTATACCTGCTACTCCTTTTTTCCTATTTATCTGTCCCCTTATACCCCTCCTCTGACTGGTGTACCAATGCCCTGTACCCCTCAACAGAAAAACGTTAAAGCCAGTAACCTGTTGCATCTAGCCACACTTAATGCTCGTTCTGCTATAAAAAATTCTGCCAACATCTGCCTCCTCCTTGAAGAACTTGACCTCCATACCCTCGCTCTTACCGAGATGTGGTTCAATGCCAGCTCTGTCACTCCTTTTGACTGCCTTTCCCCTGATGGTTACAAGATCATTTCTAAGCCTTGCCTTAACTGTGCTGGCGGTGGAGTTGCCGACGTGGGTCCCTTCTTCCCTCATACTGAATCAGCCATACTCCTCCTTTGAGAGCCTGGTCTGCAAGCTGGTCATCTCTCCCACTTCCTCGCTGACCATTGTCACTATCTACAGGTCACCTGGCTGTATGTCCCTGTTCCTCTCAGAATGGGCTGATTTATCATGCTCTCTCCTCACATCTACCTCTAAAATATATCTCCTGGGTGACTTCAACATCCACCTTGACTCTTCAATAACAACGTCCACTCTCTTCCATGACTGATGTGCCTCGCTCTCCCTCTCCATTCTCCCCTCTGGTCCTACCCACCCAGCTGGACACACTCTCAATGACTTGATCCACACTGATATTTTGCTCTCCACCTCACTCACCACCCCACTCTACTGGTCAGACCACTCCTCCTCTCCTCTCACCTGGTTCCTCTCTGCCCTCTGACCGCACCTCCCAAGCTCTGCCAACCCAGTTCACGGAAATCAGCCCGATGAATTGAGTGTCATCTGGTGCCTTTGCATCCACCTTCATCCCCCCTCTCCTCCCACTGCAGACTCTACCTCTGACTCAGCTCTCAGTAATCTCCCTCTTGCCATCTATAACACTCGCGACATTCTTGCCGCAGTCAGGAGGATCTGTCTGAAACATGCCACAATGCATACAAAGCATAACACCTGGTATGATTCTGAACTTGCAGCCCTGAAATGCAAGTGCAGACCTCATGCTCATCCTCTGAAAAACGGGCTTGTCGCCTTCTCCAAATGCAATACTGACTCACCATTCATTCCAAGAAAGGGCCTACATCCAGGCGTGCGTCTCTGGAGCATCCAAAAATACATCTGAATTCTTTAAAATCTGGAAAGGAACTAGCCAACCCTATCGCAGTCTCCACCTTGCCAGTTCCCTCTCATGCCCTCTGCAATGCATTGGCCACACACTTCACTGCAAAATCTCAGGACATCCTGAGCACTCTCTCTTCCTTTTCCCCTTTCCCTCCTCCCATCCCCCTGCCACCTATTGGCCTCCCATCCTCCCTTTGCCTTTCTCTCCTCCTTCTCTCCTATAACATCCGATGAACACACTAGGGTTGTCCGCTCTATGAAGGTCTTCTCCAAACAGGTCTCCCCCTGTTCTTCCAGAAATATTAAGGACAATACCAGCTCCCTTGCCCATTGCACATGCTGATTTCCACAATCACTTTCTTGCTACTGGGTGTTTCCCCTCTTCACTCTCTTGTGCACCACATTCTGAAAAAAACCTTCAGTCAAACCCCTGTGTCCGGCTAACTACTGCCCCATCTCTATAACCACCTTCCTTGGGAAACTCTTGGAGAAGCTGGTCTTCCCTCAACTGACCCAGCATACTGAGCTTGTCGGTTGCCTACACAACCATCAATCTGGATTCCGAGCATCCAGAGGAACGGAAAGTGCTCTCATAAACACCTGTGAAGAATTGCCTTCACTCTTACTCTCCAGCTGTTCTCATTCTACTTGATCTCTCCTCTGCAAATGATATGGTCAACCACTCCATCCTCATAAAATTGCTCCACGGTACCCTTGGTATCTTGAAACGGGCAATGGACTGACTGCTTCCTCACTGACCATCACTCCCAGGTTATCCTGGGCTCTTTATACAATCCCACATCTATCTCCACCTGTGGCATTCCCCAGGGCTCCAACATTTCTCCCTAGCTCTTTAATATCTTTTTCACTCTGCTTGCTCATCAAATTTCCACTTTCTTCCCGTTGTAGAGGTGGAGCCAAGTACCCCCACCCAAAGCTCCTCCCCCATGTTGTCTATATGTTGGGAGCCATAGTGTGAGACACATTCAATGCCAATGAGAGTACTAATACCGAAGAGAATCCTGGAAGCAAGATTCCCATTGAAACAGCCATACATGCATACACAACAATATGACGGCCATTTGAATGAAATACCGGAAGAAGTGTGAAACTGAGCAAAATAGAAGATTGGTGATGTCATAAAGAGTAGAACTGACACACCCAGAAGAGATGCAAAGACGAGTGAAAATAGACATTCTATAGGTACTCTAAAGAGGAGCTGCCAAAGATGAGCAACATTTTGGGCTTGAGATGAGGATGCTCATGCTAACAGAAATAATGAAGTAGATATCAAGTCATTTTACCTGCATTTTTTATGAAACTCGCTGAGTGTGAACATTGAGCGAATTTGTTGATGTTCGTTTTAACTCCCTGTTTTAGATAATTGATATTAAAACAGTTACACTTTGCCAACTCCCTGAGTCAGTTTGATTATTGATGTTTGAGTATTTTCTGCATTATCATCCATCTCAACCTATTGCTACCTCATCTTAATGGGCTGGGTTGGACACGCCAGTTCACCTTCACTCTGACCATCCTCTATGGGCCCCCCTTCTCCTTCATCTGAAGCTAGACACCTTGGAGTCATCTTCGACTCCTCTCTCTCTTTCCTCCCCCACATTCAGGAGCTTGCCAAGCAGGAAGCCCACTTTCAACTCCACCTCCGCAAAGGATTCTTTCCTTTCCTCACTTTCCCCCCAAAAGCTCAATGTCTCTAGAGCTAGGGTACTCTCTAGTTTGGAACTGCAACAGCCTCTTCCTTAATTTACCCTCTTCTTCTCTCTGTACCCTCTAGCTTATCCAGAATAGGGCTCCAAGATGTATCTTGTCCACAAGTCCACAGGCTGTATGTCTCCAGCCCTACCATTTCTCCACTGACTCTTGATTGTTGAAAAGATCACATTCAAATACCTCTGCATCATCCATAAGACTGCCTGGGGCCGGGGAGCATGCTATCTACAACTGGATAGTCTCCCTCCAGATAGTTATGCTCCTCCGGTGTCAACTCTCTGCGTGTCAAGTGCTTCTCTAAGCAGAAAGCTGGTGGCTGATCTATTTCCTCAGCTGGCTCCCTCCTCTGAACAGCCTCCCCCTCCTCTCTCTGTCTTGAGCCATATCTCCTCAAATTCTGGAAGCTCCTCAAGACTTTCCTTTTCACTCCTCCTTCCCCCTCTCCCTCCCGTGCTAAACCTCAAAATTGCTGAAATTGGTGACCAGGTCCCTTATGCGTACTTCTGGGTCCTGGCCTTCCCCCAATCGTCTTCAGCCCTCGCCCAATCCCAACACTTCCCTATGGGTGGCCTGCCTGGCCTGTGCTGTCTCACAGGCCTGCACTTATTGTATTTGCAGTTGACAAACTCGTCCCAAGTGTTCTCTGCCAGGCACTTATCAGTTGCCTGCAACTTACTCTCTTGCACTTCACTCTGCGGAACTCCTAGCACTTACGCCCGTTCCTCGTCCCTTCTCTCTCTCTGCACTTGCAGGCTCTGAATGCTCACAATGCCTAGTAGGACCGCCTCTTTCTTTCTCTTTATTGTTATTATATTCCTTTTGGTCCCATGCTCCCTCCATGTTGCCCTGTGGGTGCTTTGAAACACAATTGCTTAATGTATAAGCTTCTTACAAATGCACAATAAATAAATAAAATAAATACAAATCATGTATTATATTTCTATATCCTTTCAAATATTCTACTTCCAAGGCAGGGCAAGAGGTGCAAATGTGGCCACAAGTTTTCACTTCAATGTTACAACATCTGCATCTTCTTTCATGATGGGGAATTTTATTCCAAGATCCCAATCTATCAACTGGTGAAAGCGTACTTTCATTAGAAAACAACTTAGCTTAGCATTTTGCGTGAGCACAATATATTAAAATGGTCAATTTATCAGAACCGTGTGTCGTACATAATACTTAAAAGTCGATTTTCTGCAAAGCTTACTGAAGTTGTTACTGCGCCCACCTACCGCAGCTTTGCTTTTCAATGCTGTACATGCTTTACCAAGATTAAATGGTGAAATAAACTCAAGGTCTATTGTAGCAAGGACATCTTTAATATCATTAATCAAGAGAGCACATATTTCTGTCCCATATCACTGTTAAAAACCTTATTAAAATGTGCCAAAAGTGACAAGGATTCTTTATCACGTATCAACATTATTAAATACAAAATATAGCACAGGCTATCTTCCACGTGGTAAGTAGAGAGACTAATCCTAATTTAAGGCAAACAGCTTAATGAGGAGCAGACCTGAAGATACCCAATACCTTGTGCCACAATTTACCCTCCATGACATTTAACCAAGAAACATCTTTAGTTTGTGGAGCTTCTAAGCCATACAACACACTAGGTAGAATGACAATGCTAGTTCTATAGATGGTCAATACACCTTCAATTGAAAGAAATACTCATTTGGTGACAAACCATGATATAGCTTTAACATTTTTTTTTAACTTTAGTACCGATATGATTAGCTAACAAATTTGCCTTCCTGGTGTTGTATATAGCAAAGCCCAAATAAACATAATTAGGCATGATTTCAAGAGGGGTGTTTTCAACATTCCAGACATAACCATTGCCTCTCTTTATTCCAGATCGTATAACCATGACTTTTGTCTTATTTAAATTTATTTTTCATTTATTTATTTCAGAAAATTGATGCAAAGCTGTTATGCTAGACTGTAATCCGACTTGGACTTTACAATCCAGAAAAAGGGTTTTGTCTGCATACGAAAGCCAGCTCACCAGCCGCTGGCCAATTCTAGGAGTAAAATTATGACAATTTATCAAAGTAGCATCAAAGTCTGAAACGTAGATATTATATAACATTTGGGCAAGGACACAACTGTGTTTTAAACCCTTATAAATTGGACAAGTAGTAGTTAACAAGTCTATCTGATTTAGCCAAAGACGTGAGAGAGTATTCGTATAGAGTTCCTCTATAAGATGTATAAGATGTATCATTGATCTGTCTAATCCCCATCTTGCCATTTTCCCACAGAGTATATTTCTGTCTATCACATCGAAGGTCCCTGGAAAAAACAACGATGCAGATGTACAAAGGTTTGTTTTTGGTTCCTAGCAACTTTCACATAGGATAAATGAGGTTCAAAAGATTAGTCATCGCATTTACTCCTTTCTGAAAAACCTGTTTGTTGATTTTAATAATGTTATTTTGAGCTATCCAGGTGCCTAGCTTTCCAAGAAGTATATATGAGAACATCTTTTAAGGGGGATCAACTATTGCTAATAAACAATAGATCCCAGGGATATTTCGGGAACCCTTTTTAAAGATCGGAATGGAGATGGAAGAATTCCATGAAGGTGGGACCACCCCTTTAGCAACCATTTGCAAAAATAATCAATGGCTGATCTGCACCCATAATTTTGGGGCCAGTTTTATAGTAACATTAGCTACCATCAAGGCAAGGGGCCTGCAAAATCTTAAATTTATTAATAACCTTTAATATATCATCCAAAGTAAATTTCAAACTTCTACAGTCATACTCCAGTTTCAAATGTTTATTAGAGCCGGCATGATAATCTTCAAAAAATATTAACCCTGGATATAATCAAACCAATTTCTTTCAGGGATCAAATTAACATCATTCTCCACCACCAGAAAGGTCATATGGCAGTTAAATATAGACCAGAATATTTGCATATCATGATCTCTAAAGGCTCCAAAAATGATTTGCCACTGTGCCATTGCTGTTGAGTTATTATGGCTTCTAAACTAATTGCGATACACCATTTTTAGTCTTGAGATGTACACCACCTTTTACTGTTTTAAGATTAAACTACAAATCTTTCTTTTGTTCGCCATAATAAAATCATACATTCTCCCAAATCTGTGTCTAGAGCAATTACATTTTTCTGGTATTTGGAGATTTTCTCAATATTAAGGTGTATATTTTGTAATAACCATCCACCTTGAACATTACCAATTCACTGACTTTCATTAGCAGACACACCAAGGCCTGATTAGAACACTCCACATTCTTCTTTGTCCAAGTGAGTCTATTTCCCGAGTTATGAATAACATAGCAGCGCTTCAAATAGCTTTGTTGACAATCATTTATTGAGGACAATGTTCAACATAAAATGCGATGGTCACTCAATTTGTTTTCTAGATTGTGAAATATGTAACCCACTGAAAATCCTCCACAAAAATATAATCAGTCCAAGAGTGAAAGGAACCACTAGACCATGTAAATAGGCGGTTTGAGGCAGAGTGACTTTCTAAACACAATTGAACCAGTCCTAAACTTTCAATAGAATTATTCCAATTATAAGTGGTTGGATCAATTGGTTCCTGAAAAGTCTCAGCTTCCAGTGCAATCACTCTGTCATTAGCTTTATCTGGGCCCTCATGAAGAGCAGAAGTCTGTTTATACTTGGAATGAACAAAGGTGCTACAAATTAAAATCACCAGCAAGAGTATAATACCATTGTGAACAAACAACTGTCCATTTATTTATAAGCGCCTCAATATTTGTATTTAATTATTCCTAATGCGGCGGGACCCTGCAGGCATTGGGGCGCACTAATACACAAATACAACAGGAAGGGAATGGGACAATCAAGTTAATATAAAATAATATCAGTAAGGCTGAATGAACCGGTTACATGAAAAGCAGAGCTTTTAGCGTCTTTCAAAAGGAAAACAGATTTTCTTTGAGTCTCAGTTTTGGAGGAAGGCTATTCCAAAGTTAAGCAGCATGGACTGGAAAGGATCTTCCTAGGCCTCGGGAGTGTTTAACTGCAGGACAACAGATCTGTGCAAGATCAAATGAACACAGTGGTCTGGCTGGGGTGTAGCAGAAAATGACAGATTTTAGGTTGGAGGGAGCAGTGCCGTAGACACAGTGGTGGACAAGAGTGCATGTTTTGTTATGAATGCGATCTTGTACGGGCAGCCAGTGCAGATATCTCCTGTGCATTGTGATGTGTTCTTACCATGGGATGTTTTTAATAATCTGAATGACATTGTTCTGGATGGGATGACATTTTTTTAAACACAAGACTGAGAATATGCACCGTGCAATGGCCACCCGGAGGATAATATACATTTATTGATAAAATAAGATGCAACAGCCATTTGGGTGACTATTGTTGCTGCTAGTACATTATTTCCCAAACTAGTGGCAGAGAGCTCCTGTATATGTAGGCTGTTTTGAGGCCCTATCATCAAATCTCCTTAGGGCCTACCCATAGATCCTTGATTTGCCAGCGGTTGCACGATAGCATATCTGTCTAATTGGTAAGGGCTTGTAAGCCAAGTCTCCTGTAGCAAAACGAGCTCTGCATTTAACAAATAAGATTGACCTCCGGGGTGAGGGGGTTAAAAAAAGGAGCTAAAACCTCTCGTATTCCAAGGAACTAAAGAAAAATAATGTGTAGAGTGAACAGGAGTTCATGCCACATTGTCAAAAAAAGGAAATGCTTGGTTGATGCCCTCACAAGCTTGAAAATTGAAGTGTGGTTCACTAATAACTTGCATGACTTTCTTTACAACAAATTCAACATACGTTATGGCATTTTTCTTAGCCAATTTTAGGAATGGGCATGTATGTCTGTAGGACCACTCAAACACCATTGATTTCTGTGTTACGGAATGAAATCATAACCCATTCAAAGAAAGTCCTGTGTAAACAATAATAGCAAGTCAGCAATAATCAGTTATATAAACTGGATGACTGTCTAGTTAAAGTCATTCTTTGTTTCAGGAATCTCAACCAATATCAACTCCTTGCTGGATATGTTTCGTAGCTGAGGAATATCATGTATTCATTGCAAGGTGTTACTGCAATTTAAGAAATAACTATCCTCAGTAGCAAAAACATTGATAATCAACAATCAATTGTCAGTAACATGTGTAGATAGAGGTAGACTCTTTTGTAGCTTAGAATTAAGATCTCGATTTGAGGCCACAGCTGCATCGGACAGGGAGCAATCATGAAGATTATTGGTGCTACCAGACATTTTTGTTAAGCTGATGCTCATCTGAAGAGGGGTAATTGGCAAGGGATTTTTCATTTACCACCGGTACCACCAGAGTAATATTTTGCAGAGGAGGACAAAACCAAGAGCCAAGAGGAACCACCTATGATCACAAGACTGCAGAAGAATTCTCAGCAAGGGGAATTTTTGCTCAAGGCGCATAGCGGTTGGATAATGGCAAATTTCCAGATGCACCAACTCCCAGTCGTTCATCACTCAGATTTTGCATTTTGATTATTCACTTCGTAGAAATTAGAGTTTCATTGTTTAGCTTAATGTTAGTCCTTCCTCTCTGTTTCCAGCCATGCCGAGCAGTGTGGCTATTTTTTTATCTATCCTTGGCTTTACTTCGCAAAGGGGCTTCTGGCATGGGGAGTGTTTTATTTTGCAGAGGCACATTTATTTCTAAGATATTAGGGGCAGTCTTCTCATTATTAATCATAGAAGATTGCATTGACCTTTCAACCTTGAGAATACTAGATTCCCCTAGTACTTTTTTATCCAATGTCATATATTTCTTAGCAAGAACAACATCTATCAGCTTGATTAAACCCTCTTTTATGACCCTTTGCTCTTTGTAGATGTTGGTACATAGAATAAAGACAACTTTCAAGATGGACAACTGTTCAGGCGGGTCATTTTCTACCGCTCAGAAGTCTGAGGACCCTAACATAAAGTAAATCTGGAGGAAGAAGCAGATGCATTACCTGCAATCTGGGCTAAGTCGGACAAAGCCGAAAAATGTGTTTATTTGCTAGTGCCACCCGTAATATTCAAAGAGGGGGTCAAACCCACATTTAGGGGAACAGGATGGACCTTGGCCCAATGATACTTATTTTTAACACAAGCATAAATTCAATACACAATAGTTGTTAATGGGCAGAAGTAAATATAAATCAGCTGAGGTCGAAGGTGCACCATCACATTCTTAACTTTCAATCATCTGAACCTCCTTTGTGATATTAGAGTTGAATAGCTTAAGTGGTTTCAGAAAGTCAGTAATTTGTCCTGGCTCTTTAATGTCTTTATTAGCCAGTGTATTCAGGGCATTCAAGGCAGAATCTGATGTATCAGTATTGTTCAATTTCGCCTTACATTTACTGCCTCGTTTCTCTCCGTTTTTCGTATAAGGTTGCTTTCCACGCACCGTGCTCCGGAGTTGGTAGTGTTTTCGGTTAGCCGACATACTTTCACTTACCCGGCCAAACTGCTGAACAGAGTTTGTAGAGGACTTGGATAATCTACCACTGCCCAAAACACATCCATAGTATCTATACTTAAGATACACTTAATATGCAGTATTCCTATGGGACAGGGTAGCCGGGCCTGCCAAAACTAGTAAACAGCTCAAAGGGCAAATGCCCCACAGTCAATACGCACAACAACCTTTTCAAAAGACTTCCAAAAAGGGGTTTGATGAAAAAAAAAAAGATATATTTGCAGGACTTACAGTGCAGAACCGCACAGTAACTCTGAAGGCTTCCCACCTTCTGTATTAATAAGCGGATTCAGCAGCCCACCCCCCCCCCGACCCGAGCACCACACCTACCACAAACTGACCAGATCAACCAGCCAGCTGCCTGCTGCTGAGCGCCATCCCGTCAGATCTTCCGGGACTAGAATTTGTTGCTGCGCCCCAATACAAATTTACTAGTCTGCAGAAATGAGCGGCTGAGCACCAAATAGCGCCACTCCGTTCTCCTTCTTTTCCTGCAAATACAGCAAGTAACACTGCTCGTCTCTCCTTCTCTTTCTGCAGAGCACAGCACAGCACCGATAAGTAGTGAAAGAAAAGGACCTAGCATTGTCAAAATGACAACATGTCTGCTACAAGTTCAATACTCTATCACAAGAGCAAATATTCCTGCCCTAAATGCAAGTTTGAGTTCCTCTGAACAAAACCGTGCCTTGACCTGTCTGAATGACAGACAAGGTTATTAACCCAACATGCATTCCAATGGCTAGCATCAGACAATGCTGAGTTTATTAAGTCAAATTAATATCCAGATGCGAATTTCACTTGAATCTGAACAGAATTTTGGGAAATGTGTATCTTTCAGAAATGATGCTAAAAACTCCATGGTTCCAAAATGAAATAGAAATGAGGGCACATCTTTAAAATATGCACGGATTTTTTTTTATATATACGTGTTCGTTAGAAATGAAATAACACATTTTTTTCCTAATCATTCAAACTTTTTACCATGAAATTATGCACTGTTCTGATTGTTATCCTGCCAGTCACACATCAAACAAGCTTAATAATAGAATGTGAGAAAGATAGCAATCATCTAGTCTACGTCTCCATTGCTAAACATAATAATTCATACGTGTTTCTTCTCGCGTTTATTGTATGAAAATGACTGTGTTTGAATAGTCGTTTATCCCATAGATGAAAAGACTCACTAACGCTGTTTGCATAAAAGTGAATATGCTTACATAATGTGTTGTTCTTTAGGCGCGCTCATTTGCCTTGTTATGCTCTATCTAGCAAGCACTTAAAAAGAAAACGAGGTCAAATAGTCGCAAATCTTTTCTTCATCTAACAACTTCCGAATATGTGTTACATATTTGAAATGTCTCCATGTATTTGTCTATTTTCCATTTGAAAAAGAACTGGAAAAAACAAGATAAATTGCAATTCTTGTTTTATTTTTTCTTTGCTTTAATCTGTGTTTTCTCTGTTTGCATAGACACGGCAACTTAATATTTTAAGACATGCATGTGCCAATCGGGGGTTAATTCATTGCATTGCTTAAAAAAGGCAAAAAGGTTCAGTGGAACAGTTTATAGTTGATTGCCAGTAAAGTAACTCCAGCTGCATGAGCTGGGTATCTGAGGAAGGGCTGTCATGTGTAACCTTGGCATTCCATACATTGCATAGCCATTTCCTTTAGATGTATTTTTTAAATATAGTTCAGCGTGTTCATATTGCAAATAGTTTGATTAATATATTAGATTGGCTTTTTGAAAAATGTAGGAAGAAAAGTGACATATGAAAGCGCTCTAGTTTTTTATGGAACCAAATCCTGATCTTGTTTTTTAACCACTTATGGATGATATGCCGAAGAGGGGGGTACTATGCTGGTATGTCATATAGGATGAGCATACTCGTCCTCAGCACTTAAGAGGTTAATATTTTAGCATTACCTGGAAACAGTTGCAGGGCAGCAGCTGTTCGTCATGACAAAGTGAGATAGGACACTTCTTCAAGGCACTACAGCACTATGAACTGAGACTACTAAGGAATCTTTTAAGAGAATTCAAGGGAAGATCGGTGTCCCAGTAGTTAGGCTCTTGGGCCACTTTGAATTGACCCCTCCTATCACCTTTATCTTATTCATCTCTACGATTTCCTGGCTAAGTCCCTAGGAAGTTAAACACATTTCACCCAATCCCTCCCTAATTTGGCACTTATAGTAAAAGGGTCCTGGGCACTTTGTGTCAGATACTGTGCAACAGAATTAAGGCTCTAAGGGCGACCAGTATGCTTACAAATGTATAAATCATCACACTTTACAGTTTACACCAACATGTCATCATTTGCTTAGATTCTTCCCAAACAATAATGTCCTGTTCTATTGTGAAAAGATCCATTTGCCCTTTATTAGACAGCATCCCAAACCCAGCCCGAGAAACTAAATAAAGTCTTTTGGAAACAAGCTTCCGTTCCTAGTGTTCATTGGAGCTGCCACACCTTCTTTCGGAGGATCGCACTTCTGCCGAAATGTAAACCTTGTGAGCTCTAGTGAATTGGGAAGAAGAGAAGTGTAGTAATGTGGGATAACAACAATGAGAATTCTGCACCTCATGTATGGCGAGGATGAGAAGCAGGAACTCTCAATAAGGAAAATCAGAGCCGGATGCAAATCAGGGCAATCCCTATAGTGGCTGCCTCTTCATTTCCAGGGGCAGAGAGGAGGAACACTACCTACTATCATCTTTTGTGCACAAGGTTTCTGCGTGAGGCCAATATTTGGACACTTTGTATGTGACTCAGTATTAAATGAAGGAAAGGGAAGAATGATGATAAGCAGAAACAGGAGAGAAGATTAAGATTATGTAGATTCTATATGTTTTATTTTATTGTGGGTTGTTATAATGTGCCACAATGGTGATGCAACCATTTCAAGGCACCGGTAGGGGAACCTTTCACACCGGATCTCAGTACAAAGCACATTCCTGGATGTAAAATGAAAGAATATTTTTTACATGACAATAACTGATGGAACAGGAAAAAAATATGTCACGATGAGATAAGCTCAAACAATGATTAAGGTAGATACATATACCAACAGTTCAACAGGAATTGAACTCAAATATACAGAAAATACATTAATTTATTATAAATGATAAGTTAAAACAACAATTAATTGTGAACAATTCATATAATAATGCACATAAAAACTATAAATATAAAAAATTGTCTGTGACGTGTTCCTATTAATGGAGATTTAGTATGATAGATAGGTGAAACTTCATTTATCATCAGAAATGATGGTTATTAGAGTCTATTCCTTTCGAGTCCTAGTACAATTTATTACACAGGAGGCTCAACATGTTTCTGTTCAATATATAACTGAGGAACATTCATCAGGAGAAAAATAGATGGTCACTTGACTACAGGGAAGATCTCGTAGTGTCTTCCCTTTTTTAAAGCTATTTTAGCTGTGATTCTTGTGAACTGTTGATAGAAAAAGAACATGGTAGTGTGAGCTGTTATTTTAAAAAAATGTTTAGGCTTATACGGTTTCCCAATTAGAAAACCTTTACCCATTTTTATTAATACAGTTGTAAGTACAAAAAAATAAAACCAAAAGCTTTTAAATAAATTACACCTATCAAGGTAAAAGAAAAGAAGAAAAAAAACAAAAACAAGTTTTAAGTTAAATAGATACTCATGTTAGAGGTTTCAAGTTTTGCATGGATTGCTAACAGAAATGTTGTTAAAGCCACTGTAATGTTAGTTTTCTCTCCCTCTATTAATATAGCTGTTATTGCTCAAGTTACTATTGAAAGTCTATGTTGACTATTAAACTATTTTTAGATATATGGTTACCTGATATAGTAAGTGGGTACGGTCATGAAAAAGGAATCCAAATGATTTTGGAAAACTTTGCTGGATAACTTTCAATTAGTTCACTCCAACAGTAGCATCTACACAGATAGAAATAAACCTGTTTTTTTGACCGCTTCTATAGCTCATTTTAATCCTACTCACAAACCCCTCTCTCCAGTGGTGCCTTAAGGTGCATTTGGTCACTTACCTTTACACGGTTTTTAGATGCCCATATGTTGATGGTTAATCTCTCCCTTGGTGTCTTTAAGTCATCGTAATATCTTTGATGTTGATAATTACTCGTCCCGTAGAATCTATTGGAGGCAGTAAATAATCAAAACTGACAGTGTATCACTTTTTGAATTGTTACTCTGCTGTTTAGGTAACAAGCGAATAACGTGTGTTCACAAAAGTACACACTTCAAATGCCTCGCTGGGGCTAGGCATGCACGGTTTGCTTTAACCAGCTTATCTTTAGTATTGTAATCAATCTGGTTATCTAAGTAGAACACTATTCTACTGTTTTTATAAAAAAAGGTTGCACGCAAATTAACTACAACTAAACAGAGTTTTAATCAAATGTATACCTTATGTCCTGTTCATCAGGTCTCTTCATATCAGTTCTTTCGTGCATCTCAGTACGCGGTAGAGTATAGATTATGACCGGTGTTCAAAAGAACACGAGTAACCACTAGTGTCTGTTTTATGCTCCATGTAATCTATGATACTAGTACAGAACTTCCATCATGTCAGCAAGCATAGATTCCATACAGTTTGATGTAGAATATGTCCGCCATTTTTAACAGGTGCATTTGCAAAGGCGCATGAGCTAAAAACTCTCAGTTAATAATAATGAAGCTGATAATATCATTAACCACCTTTCCAGACTTTTAATGGTTTTACAATTGTAAAACTAGTAGTTTAAGAAGGAAACTATTCTACAATATTTTGAAACAATACGTTGCATATTAAGTGTAGCTAAACGTAGTTTCTGTCAATTTCTACCCTTAGATAGTGTTATTCGTGTCACTTAGTATCCGTTCATTAGAGTTGTGTGGGAGGACAGGTCTTTTTGGACCTCCTTCCCTTCCATTCCCTATCCCTAAATGCACTCTATGCTCGCCCCCCGGCTGGTCACGCATCTCTGGCCAAAGGTGCCGAGCAGCCTTGGGTCGACACGTGGGTGCAGCACCTGTAAGAAGGCTGGGACCTGACTCCATTTTGTAATGAACCCGGACTCCCTTTTGTATGTGCTCAAGCAGGCCTCATAGCAAAGCCAGCTTGCAGGCCTGCAGCTCTCCTCTGGGGCCGCGCACAGTTAGCCAGCTACTCCCCCATCCTCCTCCCCTCTGGTGTCCCTGCAGCTGCCCTGTTCTCAGGGAAGACTGGGCACGAACGGCTACAAACTAAAAACTGTATCACTCACCTTCCTCCTTACATCACTGCCCTGCGAATGACTGGGCCAGAGCCTGGGCCCGGAAAAAACCATTCATCTCCAGAAACCTGCATCATTATTTACAGACACTGCCCATAAGATATATAACCTGTATAGCCCCCCAACCTCACACCCTTTTGATGTGATAGATACATGCCCCACAACTGTGTGCCACCCCGCTTCACACACAATGCTAATCCCATCTCTGAGACAATAAATTCCCTTCTGTGTTAACATGTGATGAAGCTGTCCCTATGAGATGTAACAGAATGATCGATAAATAATACATCAAACAAATTGGAATGAATATGATATTTAGAACCCACATGCTCTTGTTCGACAATGAAGATGAATTGTTTTTTAGTATTGTGCATATTCGCAAATGTGTCAAGATGCTAGGAGACTCATGTGTGTGATGTAAAAGGTGCAGTCTATGGGGCCAATGTAAAATAGAGCATTTTTGTAGCACGACAACCATAGTATATGTGAAGATATAGCCCACAGTAGAACCACAACCTCCTTTTTGTGTTGTAAATGAAACTTGTTCAAACCCAATTCCAAGGGTTTACTTATAACGCCAGTAATCAAACTAGGCCAAACTTGAAGAGTCAAAAGGGCCTTCTCTCCCCTCTCCAGCAGCGCTGCACACGAGTGCACAGCCCCCAACTTTTTTCCTCCTTATGATAGTGCTGCGGCCAAAGGCCCATATCTCACTGATGCCTTAATGCAACAAATGTATCCACTCCTACTTCCACTGGGCCTGCACAGAGTGTTCACCCCCCCAGCCCCTTGACACAAGATGACACCCATACCTGTCTCCCCTTCAGGGATACAAGACAAATGTATGTATATATAAAATGTGAAATATATGGTTCTCCCCCCAACTGTCATGATGTCAAGGGTAATTTCTTATGGTGTCTTTTATTACGTACTTTGAAGTAATGTTTTTATTAGAGAGTTAGTATCAATCACCTTATCCGGAGCCACATAACCTTCACCTCACACTGACCAGCCTGGCTGATGCACGTGATGTCCGCCTTTCTTTCCAGGCAACTATCCAATCATCTGGAGGCGGCGCCCATGAAGCTACACTGGAACTACAGCTCCTCAAATGAACTGTAATTTCTGTACATTATACAATGGCGTCATTCATGATGCCGTAACCCTTTTTAAAGTAATGTCAGAGTAATGCTGGGCAGAGCACTCTCAGAATTTGCAGAGTTCTCTGCTTGCCCTACTTTGGTTTTAGATAAACTTTACCTTTAACTTCACCCACACTTGGTCTTGGTCTCATTCCCTCCTGGGGTGTGTCCATTATTGACTTTCATTGTGGAGTGTTGAATTGCATGTTGGGGGACTGCTTACTTTCATTTGGTGATACCTGGACGTGATTGCGTCCTTCCGTTCCTTCTGGCAGGAGACGTCCCCGGCAACAGCGAAGACCCAGGGCCCGCCCCCTCAAGAGCTGCCCATCTACGGCAACCAGTGCACCTAGACGTGTGCACGCAGTAGGGCGAGAGGGTGTACGGGTCCTGGCTTTGCAAAAACCCACCGTACCACTCGCGGGAGCCGGGCACGGCCATTGAGTGCGGGTCAGCGCCTTGACAGACCGGGTCCGGAGTGTCTCGGATCAAGACGGACATGTGAGTATCAAGTGCGAGCGACATTAAAAGGATATAGGGGGAGGAAAAGGAAAAGTAGTGTAAGGAGTCAGATAGAAGGATAGTTAGAGGGATATTGGGGATTGATCAGAGGGAAACTAGAGGGGAGAAAGTTCATGTAAAAGAGGGATAATTCTTGGGTTTAATCTATTCTTTTCTTTCTGCATATGGCCATTAGGACAGTTAAGGAGATTACAAAGTGAAAAGGGATACGGGAACGTAGCTCCGAAAAGGCGTGGAAGGCGGCGCTGCATAGTGCTATCTCGACTAGTACAGGACATAACGAAGAAAATAAGTGGAAACAGTAGGAGTCTTATATAAGGAGAAGACTTGGAATAGAATTTAGAAACGCTTCATCTTGTTCTTTTCATTTTTATAAGGGGACACTCAAAGACGGGGAGTGCATAAGGGACTAATATAGGGAATGGGCTGGAACATCAAAGTAGAATATTGTAAGGATAAAGGGGGACAGGTAGGGAGTTTTTATGTTAAGTGTCAAATGTAGTGCGTTTCAAGTTCATTGTTGTGTAATTGTATTGTTTATGTCTGTTGCGCGTAATTTTAATGAATAATTAATGATAAGAAACTATATTGTATAACTGCTGTGTTACACACTCTGTCATAGTAAGTGTGACAGATTGTGGTCTACCAAAAACAATGTCAGAAGGAGTGAATTATTGAAGTACAGTGAATTGCATTGTTATATTGACTCACAAGGGTGGGAAGGTATTGCTGAGACAAAGTGGGTGCGGAAACACCACTGTCACATATTTTCCAGAGGTTGCCAGGGTACGCAGACAGGATCACCAAATACCATGATCAATGGATTACAGAATTGAAAGGGGAAGGTTTACCCCAGGGGGGGTCGTTTGATACAAATGTTCTAGACATGGTAGCAACATGTTTGTTCGTAAAATACAAGGGTAAACAGCTCCAGAACAGACAAGAGATATTACACTTATGGAGACTTATGGACTTTTTGAGGAAATACCCCAGGCAAGGCAAAAGGACAGGGCACATCTCCCCTGGCAGCAAGTGGCAGTGAAAGGGAGGAGGAAGAGAAGGAGGGAAAGGTACAGGTCACACGGTTGTACCCCCTCCTGCCAAATCCGGTGCCAGCAGAAGGTTATAGTGACTCAGTGTATGTATCAAAGCCACATCACCCTCTGCACCCCTACCAACAGCCCTTGCAACACCCCCATATGAGTCTCAGGGAGCAAGTGGACAGGTAAGTACCCCTGCAATAGATATCGAGAAGTTCACCCAAGATTTAGACTCACGATTAACAATGGCCCAGACAGAATTGCCATGATTATGAGATATATGTGAACAAAGGGGCTCCCCTACCCCCAGAGCAGAACAGATGCAGATGTGCCAACCACTTGAGAGGTCAACAGAGGAGGGGTGGAAAAAGGGAGAAATATTGTTCCAAATTAATGATACACCCACAAGAATAATAGAAATAGATCAAGCAGCTAGTGAGATGGGTGCAGAAGGAGGGGACATGGCATCCGGCAGGGAGGAAGAATATTAGTGTGACATAGAAGAACAAGAAGAAGAAGAGAGAAGGTCGGGGTGTGCGACAGGTGGAGGGTCAGCAGGAACAGAACAGTCTCCCTTGGGGAGAGTGAAGGCATGGAAGGTTAAGGAACAGGATGGGACAAATGGTGATGTTGGGGAACAAGGGAGTGAAGGTAAGTACAGGGAAAACAACAAGAAACAAATTAGAACTACCATTGATACACAGAGGGGCAGGAAGACCCAATTATATACCTTGGGCCCAGATGGATAAAGCGAAATTGCTAAAAGCTTTTCCCCCGCTCTCGGGAGGGGCAAGTAAGTGGATATACGCATTTGAGAAAAACACTGCCGGGGTTCCTTTAGCAGTAGGGGATGTCAAAAGCTTATTAGTATCTGCAGGAGGTGACCAAGCTAAAAGGGGGTGGGCAAATACAGGATTCCCCGGAATAACACTAGACTGCGATCGCCATGATGGGGCATCTTTCAACATACTAAGAGAAAGAGCATGGGATGCACTAAGAGGGACTTTGCCAGATACACCAGATTTACATTCTGTAATGCAATGCACAATGGGGGAGGAGAAAGATGCGATGGCTTACATTCTTCGGGTGCAGGAGATGTGGAGAGCAGAGACAAGCACGGCTTGGGATCAATCAACCTCCCTGTTTTATTTTATAATTAAAAGAGGGCTCCCGCAGGAGGTGCAAAAGGCTCTTGATAAAATAGGATGTCTGCGAATTGGGCAGGCAATGGACAGGAACAGTGGAATGGTGAGGAGCAATATGGAGGGCCCCAATGGCAAGTGAGGAGCGCCCGTGAAGGAAGAAGTGGATACAGGGGGTCTAGAGGGGCGGGTACGGGTATGGAGGGTATGGAGGACAAGGCCCCAGAGGAGGAAGACAAGGGATATGCTAGAACTGTGGGAGGTGGGGGAATTTTTCAAGAGAGTGTTGAAGCAGGCCCACAGGTCCTATCAGAATGAACAACAATATGGCCACCCCCACCCAGGAAGCCCACATGGTTTGCCTACGGGTGGTGGTAGGAGAGAAGAGCAATCTGATCCCAGGCACATAGACGAACACAGAGAACCTCCACAAAACGCACAACAACACCCACAGTTGTGAGAACACATGGCCCTGGTTCGCAGAAATCCCTTTGTCACCAAAGCAAACGGCGCCCCTGCACCTTTCAGAGGAACAGCAGTAGTAGCAGGTAATGTTTTTGGCAAAGGGAAAACACAAGATATTCAGCATAGGACAGCCCTTACGGCAGTCCTGGCTCCTATTGGGCCCTGTGTGTTATGTCTGCATCCCTGGGCAGTGGTCTGCTTGGACAGTCCCAAATTGAACAGAACCCCACTGAGGGCATTCAGCAAATTGACCTGCCTTGAGAAAGACCCTACGGGTCGAAACACCTGTCGGCTGACCAAACTTGCACTCCAAGTTTCTAACAGTGTTTCTCAAAACACAAAACATTTCTATAGAAAGAAACACTCAAGAAAATTATCATAAATAAACGAATCACTTTGTACTAACCAAAGTGTTATGGATATCATTTTGAATCTCTAAACAAGATAACCAGGAGCAAAAAACCTTTTTCTTATCTACCAAACTGGGGCTCGGGCTAAACCCCAAAACTGCTTCTGTGATCTTGCCAAACTCACAATCAAAATATAATTGATGCTCAGCACAGGCAGGTTCCATTCCTAGAAGCCTCAACCCACAATACCAGAAACATGTATAGTTAACTTAGACTTTCAATAGTAACTTGAGCAATAGCAGCTCGAACTACCACGTGCTTTTTCAAACAACAGTTCACAAGAATGTCAGCTAAGATAGCTTTAAAAAGGGAAGACACTACTGGAATTTTGCTATAGTCAGGTGACCATCTATTTTCATCCTGATGAATGTTCCTCAGTTATATAGTGAACAGAAAGATGTTGAGTCATATCCTGTATAATAAATTGTACTAAGTCTCGAAAAGAATAGACTCTAATAACCATCATTTCTGATGATAGAGTTTCTCCCATCCATCTCTTTATTGTCTATCACACTAAATCTCCATTATCAGGAACAAAAAGTCACTTACTATTTTTTATAGTTATAGTTTTTATGTTAATAATGACATGAATTGTCCACAAGTAATTGTTGTTTTTACTTAGCATTAACAATAAATTGATGTATTCTTTATATTTGAGTGTGATTCCTGTTGAACTCTTGATATATCTATCTACCTTCATAATTGTTTGATAGTATCTGTACCCAAACAAAGTAGGGATTCCACTACCTAGATAGTGTTTATCAGGATCCCCCCCTCAATTTAGAAGGATGAGATAAGCGACATGTATTTAAAGGCTCCAGAAATCAGATAGGATCTGAATTTGTGAAGAAATCTGTTATTGGAATGCTCAGTTTTTGTTTCCACATGGTAATTATTACAATGTTTGGAGCCCAAAAAACAAGAATGCAACCCGGTGGTGGTTTCATCTGAACTCTGGTGAGCTTAGCACGTTCAAAGAGACTGAGGCATGATGAACTTTGCAAAACTCCATCTTCTATACAGTCAATGTACGTCAATGTGATGCTGCAGAAATCAAAACAATGTTTGGTTGCACTGAATTACCACAGTGGCAAAGACAAGTATACTAACTCTATGAAAAATGTGTCTAAGGGATCTTTGTAGAGTAGTGGAGGGATGGTTTTCTTTACAGAGCAAACATCCAAAAGGGCATGAACTTTGGCAGGAATGCATGTTATGCATTTATTTATTTAGAGAAATCACAGGGAAAGCAATGCAGTTTTGGCAAAACAATGCTTACAAAATTCTAAACATTGCACAACAGAGCAGAGGACCATTGTCCATAAGAATGGGTGAGAGGATGTGGATCTAAGACCAGAAGATGCAGGCGAGGTAGAGACATGAACCAGGGATAAGAACAGTAGAGCACAATATAGGAACTAGATAGGTGAGGAAGTGTTAAGATTAGGATGATGGGGTGAGGTATAAGTGCTACAGGGTTGTCGTAGAGAGGTAGGGTAGAGGGGAACAGGGGGATGTGGTAGCATAGAATGCTATGATAGTGATTCTTCAGAAAGAAATGTGGCTAGGAGGTTGGATTTAAATAGTGATAAAGCCAGAGTAGTACGGAGAGGGAGAGGAAGATAATTCCAGAGTAAAGGAGCAAGGACAGGGAAGAGTGCAAAAATGAGAGGGAGCGCAAGGGGCACACGAGGTGGCAAGGAGGAGAGCTGAGGACGATTACACAGAGTGAAGGGGACAGTAGGGGGTGAGATCGGCTGATAGGCATGTTGGGGCAGATTTGGAGATGGAGATCGAGAAGTTGTGAGATGGGTCGAAGGTGACAGCAACATTGTGAGCAGAAGCAGAGTAGGAAAGGTGGCCAGGAGAGAAGAATAGAAGAGTGGGAGAGGAAGAAATAGCCTGATTGGATATGAAGTAGATAACTTCAGTCTTAGTGGATTTGAGCAGGAGCAAGTGAGATGCCATCCAGTATTTGATGGCAGAGAGACAGTTAGAAATGTTTCTACTGTAGCTTGTCAGATAAGGTGGGAATGAATGAGAAGGTCTCAGTGTTATTGGCAAAGAGTTGACAGGACAAGTCATAAGAGGAGGTCAATGTGCCAAGTGTAGAGGTATAGAAAGTGAAGAGTAGTGGACCTAAGACTGCCCCTTGGTGAACACTAGCAGCAAGGGGGTGAGTGGGGCTGTAAGACTTTTCCAGGACACCTGGAATTTTCTGGGGGTATGCTATGGAGCAATCCAAGGGAGTGCCTTACCCCTGATACCTGGGGGAGATAGTGGTGAGAGAAGGTCAGACTGGTTGACTGTGTTTAAGGTAGCAGAGAGGTTGAGAAGAATAATAATAGATTATCTGTTAGCATGACGTGTGGAAGAGATGTAGTTGCTGACATTGAGGAGAGATGTCTCAGTAGATTTCAGAGTTAGGAATCCAGTTTTAAGAGGATCCCCAAGGCTGTGTGTGTGAAGGAACTAAGTGAGTCGGTTGAAAATGACACACACTATGATTCTGACATAGTGAGGCAGTAGAGAAACTGAACGAAAGTTGGCATAGCAGTTAGGATTTAGGCCAGGTTTCTTAAGGATAGGGATGACGGTAGTCAATTTGTATTATGATGGAAAAGCGACACTGTCAAGAGAGGAGATGAAGAGGGAAGTAAGATGTAGAGCAATACTGGGAGCTATGAGTTTCACTATGTGCGGGGATAGGGGGTAGATGGGGCATACAAAGGGTTAGCAAGAAGGGAAAGAATCTCATCCGGGTTAGTAAGATCAAAGATCATTGTCACAGGAGAGGAGAGGAGCAGTGGCGGAGACAATTGAGCAGGTGGGGTATAGAAGGTTAATTGCAAGGGTATTTTGAATGGTGCAAATTCTACAAGCAAAGTAGTGAGCAAGATTGTTAGCAGAAAGAATACAAGAGATGGAGGAGGGTTTAGGAGGTGAGAGAATTATGTTTAAATGTTTTTGGAAGCTCCTAGGTTGAGAGGATTGAGGCAAAATGAGATAGAGAGAAAGGTCAAGTCGAGAGCAGAGGAGTAGTTTTGAAGAGCAATCAGGTAGAGTTGGAGATTCGAGGAGTTTCGAGATCTTTGTCAAGTGCAACTTTTTTTCATCTTTGTTGTAGTGAATAGAAGGTGTAATCTGAAGCCCTGGAGGGGAGGGTTTAGGAATGTAGTAATAGGGAAGAGATTGTCAAGAGCAGCATTGATCTATATTATATTGGAATGTATCAGTGGTTGAACAGTGAATTTTGCATTGGAGGAGAGAGAGTGGTGTAGGTCTGAGAGGTAGATAGGGAATTTAGAGGAGGGAAACGTGTGCTTGTTAATGAAAGTGGTAGATGGAGAAAGAGGGGTGGAAGTAGAAGAGGAGATTGAGGCAAAGATGATGGAATGATCAGGGGGTGAAGGAGCAGTGTAGATATTAATTGATTGACCTTTTCCTTAACACCAAAAAACAGAGTCTAAGCACAGATCCGGGATTCTAACCTGTGTTTCTCTGCATTGTCTTGCTTCCAAGACAAATGCATTTCGCTTGAGCTATCATCCCGGCAGAGGCAGAGAGATGAGAGGAGATGAGAATAAGGTCAAGGGAGTTACAACTTGAATGGGCAGGCAGAATTTAGACAGAGGAGTGTGAGTGGTTGACCCAAATCAGACAACGCCTGCCAAACCAACCTACAAAGGGCCATAAGAGATCAGGACACGCAAACTGTCATCCCCAGCGAGTGCTCATTATGGGCCAAGGGGCCAACATCAGTTATTGAAGAGAGAGCCAATTGCCCCAAGGTCGACCTCACAGATCCACTACAAGAAATATCTCCTCTGGCACCCACACCTAGCCAACACATAGTCGAACAACTGGCAGAAGGGATTGTCAAACCCAAGACGGCATCCCAACAGACTTTTCAACAAAAAAAGTCACAGATGCCCAACTGAAATAACTCGAGTACTTCTGACTTCATCATGGACCAAAGTAACTTTATTATTATGAACATCTCGAAGACTGAAGCAAAAGAATCCACTCAAACTTTACGCAATAATGTCTTTGCCTGGCTACGACAGAGAACTGGTCTGGGTGTAGTTAGAATGGCTGACCTCGTGATTTTGCGCAGAGTGGATCTCAGAGACTGGTGCACACATTCTAATTGCGACTGTGTCCTAGTTGGCTTTGGGGGTAGTATCCTTCCGGCTTATCTAAGACGTTGTAAATACATCCCCAGAGGAGCTATGAATTACAATTTAATATTGTAATGTGTTTCTATAGGTTTCCCTTATTACTACTCATCGGTTTTGCCTTTTTCGCCTTCTCAGCTGACTGCTATTTTGACCTTGCTATTATTGTTGTTTGGACTTTATGTAATCACGTTAATCCTTATTTTAGCCAATATTATATTTTGTTTTTTTTCTGTTTGATATTTTGTCTGTTTTTTTTGTTCTTGTCTGCGCCCTCATGCCTCCGGGCTCATGTCAGCGCTATATAAATTGATTAAAGTAAAGTAAAGTAAAAAGTACTCAGCCAGCACGTAGAGCTGCATGGAAGAGTGGTGAAAGTGAGAGCAGTTTGGCAGTTCGGTGGGGAGTGAGCAGGTAGGAGAGTCATGGTCAAGTTTTGAAATGTATCTTCTTCCCCTTTCATGTCCTTGGGGACCCTGCTAAGAAACAAACTGTGCAGTGGACCTCCTACTACTACTCCCGCCCCACTAGCTCTCCCTACTAAGCCTACCATCATATTATTTGATTTTTTTTCTTTTGAAACTCTGACTATTACATAACCCACCTACAATGTATTTAACTGCCCAAGCCCCTAAAGTGGCAAGCAATTGAATTATTGTATCTCTGTCCTCTGCAACAAACACTTCTTGTGTGTTTGAAAGGGTCATTATGAATTTACCCTGTAATGGTTGTCTGGAAGAGGTAGAATATTCCTTTCTGGAACTTTTCCAGAGTCTAGAAAATGAATGCACCACACAGAGAGATATACTCACTTCTTGCAACTCCTGCACTTTTTAAGGAGTCTCCAAATCCTACCTGCTCAATTGTTTCCCAAATACACTGTCCAGAACTATTTAAGGTATGAATAATTGTTAGGTTCCACCAGTGGTGGCACAGGGTCTTCCAGTGTCAACGAGGCCCATTGGCAAAAAGAGGTCCTTAGGCAATGTTCCAACCTTTCAAGTAATTACCCGAATCCATTGCCTATCTCCTTGAAGAGCATTTTGAAAGACCCAAACTCAACACCATTGAATACAGCTTCTATTCTATCCTTATTTGCAACAATTCCAACATTAAAATCGGTGGATTCATCATATATCCACCAAATAGAAATTACTGAGGATCAACTAATGTATGGCAATAGACGCGGCTATTGTGTGTACACGAAGTTAACACAAGCCCGCAGACACACAACATACCATTCACTGGCATGTACCTGAGGCTACACGGGGGGGTCCATTTATTCCCATGAGTAGCAACACCACTCTGTAAACAGGCATCGGGTAGCCACGGGTAAAGATGACAGTCGTTGCTGTAGCTAAGCGCAATCCTGAATACACCAATCACACCCCTTTTTTGTCTAGCCACGGTTATAACATTGTTTCTTTTTTAATATTCTGATTATGGAATATAAATGACAAAATAGACAGTTGTGATACAATGTTAACTAAAAGTCAGTACAATAAATGTCAGCTCATGGAGTTATGTAAGATAGATTGATGATGAAGCAAGCATAGTATACATGTCAGTACACTAAGTGAGGATACATTTAATCGGTACAATTACACAAGACATAGGGCCTCATTAGGACCCAGGCGGTAAGGGGTTTACGGCGGTGTAAACAGCGCCGACCCTTACCGCCTGATTCCGAGGTCCCTTAGCGCCATGGAGGTTTTAACACCTGCTTTTAGCAGGTGTTAAAATCCATGGCGCTAAGGGACCTTGTTGTTAATTACGCCACCGTAATTTACGGTGGCGTAATTAACGCCTTCCCCACTCCCATTATGCCCTATGGGGCAAAAATGGGAATGGGGAAGGGTAAATGGGTTAATGGGGACTTACCGCCCCACTCACCTCGGAATGAGGCGGTAAGTCCGCCAACCACCATGGCGTAAACGTAGCGGTGGTAAAGGTACGACCTTGGCGTAAAGGTAGTGGTGGTAAAGGTACGACCCAGGCGGTAACTTACCGCCTGGGTCGTAATGAGGCCCATACATAGTAACATGGGTGGAAATACACAACCTACAATACATTGGATAAGGCAGCTAAAACTAAAGCAGGGTGGCTGCAGCAGCTATCTATACATTTAATTTAATTGAATATGTTATAGTATACATACGTATATATGTAAATAAACAGTACTCCTTTTACTTTGTTATGTTTTTCTTCTAATAATTTCCATTTAAATAACCACACTCTTTTGTATTGATTTTTAAAAAAATAGTTTTCTTCTTTTTTTTCTCGGCAGTCTCCCATGTAAAAAGAAGTTTGGAAACACAAAGACAAAATCAATAATACTCCCAAATACCTATCGGGTCAATAACCATGGTTTTTGGCTATTTATCAGCTATTTAAGGCAATAGCCGCAGCTGCAGAAAGATTTGTCCTGCAAACTCAGTCAGGAGACCTCATATAACTAATTTAACTACTAATGTAACTACTTTTCTTTTCCTGTTATCCTCAGCTATCACCACAGTTATCTCTCGCATCGAGAGAAAAACAAGATGGTAGTTGTTTCATTTCTAGGAAAACCCGGTTCTGGTAATATCCTGGGATATAGCTAAGGGTCACCATCTTTTACGTCAAATATTTAAATAACTACTGCATGGAATAACTCCAAACCACCCATGTATCACAAGTCCACGCTCCGTGCCAATGTTGTTTCTGATCTGGTCAATATCCGTCCAGCAGTTTTGGCTGTGCGCTTTGCAAAAAATTGACCTTGTTTTTCTATGGGAAAATGAATGCAAAGTAGGATGCGACTTTGGGGAAAAAAAACATTTTTGTGTTCGTAATATTTTTTTTAATTTTTTAATGAATCTTTACAAAACTTCGCAGTCTGGGGAGCCCTCAGGTCACTAATCACTTCCACATTTTCTGACAAATTCGTTATAAACAATATAATTCTGAGGGCTTCCTATTTGAGTCTGACTCACCTTAACTATTGGGCGGCCATCACTGCCCTATACTGCAAAAGGTGTAATTGTAATCTTGTGCATTGATAGAAATGAAATAAAAAATAACTTACAAGGACAGGGATACCAGATCCCATCAATTGCTGCAACATGGGCTTAATGATTGTCAAGTCACACTTTTTCTTCACTTCTGGGATCTTGGGCCTTGTCAATTTGGGTCGATTAATCACAACCCATCCAATAAAAGGGATTTTGTGGCATCAGCCAAGATTTATTATGAATAATGACTTAATAATTTTATGTGTGCAGTTGTCGCATTATAGAAGTGCCATCAGATTGATGCTCGCCTCCCAGAGTCATGACAGCAATTACCATACATGCTAACAAGGGTGGATGCTATTCATTTTTTGAGGTGCTGTGAGGGAAAATATGAAGATAAGTGCAAGTGTAGGAGAAAATATGGAAATACTAGAACTCATGTCAGACCAAGAGATCCATTTTGTTAAATGTAGTCAAAGTACCTTTGACACCATCGATCATAGGGTCCTGCTGTATTGTCTGGTGGGGGCTGGCCTCTCGAGTACCAGACTGGCCTGGTTTACTTCCATTCTCACAGACCGGCGCCAAACCCGCTCTCTTCCCCCTTTTCTTTCTCAGGCGGTGGATGTCACTTGTGTTGTCCCTCAAGGGTATGCCATCTGCCTAGTCTTATTTAACAGCTATGTCCAACTTCTGACTAAACTGATCTTCTTCCACGGCTTCCTTTGTAATTCTTATGCAGATTAGATGCAGATATGGGGCCAGATTACAGAAATGTTGCACCAATGCAAGTGCAAAGTTGCACGGTATTAGCACTAGGGCAAAGGTTGCCCTATTTTTAAAAACACTAGGACATATAAGAAAACTATTGCACCATGACAAGTGCAATTTGGCATGGTGTAGGCATCAGGGCAAAAATTGCTCTTGGGCAAAAAAGATAGATTTTCACGGCATTATTGCAACAGGGCAAAGTTTGCCCTAGTGCTAATACGGAATGGTATTAGCACTAGGGCAAACTTTGGAGTGGTGAAAAAACGCATCCAAAATGTATCTTTCTTGCACTAGGGCAATTGTTACCCAGGTGCTTATACAATGCCAAGGTGCAGTTGTCATGGTGAAATAGTTTTCTAATATATCCCAGTGTTTTTAAAAATAGGGCAAACTTTGCCCTAATGCTAATACCATGCAATTTTGCCCTTGCACCGGTGCAAAGTTTCTGTAATCTGGCCCCTGGTATGTCTTGATCTCTCCATCCCGAAGCCGGCCACCAGGTTCCTTGTTTTTTAGATGCCGTGGGGAAATGGATGAATAATAACTGTATCAAGTTGAATGGCGAAAAGACTGAGTCACTGGTGGTTGGCCATCCCTCAGCTTCTGCTTTTTGGGCCACTGACTTCTGGCCTCCCGCTTTGGGTCCTTATCCCTTACCAGTTCCTATAGTGAAAGATCTGGGAGTGAAACTTTCTTCCTCACTCTCTATGCACCCCAGGTCAGTGCAATTTGTCAGCGGAGCAACTTCCAGCTCAAGTTCTTGGCCGTGTGCTCCACTATATTCTCGATCACCCTCACGCTCCGGTGGTGTCTTCTCTCGTCTCATCTTCTATTGATTATTGTAACTCCCTTTTTCTTGCACAACCCTCTTACAGGATACATCAACTTTATATCTCACAAAATGTGTCTGCACGACAGGGTACTTCCACCCCCGTCGTTCTCATATTTCTCCCATTCTGCTTAAGCTGCATTGGCTCCCTATGGCCAAGTGTATTTTGTTCATCATGCCTTTTACGGACAAAGGTCAGAATATCTGCATGCTAAGCTTCGCCCCTATATCCGTGGATGGGCTCTGCACTGGTCTGGTGCTTGCCTTCTGGCCGTCTCCAGGGTGAAATAAAATCTCATCAGGGGTCGCTCCTTTTATGTTGTTGTAGTGGGCCTTTGAAATGCCCTACCGTGCCCTCTTGGATCTACAGTAGGCCACTTGGCTGTTTGCAAAGCCTTGAAAACTCTTCTATTCTAGTCTATTCCCTTTTCCTGCTTGAAGTGCCAAGATATTCTCGGGCAAATGTTGTGCTTAATAAATACTACTCAAATCAAATCAAACAATGACAAAAGAATGTGAGAAAAATAAATAGTGCTTAGACATTGAACTATGGCAACTGTGGTCAATAAATGATGAGAGAAGTGCAATACAGCCACTGAGTATGTGAATTCTGTTCAGAGCACCAATGTGTCAAAGAAAGACTGTGAGAGAAGGAGAGCAGAGGCTCTGACTGCTGGGAACTGTACTTCAAATGCCAAAGAGTGAAATAAAGTATTTGAGAAGGAGAGACTTTTGAGAATTGAAGTTCAATTACAGTGGCCCTCATTACAACCCAGGCGTTAAAGGGTTAACGGCACCGTAAAAGGTGGCGGCGCCGTTAAACCCTTAACGCCTGATTACGAGGTCCCTTTGCGGGTGGCACTTTAACGCATGCAATTTGCGGCACCATCCTTAGCGCCTTCCCCATTCCCATTGAGCCCTATGGGGCAAAAATGGGAATGGGGAAGGGCCATGGCGGCATGGGGAATTACCGCCCCGCCAACCTCGAAATGGGGTGGTAATTCCCCATTCCGCCATGGCGGAGTCGGTAAGTTACCGGCATGGACCATGGTGCTATTAGCACCATGGTCCAACGCCTGGGTAGTAATGAGGGCCAATATGTTTAATTTAATAAAGACTGTGAGAGAAAGAGAGCCCAGACACTGAATTCCTGGACATGCTGCATACTTGCCAATATATATAGGAACAAAAGTATTGCAAGAACTATTGAAACACTACATTGTGATAAATATAATTCTAGTGCGTAGGACTTGGAGGTGGCACACCCAAAGACTATCAGGAGTAATCCTGGTGGAGTGGACTGTGGAGGCAATTATTTGAGAATGTGAGAAATTGGTTATTCATTGCAAGTGGTACTGCACTGTGAGTGTTCATGGAAGAGTGGCAAGTATATTTAGGAGAGGAAGTGTGGAGAGTGAATGTGAAGTGATTGTAAGTGAAAGGAGCGTGGTTAAGTAGAAGGTAGGTGGAGTTTCTAGTAATAGTGTGGAGGACGAAGTAGAGTAGAGTAAAGAGTAGCAGTGTTTAGGAGGAAGCAGTAGTGTGGAGGAGAGTTTAGTGATATCTACGAGAAAGTAATAGTGGAGTGATGCTTAGAAGGAGTGCGGAGCATCACTGTGGCAGAGGAGGAAGATGCAGGAAGTTGCAGGAGTGAAGACCGAGAAGGGAGGGTACTGAGACGAAAAGATCAAGAAATGAGTGGGAGAGGAGTATGTGGGTTAACATAAAAGAGACTGAGTTGGGCAGATTGTCTGTAAAGCACAATCCAATATCCCTTTTAGATAACTGTTATGTTATGTTACTAACCAATAGATGTAACTAACCAATAGATAGAGCTGGGACAGTCAAGAAAGTCTCTGAGGGAGCTTTGACAAAGAATGAATTCTGCATTAGGTCTTCACTTATAGCACTAGTAAGAACTTAGTAGTGTGGCATTTGTATAATATTCGAACCTAGCAAGTAGGGACACCTGGGTTTTGGAGGATTGGTCTTTTTTAGACAAGAGCGAGAGGACAACCTTAGAACCCTAAAAACATAATTAAAAAAACGTTATCCATAGCTGAGCTTTGGAGAATGTATTGTCATTGCCTTAGCTTGAGTTCATCTAAATATCCAAACTCAGGACTGCTAAAGTAACATCTAACAGATGACTCAATCTTTTGCAAAATCTTTGAGAGTATCACCTGCACAGCAAGCTGGCCTGAGAATTAGTGGGAACAATGTATTGCTCTATGATGATTCATACACAAACATCCGGGAGAGCATGATGAAGTGCTTGAAAGTTTGCAAAGAGACTCACAGGTAAAGTTTCAATTTCTAAGGTTATATTGTCAAGAAACAGCCCACTGTTGTACTTACATTGGTTGTACTTACAAGCCTAGAGCATAGCAAAGAAGTGGCTCCAACAACCCACTAAAATGATCCAAGAAACCATGGTGAAGATTATTATGGAATAGTTCCTTTAATCAACACCACCAGATACACAGCTTTGAGTAGGATAACATCATCACCTCCCATTGAGAAACACTATATATCAATATAATACAAATAAACTGTAGATCCAGTTAGTGGTAGCTCAAGTAAAAACATTTCAATTTGAAAATCCGGCATGTATGGATTATTCTTAAGAAATAAGAAGATAATTATGTGATCTAGCAAAGCAAACCCCATGACTATGAGGACAATTGACAATATACAAAGAAAAGAAAGACCAAATCCTACTTTCACCCTGTAAAGAAGCACTGCAATGTTTTTCATGGGCAGTGAATGGACTTATAACCATAGCCTGTTTTTACAAAATAATTGACCACCCTATGTTTAATAGCTTCATGTAAGCATAGCATGAATACCCAGAACACGAGGGAAAAGAACATCGTCCAAAGTACAGGGATCGACAATATGACATTGAAGAGCAGAGGAATAAAGCAAGACAACATGATAAAGGTGTGTGCAGACTTCACACATGCATATATATATAAAAGAATCACATTGAAGTAACAACCTGGTTCTTTTAAAATACATATCTGGTTTTTACAAAAGATTCAACTGCCCTACAAGATAAAAGCAGCAGACAAACCACTGTATACCAGAGGTAGTGGAACAACTTGTTCAAGAGCGGATCGAGGGTGGGAAACAACTATGTTCATGGGGACAAGACAACATATCCCAGAGCTGAGGGCATGCAGCAGAGATAATGCTAGCAAGTTCCTTCAAGATTAGCAATGAGACCGAAGTTAACTGAACTCCTTGTATTGCTTAGAGAGGCATCAGCTTCACCTCACTGATGATCCCCAACAAGGGTGAAACACGTGTATGGGGTTGCTGGTGGTATTCTCGTTCAGATTGGAATTGCCATTGCATTTCGGTGCTGGACTGCCCCTGGGCAGGACAAAGACTGATATGCAAATGGATATTTCCCATCTGTGAAAGGCACAGTGAGTAAAAGCAGTGGCTGCGAACTTTCAAGTGGTTAATAACCACTGAACAGGTTATCAGGCCTTGTTCTGTCGAGAGAGGGGTGCCCGCTACCTTTGCAAATGAACTCATTGTATAGCCTTTCCATACTTCCAACAACTACTAGTAAGGTTATCAGTGATCATGATAAGAAGAAGACTGTGAGCAGCTTAAGAACTGGCTGCCCGAATAGTCTGAACATTGGCCTAGTGTAATGGTTTCACATCATTCTGAGACAAAGAAGACCATCCACTTTGTCTGGCTTCCCAGCACCTGTTGATAAAACTATGATGATGTTTGCCTTCACAAATATTTATATGTTGCATGCAGGGCAGAAACACATTGAGATACCTCTGAGCAAACATCTCCAGACAGATTTGCCAATGAAGTCCAAGATGGATATCTGAGTTCTTATAATCTCCCGTTCCTCAACCATGTGATTAGAGGCCAAGGACTGAGAATGACCTGGATTGAAGAGGAGGCGAAAACCAGTAGGACAATGAAACCAGAGTATCGTTCATGGGAGAATGTAGAAATCTTGTTGAACACAATAATGACAAGAGGCATAGTGGAGGTGGGAAGAGCTCTTCAGACAAGGAATAGGTGACAGATAAGCTATCATTGGTAAAGCCTAGAGGATAGAGGATCACTGGGTGCTGTGACTGATATGGACTCTAATTATGGTATTTGGTGACATTGTGGCTGTGTAATACGCTATGTTTACTGTGCTGTGGAATAAGCTATGTTTACAATGCAAGATCTTGGATCTCCCTGGGGACTCACTCACAACTTGTATGGTCACAGTTCTGTCTAAATCCAGATGTGGACCCCTTGCTCACTATATAATATATACTATATTAGAGAGGCAAAGCTACACCCTACTGATGAGGTCCAACCAGACCAAAACGCATGTCTGGGGTTGCTGTTGGTACTATTGTTCAGAAGAGAATTGCCTAACATTTTGGTGCAGGACTGCTGCAGGGCAGGGCAAAGGCTGATATGTTTTGGATATTTCTGCTCTGTGGAAGATAGTGAGCTAAAGACTCTGGGTAAGGCTCTCGCAAGTGGGACTAATGTCCAGCAGAGGGACTCCCAAGATCCCCCTTGTTTTTTGCATAATTTAAGTAACTTTGGGTATCAGCCTACGTTACTATGGGAATCCAGACGTGGACCCCTTGCTCACTATTCTTAGAGATGCACAGCACCACCCTACTGATGAAGTCCAACCAGACCAAAACACATGTCTGGGGTTGCTGTTGGTACTCTTGTTCAGAGGAGAATCGCCTAGCATTTCGGTGCTGGACTGTTCCAGGGCAGGACAAAGGCTGATGTGTTTTGGATATTTCTCCTCTTTGAAAGATAGTGAGCTTAAGACTCTGGGTAAGGCTCTTGTAACCAAGATTATTGTCCAGCAAGAGGGACTGCCAGGACTCCCCTTGTTTTTTGCTTAAACCACACTTAGACCAATCTGAATCCATTTATAATCATCTAAAGTAAAAAGTAAACTATATATGAATTGGATTGGAGTGAGACTTTGGAACAAATGAGCACTTATACACTCTATGCGGAATTCAGTTTCTTCCTTAGGAAAAGTATACTCTTACCAGAGTACATTAGCTGATTTCCATGCCACAAAGTTAGGGATGTCTACCTGAGATTCAAATTTAATCAATTGTCTTCTCTATAGATTATTGGCCCCAAGATTAATTTGCCAGAGCCTGATAGAAGTTGTTGCCTCTATAAAAATCAATGTTGTCAACAAACTCTAAAACACATTCTCCTTTATTGTGAAGTTACAACGTCAAACAAGCGCAAGCACTTTAAAATCTTGGGTGACTATCATACTGCCCTTCGTGAAGAAATTGCGATGAGCAGACTTGATGATAGGCAATAATATTACACAGTCATTAGCCTTATACTGGATCATAGTGGAGGTATTTAAGATATTGCAAGTCCTGATCTAACCTTATTTTGTACTTATATGGATTATACTGTTTTTTTTATTATCTTCTTGTTCACAATTTTTATGGGTTTTATCATTAATGTAATTCTGTAGTTAATGTTTTACTGAATGTATATTTGTACACAATTTGAGATAAATTAACTAACTATGTGGAAATGATGTGGAATTGTGTGAAAAGGTTTAACTTTGCAAAACCAAATCACAAATACAAATTAAATAAATGAATTTTAATTAAGATTAAGCTAGGCCCAGGTGAACGACTGCACAATAAAATAGATATTCTGTAGGGACTCTGAGACCTGGTGAGAGTGCAGGAGGGAGAATCATTCACTAAGCCATGGGATCTGTGAGAACTCTGGCAAGAACAAGAGAGACATGCCTGATATCTGGAGAACGGGACAGTGTACTACAAAACACAACAAAAGCAGCAAAGGGAAACTGTGAAACATAACAAAAAGCATTACAATGACAGCACAAGGTAACAAAGGACACTGGAGAAATGACTGCATGAGTCCTGCTTGATATTGCATGCCGAGAAAGGCACTCAAATTATCAAACCACCCATTAAAGAATATGAGAAATTGGGAGATTTTAGGAAATAGTAGTCTGAGTTGAAACATATCTAATAATGGGTTGGGAGAGACATATAGCTCAGAATGTGAACTATGGGATTTGTAGTTTAGGTACCAAAGAATCTATTAATCAAATATTTTGAAAGAAGTAGAGTTCATGTATAGAGTTCTGACAACTGTTGCACAACTACCAGAGAGGTTCATTATGACTATAAGAGAAGTGTGTCCAAAAGAAATTGGGCCATTTTAGCCCGAGGATCAACACGTTTAATGTGGAATGTGGGAAAAGAAGTGTTCAGGCACAGAATCCTGAGTAATTTGGTCTAATTAAGAAAGTGAACAAGAAAAAAAAAGGTACGATGAGGGGTTTTTATGCTGCCTTATGTGACATATGGTCCTATTAACAATGTCTGCCAAAAACTGAAAAGAGAAATGCATTTTTTCAGACACTGCATAATGGGAGAAAATGTCCTGAAAAGTAACATAATGATTTGTGGATGAACCGAAGTTACATCCTGCCAAAATGTACTGAAAAATATATTGAAATCCAAAATTGACAATGTGCGTTATTTACAAAGTGTTTTTCAATGGGATTGTGCATTTGTAAAACACCTAAATCAAGCCCAATCATTTCTGCAACTTTGCTTGACTGGTTACCCCCATGTGTGTTTAACTCAGCTACTAGCTATGACATGTCCATCCAAGTCCTGTGCTAGCCATTCCTGTTGCAGAGAATGTTGATGGCAAATGTCCTTGTTGCACCTTAGAGTAAATGTGGTCACAGCAGTTCAACAATTTTTTTTGCCGTTTTTTAAAAGGTGAGTACCAAGCTTGGTAATATTAAGAACAATTTCTACATTGATGTAACTTCCTGGGTACTCTTGAAGTTGGATTTTCGAAAATACTTTTATGACATTCATTTCTGCAGGATATAGTGATTGTGTGAACAATGTTGGGAATGGGGCAACCCCGCCCTACCCTCTAGGCACTTTAGAGTGAGGTGAAACACATTTGAAGCACTATGATGGGCCAGGGGGTCCGGGGGACGGTGAGAGGACATGGTAAGAGACACCCAGTTTAACAGGACCCTACTCCAATATAACCAAATATAGTCCATCCACATAGTACAGCATAAGGCGCGAGTAGCATTGGTATTTTGCTTAGACATTAGTAACCATAGGCAGAAGGCAAGGTATGTGCAGTAAATATGGCATTGCATGCACCAGGCCAACATTGCGAGACAAGAGAAATATCCAGTCATGCCCGAGCTCCCATGAGGACAGCCCACACCCCCAACTGCCATAACGCCTATTCATTGTTCTAACATGCTACAAAGATATTCAAAAGGAATGTGCCCCTACAAGGCCGCAATCACAGACCGGCGCCTGCTGTGTATGTTATGTCATACTGGTCAAAGCATGCCCCAGCCCATCCACAGGCGACCACGAGTTATAGCCCATATAACTGACTAAAACCTAAGACCTCTGAATTCCATGGCATCAGGTGCCCTTAACCTTCAAACCCAAAGTAACAAATCCCGAAATGTTCAAAGAGTATGGACAGGGCACATAAGTGAAGCAACAATCGTGTGATTTGTGTTGTGAGGTGCTGGGAAGACTACATTATATGGCACAGAAGGGAGGGAGTGAATTGTCTATTAAGGTTAGAGTGCTCCTAAAGAGTCCTTTAGGAACTCCCGTCCCCTGCACACTTTCTAATGTCTGAAGATCAGACCAAACATTCAAGTAAGTAATCAATAGTTCATATTAACCATTTGGTATAATTGACAATTTGATATATGAAACTCTCTTTTTCAATATTTCAGTAAAACATAATATTTTATTATACAAATAAAGAAGCCCAACGCTTTTCGAGTCACAAACTCTTCTTCAGGGGCAATATCACAATTCATCAGATTTCTAAAAAGTAGAAAAGAAACATCTTAGTGTAATATTTCACACTGTAATTCAACAATAAAGTAAGTATTCTTAAACAAAGTAAGTATTTTTTAACAATTTTTAACAAATCACGTATTAATACATACTAAAGGAAAGATCAATCAGGGTCCTCTATACCCTAGAGGGGGTCACCCCTACTGCAGTAAGTCAACAAGAAATTAAAGTAAATCAGCTAGTGTAGCTATCATTAGAAATGTGGAGAAGAAAGAGCTTAGCTCGACTCAAAATGACCAGAATTCTATCAAATCAATCAGCACATGCAGTCAGGAGAGAGAGATTGCTGTCAAAAGGTCTTTACTCAGTATAGTCGGTAGAAAAGCGGACAGCACTTACCCCAGCAAGTGTGTGTCTAGATAGGGAAACAATCCTAGAGGTGTATATATTCATAAATGAAATGATAGATAGGACTCAGCGTCGAACAGTAGATCAATTTTAATCTGCAACACAAGTAATAACTCTAATTAGGAAAAGATGTAGAGCCTCGGTGGAGTGTAGTAAAAAATAATACATAAACACTTACATCAGTAATAGTGTCCTACTCAATAGCGGGAAACCATTTCCTGAGTTGAAGCGATTCCACAGTGTCCTGCTACTTTGGAGTTATGGCACATATCCAGAACTACTTGTAGGGATGACAGCCCTGTGTCCATAAAAGTAACATCCATCTTCCTGAATCAAAGTTTGTTGTGTCGATCGTGGAAATTCATATTTACCTACTGTCTTTGACTGTGACTTCAGGCGTGTCAGAAAATCTGGAACAGTGTCTAGACCCATAGCTACCTTAGGAAAGATGGGTTCAGATCTAAAAAGTTCATTGGAAGTTGTTCCTTTCGGGACAGAGCATCTGCTCTTAAATTGTCTTTTCCTGATATGAATGAAAAGTGATCCTGAATGGTGAAAATAAATGTGCCCATCTGGCTTGGCGACTGTTACAAGTCTGGGCGTACTGTAAGATTCTGAGATTGTGGTGACCAGTTCATACTTCAACTGGATATTTGGCTCCTAGTAGCAAATGTCGCCATTCATCAAAAGCCCGTTTGATGGCTAGCAGTTCTTTTTCTAACATCGTGCAATTTAATTCTGCAGGTGCTAGTGTTTTAGACAAATATGCCACGGGATGTTCCTGATCGGAATTGTCAAGTTGAAGTAGAACTGCACCTAGGGCATATTGTGAAGTATCAGTCTCCACGATAAACTGACGATTTTGATCGGGTGTTAGTAAAACAGGGGCACTTTTCCAACTTACAATAAAGATGATTTTGATGAAGACGGCGAAGAACCTCCTCCACGTGTTTCACATGATCCTGTATTGTGCAAGAAAAAACAGGTAAAACAGGGACAGATGTAAAAAGTCTTAAAGCTTTCTAAATGCTTGGTCGGTGGCATAAGGTCAAGAAAAGGGAACTCCTTTCTTCAAAAGGTTTGTCAATGGTTTGGTCAGACTGGAGAATCCAGGGATGAATCTCCGGTAAAAATTGGCGAGACTGGAGTGGGCCAGTCTTGTACTGAAGAAACCTTTTCAGGGTCCATTGCTATCCCTTTTGCAGACAAAACGTATCCTAAATAGGTTACCTGTGGCTGATGAAAAGGAGCACTTTTCCAACTTACAATAAAGATGATTTTGATGAAGACGGCAAAGAACCTCCTCCACGTGTTTCACATGATCCTGTACTGTGCAAGAAAAAAACAAAATATCGTCCAGGTATACGATAACGGTATGAAGAAGTAGATCGGCAAAGAGAGCTGGAGCGTTTGAGAGACCAAAAGGCATTACCCGGTATTTATAGTGGCCAAACGGGGTCCTGAATGCCGTCTTCCATTTGTCCCCTGATTTTATTTGTATCAGATGATATGCTCCTTTAAGATCCAATTTGGTGTAAATATTGGCCCCTTTAACTGCTTCCAAATATACGGTATGAAGGGCATTGGCTATTTATCCGGAATTGTGATCTTATTGAGACCCCAGAAATCAATGCAAGGACGAAGTTCAGTTGTGTTTCTTTTTGATACGAAGAATAGAGAGGTGGCAGCAGGTAAAGTGGACTCAGTGATTAAACCATTCATACGATTAACCCTAAGATATTTACGTAACACCTCTTTTTCATTGTCTGATAATATATACATTCGACCAAAGGGTAGGGGCTGGTCGGGTATTAGCTGGATTGCACAATCATCCCTCCTATGAGGTGGTAACTGGGAGTACTCAGTGGTAGAAAACACTTCTTGGTAGTGATGATACACCTTTGGAAGGCCTGTGATCTGGTTCAGAGTGGTTACACTCTGATGGCCCGGAGGAGATGAATTTGAATCTACCAGAACCCCCTGTTGGTCTCTAATGCAATGGGTTAAACAGTATTCAGATCCTAAGAAGAAGGATCCTGCTGTCCAATTTATGAAAGGGTTGTGTTTCTTAAGCCAGGGTAGACCTAGAATGACAGGGTGATGTGCTGCCTGGATAATATCTAGGGTTATGATTTCTTGGTGGGTTGAAATAGACATCAACAGAGGACCAGTATGGTCCTTAATGGGTCCTGACATCAAAGGGCTTCCCATCCACGCTTTCTACTTGAATGGACTCTGCCTTGCAGGAACATGGAAGGCCGTGGGAGGCTGCCCAGTGATCATCAACAAAGTTCCCGGTGGCTCCGCTGTCAATCAGAACCGGGATATCTTGTAATAACCGATCTCCAATGGATAAAGATACTTTTAAGACTACCATGTTAGCATCAGTGAGACTGGTACACGTTGGTGAATAAAATGTCTGTGAGGAACCCTGTTCTAACTTAGGATCCCGGACCGTGGTTCCCCTTACGGTCGGGCGCTGGCCCTGGCTTTTCCTGAATGCCTTGGTGGTGTAATTGGACATTCCTGTACGGTGTGTGTATTGGCACCACAGTACATACACAAACCAAGGGACCTCCTTCGATTTCGTTCTTCAGGAGACAGGGGACCCCTGGCCGTAGCTCCTAATTGTATAGGTTTGTCGGTTGGCGGTGCCCGTGGAGAGGTAGGGAGATTAGAAGAAAACCGAGGTGTCCGTCCTCTTCTTCTTTCAGTCATCCGTTCCTTCATCTGATAATCTATCTAGAGTACCAGTGCAATGAATTCAGTCAACGTAGTGGGACGTGTGACCCTGGACACTTCATTGGCCATCTGTTTAAGTTTGGTAATATAAGCCAAAATGTCTAAATTACCCTGTTTTAAATCAAGTAAGTGTTCTTGGGAAGCCAACCAAATTTCTTGTCGGCCGAACATAGTGTGGATGCTGTTGCAAAAGGCCGTATGGGAATCTAGAATGGGGTTATTGCTCGTGATCAGGGGCGTAGCCCAGGCTAGTGCTGGCCCGGTCATCTGGGAAACCATGTAACCCACACAGTCCCGGTCTGTATGGAAAAAGGCACTGAATTGTACTGCACAAGAGTCTAGGAATTCCTTAACCTTGTGGGGATTCCCATCGAATTGGCCCCCAGGAAGAGGTCCTGGTGGAACCTCTGAACAATGTGGGACACGGGATGCAGCAGCCTGCTGTGCTACCTGTTGTGCTACCTGTTGGGCTACCTGTTGTGCTGCCTGTTGTGCTGCCTGTTGTTGGTTTTGTCTCAAGGCAGTTGTTGAACCTCTGTGGTCAATGATTGAACTGCAGCTATCAGCTGCTGGATCTGCTGTTTCTGTTGCGGATCCATTCTATAGGATTTTTGGGTTCTGTTCCGATAGTATTAGGGCAGCCCGAAAGTGTTGCGCAGTCTATTTTTTCAGGCGTTGCTAACTGTTATATTCAAGTTCTAACTGTCTTTTCTATTTAAACAGCCCATACCAATTGGAACAAAAACAAAGAATCTCCTAACTGAAAACAGATGTTTGATGTTCGAAGTGTAGATCTAATGGGGTCAGTAGACTCAGTTGCTTCCCAGCTGCAACACATAGCAGCAGATGGCTCATACCGAACATCCAGGAAAGTATTACAAAAAAGGTCATACATTGCAACACATGTCAAAGTTTTAGTAAGGGATGATTCAACGGATGTTATGGGGCATGTTGCCCTGCCAAACTGGGCGATTCTGTGAATTACACATAGATTACGCTGACATGGGTGAGCGTTGTAATGGATCTAGGCACTTCATTGTATTGTTTGGTCCTTTCTCACTGTGTCTGGAAGCAGGGCCATGTGCACATCTGGATGCCACGTGTGCTGCTAGATTTTTAGTACAGGATACATTTCTTCAATGCAATATTTCAGCACGTTACAGCACAACTTGGCATCAATAACCGGATGTGTTTGATTTACCACACACCGGCCAATGGCATGGTGAAGAGAGTAAATGGGTGCACTGTTTGCGCCTGGCCCTCTTCAGTGTATGCACACATCTGAGAAAAGCCCACCATTTGTCACCACATGAAGTGGTAATTGGCAGGCATATGCATACTCCCATATACCCTGTAAGAATGGCTTCAGACGCACGTAGCGCAACAGCGGTGCTAGGTGATGAGTTCAAAGAATATTTCGCCACACTAACTAGGTCCATTTAATGTGTCTCCCAAAAGTTGGCACCTCCCTGGTTTGTGACAACAGAAACACCGGATGTTGAGATTATTAAGATGACAGATCCCGAGCATATGACTACACAACCACTGCTGCCTGGGGACTTCATATACATCCACATATACATCCACATTTTCATACAAAGAAGGAATAACCCTTGGTTCTAATAGCCCTATGAGGTGGTGTTTTGTACGCCCCTCGCTGTGAAAGTCAAGGAATTGTGCTACTGGGTCCACCTCTATGACGTTCGCAGGGCACCTTCAGAGAGTACAACAAGCGTTAGCATTACCTTTACCCATCTACCCTTACTAGCCTGTCCAGGGGCGATATGTGTGAGGTAGCACGTTCCAGTGGAAGTACAAAGCTTAGCTGCCAGCTCTGTATCTTTCGTATTTTTGGGAGAGCTTTCTTACTTCTTTATTTTTGTTCTCTTTCTCTTTCTCTATTTCCCTTTCTCTCTCTCTCTTCCTCTCTATCCTTCTTTCTTTTATTTCTTTTTTTCTTTCTTTGTGTACAAAGTACGCCTTGTACGTTTCTCCTCTTCGTTGTCTTGTGTGTCTGTGTTTTTATTTCAGGAAAGAAGAAGATGGATATGACTAATGTAGACCTAAATTGCAAGACAAGAGAAATCCTCAGCCCTGCCCGAGCTTCCATGAGGACAGCCATGCCCCGAAACACCACAGCACCTATTCATTGTTCTAACAGTGTTGCAAAGATGTTTGAGAGGTCTGTGCCCTACAAGGCTGTGATCACAGACCGGCACTTGGTGTGTATGTTATCTCCCAATAACGTACACACCAATGCATGACCAGGCCCATACCCAGGTGACCACGAGCTATAGCTCATATAACTGACTAAAATTGAAGACCTTTGAACGCCATGGCACCAAGTGCCCTCTGACCACCAACCCCCAAGTAACAAGTCCTGAAATGTTCAAAGATGCTGGCAGGGCACATCAGTAAAGCAAACATCATGTGATTGGTATTGCTAGGTGCTGGGAGGGATACATTATAGTTCAAAACGAGGGCGGAGACCTTTGAGCTGGATGGCGTGGAAAGGAGTGAGTAAAATGTGTGTGTGACGGTTAGAATACCCCAGAACCTCTTGGGTGCCCATCTTAAGGCCTGCCAAGTGCACATTATAAGTGATAAAGTAGTTTTATCGTAGGAGTATAATTTATATGTTTCCTGACCTTCGACGTGAGAAGAAGATGATCACCACAGCAACCAGGTGCTGGAGAACGGACGGATCGGGCTCGAACCAGTGGCCTTGCATCCCTTATTGGGCAGGCGGATCCTGTATAGGCGTACACCAACCAGCCACGCAGGATTTTACCTTATGCATTACATCATGTGTGACAATGTTTTGCTTTATAAGATTCTACTTGTACTACTTTTTGGCAGAACGTTCTTAGCAGCAGAGTGCTTTGTTGTTGCTCTCATCTGCGTGTTTGATTAAAAACGTGTTATCCTTACAAGAACGACTTGGGCCTTTCTTCACTAGTGGGTTGTATTCTCTCTGGGGTGAGTGTTCAGGGACCTGCCTTCAACAATTCATACATTTGAATTAATGTATACAACATATTGTTTCTTTTAAGTGATGTTAATTTTGAGTCACTACCCTTTAATATGTATCATCTGTGTACTTAAATTATATTTTGAAAATTATTTTCATAATGTGCCACTCTCAGGCTTTTGGCTGGATGTTTCAAACATATATGCAGTTCATCAATGGAATAGAATACTGCAGTTGTTTGATATTTTACAAACGCCTATTAGACGTTTTTTTTAAATATGCTTTTTACATGGTATTTAGTGAAGTCCAACATTTTCAGTGTAGATTCAAGCTTTGATCTGATAGTTAACTTCTGAATTATTTTATATATTTAGATGGTTCCCATGACTACAACTTCTACAATTTGCCTGTTCCTGTTAAGCCTTTTTAAAGCTTCCTGATGCATCTTTATCCAAATTGGCACAAAGGTTCTTTGTTTGAAATTGTTTTTTTGTAATGATGTATTTCTCAAATATGTTCATGCCTTGTTTCAATTTTTTTTCAAAAGCATTAAATACCAATTGTTCACTCCCTCTTACAGCTGTCTTACATAACATGTTAAAAAATAAAAATCAAATCAGTTTAAGAAGATCTGCGATTGTACTGTAAGCCGAAGGAAATAATTGTGAGTAATTTTCCTAATGTGTTATTTTTTTCCATGTTCATTTATAATATGACATATTCACCATCGTTGTTTTTTTTTTGTTCTGCCTTGTACTTCATTTTTCTCATAGCTTTCTATCACTTCTACATTTGGGGCCCAATTCCGAGAATAATGTGCAAAGATCCTGCAATGCCCACGTGCCGAGAATGACACAGCGTGCAGAGGTTTTTCTGCGTGCTCTGCAAATTCATGGAATTGTTCACGCAAAGTAACCGTATAGGCAAGGTGCGGCTAGAGCGCCCCCGATACACCCACATGCAAAGCAAAAACAGCCAGAAACAGCTACCTTTGCGTGCTCCCTGGACACCAATACATGCACCCTTGAAACAGTGTGTGGGCTCCTATCCAAGCGGGCCTACATCTCGGGGACCCATGCTTATGATGTTTAGCAACTTGGGTAAAAGTTGGAAAATATGCATGCGAACCGCCATAAACCGTTCCTGCACCCTGCTATACTGGGTATGCAAACTCTTCAGTTCAATCGGTACCCGGGCTGCATACACGCACCCCTAAATCTGACACTCGACCTTATCTCTCACTGTGAATCCTATGTGCAAGTGTCTGTAAGCCTGCCTTCGGGTGGCAGATAGAATGCAGGTTTTGTATGGCCATTTTACAGCTGAGAGGTTGCACGGTCAGATCAATGAATAGGTATTGTTCTGCGCTATCGTAGACGTGCGATGGACTGCCTGCGGGCAATCCCTCGTAACTACCACATGTTCCCTTGTTCTTCCTCATTGTATGAGGTCTGCCCCCCTCCCTTCCCTCTGTGCAAGCCACGCCCATGCTCAGCGTGGTGTTTGGACAAGGCACACAGCCACTCGCATAGACGTACCGAGCCTGCGCAAAGTCCCTGCAAAGAACAAAAAAGTGCTGTACAGTCGATTCCATGAATCGACAAATGGGATTTTGCACACAGTTTGGCACGCAAAGTCCCTATTTACGGTGCAAAATATTTCATGAATCGGGTCACAAGGCTTTTAGACCCCATAATGGCCCGTCTAAGTGAAATGGGCTCCAAGAAACCACATGGTTACTGAAAGCCTGTCATACATTAGTGTCAGGACTGTGATCCGGATACTAATATAAGTAGAGGACTGTACAACAGATCTTTACACAGCTATCCAGCGCCTCCTGAAATGATCAGTTCTTCTTTGAGAATAATTTAAGCTGAGCATTTATGAAAGTAGCACAAATGAAATAAGTGCATTCTTTGCATTCTCTGCACTCTTGTCTTTGTGCTACTTTTTGAGACTATAGCCGACAGAATTGGATAGCATTAGCAGCATCAGTTCATGAAGGCTCCTTCACAGCATATGCAGATTCTGTGGATTTACCTGCAGGGACTTTAAAAAAAAAATATATATATATATTGTCAAAAAATGTTCTTGATGTCACACTTCTGTTTTTCCAGTGTAAATATGAACATATTGATAATCAAATGTGTCAATTTCAGGTGTTCTCAGTTTTTTCTGTAAAATTCAGTATGCACCTCAACGTCAGAGGCATTGGTAGCGGGAGCTAAGTAGGCTATAGCCTTGGGTCTTTTGGTTGTAGCCCCAGATAGAAGCTCAGGGACTACACCCAAAAGGCTAGCTATCCCTGAGTCCTGACAGTCACGACATTAGCGTAGCCACAGAACGTTTCGAGTCCTAAAAACACCCTTGCCCAACGTTGCAGGATAATTACTAGATTATTAACTGTTTAAAATCATTCACCTCTATATTAGGAAGCCTTTATTGCGGCAACACAAATTCAGCTCTAGCATCATCTTTTATCCTCGAAGGATATGTTTCACCTGATGATGTGTACCTAATGATTTAATGTGTATAGTATTGTTCACCGGTTGCTTTAGTGAGCTCATTGTCATTTTCTTAATTGTTTTTTTTTAAACAAATTTTGTGATGTATGTCTTTGACTGTATTGTTATTCCACTATGCTATGTGTTAAAGCTTAGATTGTCCAGTGTGTGAGCTGGCTGCAAACGTCATGATTTGTATATGGCATTCTTGTGCTTACAATTATGTTCTCACTAGCAAAAAGTACCCGTACCCTGCACTGGATGTGTAGGCAGACATGATAACGCTCTTATCAAATGTTGATAATCAATGATCATGTAGGCCGCTGTTCTGAGTCACTTATCGCTTGTTTTGCTGTGCACTCTGAAGTAAACTGCACTGAGAATGGGTGCATGTGGCTGATTTACATACCTCGGAGCAGAGGTGGAGGGGAGGACAGAGTTGGCGCGCTGCAGCATACTGGGACCTTCTGTGCACTCTCCCCACCTTTCAGCTCACCCTAGCGCAGTGCGTTGTATTACATTGCAGTGCAAATATCTTAGAAACAGTGCATTTTCTGGCCTTGAAATGTGGTTTTCAAGGTTCCATAAGGATTCTTGAGTTTTGTTCCTTGTGTCAAGATGCTTAAAGGGAGCTTTGTCCGGTCCTTGTAGGACCACATTAAAGTTCCATCGATTTCAGGCAACCGTCTCATGTGTGAAGCGGCTGAAATCCAGGGAAACGGGTTGGGTGTCCAAATGTTATGTAGCCAGTAATGTCCGGAGGCTCCTAACAGGTAACTATGCAAAAGTTGGTTCAGATTGGTGGAATGGTGTGAAATTGTATAAGGAAATAAACAAACAGATGATCTGAGCCTCATTATAAGTTTGGTGGTATCTCAGAGGTAAATCTGCCACGATACTACCAAATGGAATAGCAGTTACCACCACTTGGTTTGGCCGATTTAATACTGGATTTAAAGTGGTGATGGCAGTGTTAGGATTTATTTGGAGTCAACACTATTCCATGGTGCATTTTAGCGGAATTAGCACAGCAGTAATTCACTGGCAATAATTCTGCTGCAATCGGGTGGAAAGTTGGTGGATTTACCTCCAGCTCATAGGTGAAATAATGCCATCGGGGGAGGGTGCGAGTGTGGAGGGTGTGGGCTTGGGGTGCGGGGTAATGTGGGTTTTCACTTTCTGTAGGCCACCCAAAATCGGCTGAAAGAAATTGATCTTTTTGTTGGGCAGCGAAATTGTCACATAGAACCAAATAAAAAGCATAGGAAAGCCCCTCAGGAATTAAGGATACACGTGTTCATCACTGTTGAACAACAAATGTTCAAGAAAAAACAAAGAACCTGTAATTACTTGCATAAATGATTAATGTAGCAAATACAATTAATGCATGTTTTTAAGATGTCCTTTTTGTTCTAACTCAGTGAAGGTGTGTACAGTGGTGGCTATTGGCATACATGTATCAGTATGCTGTAAATGTTGTAGATCGGATGATGTTGACATGCAATAGGGAGGAAATAAAATTGGCTTCAGTATGGCAAGTTTCAAAATAAAATTAAAACATATAGGAATTAATTAAAATAAAAGCAAGAAAATAACATCAACACTATTTGCAACAAATACAGTATTTGAGTAGTTTACATGGCTCTGGTGACCAAATAGTAAAATTAAAATCAATAGCAATGGCAAATAACTTCTAAGCAAAGAAATTGACAGAATTAACCTAAGCGCTGGAGGAAAACATATTAATATCAGCTAATTTACACTACAAATTAAGGGGGTCATTCATAGAATTTAGCGCACAAGTGGCGCACGCGGCTGGCGCACAGTGTGCGTGTGCGAATCCCTGTGCCAGCCGCATGCGTTAAAATCCATTTCCGCGCACAGCGTATTCATGGATTTCAGCTACCAAAACCAGCCGTGTCGCACAGTGGCGCAGCGACCCTGCAGCAGCACCAGTTATGCCCCCAAGAACACCCCTCGCGCAGGGAAAAGCCATCAAAATCCCCAATCCAGCGCAAAGGGCTGCGCTAACCCTGTACCAGCACGGCAAGCGGGGAACGTGTATTACTGGGGATCGCGGGAAGTTTCACACGCGATTGGCCCTCTGCAAGCGGGGTACGTGTATTATTTGGGGTGTGCGGGAAGTGTCACACATGATTTCAGCAGGGTACGTGTATTTCAGGGGTGCGCGGGAAGTTTCACACGCGATTTCAGCAGGGTACGTGTATTACTGGGGATCGTGGGAAGTTTCACACGCGATTGGCCCTGTGCGAGCAAGGTACGTGTATTACTGGGGTGCGCGGGAAGTTTCACACACGATTTCAGCAGGGTACGTGTATTTCAGGGGTGCGCCGAAAGTTTCACACGCGATTTCAGCAGGGTACGTGTATTACTGGGGTGCGCGGGAAGTTTCACACGCGATTGGCCCTGTGCGAGCGGGGTACGTGTATTACTGGGTGCGCGGGAAGTTTCACAAGCGATTTCAGCAGGGTACGTGTATTACTGGGGATCGCGGGAAGTGTCACAAATGATTGGCCCTGTGCAAGCGGGGTACGTGTATTACTGGGGTGCGTGGGAAGTTTCACACGCAATTTCCGCAGGGTATGTGTATTTCAGGGGTGCGCAGGAAGTTTCACACGCGATTTCAGCAGGGTACGTGTATTTCGGGGGTGCCGGGCAGTCCTTCACGTGATTTGTGGGTCCTCCCAGGTGTTCCCTGTACACCCTCCACGGCCCCTGCAGGCAGCCCACACCACAGGGGACTAACATCCACCCCTGGTCATGTCCCGCAGGCAGCCCACCCAACATGGGCATGCCCCCCAGCAAAGGCATATGTCTCCTTGTACTACTGATCACCAACTCATGTCCCCTTGCACCCCCACCCCCCAGCAGTGCGGGGCACCTGCCCGTAGGCCCCCACTCATGTCCCCCTCATGTCCCCCTGCACCCCCATGCCCCAGCAGTGCTGGGCACCTGCCCGCAGGCCCCCACTCATGTCCCACTCATGTCCCCCTGCACCCCCACCCCCCAGCAGTGCAGGGCACCTGCCCGCAGGCCCCCACTCATGTCCCACTCATGTCCCCCTGCACCACCACCCCCCAGCAGTGCAGGGCACCTGCCCGCAGGCCCCCACTCATGTCCCACTCATGTCCCTCTGCACCCCCACCCCCAGCAGTGCGGGGCACCTGCCAGCAGGCCCCCACTCATGTCCCACTCATGTCCCCCTGCACCCCCACCCCCCAGTTGTGCGGGGCACCTGCCAGCAGGCCCCCACTCATGTCCCACTCATGTCACCCTGCACCCCCACCCCCCAGCAGTGCGGGGCACCTACCCGCAGGCCCCCACTCAGGTCCCCCTGAACCTCCACCCCCCCAGCAGTGCAGGGCACCTGCCTGCAGGCCCCGACACATGTCCCCCAGCCAACGCGTCATCACAATCTAGATCCCTGGCCCTTATGAGCAGCCTCCACATGTCAAACACCCACCCAAGTATTGCATCCACCCACTTAGAAATGCCAATTACATGATACAACCCCAATGGCAAGTATCTAAATGAACACATGTCCCTCACATACACACAATGGGTGTAAGTGAATGTCAAAACCCATATCATGACATGCATGAAACCAATGAGATGATACTACACATTGAAGTTTGATGATAAAAATGTATTAAAAGCAACATAAATGGAATTAAAAATAAACAAACGACAATGGGAATTAAAAACGAAAAGCAGCATGTCCATTAAATAATGAAAAATAACAAATCAAAATCCAAAGGAAAGGTGTCCAAATTCACAGTTCGAAAAAGTAAATACAAGGGAAAAACAAAACCGAAAACCATTGCTCCATGGGTAAATCCAAGAAAAAAATATAATCACATAGTCAACTAGATACAGATAAACAATCCAGGGTCCATGATCCCAACTGAAGAAATGAAACCTATCTAAAAATACTACCTAATAAAAAAACTATATACAAAAATGTGGTCCATTGTCCAAAAGGTCCAAAATAAATAAAAAAGCAAAGGAAACCTAACACTAACTACATAACTATTTACAAGGGCAACGGGCTAGTCCGACGGCTCACTGGTTGATGTCATGGGCCAGGGCATCATCAAACTCCTGTTCAATGGCTTGGAGGCGGGCATGTTCCCTGGCCCCGAGGTCTCGCAGGGATGATACAGTGTCCAGCTCCAACTCCCTGCAAATACCCTCGAGGCACTCAGCCCGCCTCAGCGCCCTCCACATGGAGTTCTCCGCCCTGACCACTGTGAGCCGTTCCTCCTCTGCCCGCTGCCGTTCTGCACCTATCTGCTGGCCCAACTGCTCCCACACGGAAGACACTCCAATTCCAGGGTTCTCCTGCCCTCCGGCCGATGCCTGCCCCCCTGATGTTGATGGGCCCGAGCCATGATGCCTCCCACGTCGAGCCTGCCGCTGCCTCTGACGCAACTGCCTGTGCCAGCACGACAGCATCCAGGCTGATGGAATCCACCAACGCTGTTGTGCACGTGCCCTGCCCGATGATGCCGTCACATCCTCCATCTGCTGGGATCCAGTTGCTGGTGTGTCCACCCCTGCTGGACCTCCGACTCCTGACTGTGGCAGGGATGGGATCCCCACTGAGTTGGCTGCGTTGGTCGGGGCAGGTCCACACGGGGCCCTGGTGGCATCTGTGCCGTAAGACGGCATGGAGAACGACTCGCGCATAGCCTCTACAGAGGAGGAGAGGGTCGCCAGAGTGGCCGACACATGTACGAAACCCCCGACCACGGCCGCTCCCAACTGGGCCACGTTGGCACGGTGCTCTTCGTGACAATGTGCGTGCTCCCCCCGGAAGCACGCACGTCATCACGAATGACACCCTTGCGCAACGCGACACCAATCAGGACCTTCTCTATACGGCCAGGGGTCCCCTCGTCCGCAGGTGGAGGGGAGTCAGATGACATGGACATCCCCCCTACCTGCGGACGGGCCTGAGATGGGGCATCCCTGCTGGTGCATGGTGGTGCAATCACAGTGTCAGGGACAGTGACATGCACAGGCACCTCCACGGCGACCTGTGCTGCCTCCTGCCCCTGGACTGCACCACTTGCACCAGCAGGGATGCCCCCACCAGGACCCATGTGCGGCTCAGTAGCGGCCTCCTCCTCCTCTGTGGAAACCACCTGGATGGCTCCACCCCGTCTTCCGCTGTTGCAAGCCCCTGTGGGGGCTCAACCACCCCTTCCGCTGCAGCTGTGGGGGCATCCCCGCCGCTTTGCTCCACGGCGCCGTCTCTGCCCTCTTCTTCACTTGGCGCTGTGTAGAGGGAGACATAGAACACAAGCATCAGGGTACTGTACAATGGTCCCCTAGACAGGAAGCAATAGCAGAGGAGTGGCACTGTCAAAGATCACTTCCATCATGTCCCTCCACAACACATGGGTCAGTGCAGGCAAAACACATGCAGTAACAGGCATGGCGCATGCTATGGACATTAGAATACATGTCCAAGGGACTCTTGAAACATACAATGTTGTTTTGGAACTCACATGCATCATGGGTCATGCCTATCACATGCACACACTTCACCGTAGTTTCATCCATCTGGACTCGTACACCCCAGACACAGTGGATGCAAGGATAACTAGGCTGCATCAGTGATTCTGAACATTGTCACAGACATGTGTCATGCATCTATGGCATTCACAAGTCACAGACACGCAGGTCAGACACACAGACATGGACACCATACATGTACATGGCATCAGCACCCATACCTCACCCCCACCCATGTCCAGGAACAGAGACTGGCATGCTCTTATGTGTCCATTCCGCATAGGGCTCCCCATGTTGCATTTAAACACATACACCAACCGTGTGCTTCACACATTACTGGTCTCACATGCATGACCATGATGTCCCTGCACACACACATGCGTACATGGCCTATGTCACACATACAGGCAAGTATCAGACAACCAGCACACTGCAACATGCCCTGACTCACATAGCAATTCTTGGCCACTTACCGCTCGACTCCAGACTGGTCTGCCTCTCGAGGATCTGGGCATGGAGCGCTGGGCGTACGCGTTCCAGGACCCTCATCTGGATGTAGTCATGCTGCCCCTGCCCCCCTCCACGAGGCGCCGGGCCTTTATGAGGGTCCTGGACCTCAAGTCCTCTCAGCGCTTCTTGACTTGCTTAATGTTGCGGGTTGCCACCCCCTCCGCATTGATGGCAACCACAAAGTCGTCCCAGATCCTGTCCCGTCCTTCCTTGTCAGCGCGTGATGATCCGAAGAGGACATCATAATGCCCCAGGACAAGCTCCACCAGGACACCAACTTCCTTCTGACTGAAGCTGGTGGCCCTCTGCCCCCCTGGCTGGGGAACGCCAGTGGTCTCAGATGGTGTTTGCCCCGACATGACGACCCCCGATGCAGGCGTGGGTGGGCAACTGGGTCCTGGAGCTAGGCTGTGGAGCGATGGTATCCCAGTCGGGAGTCTTCTGTTCCAGCAGGGGTGGAGAAAATGGGGATGGTATCGCAAAGAGCAACTCGCGATACAAACAGGGGCACAATAGTAGCAGCCAGATAGCTGCTAAAACACTTTCGTTCAAACTCTTAATAACTTTAAATGAGACAATTCAAAAAACTTTTTTATATAAGGTTTCAAATATAAGGTAAGTATTAATCAAAACAAATGACCAACAGTAAACTCTTGTTGGTAATATTTCAACAATTTCAAAACACAAATTTCATATAAAAAAATCTCCACACAAATGATCGTTCCATAAGCTTTTCGAAAACACATCAGGGTTACAAATTCAGTTTTTGACAAACTGTTTCATTGGAAAATATACACTGATATCTAGACAGAGAAGTGCTGTTGTTGTTGTGTCTTCTGTCCTATACTACGCGTTTCGGGTTTACTTTAACCCTTCTTCAGGTAATGATATCAGATAATTCTTTCTGTAAAATTAATAGGAGGTAATTGTTATAATATCAAGTTGCTACATTTCTTAAAAGAACAGGAAAAAGAAACAAGACTAGGAGCTGTGATAACCAATCACTTAACTAACCTGTACTTAAGATCAAAGATCTGGGTCAATATTCGCAAAAAGTTCACTCTGTGGACTTCCTGAACCTATAAATGACAGAAAATTACAACTTACTGTCAAGCTAAAGGTAGATGTGAATAGTGAGTGTAAAGGCGATCTGGAATGGGACCAAAGGCGCAATGAAGCGCTGGGGCCCACTCTCAGATCGCTGGGCTGAAAAAACTTTCATTGCTCACCTATCGGGGTAGTCGATGCTAGGTATGGAGATCGAAGGGTACTTCAACTGTTCCAAAGCCCCATCTTGAGATAAACTGCAAGCGGCTGTAGTAAATAGACAAAGGTATTGTTGTTTTAAATCTATGCTAAAAGTACATGACCTGGATAAACTCTTTAACTTTGGCTATGAGGCGTTACCTGGAGCTGAGTCTAGTGTGACTTCCATGGTTGAATGAAGTGTTACCGTTCCACGTCGTTAATTTCCAATTCCCATAGAGAACAAGACGGATGAGGTCACAAGACAACCTTTAAATGTACGTGCGTGGAGCTTCGCGTTGGTAACTGGTGCCATATACAACACGGCGGTAAAACCGCTGTAGAACTCTGTTAGAAAGGGGGATACAATCGCACCCCCGTGTTAGTCTACATGAACTAGAATCCCACCCTATCTCACGGGTTTGTATTAGTCGCCGGAGCGAGAGAATTACCTGCTTCAATGAGTACGAGCCTCGGACCGCATTTGCCTAACGGGAGTACAGCAAACTTCCTTTTTTTCTCCTACAGTTTCGGCATCGCTAGTGGCGACGTATATGGGTAAATAGACTAGAATGTAAGGGCGGTTCAAAACGGCGGCCATATTGGAAGAAAAAGTCATTAACGCCTATCCGTACGGCTATGTGAATGAGAGCTAACCTAGCCGGTATTATAGATTAATGGTTAATCTAAGGGACAAAAGGAACTAACTGCCCATTTTGCCTACTCTTTACTGGAGTTTCATTCGCTCACAGGTTTATCAGTATATGACCGACTTATGGTCATTGTTGCCAACAAGTTATAGATTTACAAAACAAATTAACTTTATAAACATCTAACAAAAATATCAGATGCATGTCTCAACAGTTTGTATATAACAGCCAGTATATCTAGAACAAACAATATCGCTTCTAAACATGTGAAAAAATGTTTGATCTTCGAGAACAGTGATGAACATTAAGTCACAAAACACTGCAACAGATAGTCCATCCAAAGTATATACCCAATTAGATCTCAAAAAACAGTAATGAACCTTCAATCACAAAACTCTGTAGCAGACAGTCCATCACAAAAAACAATACAAATCCCATTCTAAGTTCATTCCCCGGGGAGCCATTGAGTCCAATTTGTCTATCCAGAATGTTTCTCTTTGTTGAAGCAATTTTTGTAGGTTGCCTCCTCGTCTAGGTAATTTAACATGTTCCAGAATTACAAACTGCATTTGTCCAATTGTGTGATTGTGTTCATTAAAATGTTCTGCTACGGGGGATTTCATGAGTTTTAGTCGCACATTGGATTTATGTTCGCACCATCGTTGTTTAGCTTTCCTGCCTGTAAGACCCACATAATAGAGCCCACAGGGACACTTAATGCCATAAATAACACTCCGAGTGTCGCATGTGGAGGTGTGATTTAGTGCAATCTTATTACCTTTATGAAGGTGATGGATGTAATTACCTTGCAGGACATTATGACAGCAGTTACAGTTGTTACATGGGAGGGTTCCCTTAAAGTTGCTCATCTGTATTTTCTTCGTGGAGAAGTCTGATTTGATCAGACAATCTCAGATTGACTTGCTCTTATTGTAAGCAAAAAGTGGGGGTGTCGGAAAAAGGCTTACTAATTTAGGATAAAGTGATAATTTCTCCCAGTTATTTTTCACTATATTTTTAATCTGTCTACTTTGTTGAGAGTAAGTAGTGACATACACAATGTCAGTAGTGTCTTTCTTGGCAGTTGGACTCAAAGCTTGTTGTCTAGTAATGTTCTTGACTTTTTCTTTATCAGGTGGACACAGCAACTGGACCCCTGCAGATGGCTGATGTGCAGGCACCAAATGGCAGGGCACGAGGGCAGCAGGCAGGCAGCAGCAGATGGCAGGTGAGAGCGTGCTCGGGGCTCTGGGGGCAGTGATTCAGCCTTTTGGGCAGGAGCGTGGTCTTCCGTGTGTTTTTGCGTGGCCAGCTTAATACGGAGTGATTTGGCACGTGAAAAAATTGCACGTCAGTGTGTAATTCGAGGAAAGGCACTTAGCGCGTAAGCGCGTCTGCATGCATACGCGATTTCATTGGACCAAAGGCCCTTCAAGCGTAAGCGCCTCTGTGACGTGATACGCGCGGGCGTGCACGGGCGTTTCAGTGCGCGTGAAAAACTGCACGTCCGCGTGTTTTTCTGCATCGCGCTAGTCAGACGGTGAGTCGCACACGCTATTTTTCCCACTGCGGGTGCCCCTGTGTATCGCACCCATTTTTGAGGTCATAGTAGCTTGCGTGTCCCACGCGTACGCATTATTCGTGTTACTGGGTGCCACCGCGTACTGCGGGAGGTTGATTCCACGCACGTAGGTTGCAGGGTTGCGTGCACGGTTTTACTGCACTTTTGGGGTACCTGAGCGTTGCGTGACCCGTCACTACATCACCGGGGTCACATACAGCCTTGCAGATGCAGGGGGGCTGTTAACATCTTGCTTCCCACCCCCTTCACCCCAATTGCCCAGGTCAATTGTGGTGTACACCTCCCATTGGCACTACTCCATCTGTGCTGGCACTACTACATCTGTGCCATGGTTGGGAGGCCACCAAAGGTGAGGGGCGCCTCAGCTGGGCATACTCCTCGTGGCGGGCGTGGTTGGGGACGTGGCCGTGGTGACCAGGGAGTAGGGGGACTTCAGGGTGTCCTGGGCGGCCACAGAGGGGGAAGAGGCAGGGGTGCGCCACTTGAGCACAATGTTGTGCCATGTGTTGGTGCAGTCATGCCACCACCCCCTGTGGTTCCGGCGGATGCAGCTTCTGCATCTGGCACTGGTGCCCGTGTGACCCGGCAGTCCGTTCCATCGACTGCCACGGGCCCAAGGGTAGTGGTAGCTGCAGGTGCAGCTGTGGACACCGCCACCCAGGCTCAGGGTCTGCCAGTGCAGGCTGCGTTGACACTTGAGGAGCCCTTGGTAGATTTCCAACAGGCCAGGAGGGAAACCATAGGGGCACGCAGGGATGCTCTGACCAAGACACGTGTCCCTGGGGCATTTATGTCATCTGCTGCCCCGAACAGCCCGGTGTTGGCAAGTGCAAGGGCAGATGCACCCAACAACACCCCGGTTGTGAGTCTGCCAACCAGGACCGTTGCGGTCAATGACCCTGCCACAGCGGATGTTGCTGCGCAGGGTCCATTAGAGGGCACCCAGATGCCACTGACACAAGTCAGACCTTTGGTCGTCCCTCCACCTGCCACTCCCTTGGCTCAATCCACCGAACCCACTGGCCATACTGGTCAGGGCGGCATTAGCCAGCCAGGGTCTGCGCCACAGTCCAAGAGAAGGAAGGTTGCACCTGCAGCACAGGCTGGGACCCCACACACAGCCACGACCTCCTGCACATCGAGGAAGAAGCCTTTCTGCAAGCAGGAACTGGACTTCCTCGTGGACTACGTGCAGGGCCACAGCCGTGACATGGTAGTGGGTGCCAATAGTCAGACTACGGCTGCCCACCGTGACACCCACTGGAAGCATGTTGCAGAACATGTCAGCTCATTCGGCCATGAGGTGTGCACGGCGCAAGAGTGCAAAAAGCGTTGGAATGACCTCAAACGCAGCGCTAGGGCTAAGCGTGCCTCAAATTACAACTTGACTCTGGTGACTGGTGGTGGGCCTGCACCAGAGGAGGAAGAGCTCACTCCGCATGAGTCGCTCGTTGCGGAGTTCATACCACTTGAATTGGTCGAAGGAGTGGGAGAGATGTTGGACTTTGATGCCCAGTCCAGTGAGTGCTGATGCGTGTTTGTTGAGGACGTGTGCGTTTCACTTGTGGGATGTGTTGTGCATGATTGCCACTACATGTGATGTGTACATGGTTCTGATGTGTAAGTAATGCAATGCTTCCGTGATGCATGTCTGCTCTGCTGGATGCTGGACATGTGGAGCAGACGGGGACTGTCCGCATCACCACTATTGCACCCTACTCACATGCTGGTTACCAGTATACCCCTCCGGTCATTGTTCCATCTCACTGGCCCTTCTGCATGTGGCGTGGGGTGACCTCCCTCTCAGCCCAGGCACAATGTCATTGAATGACTGACGTGCATTGTCCTCTGCCTGCATGCGGGTACTCCATGTAGGCATGCTCCCTTGCCCCTCCTCTGCCACTATGCACCCCAGTTCCACCTTTGCACTGGTCTGCTTCAATCTTGCCATTGTGTACTTTCCTGTTCATGCGTCCTGTGTACATGCTAACTTCCAGCGTACAATCTGCCAGACATATGCTGTGTGGTACAGCCTTAGTACTTGATGCAGGGTATCTCACTTGTACTGTGCTTAGGTCAGATGACCCGCAGGGACATGAGTGCCCATTCATGCTCCATGTGCATTGCACGCATGCCCCTATGTGTCCTTGACTGGATGATCACTGTAATACAATTCCTGGGTGACATACATTGCATGGCATCTCATCAGCCTTCCCATGTCAACTGTGGCTCAGTACTGCGTTGCACACATGTTTAGGGTCTGACAATCTGTGTGGGTCACATGCCTCAGCCTGTTTAATGGCCAATGACTCTGTCTGACTGTTGTAGTGTCTTCTTCACACGTGGGCGGCCTACAGAGTTTTCATCATGTGTCCTGCTTACTGTCCCATCATCATTTGCAGTGTTGTCACTTGAATCACATTAAGCTGTTGATGCCAGTCAACACTGCCTGTCAATACACATGTCTATGGTCAGCCTTTTGATACCATGCTAGGCATCCCTGCTTTTCTACTTGGGTGGAGGGGTGCTTTGCTTGTAGATATGCTACACATTGAATGCACATTGCACGTGATGCCTGAATTTGACCTTGCACTGCCTTCACATTTCCTGACACACACCATGGAGTCCTTGTACATGTAGGTTGTGAGTGACATACACATTTTCTGCACTGCATAGACCCACTTCTATGCAAGCTGCGACCTTTCAACAGGTCTGATCACAGAAGCAATACAAAGTTGACCCAGCATGCATGCCAGTTTCTATTTTGTGTGTCACATGTCTGCCTGATGTGTTTGTTGTCAGTGTGTGTGTGTGTTGTGTGCTTCTGACATGTGTAGTGACCTTTTTTCTTTCTATTTTTCAGGTGATGACGCAATGGAGGCGGAGGATAGTGTTGTCATGCCAGACACAGGGTTGTTACCACTACATCAACCTGGCACAAGTGGGGGTTGTGGGGTGGTAGGCCAAAAACCCCCCCAAGTGCTACAGTCCATCTTGTCTCTGGCGGCCTATGAGTCCAGCCCTGATGACGACTCTGACGTCCATGTCGAGTTGGATGAGCATCAAGTCCATGTGTCAGGGGTGAGTGATTCTGATGTGGACACTCCTCTGTCCACGACACTTGCACTGAGGGATCAGCCAGTCTTGGTTCCTCAGCCCGTGGTGGATCAGGACGCAGGGTCACCCTCCACTGTGCCTGGGACATCACATCGACGGGGGCATGTAGTCATGCAGCCACGGGCGGTGCCAACACAGCAAGGACACCCAGTCCTTGGGTCCCTCAGGGGTCAAGCCCAGCAATGCGGTCGCTGCGCCAACCGCAGTATACTGAGTGGGAGCAAGACATGACTGCCAATTCAGGGCGGCAGGGGGCAGCAATGGAGAACATCGCTGAGAGCATGGAGCGTGTGGCCCGATCTGTGCTCCCCCCTGCTAGGCAGGTGCTTCTCCAGCAGCAGGCAGCACGGTCCACGGCCCGCTCGCTCAGGCTGGGCATGGTGGCCTCAGACAGGGAACGCCAGGCTGAAATGTCGTCTCTGCGTAAAGCAATTGCTGCTCACGCAGAGGCGCACATGGATGCCCTGAGGGAGGAGTATGCTTCCCACAAATCCACTCTGGGTGTCCTTATGATGTCCCAGAGGCAGCGGGCAGAGGAGAGGTTTGCACAGCTTGAGCGTACCATCTCGGATGAGCTACAGGCTTGCCGGGAGGTGCAGCGGTTGTCCAGCCAGGCCTTGCAGGAGGAACTCCGTGTTACACGTGCTACCTTGCAAGAGGAATCACGTGTATCACGTGAGGTTCTGCATGCAGACCTACGTCACATCGCCACACAGAACCAGGCTCACCCGTCTGGCAGACTTGCTGCCGTCGAGGGGCAAGCTGTGGCTAGGCATGGCCAGGCTACTATGCCACATCCTCCTTTCCAGGATGAGCCAGACTCGGACGACCATCTATCTCCCACATAGGTCGGGCTGTGCAGGCGTTGAGCCCATGGAGGTTTTTTTTTGGCTCAGCATCATCGCATATGGGTGTTGAGCAGCACCCTGTACCCCCCCCTCCTGGGTGCCTCCCCTCCCCCCCGGGTCGTATGTGGCCATTTTTGATTTTTCTTTTAGTTTAGTTAGTTAAGTTTCTGTTTGATAGTTAGTTTAATTAGGTAATGTAGGTTTTTCATAGTTAGTGTAATTAGTTAATATAGTTTAAAATTGCTTGTCAATTGTGCTTTCATGTGACGGTGCAGTGCTTTGTGGCTTTTGAAAGCATCCACTGTCTGTTCCAGCTGGGCCCTTCAGGCTTGTCTTGTGTATGTGTTTGCTGCTTGGGGTCCTTGACTCACATATGCCACTCCTGCCTCCCTTATCCATGGGTTCGCAAGGATGGTTCGGTGTAACAGCCTATTACACAAGGGCTTTGGACTGTCATTTCTATGGCATTTCTGGTGCTGTATCCCCTCTTGGGGATGATTGCAGTGTTATTGACCACTGTTCTGCTTTTGCTAGATGGGGTGTTTCATGATTATTGTGTACATTCATTGCTATGCATTGTGTAGTATGTTTCTTATCTTTACTGTACACGTGCTTGTTGCAATTCATGCCGTAGATAGTGTGTTCCACACTTTGGATGTGAAAGACGGACTGATGGTGTGATTTCTGATGTATGTCTCTGACATGGTCCAGTAATGAGATGCCTGAAGAGACACACACAGATGACTTTAAAGCATTAATCATGTGTTTCATACCCTTTCTGCAGGGGGATGAGCCTCCAGACCACCTTTGCCAGCAGACATGGCCCATTGGACGTCTGGATTCTGGACACGTTTGGTGGTGCCCACATGCACATGTGTGCGCAAGCAGAGGCACAGGGATTGCAGACATACATCCTAGAACTGCTGACGTGTTCCAAGGAACTCCAGGCAAGGTGAGCAGCACAGGGGGGCCACAACACAGCAAACCTTCCACCAGGCCAGTTGCACATGCAGGCTTAGTAGCAGCACTGAGGGTGAGCTTGGATGAATATTGGTGTTGAAGCACACAATACAGCTCAGATGTGTTGGTGGACTGATGGCTGTTGATTGTAAGGTTGTCTGGGGCACCGGCAGGGGAAGTGGCACATACCCTCCGGTACACCAAGGTCCATTGAGGCACTTGTATCACCCATGTAGCCTTCCGAGACATGGAAAGGAGCAGCTCACAGGGACATACAGCAAGGGACATACTTGGGTGCAGTGCATTTCATTGCCATGTACATTTTGAAACATGCACTGCCTACTTTGTTTTGGTCATGGTGGAACACAACTTGTTCTGAAGTCATGCCTTGCTATATGGGTCTGTCTGCTTACCCAGGGAACATTGCATGTTGTGTGAATTGTGACACATTGGTGTTCCATTTGCCACGCAACCACCGGCGGCTGACTTACCGCATTGACTGTGTATGACCCATCACAGGGGTAATGTTACATATGGGTACGAAGCATCCACACCAGATTGTCTGTTTGTAGAGTAGTTTGTTGCTATGGGGCATATTTGGTGGTGTGTTTTTGTGTTATGGGCACGCACAGATTATGAACTGTGGCTCTCTTTGCAGCAATGAAGTGCTCCTGTAACTGGACCTGAGAGTGCACAGGCAGGAGGCCAGCACTCAAAACCAGAGCTAAGTGTCTTGTTGTTTTTCTTTCAAACCGCTCTGCATAGGCTTGCTGGGGGGTGCACTAATGCATGGATGAATGTGTAATTCAATTTGGTATGTTTTTTTTTCCCTAATCACCCGGAGTCCTATCCAATTCTAAACCCTGTACCCTCTACCCGGTGTTCCTGCTTCCCGTACCTATCCAACCAATGTTCCCTAACCCTCTTTCCCCTCTTTCCCCGCTGGGGTTGTGGATGCCTGTGTAAGCCCCAAGCTTGCAGGTGCCGAAACCCTAGAGGGGGTGGTTGATTCATGCCACTCCTAAGCCTGGACTCCAGGAGGCCCTGACAATGATGTACAAGTTTGTTAGGATTGTGTAAGTGTTCATGCAAGTAGTACATTTTCGTGCATTCCCTACTTTCACGTGTCATTCCTCCTCCCCTCTCCTGCCACTCATTCCAGTTATGCAGTGTGCCAACGCCTGTCCCGACTGCATATCCCTGACCCTCCTTCCCCACCAGGGTCTCAGAGGCCTGTGTGAGTTTGACCTTGCAGGCACCCGGCCACGGTGGGGGTGGTTTGTTCGTGCCACTCCTGCGCCTGTACACGGGAGCTGTGACAGTACACATCCGTTCGTGGTGGATCATTCTATGTTATGTACCACACATGGTTCACATCCTGTTGTGACATTGTTTTACGGTGCTACCTTGGTTGTTACATCATTGTGGTAGTACTTGACCTTTGTGAGGTACTGCTACTTCAAGTCATCTACTGGAGGCTGTTCTGGTTCGTTTTCTGCCTTGGATTTTGTGTTTTTGCAAATGAAGGTAGACTCTGAGGGTGCAGGCAACTTTTTACTCACAAGGTGGGAGATGGTGACGAAGGGGAAGGGTGATCCTGTGGCCAGGTGAAATTTAGGGTTGAATGCTCCATGACCCAGGTGCAGTTGTTCAGTGGGTCATGGTGATTTGTGAGGGAGGGGGGTGTTTTGTTGTTGATAGTTGCATTGCCCTGCAGTGTGATGGGAACCCTGACATTGTAATTGTGGTATCCTATGTACATGATGTGTTCTGCTGATCAATGCCTGTTCATATCTTGTGTTTACCTTTCAGGTGTGAGGGGATAGTTGTGGTTTGACATGCTGGGGTGTACACATGGTGAATTTTCACATGTGATGTGTAGAGGACACTGATGGTCACTTGATTGCACATGCATATGTTGAGTGCATGTCCTTACTGACCCACACACTCGCACTATGATGCACTACATGTACAACCACCCTTGGATATACACGTGCACACTCTGTTTGCCTTCTGGTGCCCACTGTGTCCCTGCAGCACTTGTTCTTTGACCAATTATGGATCCTGTACATGCCTAATTTGCTTTTTGATGTGGTTTGTCGCTTAGATGTGATGCTCAGGGTGTGCATCACACACAATAGCTGTTCACTGTGCTGTGCGCTGAGAAGTGTGTTGCAGGAGTTGGACACAGCACACAGAAGCTGCAGTGTTGATTTTGCAATGCACAATGTGCATGAGAACAGGCATTCATTGTTATGTTACGGCTACAACTTTTGTAATGCATTTGGGAATGACTTATTTTGGGTGGGTGGTTGTTGGTCAGTCATTTCATCTGATTCCATGTCAGGCATCATTGTCTGATGCCAATGTACATTTTTAACATGGCAATGTGTACCTTATTGGTACTGTGTTGGTGTATGGCTATTGCTTGCCATGTCATGTTGTGGTTTGGGAGGGTTTGAGTGACATAACAGTGATGGTCATGGCCTGTTTCGCAGGTGTGTGTGATTCACACCTTGCATGTCAGGGTCAGCCGCTTCTCGAAGCAACGAGCTGGGGGTAGATCTCTCTCCGCGGCAGGGGCCTCCCTCTGCAACAGCCTTCCTGACTCCCTGCCTTTCTACGGGTGTTCTGGGCATGTATATGTGCCTGCGGACTGAGGGGCGCGGTGTCATGATTGCCAAGAGCTGGTGTAGGCAGCGTGACTGCATGGCCTGTGAGACCCCCCCCCACTATGGCAGTAGTCCGCTGAAATGACCCAGTGGCCAAGAAATGCAGGACATTGAGCACCTTCTCCAAGGGGCTCAATGCTTGGGAGCAAAGGGTGGGGGATGTAAGGTCATCTTCCCACTCCCTGACCAGGTCTAGGATGATATGGGGTGGAAACCTATTTCTGCCGTAGACCTGGTTGTTAGGCATCCCAAAAAGGCTTGTCCGTGGTGCGAAAATGCGTGCCCTGGCTATTCTCCTCCTCCTGCGGTGTCCCACGATCAGTGCTGCGACAAATGGGGTATTCATCATAGCTGTATATACGTGTTTGTTGTTTGCGCGCACTTTTATACTGTGCGCGGGGACGCTTCCGCCTGCCTTTGTTTGGCGGACGCGTTGACGCCTATGTGCGTCTTTTGCAGTGTGCGTGTTTCCCGTATTCGAATCCATGAATACGGGTTGTTCGCGTGCATGTGGGCATTCTGTGTAGTTCCCTGCAGTACTTCCCCAGTTACGCCTTCTTTTTCACGCGTTATTCCCCATTCGCGTGTTACGCCCACTGTTCCGCCCACTTTGGTTGTGTGCGTCGCGCTATGTGCGCTTTTGCAGTGCGCGTAGCGCACGCCGTTTGGTGGAGTGTGTGCCCGCATGTGCCATGCAAGGATTTGGCGCACGGACAGCAGGAAACACGTGCAGCATCTTCCTTGAATTGCACGCATGCGCGTGCGCTGGGTTTCTCACGCTTGCGCCACCTTGCGCCTGCTTGCGCTGGGATTTTTGGCGCACGTTTGTTCCATGAATCGACCCCTAAGTTCCTTATTCATCAAAAAAGAAAGTAATATGTTGTATGTGGAGCACACCATATGATATATAGTGGAATATATTCATATTTTTATTAATTATATTGGACTACCCTGAAAATATATCTTTTAATATAGCAATATTATGAAATATTGAGTTACATGATTAAACACAAATGAGAGTAAAGTGCACATAACACAATAAATGAAAAGTATCCTATCAGAATATCATTCCAAATACATTTTAATAATTATTAACTGCTAACAGCAATCAGCATTTCAAATTATAATATATGACCATTTTGAAGAAAAAATAATTGGGTAAAATTGCTCTTAGTCAACTTTGTTAATAGCCATTCCATTTGCAGTATGATATGATATGATAGGTTATTTATAATGTGCTTAATACCCAGAGGTTTCTAAGTGCAGCCACGAGCATCGAACCTGTGGGGCTCCGTGTCATCTTGGTTCCAAGGCGAGCACGTTGCCCCTGAGCTATCCTCCCGGGATCTGTAACTATCTAGAATGCCCATCCAACTACCTCTACTTTGAAATAAATAGTGTAAATAACATGTGTTTCCTGATAGTGGTATACCAAGGCAGAAGAGGAGAAAGTGTATAATTGTTTCAATTGATCAGGGTCATGATGATCATTGGCAATCATTAGCATTTATCTATGCCCATTTCCCTAGTACAACAGGTGGTGGGAGGTTAAATTGCAGTTTTATCATTGAAATATGCTGTCAGATCTCTGATGGACACTAAAAATGTTAAACAAATTAGATTATGAAGACAGTCAATTTTGCATTTACAAACAAATCCAGAATAATGATTGTTCAAATTATTATTATTATTATTATTCAACATCAACATCACGCAATCGTTACCTCCCTCTGGACACACTCAATAATAGTCCCTATTTATAAAAAAGGGGACCGCTCTGTTCCGGCCAGCTATAGGCCCGTAGCGTTATTAGACGCACCCGGTAAAATCTTTGCTAGAATTGTTCTTAGGGACTTTAATTCCTGGACCCTTCGTAACAACCTAAGGGACCATTTTCAGACGGGTTTTGTTGCCGGTCTTGGAACTAGTCCCAATCTTCTAACACTTAACACTCTTAGATCCAAATATGCGGACAACAACCACGTGTTATACCTAGCATACATAGACTTCAAGGCAGCATTTGATTCCATCGATAGAGTAATCTTACAACAAAAACATATTTTTCATAAGTGTCCCATCTCACTTCTAACTCTAGTAATGCTGCTCCATACCAACACAATGGTACAGATCAGATTATCCATGGCAGGAAAAATTCTCATCCATTTTTTCAACTGAGAGAGGCCTCAAGCAGGGATGTATTCTTGTGTCCTCCATATTCAATTTTTTTCTGTTCAATCTTGGAATTAGTTTACGAGCCACTGATAGTGACTCCCCCAAATTTGGGTCCCACACCATAACTCATTTGGTTTATGCGGATGATCTGATCCTCATTTCACAGACGCCCTCCAGGCTACAAAAGTTATTGGATTGCTTGGCCACGTATGTCTCAATCAACAATCTCACAATCAACACCCATAAAACACAAACCATGATATGCAAGCCCCATGGTAAATCAAAGGCAAAGCGCCACTGTTGGCACCTACAAAACACCCTTCGTCCCAAGTTTCCTTCTACAAATATCTTGGGGTCATCATCCAGGCCTCCATCTCCTCACAGGAGTGGGAAGAGGACATACAATTGAAACGCTGTATGTTAATTACCCAGGCAAAAGTTTTAAAGAAGAAATATGGTAAATTCACGCTCAAACATATTCTTCTTTTTTACCAACAAAAGGTAATTCCCACCTTGTGCTATGGTTCGGAAACCATGCTGCTTATGAAACCCAGCTGGTGGCAAATTGTAGAGGCACGCTTTTGGAAACAGATTCTTCAGTTGCCAAAGTGTACGCCCCTACCGCTGATAAGGCACGAATTAGGAATTCCTTCCCTGAAATCACACAATGAATGGAGGATGTGTGCTTTATTTAGAAAATGTATATTAGGTCTTACATCTGACGGACTTCTCTGCATTTTAGCACATCTTCTAGCTCAGAATCATGCCTTCACCAAGTGTTGGTGTAATAGTGTTTTCCATATTCTAGCCGACGCTTCCATTACCCTAGACTTAATTATACAGAATCCGAGCCAAGCTAAAAAAATAAATATTTTTTTATGACTGGATAAAAACTCACAGTCTATGTTTGAAGTACAAGGATTTTGACACTTGTGTCTTTGCTATTAAAGCTTTGCACACAACGTAACTTTATCTCCTGAAATGTCCGAGTTCCCACATTAGACAACAGTTTCTCAGATTTTGCCTGAACCTGTGGCCAACCGCAGATTTGTTGGCAAAAAGAAATCTGATTCCAAAAGATCAGGCTCATTGTTGCTTTTGTCTAGACAAATCACAAAGAGAGACCCTGGAACATTGCATCTTATTTTGTCCAATGCTCAAAGGATAACCCACTTCACAAAATGCAGCATGAGTAAATATATTTTCATGTCAATGGACACCATTTGGTCCTATATAACCAATAACCCAGACTTGGGAATGAGAGTTGCGATTATTCATTATTTAAAGGCCATCTTTCCCAGAATTTATTCTGAAGGTTAAGTTTATGTATCTTAAGCTGATCACTTTTCAGTGCATTGCATTTAGTGACTTTATTAATATGCTATCGAGCTTTTATCAATCTTGTTCCAACTCTCCTAGTGAAATATGTATTTTAATTATTTTTGTAAATTGTATTGTTGTGTAAACTGTAAACAATTTTGTATTGCTTTATTTGTACATAGCAAAAGGAAAATAAATTTGAAAGGATGATGATATTATCCATATCAAATAAATAAAAAAAAGAACAGATAATAATAATAATAATAATAATAATAATAATAATAATTATTATTATTATTATTATTATTATTATTATTATTATTATTTTGTTGTTTGGCAAAAAATGCCTTTAACAAATAAAAAAAAACGAAATTGAAAAAAAAAAACATTATGAAATTTATTACATGATAATCTAGGTTATGGAAAAAAGAAATACCTTGATTAAAACCTGCTTAGAGTACCATCAACTCCATAAAATGTGGACACATTTTATATCCTTTTTTAACAATAATTAAAGTCCATAAAACCACAAATTTCAGCAGATAAAAAAATCCAATGCAAAAAATGTGTATAAAGTTCTGGCATTAACACCATCATTTAGCTGCAGGCAGTTTAAAAAACCTACTATAGCCTACACTGTTGATGTGGCTCTACCAGCCAAACACTCATTTCACAAATTCTCTTTGCCCACAGCAGTTTGGACGCTATTATATTTTCTAAAGTAGAATGTACGCTTCCCTGTTAATGCAGGGCACATAATCAACAAATGTTTGAGATCCTCCTCCAATTCTTGGAGGGCACAATTAGCCTCATTATAAGTTGGCCGGTGTGGTAATAAAGTGCTGGTATCAATCTATACTGTCACTTTACTGGACCGGCCAACTAGAAGACTAAGAGCTGGAGCTAAGGCAGGTGTTCTACCAGCAAAAAAAGCCATAATTACTGGTAATGACAGCAAATCCTATCATAGAGCCCTATGGGACTCCATGAATGAGTATTAACACTGTCACATAAACACTCGTAATCCAGCAGCAATGCCGACGGACTGAGTGCTGGAAATGGTAATAACATGTGTGGATCCACCGCCAGGATACCGGCAACCTTATAATGAGGCCCAATATCTGCAGTTAGAAGATTCTGCTGGATAATCATATCTTATCATTATTTGCTTGCTGCAATATAGATTCCAGTGAAATTTTAAAATGGACTTCTTAACTTGAGGATTTAGATAGATTTATACATATGGGGCTAGCATTATAAGCTTTTTATGATCCATAACCAGATGGTCTACAGATTTGTAGCCTTCCACTTTATCCAATATGTTGATCCAGTGACATTGATACAAGGTTAACATAACTTTTTCTGGATTCATTATCAAGTCATCAATTGCAATTTTCCATCTCTAATCATCTTGGGCAAATCCAAATATAGAGTCTCAGGGACAGGACTAATAATGTTCTTTTACAAATTTAGGAGTCCCCAATTGGCTTTAGGGAATTAATGCAAAGTTCATATTGGATTGCCACCAGCAGCACTGAGGTCTGGATGGTAAGCACACAAAGCCAATAATTGCCCTCCAATGTGAGTAAAATTTCCAACACCCCCAAGAAAGTGCATCTCAATGCCATATAAAATATTTGGGATAATCCTTCTCTCAAAAAACTTTAAACTGGGAATTATAGGAAATCTACTAAATTGGGCATCTAACCGGATCATCAGTATCCAATTTGAGATTTGTGTGGTTTGTGTGGTGTAGGAATGATATGGAAGCTGAGGTTGATGAAGCTATCAACCCTTTTCGAGAGGTTCATTTTGGACAGACCATTTGGAAGTCGACAGATGCATTTTTAAAATACAGTGCCTAACTTTTGTTTTACTAGAATTCATTGTTGGGGAGTGAGCAGTCACTAAAGTGTTAAAAGCAGTTAAAAGTTCCTTAAGGCCAATCTCAGTGCAATCAAATATTAAAAAGTCATCAGTGTGACTTAACAATGTGACTTTCAAGGTGTCAAGTTAAGGTAAGGCTAAAACTACGGGCGTAAGATAGTCTCTTATATCTAGCATATATAAATTAAAAAGACAGGGGACAAGAATACACCACTGTTTGACACTCCTGGAAGTTGATATCTTGATGGACAAGCCATCTCCAGTACTTAACCTAACCTGAACTACAGTTTGCTCATGTAGACCAATAATTAGTCACAGTAGTCCTTCGGGCAGGCCCATTCTGCTTACCGCATCAAAGGCAGCAGACAGGTCAATAGTGGCAATATGGATAGAGTTATATATCCTTGCCCAGGCCAAATATTGTAAATACTTCAATACTATCACATTTAAGATGGCATTCATTTGCCTGCCATTTTTGCAGTCATAGAGACTCAGTCTCACGTTACTCTAGATGACCAAGAATCAGGGCAGCAAAAACTTTACTGTCTGCATCCAATAAGGATATCTGTCATAAATTTTTGGGGTCACACCTTGGGTCCTTTTCATAGATTGGAACTATGCGTGCCGCCCACCATGATTCGGGTTGCATTAGTAAACACAAATGAAAAGCGAGCAAAGTGCACATACACAATAAATGAACATTATCCTATAAGAATATAATCCCAAATACGTTTTAATAGCTATTAACCGGTAACGACAATACACATTTCAAATTTTAATACATGAACAAGTTGAAGAAGAACATATTGGGAAAATGTGTCCTTAGTCAAGTTTGGGAATCGCCTATCCATTTGTAGTAACTAACTATAATGCCCAATCTACTACCTCTTCTGATAGCTATAGAAGTTAGAAAAACGACATTGATAAAAAGTACTATGAAATAAATAGTGGACCTTACATCAGTTTCCTGATAGTGGTATACCAAGGCAGAAAAGGAGAAAGTGCATCATTGTTTCAATTGATCAGGGACATGATGAACATCCAAATCATTAGCATTTATTTAAGCCTGTTTGTCTGGTAGAACAGTAGGCGGGAGGTTAAATTGCTGTTTTATCATTAAAATATGCTGTCATATCACTGCTGTCTACTATAAAATGTTAACCAAATTAGATTATGCAGACAAATCCTGAGTAATGATTTTCTTTATAAACATAAAGCATGATTGGTCAAAGAGGATTAATTGAAACAAAAACAAAAAAACATTGAACATAATTAACACCAGTTTCTCCTTGTCAAAAGAAGATGGGTATGCCCTGATAACCCCAAACTTTTTTTAAGGAAATCATTTTATATAGTGTGCAAGACAGAGCAATGCGCATAATCCCAAACAGTTGAGTTATATGTTGCCAAGGAACAAGCTTTAGCTTGTACTTATTTAAGGGCATTATGCCTTCACTGCAGACAAGCTGAGCGTAAATGGAGGGCTGCATATCATCAAGCAGCTAAAATAGCACTGTGTCAGGCTACAGCCATCTATTACATAGCAATTGTGAAGCACAACGCACCTTCAACACAAATCAAGTTCATTCATCCGATAATCGACCTAAGGAGCTCTTCTGCTTGGATTGTTCACTCTATACTTGTTATTTAATAGAGAAAGTGTCTATTATCTGTGAGAAAAATGGATTCTCTGAACTGGGGATTGAGGATCCTGTACTACAGCCAAACACAGGGGGGTCTGGGAATCTCTCTACCAGCACAAACACAGCCCAATGACATGTTCTTGGGTGAATAACCCTTGGGAGGGACTCTACCAAGTCTTTAGCTCACTGTCCCTTTCACAGAGAAGAAATATCCCCGCATATCAGTCTTTGTCCTGCCCAGGGGCAGTCCAGCACCGAACTGCTAGACAATTCTCCTCTGAACAAGAGTACCAACAGCAACTCCATACACGTGTTTCAGCCTTGTTGGGCATCATCAGTGAAGTGAAGCTCTGCCTCTCTAAGAACAGTGAGCAAGGGGTCCACGTTTGGATCGTCCTTGTAACTTAGGGTGGGACCCTAAGTTAATTTTTGCAAAACAAAGGGGGGTCTGGGAATCTCTCTACCAGCACGAACACAGTCAATGACCTGTTCTTGGGTGAATAACCCCTGGGAGAGACTCTACCAAGTCTTTAGCTCACTGTCCCTTTCACAGAGAAGAAATATCCCTGCATATCAGTCTTTGTCCTGCCCAGGGGCAGTCCAGCACCAAAATGCTAGGCAATTCTCCTCTGAACAAGAGTACCAACAGCAACTCCATACACATGTTTCAGCCTTGTTTGGCATCATCAGTGAAGTGAAACTGTGCCTCTCTAAGAACAGTGAGCAAGGGGTCCAAGTCTGGTTCGCCCTGGTAACTTAGGGTGAGACCCTAAGTTAATTTATGCAAAACAAAAGGGGGTCTGGGAATCTCTCTGCCAGCACAAACACAGCCCAATGACCTGGTCTTGGGTGAATAACCCCTGCGAGAGACTCTACCAAATACTACAGCCACCTGTGAGTGGCTTGCCACATTTGTGTTCTATTTTTCCACTTTTACTTCAGCAGATATTATTGCTCCCACTAACAGAATTAAATCTACCTCGCAATTGGATCCCTTAGCTATTATGAAAGAGAGTATGCCCGTTATTGCTTGGACCCATTTCACTGCTTCCTTTTTAATGAAGCTCCATCAGTCTCTAGTTTATCCTTTACTTAGTACCTTTCTTCGGGAGTCCATTTTTTTCAATGCTTTTCAGTCTGGAATTCGACCAGGGCTTGGTACAGAAAGAGTGCTGGTTTCAGTTGTTGATGATCTGGCAAGGCTTTATGATCAGGGCGTGTCGGAGCAGTGATTTAACTCAATCTGTCAGCTGCATTTGACACCATTGATTGTTCGGTCTTGCTTGATCACGTGGCAGGGGCTTAGTTTTGTCCTGGTTCAGTTCCTTTTTAACTGACCGGGCTCAATCACTGTCTCTTTCTTCTTTTTGTTCAGCACCAGTTCCCCTTACATGTGGGGTTACTCAGGGATCTGTAATCTCTCCAGTCCTGTTCAACTTTTATATCCAGTCTCTTGCAAAGCTCATCCAGTCCCACAGCTTCCTATTTTATTCCTATCCAGATGACACGCAGATCATTGTCTGCCTTGATCTTTATCAAACCGAGAATGCTTCTCGGCTGAGGTCCTGTTTGTAATCTGTGGGCATTTGGATGAGCACCAACTAGCGGAAGTTGAACAGAGATAACACAGAGGTGTTGGTAGTGGATCCCTACCCCAGCTGCTTCTCTCTGGACTCCATCCTTTCAGCCTCCCGCATTTTGGTCTATTCTGTCACCAGTTTTGTTGGTTAAGGATGTGAGTTTTAACGTCTGTGCCTCCTTATTGGCTGAAGCCCAAGTGAGTGCTGTTTCCCAAGCTGTCTTTATTTAAACACTTTGTAAAGTCCTCCCCTATTTACTATCTCATATATGAGCCACAGTGGATGCTTCGCTGGTCTTTGGCTCCCTACACAATTGTAATACTCTCTTCTTGGCTCAACCTGTCTATCTTATTAATCCTCTTCAAGTTCTGTAGAACATGGCTGCGAGGATAGCCACACAATCTCCATTTGAAGTTCATGTTTCCATGATCCTTTGGTCACTCCATTGATTCCCATGATCCAAGCAGATTCAAATGTAGTCTCTATCCATATTCCATTATGCTTTGCGTGGGGCAGGTACGGAATACCTCCAATCTAAGTTCCGCCTCTATATACCCTCTCGAGTTCTTTGCTCGCAGGATGCATGCCTCATCCAGATCCCGTGCTTTTGATTCTCTCAGATCAGGGGTTGTGCATTCTCAGCGGTGGCAGCTAGGCTGTGGAACCAGCTCCTGTACCCACTTAGGGTGACTGAGGATCACCTTCTTTTCAGACGCTCTTTAAAAACATATCTTTTCTAGGTGAGTTATGATCTGCTTCCCTGTTAGCTGTCCTGTGGGGGTTGTTTTTAGTGCCAGGTTGCCTTTTTGGTGTGTATATGCTTTAGAAATAAAGTTAACATAACATCTTTGTATAAATGAATCATTGGTACACAATTTTGCAAGCCAAAATGCTCTGCAAATTTTATGACAGCACCACTCAAATCTATTGTTAGAGCATGTATGCCATTTACATGTATTACACATTTTAATTATGAGATCTGCACTGCGAAATATATACAATCAAATATGTGTTCAAGCTCAACCCCACTCAAGTAAAATGTAGAGCACTGTTCTTTTTACTTCTATAATCATTATCTTGGATTTTCTAGTGGTAACTGATAAACCATGTGCAAACATGCATTTGGTTTATGTATTCAACAGAATCTTCAGAGCTCCGGACTTCATGCTATTAATAAACACTCATCAGTATAAGACAAACATAGTAGGTGTATTCTACACTTTGCTAAGAGAATTCATACATATATTAAAAAGAAAATGGACAAGGACACAGTCTTGAGTATTTTACAAGTAATGTGGAAAGTTGTCGTACATGCCCTGTGGAGCTGAAATATTACTGTGGAAGAATAAGCCTCATGAAGGACTTTCAATAGCAGTATGATTTTCTTCGGCCTTCCATTTGATGTTCATGTTGACATAGTCAAATAATCCATAAAGATTATTCGACTATGTCAAAAGATCCATAAATATGTGATTTCTTAAAATGGATGTATTCAATATAAGATGTCAATTGAGAATTTGATAACTAGTATCCATGCTCTCATGAGAACAAACAAAAAAGGAGTATCATCAAGGATATCATTGTTTTTCAGTGATTCTCAAATTTTATGAGTCTCACTACCGCAAACACTGCAGCTATTGCATGAGTAAGACAAATTGGTGTATAGGACATGGGTGGACATTTGAAATGTGAGTTGTTTAAAAAGTGAGGAAAATGACATTCTGATTCCATGAGAATAACTTTTGACCTGAAAAGTCAATGCTGTTGAAACGTCCTTCAAATTAAAAGAAACATAATCATCTAATACTGTCTGTTTCCCAGATTCGTTATGTATATAAAGTGGTACTTGACTAAATGCTATAGTATTTTTCTCAGCACTGTAAATAGCAAACAAAACAGCCGTCCGTTGCGCTGCTTCGACTTTATCACTGGATTTCGAATTTGAGGAACTTGCTAAACAGAAGGGGTTGGCCACCATTCTCCAAAACTGTTTCAAAGCCCTCTCAGCTTCAGCATGGGTTGGATTCCCCTCAGGCTGTAACTACAGACATCATCTCTTTGGTTTATATGTTGAGAGGATATATACCAAGCATGGTTGGCATTGTATCAACCATGTGAATTTGTTCTCCTGCACTTACCATATGGTCTCATAAAGAGTGGCTTAGTCAAAGTATATGCTGAGCTAAAAGAAAAGTTTATCTAAAGGGAGTCCTCATTTTCATTCAAACATGCCCTTACCTAAGTCTCTGCCATCACAATGACTTTCTTAAGATGTGATGATAAATCAAGAAGTTCCCACATTTCAAATTACACAAGTTTTTTGGTAATACAGGTATACAAGTATAGTTAATGGCAATTTAAGGAATCATTATGGCAAAGAAGACCATATTCATGGTAACATAATTAATTAATTAATTAATTAATGTATGCATTTACACAGCGCACCTAGCTCAAAAGCATCTAGGCGCCATCATGGTAATTTTTACATTGAGTTTAAGAATATGATTACAGGTTTACAGATCTTCACTACAAATAGTACATTGAATATAAAATGTACAAGATATATGTGGCAGATCATTACACAAATTCTTGCAGATTTATCTTTTTCAGTGTTGTTAGAAGTGTACCTTATAATAGGTGCCTGGTTGCAGTAGGCTGTTGCTGTGGGTCACCTGAAGAGGAGAGTTTTTAACTTTTTTCTAAATGACCCAAATTAAGCGTCATTTCTCAGGTGGGGTGGGGGCATTCCACAGTTTGGGCGCTATTACTTGAAAGCTGGATTCTCCTGCTTTCTGTCTCCTGAATCTAGGTATGCTGAGCAGGTTAGTATATGCAGTCAGGGTTGGTCTATTGGAGCTAACTTTGCAGTTGTGGTCACTAAGGTATTTGGGTGCCATCTTTGCAATACATTTGTGGGTCATCGTTAAGATTTTGAAGTTAATTCTGTCCTGGACAGGAAGCCAGTGAATGTTTCTTCTAAATGAAGAAATATGGTCATGTCTTGGGATATTTAATGCGGCTCTTATGGCATTGTTTTGCAATATTTTTAACTCTTTAATATTTCTAAAACTAGTTCCAGCGAAGAGAGAATTGCAGTAATCAATCCTAGAAGGTATCAGTGCTCTTGCCAGGGTAATAGTATTTGCAGGGGAGAGAAAAAGTTGGCTTGCTCTTATCCTTTTGTCTATGTATGTGGCCAAGGAGACCACAGCATTGATTTGTCGGTTTAACCTAAGCTCGGAGTCAATGTAGACTGCAAGGGTTCTTGTTTCGCTAGCTCCTGGGATAGTATTGCCATCGATAATGAACAATTTGTACTTTTGGGGGAGGTTATTGAGTTTCATTTTATTGCCGATTATGATAAGCTCTGTCATCATAAATGAGGCATAATTCATTCATTACTTGCCTTCCAGGCTTGGATTGCAGGGTACATTTTGTTTAGATTTTTTTAAATCAGTGTCGTTACATCGGGTAATTGGTATTAGAATCTGGGTATTGTCCGCATAATTGGTAGTATCACTCTCAATTCACCTTTGCCATTTGTTACAAACAAATGTAGGCCTGCCTGGGGTATCACACTTTAATCTACCATTGATTGAATAGATGTTTGTTTGTTTGTTTATCTTATTTATATAGCGCGCCTGAACCAGAGGTATCTGGGTGCTTTAGAATACAGTTACATGAATATGGCAGGCAGTTTGTACAGTACATATATAAAAGAAGTGGGTACAACAGGTGCATACAATACAATGGGAACAGCAGGTTGGCAAATGGTCAAGTACATACATAAGTGAAAAAAGGCCAGATGCATTGGATACACACATGTACCATGCTGTAGTTGTTTAGTTCTTGCTGAGTATCCATGAAATAACATTTCTCCTGAAGTTGTCGAAAACTTGTATGTCCCTGATGTCAGATGGGAGTGAGTTCCATAGTTGGGGTGATGTACCAGTCGAATATAGTCATGTGATTTACAACTTCCGTTTTATAGCTGGGCTTTAACATGTTAAAAATGTAATCACATTCTCCATTTCCTCATGTATGTCCACAGATATTTCATGAAGGTTGTTACTCAGTTTTTTTTAAAGAAAAAGGGGAATTTTGTACAGTGCAATGTTTTATTTAAGATTCAGTAATAATGGTATAATGAAATATATCTATTAGTTCCAAATGCTCTTTAGGATGAATGGAAGATAAACATTAATGACAAGTAACATCATTCCCCACTAAAGTTAATATAAGCTCTTAATATAGTGTTAACAGAATATTCCATTCATTTAAAGAATGTGAGGTCCAAGAAAAGGGAGACCCAGATACATAAAGCTCCAGAATTGCATCTATGTTAGTCAAAGTTATTAGATTGAAACAGAGTTGCAAATACATTTTTATAAGGTGGTTTGGTTGCCCATGTTTCCTGAAGAAAAATAATATAACCATGGAAAAATATTTTTAGCACTAAGGTTATCAATAGACTCCTCCCTATGGGCAATTTGGCATTGAGAGGATAAGGATGAGTTGTTGTGTGAGTACTTTAAATCAAGGGATTCATACCTGTTGGTACACTCCATCATAGTGCTAGTCGGAAGTCAAATCATTGACTTTTACTGCCTTACAATTGCACTCTGAAGAATGTAATCTCCTAGGTAATGTAAGTCAGAATTGTGGTGGGATTTTATGAGCCTTTATCTCATTGGAATTAAATAGATTCAATCATTTGCGCTGGGAGTGACCGAAAGCGACAAGATGATGTAATGCAAGATCTGAATCTCTTAAACCAAATCTTTTCTAAAAAGCCATGATGCTATTGGTTATAAATGAAGGTGATAATCACAGAACCACACAATCAATTGATGTTATTTTATTATGTGGTACCACCAAGTACCACCAAGTCAACCCGTTAGCAATTTCCTAGGAGCTACACATATATGGAACGAATTAGAGTTCAATCACTTCAGCAATTTGTTGTAAATTTAAGGTTTTCAAACCCAAAGTAGAATTGTTTAAGGATACATAAAGGGATCTCTATACATGATGAGAGTGTTTGGAGAGAGGATTCATGGTTTTTCAGCTAGTAATACAAGTGAATCAAATTAGCAGGAAGGAGGGATATCCGCTAGTAAAGCACTTAATTACTTTTTGCAAAGTCAACTGCTTTGCAGGAATAAGGATAGGACATCAAGATTTACAGAATGTATTTACGCTGATGGGGGTCACTATTACAGTGTGACCCTGCCATGAACAGACATTGAACCAAGAATGTGGCCATAGATGTTCTCTTTGCTCTGCTTTTTCTGTCTGAGAACAAGGTGCAGAAAGTGAGCTTCATTGATATTTACCAGACAGATTCAGATATGCCTTGGTGCATTGAATAACACGTTTTCCACAGATAGCATGTAGGCACAGGGACAATAGGACTTCTAGGCTTGCCTCTATGCTTATGTTTTCTCCCTGACTTCAGGTCATACAGTGTTGTGTAAAGACAAAATTGACTGAAGTACTTTCATGATAGTGAAACTGTTAAGTTACAGGATATCATATAGGATGTGTGATTACATCAAATCAAAGTTGAAGTCACTTAGATATTGAACTTAGCTTGCTTAAACTGACATTCCTGTTGTGACCTTCCCTGCAGCTCTCTGGCCGGCCTCTCTTGGCCCTCTTCCTGCTCCTACCTGCATGGCAAAAAACCTTGGGGTCATCTTCGACTCCACACTCTCTTTCTCTCCTCACATCTCTGACGTCTCTAAGAAGTCACACTACCAGCTACACCTACTCAGAGGTATCCTTCCTTTCCTCTCCTTCCCCCAGAAGCTCACTGTCTCTAGAGCCCTGGTTCTCTCAAAGCTGGACTACTGTAACAGCCTCTACCTAAATATGCCTGCCTCTACCCTCCGCCCTTTGCAACTCATCCAGAACAGGACTGCGAGACTTGTTCTTGGCCTCAAGCCCAGGGACCGTATCTCTCCAGGACTGAAATCGTTACACTGGCTCCCAGTGGCTGCGAGGATTAAGTTCAAAACCCTCTGCATTGTCCACAAGGCCTTCTGGGGCCTTGGGCCAAAATACCTTCAACTCTCTCTTCCTAAATATCTTCCTTCCTGAGCTCTTCGCTCCTCCGCCTCCAACTCCCTCAGGGTCAGCCGCTTCTCCAGGCAATGAGTTGGGGGTAGATCTCTCTCTGCAGCAGGAGCCTCCCTCTGGAACAGCCTTCCTGCCTCCCTGAAACATGAGGCGAACCATCTCCAGTTCCGGAAGCACCTCAAAACCTTTCTCTTTGCCTCCGCTTTCTCTCCCCCTCTCCCCTGCTAAAATCACTGAACCTGCACTAAATCTGCAACTGGCCCAGTCACTGATCTCGGTCCTTGGCCCAGCTCACTCTTCCCTGCACTTCCTCCCTGGCAACCCCTGCACTGCGGGACTGTCTCTGTATCCCTACAGCCCCTCCTCCCGGCACTTACCTTGCACTTGCCACTAGCTGGCCCTTATTATTTATATTGTATTCTACTAACCCTGTACTGCACTTTCCCATCATCCTTTCCCCGTGCACTTTTTTCCTTTCCCTTCTACCCTTGCACTTGCGCGATCTCAATTGCACTTGGCCTAGTAGGATCGTTGTCTGTCCCCCCTTGTTCTCCACCCCCCTCGCCTCGTCGCGCCTTGAAACACTTGTGTATAGGCGCGTTACAAATACCATATCATATCATAAATCCAGGAGCCTGGAGTTTAGGTTGTGTTAAGCCTATAATGGTAAACATGTTGTCACCAATGCTGAAGCACACACTTTACAGTGAACTGGTGAACTTGTAATTAAATTATGGGTGGCTCAGTGTTTATCTATGTTTGACTACTGTAGGGTAAATTAGCAGATATGCAGTACATATATGCAGTGTAGTGCAGTGTAGTGTGTTAATGATAACCATTTTAACATTACTAGCTGCTAACAATACTCATTGTAACAATTCTGGCATTACCAATTAGGTTAGGGGCCCGAAGGGGTTTTCTTAGGCCATAGGCCGTGTTGCAGGTTGCAGGTGAATGAACATTCACACTGCAATGTTAGTTTAGGAAATTAATGCAAAATTGAAAAGCTGAACAGCAGTGTGCCCTGCAGATGCTGTATTCAGTGTGCAGTGAGACAGGAGAATATGTCATGGAAAGAACAATTTCATTGTTCAGGCTATTCTAAGTCAAGAAGCAGAAAGGAAGTTTTGTTTCACATTCATACGGGTTTGGTGGTGTGTTGGACAAAATTGGTGTGCAGAGGTCATCATACAAAAGACCAGAAAAGGCTGGAAAGTTACACGGGATGTGTCTAAAAGGGAGATGGTGATTGACCAGAGAAATCATTAATGACGTCACTGTGTTATCTGAGAATGGGAGGAGAAACAGTAAAGAATCCATATGGAAATATAGGTAGCGGGGAGGCAAATGAAAGAGGGCTTTAAAGGTAAAGGAAGGAGATAAAAGGGTTTGAACATACAAAAAGCAATAATAGAGAGAGAATGCAAAGGAGAAAAACAAAAATTAAGGACATTGGATTGTGTTGCTGGCTGAGGTGTGACAGTTCATGCTGTTGGGAGACAAGTACTGCATAGGTAGGAGTCGAGATCTGGGCTGAGGACCAACATAACCCTGGAGCTGAAACCGTGGCTTGGAGAGGGAGATAGCAGCTGTGAAAAATAGGGAGTTTGGCAATGCAGGAAGAGGCTTCAGACACCAAGATCTTGGTGAGTATAGGTAATAAAAAGAGATAATTAATTAGGGTACCTCCTATTATAGTCTAATTAGTGAAGTGTCAACCTGAACACAAAAGAGCAAGAGCTCATTTGTTCTTGAGGTAGTGAAGGACAACTGGGTTTGCCCGTGCGTAAATTGTAACTTGTTGAGAAAGAGGGGAATATTACTTTGTCATGCAGGAGTGCTAAGATTTGCCAGGTAGCTATTTCTAACGCATACATGTCATTCTGACAGGTTTGCTAATGAATACTAGCTAGGTTGGCTCAAGGGGAAGAGAAATCACTGTTCCGGGCTGGGGGTTGTCGATGAAATTTAAAAGTATGCCAATAAATGCTGAATATAATTGTAATGATGAATCATGAAAGCTGTGTTTCTGCAAAGCTGTGTTTATATTTGTTTTTCCTTTTTTTTTTTAAGGTTCTTCTACATGTGTGCCCAGGTGTGATAAGTAGTTCTTTAAGTGTTAGCTGTTTCTGATGAAACAAAATATAACACAAATACCACAAAACAAAAGAGTGTTGTGTTTATCATTGCCTCCACATTTATTTTGGTTTCTGAAAAAGGTGTGAGAGTGTTTGTTTACTGATTAGCATGATGCCAAGGTTTGTAGATGTGCTGCATGGAATGCTACCAAGTCTTGCTGATATTTAGCCAAGCACCCCAGTATATAAGTGTAGCAACAAAAAGGTGGCAATACATAATTCTTACATTACAAAGAGATGACCATGAACTGTTTTTACACTACCTTTGACTTGATCTTGGGCTACTGTCAGATTGCTATGACACAATGGCCCTCATTCTGACTCAGGCGTTAAGGGGTTTACGGCACCGTAAACGGCGCCGACCCTTAACGCCTGATTACAAGGTTCCCTTTGCGGGATGGCTTTTAACGGCTGCTTTTTTGCAGCCGATAAAATCCATGCCGCAAAGGGACCTTGGCGATAATTACGGCACCGTAATTTATGGTGCCGTAATTATCGCCTTTCCCCATTCCCATTATGCCCTATGGGGCGAAAATGGGAATGGGGAAGGGTAAAATGGGAAATGGGGATTTACCGCCCCACTCACCTTGGAATGGGGCAGTAAATCCGCCAACCACCATGGCGTAAACGTAGTTTATGCCATGGTGGTAAGGGTACGACCCAGGCGGTAACTTACCGCCTGGGTCGTAATGAGGGCCAATGTGCAAAGAAGGTTTATGTGATTTCAGGGTATCTCTTTTTGAACTTAAGAATGCACCTGCCACTTCCCCTCAAAGGATAGTGGGGTATGCTGATACAGGACTGTGAAGTTTTCTGTATTTCCTGGATACAAGAAATATATGTCTTCAACTCTGTTTAAAAAGTTATTTTGAACCTTCTCAAAATAGTGTCACCTGCTCCTCAGAAATAGCAACTCAAAATTAGGGCTTCAAAGTCCCAGGTGGGGATGAGATCTGTATTAGGCCAAAGTTGGAGGGTGTAAGATTTAGTCTTTCCAAATACTGCTCAATATTCTACTTGAATGACAGCTGCCCACTACCCAGACCCAGGTGAGAACTTTCCTTGACCTCACTGGGTACTACAGTAACTTGATTGCTGTGTATGGGACCATTGCAGTACACTCACTGCCACCAGTCCTCCTAGGTAAGGTTTTTTAATCAGGACGTGTCAGCAGTAGTTTTAAGGGTTGCCATATGCCATACAAAGAGCACCAGTGCTAAGGGTTTGGGGACATAATTAGCTATTCATTGTTCAAACACATGGACCTGACACAGGGATATACAAAGTGTGATCACAAGTGGATGAGAAAAAAAAGGAGCAGCATCCATTGATAACCAACTCATAGACAGGAAAACAAAATGACAACGGTTGAGAAAGAATACAAAGCTCATTTTGAGGTGTGGTATTTTTGCTGGCAGACCACCAGAGTAATTCAAGGGCAGGAATAAAATAATATCCTCTTTTCTAAACAAAAATGTTTTATTAAGAATTCTGGTTTATATAAACCTTTATCTATTCAAAATAAGTTATAAAAATTGCCCATTGAATGGTCCAGTTAAAAGTGCTGGCCAAGCTAGCAAAAAGACTCAGTCATAGGGTTAGAAGAAGAGGAGTGCCCCTTAAAGTCAGTAGTTTACACGGGAAAGACAACTTTCAAAACGTTTAGCAGAGCCAAGGTCAGTTTGAGGTTTTCCCAAGCACATGGAGTTCCACCAGTCGTTGATAGTGTACGGTTCTTTTTCCATTATCATTGCGGCCAGATAAATTGGTCTTTGCCGTATCAAGCCTGTACATGATAGAGCTATGTATTTCAAAGTTTATTCTGGTTCTTTCTGATTGCATTATCTGTAGTTACGCTCTACCAGAGGTTTTGCATACACTTTTATGGATTGTTTCATAGGGAAGCAGTTCAAATGGAACTTCATAAATTGATTTCTGTGTGTTAAGCCTGGGAATTTCATTAAGGAACCCAGAGGTTTGTTGTATGCTCTTAGTTCAATGATTGAGTTCTGGTGTAGCTTATTATTGCGTCGTGCTTGTTCTGTCTGTGACCAGCCTTGCTGCCATACTTTTTTCTTGGCTAGAGACAGATTATTCGCCAATGTTTCCTCTGTGATTCCCAGTTGATTTATGATTTCTTTGATTCTGTTCTTCCAGTAATCCAGGGGGAAGTCACTGGTTATATCGAGAGTAATTAGTATTTGATATGGACATGGGTTTTTGGCATGATGCATTTCCTACATAAGGCTAGGGTTTTCCACACTACTATTGCGTGGATGGAGATTACAGCCAGTTCATGTCTTATTGCTGCCGGAGAGACCCTTCTTGGAATCTGTAGGACTCGTCTCCAGAATAAGCCCTCAAGAGTAGCCCAGTTTCTCCAAGGAAATGAAAAGGAAGTTTCCGCCCCGTAAGTAAGTATCATGATCACTTTCATTTTATACAACTCCAAGACTGGTTGGTTTGAAAATGTGGAATATTGTTTGTGGATAACCCTGGCCTGAGCTGCGGCTGCTTTCACCCTAGTCCTTAGCTCTAGTTGCCTGGGCTTGTCCTCTATGCTTGAGATTAGTGATGCACCCAAATAAGTTGTCTCGTTCACAATTGGCAGTTCAATCTGATTTAAAATGCATTTGAAAGTGCATCTGATTTTTCCCCTCATTTGTCTTAAGATCAACATGTTAGACTTTCCCTTGTGGATCTGTAGTTAATTTTCAGCAACATATTGTTGCAAGCTGGCCAGTATTCTCTGTAAGACTATCAGTGTCTGGCCCATAAGGACCATGTCATCAGCGTACAGGGACCAGGCCAGGGGTTGGCCATTCACTTCTGGTGGAAATTAGTGTGTGTTGTTCAATATTTCGTGGACGTCTGAGAGAAATCAGTTAAAAAGTGTCCGCGCAATGGGGCACCCCTGTTTCAGACCTCTTGATGTTGGAATTTCCCTGGATAGTAGGCCCTCTGAGTTTAGTCTTATCTGCACTATTGGTGAAGATATAGTGCCTTGATTTCCAATTTGGACCAAAGAGTATGTCTTTCAATACTGTCAAATGCTTTTCTTGGGTCGATGAAGGACGGATATGTTATTGTGCCTTTTGTTGATGGCCTTTATTTTTAGTAGGTTAATCAGAAATAAGTTAAGATCTATTCCGACACTTTTAACAAAACCTGTTTGTCTATGGTCCCATCTTTTGGTCTGAGTTTCCCATGGCTGAAGGTGTTTCAGTATCATTGCTGCAAGCAGCTTTCCTAAGACGTCTAGAAGAGCAATTGGTTAGTAGTTGTCTGGATCCGCTCTGTTGCCTTTCTTTAAAAATGGAATCACAATAGCTATTTTCCATGAGCATGGTATCTCCCCTCTCCTTAGAATATTGACAAATGTTTTTGAGATTTAAGGGATCCAAGCTATAGGATTAGATTTAATCGATCTATATGTCAAGCCATCTGGGCCTGGAACAGTGCAAAACCTAGCCCGATGTATTAAAATTTCTAAGTCAAGGTCGTCGAAAGGGATCTTCCATCCTCCTTCGGTGAATTGTACGGGTAGTTTTTCAATCATGTCTCCACACCCAAACAGCTTCAGGTAAAATCGCACCCAATTTTCTTCCATTACTGCATTTCACAGCCGGGCGGCCTGGGACATTGATCTTAAATTTAGAATATGCAATATTTCTTTAGTGCTCTTTGACACCACAGCTTAGAGCATGGATTCTGCATCTGCTTTAGTCATTTGTGAAAATTGGCCAGTTGTTCCATTGCTGCTTCCTTATCCTCAAGGCTTCCCAAGGGCAATCTGGTTTTAGGCATCAAAGTTCCTATGCAAACTGGAATATACATAAATCCTAAGGACAAATCAGGACCACATAAATATGCATCCAAAAGGCAGTCCATTGGGTTAGGCACTTATGTGTTTCCTTGCTTCCTGATTCGCTCATCCTTGAAAATCCAAATGCATTAAAAGATGTATGATTAATTTATTAAATGAAGTGAGATAAACCAAAGGTACTCAAACATTCCATTAGCCTGCATGAGCTTGATTCCACATTTAAGAATAAGATGGGAACATGGATGGGAATAGCAATGGCACTATAGATGGACATTTCTTTTCATTAGATCCCTGGAAAGATTCAGGTCAGGATTATCTTTCAGTATTTGTAATCTGGAGAGCGGGCATGAAGATTCAATTCCTAAACTGAACCTCTGGCAAGTTGCCCTTGATTGTATTGCATGCGTTTGACTTGTTAGCCTAATTTATTTCTCAATGATACTGCAACAAAGGTTTTTTCAGTTAATCAGTGATGCAAATCCTAGTACCTCTAGTATCTAAATCTTATGATGTCCCAAAGGCACTTTGTTCATTGTGTTCATCTCCTTACTAAGTAGGGTGCGTTGGATCCGGGTTATTATGTATAATTATACTGAGATACAGCCTCCAGTACCTTGGGGTGTCCAAGCAGTGAACCCTCTACGTAAAAGCCAGTCCTGAGCCCAGAATTCTATTGTTGTATCCTGTGATTGAGTAGGATTTTGATTTTGTGATATCCTGTTATGGCTTCTGTGATGAATCAAGGGAAGTTGTCCCTTCTCTGCAAGATGGATCCTCACCCCTGTGAGGCTAGGGAGTTGAGCCCACTCCACAATACCCTCCCCAGGGGTAGAGGCAAGTGCAACCTCACCGGGAGAGACTCTCCCTTAGGAAACAATGACTCGCACTCCTCTGAAGAACTCCCTAAACCAATTCACATGATAACATATGATACTACCTAATAATAGCAAAGGGGTCTGTGTACAGCAAAGAAGTACTGAGATGCTGTGATGGAGAACAAGAACCGCAGGAAGAGGAGTACAGTGATGAAACCAAAACAACCCTGCAGAAGAACAAAGGAGAAGGTTCCAAGCCAATACGGTTCTCAGAAACATTCCCTGGAACAGTGAAGAAAATGGAGAGGACAAGATGATTGGGAGGCCAATACTCGTACCAGTATAAGTGAAGAACACTTGAAACAAAAGCTAATGAGCTGCATTAATGTGAGAAAGAGAATCACAGAAGACCCTGAAAGGGAAACCAATAATGCTTTGGTTGGGGATCACTACTCTGGGAACAGGGTAAACTTTTCCATTATTCAATAAAGAGAGAGCTGAAATGTATTAATGTGAGAAAGAGAATCACAGAAGACACTGGGAGGGAGACCAATAGTGCTTGGGGATCACTACCCTGGGAAGAGGGGAAACAATCCCATTAGTCAACAAGGGGAGAGTTGATCTGTATTCATTTGAAAATAGTATCACGGAAGACCCTAAGAGGGAAACCAATAATGCTTGGGGATCATTCTTCTCAGAAGAGGGTACACTATCCCAATATTCAATAAGGAAGGTGTGGCATATAGCCGATAAAAAGCATTGTGAATTGAAAGACAGAGAAGCCCCTGACGATAAATGATGTGTGTGTGTTTTATTTGGTCACCCCTCCATTCTCCTCTCCCTTTGTCAAGGTGCAGGGTGTGGTAAGGAGCAGCCAGGACTCTGGGGTAGGCCCCAAGCACAGAACAACAGGAAAGGGAAAAAGACAAGGCAAAAGGAACAGACTCCAGCCTTATCGGAGGCTTCTTTGTCCTTTTTGCAGGAAAAAGGACGTGCAAACTACAAGTCCCAGCAGCCTACGGGCCGGGAACTACTTTTTTCCTCCCACGTCAGGAGGGGCACGCGCACACGCATGCGTGCAAACAAAGGCACGGGGCTTGTGCTTAAGCACCCGACCAGAGCAGACCCATCTTCCGGAGCTCCTGCCGAGGGGATTCACACGAGGGGCCACGATCCAAGGAAGAAGCATTCTGGCCCCTTGCTCATGCAAGATAAGTACCGCAAGAGCTTTGGGGAATAATCTGTGCTGGGATTCTAACACGCTGCAACAGGGAGGTAGCGCAGAGACATGAGGGAAGCATTTGCGCTCCAAGTCCACAGAGGGGAACGCACAGGGGGCACAACCCAGCCAAGTCACGTCCCCTGCTGGTGGCAAAGCTAAGTGTTTCACAGCGTTTTGCTGCATTAAAGACAGCGTCTTTTCCCCCATGTTGCATGAAAACTAATACGAACAGCACTTTCTAACAATAGCCACCTCAGCCACGTGCGGCAAACTTTGGCAGCACAGTGTGCTCTTTTTGTTGCAAGCCACGCGCTGCAAACTTTGGCAGCACGTAGTGCTTTCTGGTTTTAAGCCATGTGCGGCAAAACTTTGGCAACACGATGGGTTTTCTCATTTCTTAGCCAAGTGCAGCAAACTTGGACCACATGTTCTGACTACCAATAATTAGCCACATGCAGCAGATACAGCTCCACATCTTTTGTTTGGCATAACAGGCTGCATGAGCAGATTAACATTACTGGTGCATGTGTCTGCACTATTCAATCCCTGGGGTGGGGTGTCACCAGTCTATATGCCAGTTCTCCTGTACTTACCATGTGTGAATCAAACACATATCATTAATGCTAAAACTCTCTTTGCAGCATTTGAACTGCTCCGAGCACCGGACCTGAGAGTGCGCAAGCAGGAGGCCAGCACTCACCCCCAGAGCTAAGTGCCTCTTTTGTATCAAAGGTTGTGTGTAACCACTGTGTGTGTATTTGGGGTAATAGTGTGCATGTACTGTTATTATGTCACCCCTATGTTCCCTTGCCTGTTCACATTCCCTTTCCTAACCCTCATTCCGGTTACCCTCAGTTTGATACCTATCCAAACATCGGGATCCTAACCCTCTTTCCCTGCTGGGATCTCGGAGGCCTGCGTAAGCTTTGTCTTGCCGGCGCCCAGACCATAGAGGGGTGGTTGGTTTGTGCCACTCCTGCGCCTGGACTTCAAAGCTGTGACACTCTGTCCCCTCTCCACCCACCCACCTCCCATCCCGCCCAGCACCTCCCATTGGCCCGTTGGGCCCTCATAAGGAGCCCTCCCTGAGCAGCCCTCTGCCCAGCAAACCCTGCGGCTAGGGGCCCCTAGGCAAAGGGCGGCTCCCCTTTAGGCGGCTCCTGGTGTCTGCAGGTGTCTGCAGGGGATGCCAGTTGCCAGTCAACTTCCTGGGCAGTCCTGCAGACCCCCGTGCTACACCTTCCTCCTAGCAAACTCACTACTTAGTTGTGTTTTGTGGTTTTATATCGCCTGTTTTTAAAATTGCAGTGTGTCAGTATTTCTATTTGCATTGTGAAACCTAGGCCTTTTTCCCTCTTTTCAGGATTCTCAAACCTAGGTGTATTTTTCGCTTGTTTTTAAAATTTGCATTGATAGTTCCTACATTTTGAGTATCGTCTTCCTCTCCAATTGTTTCAACTGTCTTGCCTCTCGCAGTCTCGTCTGCTTGCACCCTGCCCTGTGTCCTTCCCTAGCGTTCTCCCATCCCCTCTCCCCACCCTCTCTCTCCTCTCCCCTTCTACTCTATGGTGCTTTCAGTCTCGCCTATCTTTTCTAACTGCTTCTCTATTGACTATCCTGCCCTCCTCACTAAATCTGTTAGGAAGAAGTTTAAAAAGGACATCCTGGTCTCCAACCCAGGCCTCCCTATCGCTGACACCTATACCAGTGTCTCTTCCAGGGAAACTTTCACAGACATTCTCTTTGTCGTTCCCTCTACTGACTCATGGACCCTACATATGGTCTCTGGGCTCTCTCCTTTCTCTTCTTCTCCCATTAATGGTTGCACCCGGTGGGATGCCCTCCTGGCATCCTTCCACTCCTCTAAGGTCATCATTAATGTCTATGTGAATGGCACCATCCTGATCCAAGATCCTCAGGCCAACCTTCACCTCTTCGATAGACGCTTCCCACTCCTCATCAATTTCTTTTCTTCTCCTGCTGTCCCCTCTCCTTCCTACATGGCAGCCTTGCCTATACTTCTGCCTCCTCCTCGGCTACCTTGCCCTCTTCTTCCCTCTCTGCCCCGCCTCATACTCCCCCTTCTGCCTCCCTCTCGGCTACTTGCCCTCTTTGCCTCCCCTCAGGCTCCTTTTACACCTCCGCAGAGCGTACCTTTGATTTGTACCCCTCCCCGGAAGTCCTTCAAGGATGGCAACCTTCTCCATATTGCCACTCTTAACTCTCACTCAGCAGTCAAACGCTCCTGCGACATCTGCGCCTTCTGGAGGTACTGGACCTCAATATCCTTGATCTCACCGAGACATGATTCACGGTCAGCTCTGTCACTGGCTTTGACTTGCTCCTCCCTGACCGCTACAAGATCCTCTCCACACCCAGGCCCAACTGCTCCAGTGGGGGTGTAGCCCTCATTTTCCCCGAATGGACTCCTGCCTCTGTCATTCCCATGCAGGCCTACTCCTTCTTTGAATGCCTCGTCTGCAGGCTCTCTCTCTCCCCTAGCCATTCCCTTACTGTGGCTACTATCTATCGGCCACCTGATCAGTTCTCCTCCTTCCTCTCTGAGTGGGCAGTCCTCTTCTCCTCTTCTCCTCACTCCTGATCTCGACCTCTCAACTCCTCCTTCTTGGAGACTTTAACATCCACCTGGATGCCTCCTGTCCTTCCTCTGGACTCTTTTGCAACCTCTGCAACTCTCTCTCACTCTCTATTCTCCCCTCTAGCCCAACTCACTCTGTAGGGCACACTCTGGATGTTCTGATCTCCCGAGACCTTCCCCTTTCTACCCCTCTCACCACTCCTCTCTTCTGGAGTGATCACTTTCTCCTTTCCTCCCATCTCCCCCTCTCTACCCCTCAGGCTAAGCTACTACCATCATTGCCACCCACCTTCTTGGCCATCTGACCCATGAAGTTTGTTTCAGTTGAGGCTTTTCTTGAGCCTGATCTCCTTAAGTTCCAGAAACTCCACAAGACTTTCCTCTTCTCCTCTTCTTTCTCTCTCCCTCTACCCTGCTAACCCATCTCTCTGCTCTTTCCCTCTCTCAGTCCTTTTTCCGTACAGCTTGCTGACTGGTCGCTTGGTGTATGTCAGAGTTTCAAAGGTCCCTGGCACCCCCGCCAGTCCTCTCACACCCGCCTCTGGGCCCTGCACTCACGTCATCACTGTACTTGAACAATGAACCAAGAGAGTGGCATCTCTCTGCACATACCCCAGTCTCCACTGACTGGGTGCACTTGGACCCCCCCCAAGGACTTGTCTCCCCTCCAACTCCTCCTCCCTATAACTATCTGTGCACTTTCGTGATCCGAATGAACCATGCCAAAGATCATCTGTCTGTTCCCCCTTGTCTTGGTTGTCTGCATGGTGGTGCCTTAATGCACTTGGAAAAACTGCAGAATCGTCGTCAGGCTTATTTGCCGTTATCTCCACTGTTAATTGTATTATATGCACTTACTCTGCCTGTGCAGACTATTATTATTATTTCAGAAATTCAAGGGCTCTGAGCGACTGTTGTTTTTCACCTTGTTCCCCCCCTCCATGAGCGGTTTGAAACATGTGCCTTGTGTATAGGCGCTTTACAGATAAACATTAGCATACCATGCCATACCATATTAACCAGAGAAAGAAAGACAACAATTGCAAGAAGCAATCATCAGGAAAAGGGAGTCATTCTCCTGACCTTAGTTTGTTTAGAATTGTGGTAGGTTCAGTTAGGGCTAGTTTTAGACAGCTGACTTCTTCCTTTTGGACATTCACTGATGGCTGACAAGCATCTTAGTTAGTAAAATAGGTAGGGGACACCCTGTAGTCATGTGGAAACATAGGCTTTATTCTTAGTCTTTCATAAACACAGGTTGGAAATGACCTGAGATTGTCAGCGCCCTTCTTCAACCCGCCACACTTCTGAGAGCAAAGGCAGCAGAAAAATAACCAAATACGACCATACACTTGAAAGCTGTCTATATTGTAATTATTTATTTATGTATTTATATACAGGAATGAACAATGGTCATTTAACCGAAAAAGAACATACAATAGATAAAAAGTTAAATTTGACTGGAAGCAATGGTCTTCTTACAATGAGGTTAGTTTGAATGACATTCTGACCAGGTTGTAGTTGGGGGGTAGGAAATGGAACAGTCACCGGAGACAATACATGGGTTGACTTACGAAGATTAGGGACAATCAGCATTAGACATTTTTAAGTGCAGGTGGGTGGTACAGCCATCTGTGTTAGGAATGCGATCATGATGGATGAAGTGCTAGAGTGGAGGCAGAGAAAGTGAGGGACACTTTTATTAGTTTGGACTGTTTTTTTAATGTCCCGGAGGAAGGATTTCAGTGGAGCAACAAGAGTGAAAGTGTAGAAAAGCGAGGTAGCACAGGGAGGGTGAAGTGCCACAAGTGTAGTTGAGGAGGCAGAGCAGAGATAATGAAAAGGCTCATAGAGGTGGATAGAGCAGGATAGTTACAGTGGAAGGTTACTGTGGTGGCTAACAATAGATATATTTGTGAACCAGGAGAAGACATTTAAATCTGGCCCTGTTTTGCATTGTCAGCCATCCAGTTTGTTTACGGTACAAGGAAGTAGGTGAGAAGTGAGGGAATTCAAAGAGATTCCTCGTGGCAAAGGTAATGATGCTGTCGAGAGGACAGAAAGGAGTGTAGAGGTGGAGCCAAATACGCCCACTCAAAGCTCCGTCCCCATGATGCCTATATGTTGGGAGCCACAGTGTGAGACACGTGCAGTACCAGTGAGAGTACCTATATTAAAAAGAATACTGGAAGTAAGATACCCATTGAGAAAGCCATATATGCACTCCCGACAATATGATGGCCATTTGAATGAAATCCCAGAAGAAGTGTGAAAATCGAGCAGAAGAAAAGATGTATGACGTCATGTGAAGCAGAGCTGACGCATCCAGAAAAGAGGCTGAAGAATGTAAGCATTCTATTAGAGCTAAGGAGAAGGTGTTAAAGATGAGCAACATTTCGGGCTCAAGTTGAAGATGCTCATGCTACAGAAATGATGAAGAAAACGTCAAGTCCTTTTTCAATTGTACAGACGCAGTAATGCAAGTAGACAAAGTATTCTTAAAGGCTGGCTACGTAGTGAATAGATTGCGGTGATGCACCAACGTACATGCATAAGAATGTATAGACTATGGATGTTCCAAAGCGCACTTTATCAGAGTTTGCCGTGAGTAAAAAGACAGCGTTTTTCAGTGTCGAGCAGTTGGAAAAAGACTTAATACCAGAGGTAGATTCAAGAAGCACCAGGAAGTGAAGGCCACAGTGAGCTTGGATGTTCATGCAGTAGCTACAAAACGTGTGAAAAGAACAAACCCTGTTTGAGGTGAGGAGCAAGAACGTTGCAGATGTCAGAGGTTCATCATTTAATAGTATTTCAAATACCAAAAAGCTCAGAAATATGGTCTCTAGTCAAGTGGATAGATGGACATAGATAGTGATTGAGCTGTATCAAAACCAAAAGACAAAGTATGCCTCTACTCCCTTTTATTCTCAGACACAGAGAACATTTCCAAGGACACTGTTCAAAGGACTAATTGAATGGCAGACTGCAAGAGAGATGATAGATGATAGGCAAATGAGTTGGAAAGCTATGGTTATGACTAGCCTACCAGCACCTGGTTGCCTGCCTGCGTGCTGCTAGCATGTGTGGAACAGTACAGAGGGGTGCAAGGGTGCCAACCAATTGTAGGGGGACACATAATAGAGAGCCCTATAATTTGTATGACCAATGGGATGTAGTGTTTTTAATGATGTACGTAGTGACTTGCACTAGAGGAGGGCTTAGTTGTCCCATCTGATGTTAGAGACCCAATCACCTTCCCAACAAGTATGGAACATATACACAGATGTTCCTGTTGAGCCAATCACTTTCCCAAGTAGGTTTTTTTTAGTTTTCCACGTAGATTGACGCCAGTGATGATGAGTTTTTACAATAAATGTTGTATTTGTTATGAAATTCGTTGAGTGAGCAGATCAAGCAGATCGAGCGGATGCTCGTTGATGTTCGGTGTAACTCCCTGTTTTAGATAATTGATATTAAAACAGACGTACTTTGCCAACTTCCTGAGTCAGTCTGTTTATTGATGTTTGAGTATATTCCGCATCTGCATCCATCTCAAAGTATTGCTACCTCGTTTTAAAGGGCCTAGTGTTGGGCAAACTGGTTCACGATGCTGGCACAAAGGTCCAGTTTAGGCAAGAGTGTTTAAGAGATACTTGCCTGTGTTCAAAGGAAGAAGGTGCCTGATGTTCCTAATATTTAGGAGGTTGAAGCGAGTCGCCATTGCAGTTTTGGAGATGAAAGTAGAGTAGTTGTGAGAAGGGTTATAAGTGACAGCAGGGATCTAGCTGAATAATAGCTTGCAATAATTGCGGAAGCTTGCAGGAGAGTCACACGCTCCCGATTTTGCTGAAGGGAGCAGGAGAGATTCAGTGCAGTGGGTAACACACAAATCAGGGTCCAACTCTGGATTCAAGTTGATGAGACATGTGCTAATGTGTGACACATGTGAGGAAGATTGGGAGGTGTCAGGAATTCTTTAAGGCCGCTTGTTAGATAGTCACAGTCAACTCATTTTGTTTGGGTTACAGAATATATTAGGGATGGCAGCAAAAGGCACACATAAGAGTTCCCATCTCTTGAATTAAGTGGACAGGGCTTGTGCCATTCAGCGCCACCTGAAAGCTATAGTCGCTGGAGCTGGCAATCCTTAAGGGCAGTTTGTGGGAGAGGCGTGAACATCTGATCTTGCTGGGAGGGAGCAGTGGGGATTCAGGTTGGTGGGTGACACACCAGTTATTGTCTGTGTCTTGAAGCAAATGGACCAAGCAGGCACTATCCGGTGACGCCTGAGAGGAGGAGTCGGAGTAAATGGGAATCCTTGGATGCAACTGTAACTTTTGAGAGAGTCACACTTTCCTATTTATTCTGCTAGGGAGCAGAAGAGATTCGGGGCAGTGTGTGAAATAACAGTTATTGTCCATTTTTTGAAGCAAGTGGAAGAGAAACGTGCCATTAGGTGACACCTGGGAGAGAGCAGGAAGAGATGTGAATCCCTGAGGGCAGATTGTGAAAGAGTCATAGTCACCTAATTTTGCAGGGAGGGATAAGCAGTTATTCAGGGTGGCAGTGGGTGACACACAGATGTACACATACCAAGCAACATGTCAGTACCAAAACAAGTGGGAGGCAGGAGAGGAACAACAGACTTCTTGAACTGCAGGAGCAGACTATAAATTCCTAGCCTTCCCCCATCTACTTTGTTAGGCAGTAATGCTGATGATACAGATGATTATCTAGGCAAAGATTATGCTCCAAAAGAGCACACAGGAGAAACAGCACTGCTGTTGATTAGCAGCACAACAGAGGAAAATGACACCACTTTAGGTTGTAGTTTTAACATAAAGTCACTGGATACCTATGTACAGTCTCTTTGAGAACAGCCTTCCATCACAGATCAGAAAGAACATTACATCAGAATGTGGCATCCACAATACCTCCACCACCCACCAATGCAAGCACCATCATGCCTATATATAACCAGACTATGTGCTGCTACCCCACTTTGAAAGTCAAACGTATGGCAGTACTTTACAGAGAATAAACAACAGATTAATCTTGTCACTTGAATTTCTATACCAGAAAACAGTGTGCAGAGTTAAGACAGGAATCAACACAACCACATCTATGTAGCCCTGTATGCAGTATCACCATGCACAGATAAGTGAAGAAATCAAAGGATCTGAGTTGCATTTCTTCCCATGTCATCAGACAAGGAGCAAGCATCGACCAGTCCAAAAAATTCCTCTGAAAATACTTCGGCAGCATCAGTGTTTGGCACTGGTAGAAGGACACCCAGCTCTATCCCTTTAACCCAAGGGGCACAACACAGTGACCTGACAGACTGCACATGCTCAATGACAAACAAGCTATAGTGTCAGCATTAGATTGTCACTCTCCCTAAACCACCCATGTCTCTAATCATCTTCAATACCTCACTGGCTCAAACACACTGAAAAGACAAATACCAGAGATATTCCACCTGGAAACCATACACCTCATGGCCACTTTAGAAGGTTTCGAATTGGGAGAAAGCATGATTCATTGGGTACAACTATTGTTCTCAAGACCAACATCAAGTGAGAATACAAATGGTCTTTCATCAGCAGGATTTGAACTGGGAAGAGGAACAAAACAAGGATGTCCTCACTCCCCGGTGCTATTTGTTCTCACAATGTAGCCATTGGGAGCGAAGATTAGAGGTGATCCCTTGATTAAAGGGGTACGATTCGGAGAGGCCACACAAAAACTATGCCTATATGCGGACAATATGCTTCTGGTGTTACAAAGTATAGATACATCTATCCTGGCGACAATGAGTCAAATTAACATTTTCTCATGAGTACTCCGGTTACAAGATAAACTGGTCAAAATCGGAAGCAGTGCCAGCTTCAAAAGCATGTACTAGTCAACGGCTGAGTAATTATGACTTCAGATGGTGCATGGAGAAAATGCAATACCTGAGCATTTGGTTAACAAAGGAAGTGGATTGTTAGATGGATGTGAATTTGTATAACGTTACACAAAACCTGGAAAATCACTTCCGTAGGTGGAATGAATTGAGACTGAGTCTATGGGGGAGAGTGAACGCAATAAAGATGACTTCAGCTCCACGTAGTAATTACATCCTGAGTATGATTCCTATGGTAGCAAAAAAGAAGGCAATTAAGAAGATAGAAAGGTTGGCACAGTCACTCTTTTCGGATGGGAAGCTTTGGAAACTCCAATTATCATCTGAAAATGGTGGATTGGCAGTCTTTGACTTTGCAAATTACCATTTAGCTTTCAGTGCAAGACATTGGCTCCCATTCATTGAAAATTCAACGGTGTTCTCCACTGGCACACAGGGCGATACTGACATCAGAAGATGCAAATTGATGCAAATCATATGCGCCAACAACATTCTTAAGGGAATGTTGGAAAGACCTAATGAAACAAAACAGTAAGGATGTCTCCAGTTCTAGTAATTCATCGTTGTGGCTAAATCCAGAGATTAAACTAGTAGGGAAAACGTTGTTTTGGCCAAATTGGCTTTTGATCGGCATCCAATGGCTGGGTGACCTATTCGAAGATAAACATTTTTAACAGATCACCTGATGAAAAGGGTCTTAAAGACTTCACATTCCGGGAATATCGAAGCCTGAAGAGAGCTGTGGGGGATAGGGTTCCTGAAAAGGGCAAACACTGGATGGAAAGGCTGCAAGAGTTCAAGTTGGATGGTCACACAGCCTCAAATGTTTACAAACAATTAGCAAAATACAAGGAAACTAATGAGAAGTTACTGGACACATGGTCAGAAGTGATAGGCTAAGAGATGAGTGTGAGAAGATGGAATAATATATGCAAGAATGTCACAATGACATCATTAAATCTAGGTGAAAGAGCTAGACGGATCAAAATCTTGAACAGAGTATACTGGACACCACAGACATTGTATAAAAAGGGTTTTTTACAATCAGAGGCCTGTTGGAGATGCAAACACAGAGTGGGATCATTCAAGCACATGATATGGCAGTGTAGCAGTTTAAGAGAATTCTGGAAAGAGGTAATGTTGACAATGAACAAAGTATTGATGATTGATGTGGATTATAATTTTGCAAGTATCATCCTAGGGGAGGAGGATTTGATAGCGGATCTGTCTTTGTCTTTCCATCAGCATTGTTGGTTCTTCAGAGCATCAATTTCTGCAAAAAAAATAATACTATGTGAATGGAAGAGTGAGCAAATCCCATCTGTGTCAGCTTAGCTGTTGGATTTACAGCAAATGTCAACAATAGAGAGAGTGATCATGTACAGGAATAAGAAAATAAACCTGTATGAACATATTTGGGAAAGATTCTTGGATTTGTAAATCTATGCTTCAATAGTTATATTATATTCCATGTACGTTTAGTAATGTTGTTATTGTACTACTGTTATATAACACTGCTGTGGAGGACGGTGGGTGGGATTATTTATCTATGTATTTGTTAATATGTTGTTAAGATTGCTGTAATGTTTTAAACTCTCAATAAATGTGCAAAAAAAAAAGAAACCATGCAACTCAGGTATAAACACCAAAACCCACCCAGATGGTAAACCCCCACAGACACCAGTTACTCCAGGCTCTACACACACCAATAGCAAAGCACAATGCCTAGTGTTTTTCCTCTACTCCCCTAACCAACCGATTCCCCTTTTTTTCAGATCCATGAGAGCACCTGGAGACCTTGCAAATGGGAATGATGAATGGTGTAAATCAACATAACATAACGTTATATCCATTGATGAATTGTTTGTGGGTGGAAAAAGCCTGGATTCAAGGGCTTTATGGGAAAAGCTTATCCTCACTGGACTGTTCCCAGCCAATTTTATATCCCTCACAAAATCACATCAGAATTGCATGGTGAGGTTATGGTTACAGTGAAGTAGGCAGTACTGCAGGAAGTGGAGTAAAATGTCCACTGCATCCTCTATATTTGGACCAGTTGTCAAAACAGTGGCTACATGTCCATCAGAGCACACTGTGTGGTCTTTTCTAGCTCCAACAGCCAAAAGGGGTCCAAGAGAAAACCAAGGAGGCAGCAGTTCCACACCAGGCAACATTCTGCATGCAGGGGTTTCAGAGCACATGCTTTGGGATAGTAGACATCTGGGGAGAAGGTAACACAGCTGGAAACACTGTGGCCTTGTAGTTTGGAGTTAAGCTTTGATGAATCAGACAGACAATGGATCAAATGCCCTTGTTGACTTACAAATTGTCAAGACAATGCATGTTCCCTGTTTTTTGCATGGCCTTCACCTCATGTTCACATCAATTGTTAGTCTGTTAACGAAATGGTTGCTGTGGCTGTGGCTCAGAAGATCAGTTCCCATTTCAGCTGTTATAATGCCAAAACAAACTGCAGCAACTGCAATTATTCCATTGGTTTCGACTGAATAACTAAGACCTTAGTGGCCACCCTTTGGCACTCACCTATGAACATGCTGAAAGGGCTATGCGAGTAGTGCAATACCATCACACATTGCTACCACACTTGTAGCAGAGCTCTAGATGGGGCATTTGTAACTGAGTCAGTGGCAGCTGATGCCTATTGTCAGATTTACACTACAGTATTTTGAGGAGGCCACATAGGACATCGTCCTTACCACCATTTTGGGAGTGGTGGTGACTGCATTGTTTTTAGCCTCTGAGGATATGTGTGTCTGGTTCACCCTCCTGTGCCACAAATGCACTTGCTTTTTCATCACAGTCATCCCTGGATTGGGGCCGCATTGCCACTTGACTAGTTCCCTCACTTGACCCACTTTCCACAGCCCTCAGCCATGCAGAAGACCACAAGCTACTCACACTGATTCTGTTCCCTGTTGTCAGGGCAACATAGTCCCACACATAGGAGCATGTGTAATGTTTGGTGGGGATTTGCGGTCCACACCCCCAGTAGCATCTTCTGGCTTTTGCAGTTCACAAAACCAGGACAAGGCTCCTCCACCACCACTTCTACCTGTACCTGCTACTCAAGTTGGTCTACCTTCTATTGTGGCTCCTCGACAGGCTAGTGTTCCCCGTGCCAACTCTTGAAAGTTCTCCCCCTTATCCACAGTAGCACTCTCACTCTACTGCACAAAGTCACCTTCCACCTCTATGCCCCCATCCAGTCAACACCCGACCAAACACCTGATTGCTGTGGCCACCTCTTTATCCCACATGATGGACATGCTTTCCTGCTCCAGAAATGCCTCTGTGGGGGGTGTCTGCATGAGGCCAACCTACTATTGCATCTGTCTCTGAGAATCTGCTGATGGCCCTGCCTCCTTGTTCACTCCTGAGACCTCTTCAATGGCTTTACCTCCACTATCGGCTAAGAGGTTTGGCAGTGCTTTGTGCCCGGGACCCACAAACAGCCACCCAATAAGAGCACAATTAGCCTTCCATCATCAGCGTGAGGGAATCTACCTCCTCCTGTAAGAAAAAATGCTGCTCCTCCTCCTCCTCCTCCCTACTTCCGCCTTTTCCCCTCAGTGCCCACTTAATGCTGGGCTGTTTCGGGTTCTCAAGGGTTGTCTGGATAGTCCTCCCCACAGAACATGGCTTTGCCATTCTCTGCCCCCATGCCCCCATCTTAGTGAGAGAATGAAAAGTAGAATGAGAATGTCGAGCAATCAGCAGACAAACAGACAGAAGACGCACCACAACCTAACACAGCTCTTTTCAGCTGTTTCCACGTGCCAACCCCCCTTATTTCCTTCTTTTTCACTTTCCTCCACGAACACGATGCCTCTGCGGGTTGCGGTCTGCGCTCACTGCATTGGCACAAAGAGTGTTAGTAACTGAAAAAGTAACTGGGGGAAAACTAGAATACGAGGATTCGTGCCTGGCTGCGTTACCGGCAGGCTCGGTGGTACTGGTAACACACTGTGGTGCTCTGGCACTCAGCCTGCTCTGCATACTTACTTCTTACAGTGCTCGTGCACCAAGACAACACAGCAGGACACGCACGCCCCAGCAGGTCAGGTCAGCATGCCAAGTTCAAGCATGTCTGGTCATGGCAGCAGTCCTCCGTCCTCACTGCAGAAGTCACCAAGCAATCCTCTCCGGCTTCAGCTCTGCATGACACACTTCTTTTGGGAGGCTAGAGGAAGGGACATAGCTCGAGACCACATCAAGCCGCATGTCAAGCCGCACTGCACTCTGAGGTTCCAAGGCTCTCGCAGTCAAGGTTCTCGCAGTCACAGCCGCTTCCTACGAGACATTAATGTGCTACCTCCTGCAAATTAGGATGTAGAGTTAGCCAATTCTACAGTGGTTCACATGCATATGCACAGCCAATTAGAAGGAAATAATGAATGATTGAAAAAAATGCCTTCATTTACATGTATGCTAGGCCTGGATTTATTGACAATGCAACATATAGCTCTACTGCAACCTCTCAATGCTATGCATTCTGGGAATATTGTATTCGTGTTTTTTTTTTTCCTTCACCATCCTTTGGGCCAGTTTCTTAAGGAAGTGCGGAAAGCACAGAAATATGATTGAACACATCTGCTCATTCAGCAGAGACAAGAAATATGCAGATCAGAATCTTATGAGAAACATGCCATGCCAACCGGACTGCCCTGGGGGTTTAACCTATCACTGAGGGTGATTTATCTCTACATGGAGGCATTGGGAGATCTAATGACAGTCATGGTCAACCCGTTGCATACGTATAAGGACGTAACCAAATTATACCACCATGTTTTTGTCCAGGAGTGATTAAAGCCAATTCACCAACAGGGTGTCATCTAACATTTTGAATCACTCACAAGATGGAGTTTCAACTATTTGCATATGAAAATCACTGGGAGTCTGTTCTTTCATGTATACAAGATTCTTAAAAGTCAGGTTCTTCTTCCCTTGCTCTCAGTGCACATTTTTTGGAGTTTTGTTTTGGATTTTGTGTTTTTTATGTGGTATTTTTCATGTGTCTAATTATCACCTACTTTATTTAAAAGTTATAAACCATTTTGTCTTTACCACATTTTTGTATTAATACTTTAGATTTCTCCAATGCTATTCTGCTGAGCTCATTATTGGTGGTTTCCTAATGTCATCTTTGAGCATCTGAGGGCAATATGTGTTTATGCTGTTAGGTTAGGTATGTTTTGGTACCAGCACCCTCACTCGTTTTCTCTTTGAGCTACAATCCTGTTTCTGTCTTGTTATGCCACCCAAATGTTGGCCAAGTCACACAATACGTTTTTGGTTTACAAACTCTTCTTCTAACAGGACTTCTAGTCTTGCAAAGTCATAAGAACATTCCACTCGAGGTTACAAGAGTATGGTGGGTATACCATTTTCACTGAGACAATTGTTTCTTTTTGGAAAACCATATCTTTCTCTTGTGAGAACATATATTTTGTCTCGTGTGTTCTGATGTTTTTTCCATGATGGTAGCGGGTTCAAAATTAAGATTTGATGAGCAGGTGCTAAAACCAGCAACGGGTTGTCAGGCATCCCCCAGTAGGCAAGAGCTACCATTGGGGAACCAGGAGCGAGTGCACAGCACGCTGCAAATCTAACTTCCACAGGAGAGGTAAACTAACTTTTTGCTCATTGTGTATGATCCATTATATTAAAATGTATACTAGATGTGTCCCAATTCTTCTATATTTGCATTATCAAACACTGAAGGTTAATGTCCCATATGCATGTTTGTAAGGCACCAGTTGGCCTGGGGAGCAAAAAGTAGCTCCTGGTAGCTGTTGGTTTTAATCTAAACAGGCTCTACTAGGGTAGAGGCAGCAGCTAAATAGCTGCCAGCAATTTCGAACCCTGTCCAGGTTATCATGTTACATTTTAAGGAATAGCCACCCCATAACATTTCCCCATGGATCATCAGTAACCCCTCTCCACACCTCATAGCAATGCATTTTAAGGGTATTTTCCAATGGAGAATCGCTTACACCTATTACTGTGACCCACCCATTTTCGCAACATCCATCCTTTGTTAAAGGAAGTCACACACAGACATACTATTATTGTCTGATTTAGCAGCACAAACCAAAACATCTGGAGAGCCAAAGGCTGCAGACCCATTAGCAGACAGGCTGTGTTTTGCTTTCTGTGGACAAGCTGCCCATATTTGTTTGAAGTATTGTAAACTAATTCCCCAGCATTTTGTTTGTGACAACAATTAATTCCTTGTTTCAAAAGTACAAATAAAACAAAACATTAAGATCAAAACAGCATGCTTCCTGTCCCTGATTGTGTAGTGGTAGTATTGCAGTGGGGGCTATTAGATTGGTGATATTTCTCTATAAGAAAGAACACACCAAGGGAAACACGCCATTGACAGATCTCATTGCATGCTTTTCCTTCAGAAGAATGTACAATCCTATGATATGGATCTCTTTTAGCAAGGATCGATTCGTGATTGGAAGATCTACACCTCCGATTGTGTCCTGGATGGGAATCACAATGCTTTTGAAGTTTTAATTTGAACAACAAATCTAATGGGGAAACGAGTCAACTAATATAAGTACTTTGATGGCTCATGTTTTGGGCATCTGGGAAAGATTTTGATGGCTAGGCCAATATTCCTTGTTGAACCAGTTTAACGCTATTACTCATTGGTATAATGCAGCCTCCAAGACATACCAAATATCACGCCGTGAATTCTACAGCTCTGTGTCCTCCTTAGTTATTGCACATGCCTAGACTTCTGAATGTAATGGACTGATAATGATTGCTTTGTGTAAGTTTGCAATTCCAATTATTAAAGGCGCTTCCTTGTAATGTAGGACATGGACAAGGAAGATTATGGTCAACTAAATGTGTGTTGGACGCCATATATATTCAGGACTGAGGCCTGGATTGAAGGAATTGTGAACAACATGTAGAAACTGCAGGGCTCTCTCTCCATCTTCTGGGCGTCTGCCCTAAATCTTCGAGTGTCTGAAGGAATAGGATGGCTTGAATGGACTTTTTGATTGTGCCTCATATACCAATGTCCTTCACAAACTGTATATTTCTGGATTTCTCAATATGAGATGTTATTACATAGAACAACCACACTGACCCGATAAATTGGATTAAGCAAGTGGAAATCCACCAAGGTGACCTTTGTAGCATAGTGAATGAGTGACTGGATTCACATACCAAATGCCAAAGGGGTCAGTCACAATGGCAAGTGATTCATTATAACATGCTTAAAAAGATTCGGTCACCATTTTAAAAATATGATGGGCTTAATCTTTCCTTGAATACAATGTGCGGGAACTTGCTCTTACTTTATGAATATTGTGTGAGTCTTCTTCAGTGTTGTCATGTATCTTCTTCTGTTAATTTCTGTTCTGTATAACAAGTTACCTTTGAACATGATCTTCTACTTACTGTTCTATTTATGATTCAACTATGTTCAACTGAATGTTTGCCAGTTCTGTGTCAGTTGGAGAGATGTGATATCTTGTAATGCATTTTACCCTTTTAGTAGGTGTTCTTTTTAGCTATAAAAAACGATAAACTTCAGTTCATAATTACATAGGAAATAGGCTTCTTGATTGCTAATAATGTGCCCTACTTTGACTAAGTTGAAAAAAACAGTCTTAAATTAGCTACTTGTCAACTTAAGTTTGATATTGTCAAAATTGGCGAATGTGTTGAAATTCTGAAGGTGGAAGTTATTTTTGCAATTCACATTTTAATTGGTCGTTATTTTTCATGAACATGTCTGCATAGATAAACATTACATGTGGAGGGATTTAAATGTGGTTTGTTGTGAAGTGTTTTAAACAAGCGTGTTCGATGAATCACTAAGGAAACCAGCTAACAAGTTCATAGATATTTTGAAAGCTATGATCATGGAGATGAAGAGACCTATTCAGAACGTAAATTAGGAATATTTGCTGTTCTGTTTGCCTGTCCTGCTGACTGTGTGACAGGGCGATAGAGTGTCAGTTACTGTTGAGTGGATCAGAGATCAGAAAATGTTTGGAGAATTATTCAAATGCATGTTTAAGTACATTGGCTGAGTTTGTATGGATGCGGCGCCAATGCGTGTTGGCCTGTCTTATTGTCACTTAAATGATTACATACATGTGATACCTACTTGTAAGAATGCATCAATTATTCTATTCTTAAACCTACACACTGAGTCATCCATTGAGCACCACATGCACACCATTACACAATATGATTGTCTGGAGTAGGCAACATTGTCTGATAAGCTTTGATCATGTGTGTGTACTTAAGATAGGTGTTCAAAAACTGCTAGGAAATATTGATAGTGGTGTGTTAAATAACAAAGAGGCATACTTTGGATTCAGGGAGAGCCAGGGAGTATCATTTAGTCATAGAGTATGCCAATATATTCAGAAAGAAAATGTCAAACTGCCATCAGTATTTGACAGCTTGCCAGTGGCCCACAAACCCAGTGGATGGGTTGATGGTAATTGCGGTATCACTCTCCATATCAAGGTTGACACTGAAAGGGATCACTTCATATATGTGATTTGATTACCAATATATGGCTAATTTGGATGAGTCATAACGTTAATTGAAAGCGTAAATGCCTTGCATAGAGGAATGGTGGTGGATGGTGTCCACTACCGAGTTGTTGAAGCCACCAATAAGGTATATTCTGCTTGCGATGATTAGCTTGTGGGTAATGGTAAAAATAGACATTGTATCAAATATTGCCTCTTTGTACCGCCCACCTGAATGCAAGTGGTGTTCATGTGGAATCACCAAGAAGTCTACAAGCAGTACTTGGTGTACACTTCACGCAGAAATTAGAGCGCGTGGTGTTTTCTGAAACTCTGCATGCAGTATCCATCCATTGACCTGCAAACCGGGACCCTGACAAAAGCCTCTAGAAAATAAGCCATTTGTCGTACTGCAGTGAATGTTAATGACTGACAGGTGAGCGAAAATGGTACAAGGGAAAACATTTAGCCCCAAATTGGTGGTGTGTGCGCGTGGTTGTGAATGCTAGATGGACTAGGGATTCACCTATCAACACAGTACAATTTCCGATTGGTTAAGTAAACACCTGGGTCCTGCAGCATCCCTATATATAATGCCTTATGATACATCGCGTACATTCTAAAGGCAATGAAAACAAACAAAATGCAACTATCAGCATAAGCAGGCAGTGCCCGGCAGGGGAACACAGGGAAGGGCCAGATGCAGGCAAGCACATGAAAACGAGTGGGAATTGCCAGAACTGTGGGAGCTTACTATGGAGCAACATGTCGTGCACTAGTATGTGAGAGTCGAATGGAACACCAGATTGACAAGAGGGGCAGTGAAGAGGTGTAGAAAAAAGGCCCCTGCCCCAAGAGCAAGATCCACTCTCTGCTCAGAAATGATCAAATGCTTGCATGATGCAGGCTTCACAGGTAAAGATGCAACTCAGTTCTCCGGCACACTCAGGCTGACATAGCAGCATCTACAAAGGAAACTGTCAATCACCCCTGCATGCAGGTTATGGACAGGGAGGCTTTTCTGTGCCACAACAACATGGAATAGTCCAGCAGACCATTCGATTGCTGCATGGCATGTCAGAGGCAACATATTCTGTGCTGCATTACGGAGACAGGTCTCCAGTGTGCTGTTAACTCATGCACACACCTATATATTCACCACACAGGCTGAAATCAGCCATGTTTGGAATTGTATGTAATCCAGGACTCTCTTTGACATCTGTGAATCTGTGGTGTGTCCCACAAATATACATAGATTTATTTGTCATTAATTTCATCCCTTTTTAGGTGCATGTTCTACATTATCGAGACATTTCAGCTATGATGAGTTACATTCTACACACATGTAGCCCATCTACATAGACTATTTAATTCCCCACAGAAATGAACTAGCTGTCAGTGTCAATATGCAGTTCATAGTGTCAACTTTCATTCTGAAGCAGATCTTAAAGCGCACAGTAAACGTTAAGCTATGGGCTGAAGACGGTGTGTATGAGCCATCCCCATAACAGTCACGAGATGTATAGCACATGTGTAAAGCTGGGCTGCCTTCCAAATCCAGCTGAAGTACAGAAACATCAGTTTACGCTGGAAACCTCAGCTCAAGGGTGCGGCGCTTGATGGTTTGATTTGCAGGGCACCAACATAACATCCATTTTTGGCGTTTTCATTCGCTCTGAATGCAACACAATGACGCCATAGAGCACATAGAATTTAATGTCACCATTTTATTAAAAGTGCGAAAATGCCTGAAAAGAGTGCCTATAATGAGAAGGCAGCTAGCAACGATCAAAGGCCATCTCACACATCATGCAGCCTAGAAAATAAGTTACAAAGCAGGAGAAGTGATGGATTTAAAGCATATCAAAACTGAAATGACAGGTAATCTCAGAATAGGTGATTGTGGCCGTGAATATACAGCGCAGAGCTGCCCTGAATTGACATTAATTCTGCAGTATCAGCCCTAAGTCCTTCCTGAATGGAAGCAGCAGAATGATAGTGCGAAGTGGGAGGGGCCGCAAAAACCCAACGGGGAAGTGAGAAAGGTTTGCCTTCAGTGTGAGGTTATGCCAAAGTGACAGGTTAATACTGAAAAAGCTATTATTGAAAACATTGCTGGCTTAGTGTCTCGCAGTTTACATGACCTTGGGAGGCTTTGAATGGAGAAGAAAGCAGCATATCAGAGGAACGCTGGACACAATAATAACAGCCTTTTCTTGATGGAAATATTGTCACAATGGCAGCAGAACCTCACAGGTTCCCTTTTTACTCTGCATACCTTGGCACTGCTAAATTGCTAGACAACCAAGTGCCTGATGAAGTGAAAACAGCATGGATAACTTTAAGGATTATTTTCCCCAAAAAAAAAAAAATATATATATATATATATATCCGAGAAAAGGAGGAGAAGGTGAACCGCACTCCCGCGAGCCAGGCACTATTGGCAAGCTCCAAGGTCACGGACAAACCCAGAGAAACACTGTGTTTGTAAATACGGATGTTTTTAATGATTTCAAGAAAAGGTAGATAAATTGTACAAAATAATTTCAGTACAAAAAGCAGCAACACACAAACAAACAGAGGCAGGACGCCCTGGTGCACGACCTGCAAAACAACGTGTTTCGCGCTACACTGAGCGCTTGATCACGTAAGGGGAGAAAGGGTTAGCTGGTAGAAATACACACAGTAAGAGCCGTCCTATTACTCTGTCAGTCAACTCAGTGGGCCATGGCTATGGATGGAAATGCGGGCGACCATGATGGAAGGGGGTCAGATACATTAATGAGTAAAAGAACTGAAACACCACTTCAGTAAATATGAGCTAGGGGACAAGGCCATAAACTCAGTGCATAATGCACATGAGATTCTGCATTTATGTAACAATACAGCAAGAAAAATAAATAAATAAATCTGTATAATGTTGAAATCAACAAATAGGACAGAATACCGTATGTACAAACAAATATACACAGTCATCAAAAAGGTCAAATATGACAGAGAAAATGGCTAAAAAATCCCTGAATTTCAGTTATACATGTACACAATAAAGATAAAATAGTACCCCATGTTAGAAATTACAGCAATAATACGATATTAAAAACATGAAGCCTATATGGGGCAATAAAAAAGCTGTATGAGGTGTGCACAGAAAAAATGAGGATACTGGCAACCGGAACCAGATGATGCAACAAATAGGTGTGGTAGTTGCAAACAAGCTATATGTGAAAATGGGACACAGGACTAAAGTGCTAGTGCAGGAATGAGGATGAAGTCATCACCATGAGGGATAATATAGTAGTACCCACAAAATGCGGGGTAAAGTATGTCCTAAATATAACAAAGCTAAAATCTACACATTGAATTGCAAAAAGGTTGCAAAAAAGATAAAAAATATAGAACCACAATAATAATGATAAAACTAAGGCACACCTCATCATATAAGAAAAATAATTATACACCCATTCATACCACTTTGAAATCCAGCCTAGGCTACTGATACATTAGGTGGTCACTGCTTTCATAGTCGAATAAGGGCATGTGTATGTGTTACACATAGTACGAGTACAGGTAATGTTCCCAAATAAGGTGCATAAACAGCAGCAAGAAAGCAATGTGTCTATCGAGCCTCTGACAAACACACTATACACACTGACAAAAAACGTTGTTAAAGGAACGTATGGATAAGTTGTGCTACTAAAAATGTATGCATTTCAATGGAAAAACGTTGTCACAGGGACATTATGGTTACAGGTAAAACCGAAACCCCCCCAAAATTCGCAAATTATGGTAAACTAAGCAAATACTGTGCACTGCAAGGACTAACACCCATGACATTAAAGATGACATCACAAATGTCACTGATGACATGACTGATGCTTAGTTCAGGTGCTTAGTGTTTGTTATATCACCACCATTAGACTAATCCCCACATAATAATATACGGTCCCCAACCAAAAATTAGAGGCCATTGCACAGTGACACACTTCCATTTATATGCCTATCCTCCTATTGACCCACTCATGACCATTGCACACATATACATTTGAAAATCTGCACATCCACACTTCCCTTTCTTCACCAACAGCTACTACACAATGCCTACCAAACTGCATCTCTGCAGAAATAGAGCCACGCTACATAAAACATAGACTGTAGCCATCCACTGCAAGCAGAACTTCTACAGAAAGTTGAACGAGAAAAGCTAATGCAGTCATTAAGGAAAATGGATGCATCTACCAACAAAGACAGTGTAGCTCATCTGTCAAAATGCGAGAATGAAAAGAAAAGCATTAATTACACTATTGCTAACAGAGCATGTACAAATGGTAATGTTACGCCAAGCAAGCATTCCAAAAAAATTACTTTTGCAAAAAATGTTCCTCCACAGAGTCCTTTAGAACCTTATAAATAGAGGGCAGAAATCATGCTCAAACCTCAAAACCTACTGCAGAAAAGTCATCCTGGAAGCTCGTGTAGACAGTACAATGATCGTAAAATGGAAATTGTTTATAGTAATTTTGAACAGTATGAAACCACTTAGAAGATGAATTGGTAAACTCCAAGCACGACTTCAAAACAAACGCAATATCAGCATAGATACCTTTGGCCACATATTTACAGGTGACTGGAGTCACACCCCCAACACAGAGCCATACTTCAATGAAGAATCATAAAAACAAGAACAAACAAACCAAATTGCCTTATATTGGAGAGGACGAGGGTATGAAAATATACACAATACCATAATGGAAGAGGAAAAACTGCTTTCAGAAATATCCCTATCAAACTTAGATGTCACTCTCCATTCCACCAAACCAACACACCTCACCTACAAATGGCCGTGCACATCAATGTGTAACATTTGCCAATGATTAATCAAATCTTTGCAGCAATTCCTCAATCAGTATGTCAAAGGCAATGACAAAATAAAAATAAAAATACTGCAAACTATGGACTCCTGTCCAGTGCACAACTACACTGGAATACGAGAACATTCCTTGGTCTGTATTTCTGGACCTGCTTGCAAAAGCACCTTCAACCGTATCAAAATGTTAGCAACCCACCATTCAACAGTCAGAAATCTAGTTAACAAACTGTAGTATGCAAAAAGTCCAGCTTTAGCACTGGAACATTTAAATGATATTCTCCTACACGGTACAGCCAAAGAAGTGCTTGAAGAAATAGAGCACATCCCAAAGGAAATATTGTGGAACTCAAGATCACTTACATCTCCAGCAGTTTCAGACAACAGTACTGACAACATTGCAGCTATCAATTTTGCATATCACACATACAGAAAAGAAATACAAAAGTTCAAATGCACAGCTGCTGAAATGCCAAACCAAGTGTGTGTGTGTTGTCGTAGAACTTTCTATAGAAAGAGCACCACAACTATAGATATAATTCAGAAAATAGAAGGCAATGAGGAATCCCAATGGTTTCAATAAGATATGTACCTTTTAGCTGAAAACAAATACGAATTTACAAACACCTCCATACTGTGCACATACTGCGCTGCAAAACGTAACAATAACCAAAGGCCTTCACGGGCAATCAGTAATAGTTTTCAAGTATTTCCACTGCCCAACGCACTGCAGCAGCTTAATTTCTATGAGAGCATTACCAAACAGTGCACCCATTTCAAGCAATAATACTTCAACAGAAAACTGCAAAATTGCCACCCACCGAATTACTGAGAGGCATTAGCAAAAGTTGTTTATTTACCAATGTAGACAATTGACGAGTGAAAAGGCCAATAGAAGAGTCTTTGATTATCCTGTTAAATGGTGTACCTACAAAAGACAAAACAAATTGTCAGCAACTAGTGGATGTATGCAGTTAGGGAAGCCTTGCAATGCCTTCATGAAAACAATGAATACTACAAGGAAATAAACGCTGAAGAAAACCTGAGAGAAACAACCAAAATAATTCAGGACTCCCCAACAACTGGCCAATTTGAGCTTCTAGATCCTAGTGCAGCCGCCAATATTTTGGACTATTATACCATTCACCCACTGCACTCCAAAGACACCATAGATGATGCACGGGAAACATATTAAATGCGGCAGGCCAAAGGAGCAGCAATCAGTATATGGGAAAAAAGTGTAGAACCACAAGCCTTTTGTCTACTCTTCCCAACTGGAAAAGGTGGAAGATATGATGAAAAATGCACACAAATAACAGCATCAGAATACTGCTATTTACGAATGTATTCTGAAGACCCTAGATTTAGACAGAACGTGGAGCACATATTCCACATCCTTTCTGAAAGTGAAGTGGCAACGCTATGTTATGGAGTTGCACACACTGAAAACAGGTTCCCATTTCCAAAACATGTCTGCTACACAGCTACTTCAAAAGGTGCAAGAGAAGGATGAAGTTTTACAGTCAAGTATTTCAAATCTCTTGGCAAACATGCGTGGTACGAAAGAGTACTGGTTCCGATGGCAGGCAGATGTACTGTGTATGCTACGCAACCTTGGCCAACCCACATGGTTTGTCACTTTGTTGTGCAGAGTATGCATGGGAAGACTTGCACACTTTCCTATGCATATCAAACAAAAACAAATCAGGTGTAGACATGAAAACACCAAGAGAACTTTGCTCTCTTGATCCAGTAAATGTTTCACGGTACTTCCATCATCGCTTCCTGCCATGCTGCACTTCATTTGCAATAAAGCATTTCCTCCCCTCTGAGAAGCAGAGCACTTCTTTTGGAGAAAAGAATATCAAGCCAGAGGAGCACCACACATCCACATGCTTTTGTGGATTAAAAATGCTCCTATATTTGGGGAGGAGAGTGATGAAACTGTTTTACAGTTCATTCACAAATATGTCACTTGCGAAATCCCTTTGGAAAGTATACATAGTGACCTACATGCACACATTTTGCAGTTCCAAAGACACAAGTGTGGCAAGTATTGTCGGTGCAAATATAAAAACAGAGGCAAATACTACACCAAATGCTGCTTTGGTTTCCCTAGACCAGTTTCAACAACAGGGCAAGTAAACAGCTTCATGTCTTCAGTTCAACACAGTGTGAAAGGCAAGTCTCCTAAGAACACGTACTGCATAAAAAGGAGTGAAACATCAAAGTACATCAATGATTACAATGCAATAATTGCCCTCCTATGGAATTCTAATGTTGATGTACAATACATTGCAGACAATTCCACTTCAGTTGCATTATATGTCACAGCTTACTTAACCAAAGCAGAGAAAACTGAGCTCAAAGACCTCTGGGATGACATATCATCTGAGAAAACACTGGCACAAAATTTGTAGAGCTTTGGCATAAAAATTCTGTCCCATAGAGAATGTGGCACCTACGAAGCCGCAGACCATTTAACCAGCACCACCTTATATGGGAAATTTGAAAACATAGTGTGGCTAAGCCTTGGTCCTGCTGCATCCAGAAAGAGAGTACTTAAAGCGTACGAAGACATACAAACACTAGCCAAAAACGATCCCAAAAGCAAGGACATTTTGAAGAACAACTTATTGGACACATACTACCCGAACAGGAGTATTACTTTAGAAGCCTTATGCCTGTACCATCAGGCATCCCAAAAAGGCTGGTCCTAGGAAAAAAAATGCAGGGCCTGGCTATTCTCCTCCTTCTACGTTCTCCCACGATCACTACTGCAAGCAATGGGACATTCATCGTAGCTGTATATGCTGGTTTGTTGTTTGCGCGCACTTTTATACTGCGCGGAGGTGCTTCCGCCTGGTTTCGCGTGGCAGACGTATTTATGCGTGTGTGTGCCTTTTGGCGTGCATGGGTTTTCCCCATTTGATTCCATGAATACGTGTCGTTCAGGAGCGTGTGGGCATAGCACGTATTTCCCAGCAGTGCTTCCCCCATTATGCCCATATTTTCACACGTTTTTCCCCTTTCCGCGTGTTCCGCCCCCTTTTTAGGTGTGTGCATTAGGAGTTGTGTGCTTTTGCTGTGCGTTTCGCCCACAGCGTTTGGATAGTCACAGTGACGTGCAGGGTAAGCGCCGATTTGGCGGAGCCCCCGGGAAAGCCACGCGCAGATCCTTCCATGAATCACTTGTCTGCAAATCGCATGCGTGCGCGCTGGCTTTTTCAAGCTTACACCACACATTTCGGCACACAATTATTCCATGAATCGGCCCGTATGTCTATTCAAGATACCTTAGCCATTGCAGGCATCCAATACAATTGCAAATGTATGATTATCTTAACAGTGGCAACAACCTCATCAGTATACATCAGTGTATTTTGGCAGTGAAAGCATTCCACTAAATAATGGTGCTAGTGCAGCAATCTCAAACGTGTCAGTAAATGCATAATTAATTGAATAGCAGTTAGTGCCCCATCAGCCTGAATACATATTTCCTAACATGGATTTTCTTTCTCTGCCAAATTGCTATCTGGTCTTCCCCATTGAACACCCATTTCATACATTTCTTATATATAATTGCAGTTACCTTTCTCATTGGCATTCTTAAGACACTTTCATATGTCTTTTTTCCTGACATTATCAAGAAATGGAAATAATTTCTCTGCATCTTCTAATCGCTAATATTATGTGTAGCAACTGAAAGCTGTCACTGAATATATTTTTGTTCTGCCTGCCCAGACATGAAATTGTTTTTCTTTGCAATTACTAAAATAGAACATTTTCTCTACTATTGCTAATAATTTGTTTTTGTCCAGGCCACGGGAGTGTGGCACACTGATTTACAGAAAATTGATATCATCTCTACATGCCTATACAGAAATATAGGACATTTTTTAGCAACTCGTTTTCGGTGTGACTGCCAACTTGACAACAATAAGACATTTAATTACAAATAAGTCAAATTTAGTATGGCTACTGGAAGCTGCAACACTGATTTATAGCCATTGAATACAATCTCCTCAATCTCTGAGAAATGTTAGACCTCTTCTCTGCAACCAGTATTTGGTATGCCTAGAAATTAAAAGCCACTGTGCCTCATTACACGTGTGCTGGTATCCTGGCAGTAAATCTGGCAGAGTACCAAACAATGGAAATACCATTACCGGCACTCGGTCCGAGTCCCGGCAACGGTTGTAAATCCCTATTCCATGGAGTCTTACTGGACTCCATGGGGGGATTTTCCGGTACTACCGGTACCGGTAAAACCGGTGCCACTAATACCAGTGGTTTATGCCAGAAAGGTCTGTGACTTACCTCCAGCTCTTACCTGGAGGTAAATCAGGTGCCCCACCGGCTAACTTGCAGTTAGCCGGTGCAGAAAAATGTCAGTATACAGTAAAACCAGCACATTAATTCCTCACAGGCCAACTTGTATTGAGGCCCAAGACACTCAATTACAACCACTGGTTATATTTGTCTCCTCCATACTGAAATGTATAATGAGTTTTCTCTGCAACAACAATAATAGGTATGTGTTCAGTACTCTGAAAGCTGCCACAGTGATCTTCAGGCAACAAATATAATCTCGACCGCCACAAAGACATATAAGACTGCAAGTGCTAATCATTATTGGTTGGTCTTGCCATTGAAATGTGACATGATAGTTTAGATCCACTGAATGTGATCACTTCCTGCCTACTAAGAAATATAACTTTTACTTTTATTTAGTATGGGTTGGAGTATGTCAAAAATGATTTTTACAGCTCTCTTTTCACAAGGAGAACTAAAATATTTGTCCAGGAAACCAACTGGGTGCCCTTTTGAAAGGAGGCTCACAATACATTACTGGGGTTCTAACATCACAGATGCAGGAAAGAGGTATGGCACAACATCAACAAAACTTTCTATTTTGACAGTACAGAGAAGGGGCATGCTGGTGACTGGCTACCGGTGATCATACATCTAAAGCAGAGGTCTTCTAGGTTCATCCTAGTGCTTTCAAAGATGTTACATAATGTGGTACTTTAAGGAAGGGTAATGTGAAGGCATCACAAATCATACACAGAAAAACGAATCAAATTTGGTCTACAAACTATTATTAACTCAAAATGCAGGATGGAGTAAGGCCTAACTTGCCCTATGCTAATGTGGTATTTCCCTATGTAAAGAAAACTAAGGATAGTCTCTGTCAGGAAGTCCAAAGCAAAGATATGCCTGTGTCCGAAAACCTCTATTTGCCCTCACGTCTAACTGTATACAATGTGTAGGAACATCAGCATCAAAATAAGTAGAGTGCAAAATAAAGTTCTGAGTCTCTTCCAGTTCATGGCTTGCAATCAGCTTTCCCTTATCCAGGTTCAAAATAGTTCATAACGAATAGGGGTTCCCTTCCCCAAGAGTTCAAATTTACAAAACAACACAATTCCTTGGGACACTTCCCTGCTCTTCTGATATTGTTACTTTTCACTAGTTCATATAAGTCTTTCAGTTTCTTGATTGCAAAATCACCTAAGAGTGTTTTGCAGTTCATAGACAAGCTTTTTTGTAGGTGCTTTCAATGGATTTTCCATACAGGGGTGCACTTGGTCTAGGCAGTTGCCGGATCACACGGTCCACCCATTCCAGGTCATGCAATCAATACCGCTTCCTTGTTGATTTTCCATCAATACTAAGCAACTGCTTCAACTTGACAGTGATGCTTCAATTATTCACCTGTGTCACACTCTCCTGACATTGTACCTTGGCTTGGTTGGCCAACATACACTTTTTACACCTGTATTCCTTTGGCGCTTGCGAATGCGTGTTTTCTCTTACTATACAGTTCCTTGAATTCTCTTGGCTCTGGCCAATCCTTGTTTTCTGATATATAACAGTTCTTTGTGTCAGGCAGATTCGTAAACTTTCTTTCAATCCAGTCATTATTCAAAAGTGCTCCTCATTCCGATCGGCATTCAAAAGTGCTTATATTTTTCATTCACTCAATTTGGTATTCATAGAAATGCTTGCCTCTGTTCAAATCGACATTCATTACTTGTGTTGCATATTCGCTTGCCAGCCTGTTGTTCCCCCTTCTTGTAACCCTCACCGGTTGGAGTTTACAGCTTTCCCGAAAAGGTCCTCTGCTGCTACAAGTTCTCTTCTCCACACGCGGTACCTTGCTTGTTCTCCCAGCAGCTCTGAATGTCATCGCTCACTCAGCGATGATCTACCTGCAGCTCTGGACTCAAACGACGGCTTCACTCTGTCATGCCAGTTTCCCTTTCGTGGGCTGCCACTGGCCTCAGGCATCCTTCAGCTTTGCTTCCCGCTGCATAAACTCTGCATCTTCCAATGGGTCTTGATTGCTCCATTTTAACACTTCTCTTCCAGGTTTACTTTCATCAAGCAGTCCGTAGCCCTTCTTCCGCAACTCTCTCCTTTTCTGCAAGGATTCCTGCTTTTAAAGTTCTGGCCACCACGATTGGTCCAAAAGGACTAGACCACTCATTGTTGGAATGGTAGTCATTCCTTACTCTTGCTGTCCTCCTCTTAAACCCAGTAGACACTGGAGGTCTGTATGTGTATGCATTAGTACAATGAGGATTTATTTCTCTAGTTGGTCTTTTCCTTATCCGTGCTCCGAAACTGGTGTTTCTTGGGGAAGATTTTAAGGGAAGAACTGGGAAAGGGCTGACAATAGCCTAAAAAAGTCTTGAGGGATAGATCGTTTGTTATGACAGGGAAATGGGGGATACCATGTCTCACCTAAGGATGTCGTTTCCCCACTCTGCAGGTCTCCTCCACCAAGGTGATCCTTACTCGCATATCCTCCCCCTGCGTCGGGATACAAGAGCGATGGTCTTTCCCTGGCCATCCGAGAGGAAGATACAAGGGGAAAAGAAGTGAGGACTATTGTGTCCTGTATTATGAAGAATTTCCAAACTTTGAACATTCTTGCTGAACAAGAATCTGTTTTCTCATTGAAATTGTGGCTTTAATGTTAATGCTGGAGTTGGTGGAGTCATTGCTGCGGCTGTCACACTAAGACATTTTGAACTTTCCGATCTGACTGCTTTTGTTATCTCTAGCATAAACAGGGACAAGATACTTTGTCCTTCCCACTATCTATGTAACACAATGGTTTCCAAAATCATCTTATAGGATGCCTTAATTTGTATGGCTCATCTAGTTTATCTTGGTCATCATCAACATCATCATTTTTTTTAAATGTATTATCAGAAGGTGTGGTTGGACGAGAAAAGGAACCTTCTACAACCCACACTTCTGCACTTGTTCCTTCTGGCACATCAGTTTTCCACAATCTTCCAGGCAGCTCACCATTTTCCACAGAGACAGTGGGCTGAACAGCCACCATATGCCTCTTTTTTCACTCTTGCATGTGCAGGTGCCTGGAATATGAAACCACAAACAATTGTGACATCTATGTATCTACAGGAAGATGAAACATTGCAGGCTCATTTTCAGCTACTGAATCTCCTTCTGACAACCCCTCCATTCTGGCAAACCATTACCTGATTTCTATCTAACCTTTCCCGGGAAAACTCATGGAGAAGTTGGCTACCTCCCAGCTAACCCTCCACACTGAATGTGTTGGTTGTCTACATGACAATTGGTCTGGTTTCAGAGCAGCCGGAGGCATGGAAACAGATGTCCTGAAAACCCATGAAGATCTGCTCTTGAACCTTGACTCCAGCTCTCCCACTGTCCTCATTATTCTTGACCTTCCCTCTGCATTTGACATGGTCAACCACGCTTCCTAATAAATCGTCTGCAAGACACTGGCCATCACGGTTCACACCGTAGTGTGACTGATCTTCTTCCTCTTGGACAGACCCTTTCAGGATCAGCTTGGGTCTTTCTCTTCACCACCTCTCTCTCCACATGTGTTATTCCCCAGGGCCCTATCATCTCATCTTGGCGCTTCAATGTCTATCTGGCCCCTTTGGCCCTCCTGATCTCTTCCATTGCCTCTAACTTTCAGTGTTATGTGGATGACACAATGCTCTTCTTCAGGCTACCCTCAGCCTTCTCCTCCTCCTCACTCATCCCTGACTGTCTATCTGCTATTCAGTTATGGTCCACCTCTAACGATCTCTGCCTTAATGCCACTAAGACTGAGATCCTTCTCATTGGGACCGCTGCTCCCTCTTTTCCTCTCTCACTCATGCCACCTTCCCCCTACCCTCTGGTCCGGCAAAAAACCTTGGGGTCATCTTCGACTCCACTCTCTCCATCTCCCCCCACAGCACAGACCTTGCCAACAAGGCCCATTTTCAGCAGCGCCTCCTCAGAGGTATTTTCTCTTTTCTCACCTTCCCCCAGAAGCTCACTTTCTCCAGAGCTCTGGTTCTCTCTAGGCCAGTCTACTGCAACAGCCTCTTTCTCAAACTGCCTAACTCTACTCTTTGATCTCTTCAACTCATCCAGAACAGGACTGCAAGTCTTATCCTTGGCCTCAAGCCCAGGGACTGCTTCTCTACGGCCCTGAAATCTATCCACTGGCTACCTGTGGCTGCAATGATCAAGTGCAAGACCCTCAGCATTGTCCACAAGGCTTTATGGGGCTGTGGCTGTCACTATCTTCAACTTACTCTTGCTAAATACTTTCCTTCTAGAGCCCTCTGCTCGTCTACCTCTAATTATATGTGGGTCAGTCACTTCACCAAGCAGAGAATGAGTAGATCTCTCTCCTCTGCAGGTGCCTCCCTCTGGCATGGCCTCCCTGCCTCCCTCTGCCTTGAGCAACATCATTAAATATTCCAGCACTGGGTGACATTGAATAAAATGCCTATTTCATAAATTTGGTACTAAAGTTCCTAATTGTATCAACAAATAGATGGAATAAAATTCTGAAAAATCAATAGATTATTACAAAAAGTTACATTACAGTAACAATAGCCATTGTGCCCCCCCAGTGATACCAACTCAGAGCCAGAATGTTCAGGAGTAAGATATGTAATTGAACTTTAATGGCAACATTTGAAAATATATATCTTTTACCCAATTTAGTTCCAGCCCGTGGCAGGGTTTTTCAATAGAAAATAATCGTCACCTTTAATTATTCTCTCTCTCCCTCTCCCTCTCTCTCTCTCTCTCTCTCTCTCTCTCTCTGTCTCTCTCTCTCTCTCTCTCTCTCTCTTTCTCTCTCTCTCTCTCCAAATTTTGAGGGTAATTCATGGAATTCAGCACACAAGTGGCGCACGCGGCTGGCGCACAGTGTGCGTGTGCAAATTTCTTCGCCAGCCGCGTGCGCTAAAATCCATTTCCGTGCACAGCGTATTCATGGATTTTAGTTTCCAAAACCAGCCATGGCACAGAGTGGTGCAGCGACCCTGCAGCAGTGCAAGTTATGCCCCCAACCCCTCCCCGTGCACCATGCACAGCGCACAAATCCCGTACATGGCGCACAGGCCCCCAACCACGAAAATGCCTGTAAAACTCCCCACGCACCCCTCCGAATACACGTACCCCGCTGCACGGGGAGTGTCACACGCGATTGGAGCGGGGTACGTGTATAACAGGGTTTCGCAGGAAGTTTCACACACAAAATGCCCTGTGCGAGTGGAGTACGTGTATTTCTGGGGTGCGTGGGAAGTTTCACATGCGATAGGCCTTGTGCGAGTGGGGTACGTGTATTCCTGGGGTGCGCGGGAAGTTTCACACGCGATAGGCCCTGTGCGAGTGGGGTACGTGTATTCCTGGGGTGTGCGGGAAGTTTCGCACGCGATAGGCCCTGTGCGAGTCGGGTACGTGTATTCCTGGGGTGCGCGGGAAGTTTCACACGTGATAGGCCCTGTGCGAGTGGGGTACGTGTATTCCTGGGGTGCGCGGGAAATTTCACACGCGATTGGAGAGGGGAACATGTATTTCGGGGGTGCGTGGGAAGTTTCACATGCGAAATGCCCTGTGCGAGTGGGGTACGTGTATTCCTGGGGTGCGTGTGAAGTTTCACACGCAGTTGGAGCGGGGTACGTGTATTTCGGGGGTGCGCAGGAAGTTTCACACGCGAAATGCCCTGTGCGAGTGGGGTACGTCTATTCCTGGGGTGCGTGGGAAGTTTCACAAACGATTGGAGCGGGGTACGTGTATTTCGGGGGTGCGCGGGAAGTTTCACACGCGAAATGCCCTGTGCGAGTGGGGTACGTGTATTCCTGGGGTGCGTGGGAAGTTTCACACGCGAAATGCCCTGTGCGAGTGGGGTATGTGTATTCCTGGGGTGCATGGGAAGTTTCAAACGCAATTTTGCTGTCAGAGCGGGGTACGTGATTTTCGGGGGTTCGCGGGGCGTCCTAAACATGAATTGGAAGTGTGGGCCCTCCCAGGTGTTCCCTCTACACCTTCCATGGCCCCTGCAGGCAGCCCATACCACAGGGGACTACCCTGCACCCCTGGTCATGTCCCGCAGGCAGCCCATCCACCATGGGCATGCCCCCCAGCCAAGCCACATGTCACCTTGCACTAGTGATCACCAACTCATGTTCCCCAGCACCATCACCCCCCAGCAGTGAGGGACACCTGCCAGCAGGCCCCCACTCATGTCCCACACATGTCCCCCAGCACCCCCACCCCCCAGCAGTCAGTGGCACCTGCCAGCAGGCCCCCACTCATGTCCCACTCATGTCCCCCAGCACCCCCACCCCCAGCAGTCAGGGGCACCTGCCAGCAGGCCCCCACTCATGTTCCCAAGCACCCCCCCGGCAGTCACGGGCACCTGCCAGAAGGCCCCCACTTATGTCCCCAAGCACCCCCACCACCCAGCAGTCAGGGGCACCTGCCAGCAGGCACCCACTCATGTCCCACTCATGTCTCCCAGCACCCCCACCCCCCAGCAGTCAGGGGCACCTGCCAGCAGGCCCCCACTCATGTCCCACTCATGTCCCCCAGCACCCCCACCCCCCAGCAGTCAGGGGCACCTGCCAGCAGGCCCCCACTCATGTCCCCCAGCACCCCCATCCCCCAGCAATCAGGGGCACCTGCCAGCAGGCCCCCACTCATGTCCCACTCATTTCCCCCAGCACCCCCACCCCCAGCAGTCATGGGCACCTGCCAGAAGGCCCCCACTCATGTCCCTCTCATTTCCCCCAGCATCCCCAACCCCCAGCAGTCAGGGGCACCACCCCCACCCCCCAGCAGTCAGGGGCACCAGCCAGCAGGCCCCCACTCATGACCCCAGCACTCCCACCCCCCAGCAGTCAGGGGCACCTGCCAGCAGGCCCCCACTCATGTCCCCCAGCACCCCACCCCCCAGCAGTCAGGGGAACCTGCCAGCAGGCCCCCACTCATGTCCCACTCATGTCCCCCAGCACCCCCACCCACCAGAAGTCAGGGGCACCTGCCAGCAGGCCCCCACTCATGTCCCACACATGTCCCCCAGCACCCACGTCATGACGATCCTCAATCATGGGCCTCATGGCCACCCACACCACACCCCACACCACCCCAGCCCAAAGACCCAAACAAGTAGTGCATCCACCCACAGAGAAATGGCCATTACATGATACAACCCGAATGGCAAGTATGTACATGAACACATGTCCGTCACACACACACAATGGGTGCAAGTGAATGTGAAAACCCATATCATGACATGCATGAAACCAATGAGAGAATAACACACATCGAAGTATGAAACAAAAATGTATTGAACACAACATGAATGTAATGAAGAAAAAAAAATCAATAATGGGAATAAGAAATAAAATGCAGCATGTCCGGAAAAAAATAAAAAATATGAAAGAAGAATCCAAAGAACTCCAAATGAAAATTTGTCCAAAGTGTCAGTCCAACAAAGCAAATCCAAGGGAAAAAATATATATGAAATCCATTGCGCCATGGTGAAATTAAAATAAAAACGAGAAACATCCACTGTTCAACTATATACAAATCACCAATCCAGGGTCCATGAGCCCAACAAATGAAATGAAACCTACAAAAAACCCTACCTAATAATGAACTATATACAAAAATGTGGTGCATTGTCCAAGCAGCCCAAAATAAAAAAAACAGAAAGGAAACCGAACACTATCTAACTATTTACAATGGCAGCGGGCTAGTCCGACGGCTCACTTATTGATATCCTGGGCCAGGGCATCATCGAACTCCCCCTCAATGTCCTGGAGGCGGTCCTCTTCCATGGCCCTGAGGGTTCGCAGGGATGATGACATGTTCACCTCCAACTCCCTGCTAATTGCCTCGAGGCACTCGCCCTGCCTCCGGGCCCTCCGCATGGAGTTCTCCACCCTGACCATTGTGAGCTATGCGTCTTCCGCCTGCTGCCGCTCTGCATCTATGGCGTGGCTCTTGCTGCCTGCGCGTCCTCCTCTGGTTGGGGTGCAGTTGTCGTGGTGGCCACCCCTGCTGGACGTCTGACTCCCGACTGTGGCAGGGATGTGTCCTCCACCAGCCTGGCCGCTGGGTCAGGGGCAGCTTCACAAGGTACCCAGGTGACACATGGGTGGGAAGATGGCATGGAAGACGACTGGCGCGTTGGGGGTTAAGGTGAGGAGGGGGTCGCAAGAAGGTCCAGCACATGGAGGAATCCAGCACCGGTGACACGTCCCAGTAGGTCAATGTGGTCAAAGAGGCATGCGAGACGACGTGCAGTCTCTCCACGAAAAGACTGCAGGTCACCTCGCAGGCCCCATTGACGCAACGCTATCACACTCAGGACAGGCTCAACACGGTCCTGGATAGCCACGTCCGCAGGGAGAGGAACGCCAGTTGTTGTGCGCTCATCCCCTCCCTGAAAACGGGTCTGGACGTAGGCATCCCTGCTGGTGCCAGATGATGCAATGACAGGATCAGGGACAGGATTACACACAGGCACCTCCGCGGCGGCCTGTGCTGCCTCCTGTCCCTGCCCCTGCACTGCACCTCTAGCACCAGTGGAATCCCCACCTCCAGACCCCATGTATGTCCCTTCCGCGGCCTCCTCCTCCACCAAACCCCCCACCAACCTGGATGACTCTGTGCCATTTTCCTCTGTTGGACCCTGTGGGGTCTCATCTGCCCCTTCTGCTGCCGAGGAGTCCACCTCCGACCTCTGCCTCTTGGACCTACTTGGACCTACCCTCGGCAGCTGGGACTGGGACGCGGCACCAGACACCTCACTCCCCGACGAGATGACAATCTGGGAGGGGAGCCGGGTCTTGCATCTCCGGCTGGTGGTGTGATCCCTGCCACTGTGCTCCACATCACTCTCTCCGCCCTCTTCATCAGTTGATGCTGCAGACAGGGAGAGATAAAACACAGACACCAGAGCTCTGTACAATGGACTGATACACACATGACAGTTGCACATGAGTGGCAGTGTCAAACTTCAGACATGGCATCACACTCCACGACACACATGTCATTTCAACTCACACACATGAGCATTTCAACAGCAATATTGCACCAGGCAGCAACATCCATACACATACAACAGCATGAACAGCCGAAGGTGAGCCTGACATCACATGAAAAACAGGGAGTGCACTAGATACGCACACACGCCACCACACTTACATGCATGTCTACATCTCCTCCAACTGTCGCAGTGATGCGATCGCCATACATGTCACATCTGGCATTCAGCCTTCTACATATCAGTGTCACATGCATCCATGTTGCATCACAGTTGCACACTTTTCAAATGCACACACATGCACATGTACATAGTGCAGATACATGCAGCAGGAACCACCATCCATGTGTGACACCACAACCATGCCAACGTACATACACAGAAATTCAAACATGTGTGCTACCACACCTGCATTTGCACAGCATGCTTACCAACACATACACCATCGATGTGCCTCACACCTAAGAGGACTCACATGTGGCAGCCTCATGCCCCTGTTCATACAGATCCCTACATGGCCCTACAAAATCAAATGTGCAACCTGCACACTACTGGCACACCACCACACGCACAGCGTCCAATCAGTATGCATGTACACTTACCGCTCGACTCCAGACGGGTCTGCCTCTCAACGACCAGGACGTGGAGCGCTGGGCATATGTGTTCCAGGACCCTCATCTGGTGGTCGGACAGGTGGCCCCGGCGCCCCTTGGCATCCGCTGCCTTCAAGAGGCGCTGGGCCTTGTTGAGGGTCCTGGACCTGAAGTCCTCCCAGCGCTTCTTGACATGGTGTAAGTCGCGGACTGCCACCCCCTCCGCGTTGATGGCAGTCACGATCTCCATCCAGATCCTGGTCGTTCCTTCATTGTCGGCGCGCAAACTTCCAAAGAGGGCATCTTACTGCCCCACGACTTGCTCCACCAGGACACCAACTTCCCTGGCACTGAAGCTGGTGGCCCTCTGCCTCTCTGGCTGGGGGTTGCCAGTGGTGCCAGATGGTGTTGTGCCCAACATGGCAACCCCAGAGGCAGGAGTGGTTGGGCAACTGGGTCCTGGGGCTGGGCTGTGGAGCGATGGTATCCTAGTCGGGAGTCTTCGGTTCCAGCAGGGGTGGTCACAGCAACTGCACCCCTGGCTGACATGCAGGCAGCAAATAGCAGGGCATGTGGGCAGCAGGCAGTCAGGCAGCCTCCGATGGCAGGTGGGAGTATGCTTGGGGCTCTGAGGGGCAGTAATTCGGCCTTCTGGGCAGGAGCGTGGTCTTCCGTGTGTTGTTGCATGGCCAGCTTGATGTGGAGTGATTTGGTACGTGAAAATCTTGCACGTCAGCGTGTAATTCGAGGAAAGGCCCTTCGCACGTAAGCGCGTCAGCACACGTACGTGGTTTCATTGGACCAAAGGCCCTTAGTGCATAAGCGATTCTGTGACGTGACTTGCGCGGGCGTTTCCCTCATGACGTGGGCATAGTGGTTCAGCGCGCGGGGAAAAACTGCACGTCCGCGTGTGGATGCTTGTAATCCGAGGAAAGGGCCTATGCGCGTAAGTTGCGTGACGCGTGAGGGTGTTTCCATCAACACGTGTGCATGTTCATCATACACGTCCAAAAACTGCACGTCCGAGTGTCAGCTCGTGTAATTGGAGGAAAGGGCCTTAGCGCGTACATGCATTAGTGACGCTGTATGTGTGGGCCGCTTTAAAAGGTACGTGTAGGACCCCATTCCCTTGTACGTGCTTTTCGTGGAGAGCGAGTGGGTGAATTCTGTACTTCTTGTCGGTTCACACGCGATTACTTCACAGCGTTTCAAGTTCGTACTCCCTGTTACCTCTGACAGCATTCTTTATTTTTTTTGGGCCTGTTTCCTCAAATAGCGTTCACTTCTTCTTTTGTCCTGTCTCCTCAGACAGCGTACAGTTCTTCTTTTGGCGGGGGTGTTGCCTAAGCGCACACGCGCATTTTTATCACGTTCTTTTTCCAGGCAGACGGTGTGTCGCGCACGCATTTACCAACTGTGCTTGCCCCATGTGTCGCGTACCCCTTCAGAGGTCATTGTAGGCTGCGTGTAACACGCGTACGCTTGTTTTTGTGTTTCTGGGTGCCACAGCGTAGTGCGGGTTCATTTTGGTCTACGAGGGGTTGCGTGCACGTTACTATTTGTTTTTGGGGTGCCTGTGCGTTGCGTGATCGTCATCTTCCCCCAGGGGTCACAGACAGCCTTGCTAGAGCACTAGGGTACGAATTCCATCTAGTCCCCTACCCCTTTCACCCCCATTTGCCCAGGGCACTTGTTTACTGAAACTCCCATACGCACAACAACATCAGTGCCATGGTTGGGAGGCGACCTAGCGCTAAGGGAGGCAAAGGTGGTTGACCTCCAAAAGGTGGGTGTGGTGGGTGCGGTAGGGGACGTGGCCATTATTTGCAGGGTGCCCCTAGACCCCCATGTGTGGAGGACCAATCAGGGACATCCATGCCCCCCCCATGGTTGAGGGAAACGTGGCTGACACCATCCCTGCTCAGCCCTTGTTGGACCAGCCCATTGTGGCAGCTGAGCCAACACAGGATGACTCCCAGGCTGACTTCCAGGTCAGCAAGCCTAAGCCACGTGTGTCAGTGCAAGTTGGTGTCACCAGGCCACGTGGATCTGGGGCAGCGATGTCATCTGCTGCCCCAAGTACACAGGGTGAGGAGGCTGCAGGGGCAGCTGCAGCTCTATCCACCCCAGTTCTGAGTCTCCCAGCCGGGACAGTGTCGGTCCTGGTCCATCAAACTGATGTTGCCCCTGCCAACATCAAACTTCAGCCAATGCCTGCACCAAGACCTATGGTCATTGTGCCTTCGCACACTCCCAGTACCCAGTCCACCTGCGCTTCTGCCCCTACTGACCAGAGCGCTGCAAGCCACTCAGGCTCTGCTCCACCTTTGAAGAAGAGGAAGAAGGGTGCTCTGGCACTACAGGCTGAGACCCCAGACACGGCTACACAGTCCGGCACGTCAAGGAAGCCTTGCTTTAATGACCCCGAACTTGATGCACTTGTGACCTATGTGTCGTCACATAGCCGCAAAATGTTGGTGACTGCAGGGTGCAAGACCACACCTGGTCAAAGTAGGGCACACTGGCAGACCATCGCGGACCGCATAAGTGCCCTTGGATTTGTGAGGCACACAGCTGATGATTACTACAAGCGGTGGAATGACCTGAAACGCAGAGCAAAGAACAAGCTGGCCTCAAATCATGCCGCTACTCTGGTGACTGGCAGTGGGTCTCCATAAGACGACAACAAACTCACTGAACATGAGTCTGTTGCTGGGACCTTCGTCACAGAGGAACAGATCCAAGGTGTGGGAGAACTACCTGATTAAGATGCATTTTCCGGTGTGTGCCCATGCATGTGTGTGTAATCCATGTTTATGTTGTTTTGGTGATGGGTTCTGATTGAGTGCCAGGTGAGGGTGTGTACTCCTGAGTGTTATGGGTCACCCATTTGCTTCCTCCCATACATTCACGTGCCTTGGATTTGGGTATGACTGTATCCCGTCTGCCCACAGTTGCCAATTAGGCCCACATTAGAGCACTTTACCTTGAACTGTCATCTTGCAACTACATTGTTCAGATTTTGTAAGTGTTCATTCAGGCTGATTGTTTCCACGCTCCCATTTTTGCTACGCATTATTCTGCCCTATTGCAACATATGTGATATGCTTTGGTCATTGTTTACAGCCCACACTGGGCCACTACTTTTACCTGGTTATGTTAATGATTACACCATTCAGGCCGATGGAGTATTGGGCTGCAGACATGTTTTGTTAGGGCCTGTTTGCATGTGGAAGATGACAGATGTTTCCTGTAATGTTAAAGTGACCAACCATTGATCAGCCCACAATGACTGTGTTATTGGACACTGGATGTGTTTCAGTGTGTGGCACATGCATATTTTGCAACACTATTCAGCATCAATCTTCGCAGCATGTCGATGTGACATGGATGTGTGACAGTACTCATTCACTGACATATTGCTGTAGTTTTGTAATTTACCGTGGCTATGCTACATGACATCTGTGTGGTGGCATGTGTCATGTATGTGTATTGGACATGCCACTCACAGCCTGATGTGTGATGCCAGTGCTACCCAACATGCTGCAAATGTGTTGCTTTTCCATCTTGCTCTCCCCAGTGTCTGCCTTTTTGACTCCACTTCCAACTCTTTGACAGTGCATGCATGGCAGGGTTATAGTCATGTGGGACATGTGTAAATCATGTACTGGATCTCTGGCTTGTCACGGCCTATGTGTGTGCTATGGTGCTCATGCCTGTTTCCATTTGTTGTCCTTCATGTTTTTGCAGGTGATGACACACCTGTTAATGGTACTGTTAAGGTTGAGGAGATGGTGCAGATCCAGGAGGAATCTCAGGCACGACCGGGGAAGTGGTGTGGTGGTGGGTGAAAACCCAATGTTACTGCAGACCATACTGTCCAGGGGTGCCTCTGGGTGCACCTCCCCAGACCTCTATTCAGGTGCTGGGTCGGATGATGAGACTCATGTGCCGTCACAGGTAAGTGTTCCAGGCAGGGATTCTGTTCTGTCCAACCCACCTGGACCAGGGGTAGAACCCTCTATGGGGTATGTCAGTGTTGGTAGGTCCGCCTTTGGCGCTTACGGATGCAGGGTCACACTCCACAGCATCTGATCCTGTTCCTGGGCCAGCAGATCAGAGGGGGAATGCAGTCCTGCAGCCTCAGGCAGTGCCAGCACAGCAAGGTGCAGATCGCCTTGCCCCAAACAGGTGTGGTGCCCGTCGACGCAGTGGCCGTGCGCCACCAGGCAATACTGTATGGGAAAATTCCATGTACGGTATGGCAACCCAACAGGCAGCATCAGTAGAAATGATGGCTCAGGCAATGGAGAGGGTGGCCACTTCCATTATCCCCCCTGAAAGGCAGATGAGCAACAAAAGCAGGCAACAGACTCCATTTTCCAATCACACAGGGAAGACATGTTGGCGTCCAACAGGGACCGACAGGCAGCACTGGAGACTCTGCGCAAATCCATATCAATAGAGTCACAGGGCCACAGGGAAGCCCTGAGGGTGGAACTCCATAACCTCAGGCAGAGTCTGCTTGAACTTGAGGCTTCCCGAAATAGTAGGGCAGAACAGCAGCTGGAGCAGCTTACACGTTCGCTCTCAGCTGAGCTGCATGCAACACGTGAGGAGATCCGAGCATCACGCGAGGCAATACATGCAGAAATGCAGGCAACCCGTGATGTGCTGCATGGAGATCTCCGCACTTTAATCCTCCAGAATCAGACCTTCCAGACGCGCATGCTTGCTGCCATGTAGGACCATACCAGGGATTTGCCTGGGCTGCCTCCCATAGTGCCACCACCTCCTGATGCAGCAGCAGAGGATGAGCAGAGCGACAGCAGTTCTCCCACAAAGGCATAGCCGTGCAGGCCATGAGCCCAAGGAGGTATTATTTTTTTTGCAACATCCACGCAGGTGGGTGTTGGTGTGCATCCTGTCCTCGAACCTCCTGGGTGGCCTCCCCCACCCCCCTGGCCACCACATGGCCATTTTTGGTTTTTGATTTTTTTTTTTACAGTGTGTTGCCTTGTGTGGCTCCAGTGGGCGTCCACTGTATTCCGGCTGGGCACATGCAGGCTTGTCCTGAGTTTGGTTTAGATACTTGGGTTCGTGTGACACACAACCCTCCTGCTTCTCATTTCCATGGGCTTGCAAAGGGTGTGACCAAGTGACAGTGAATTACACAGTGACGTTGGGCTCCCATGAGCTGTGTGGACAGTCTGCAGTCAATACTGTGTAGACATCCCTAGTGGATATTGTTTTTGTATTATACACTGCATGGTGTTTTGATATGTGCTTGTGCATCCATGTCTTCCTCCTAATCTGCAGGTTCCTTCCTCATCTCTTCACAAGGCCGTCTACTTTGCAGATGCAGTTCATGTTGTATGCAGTACACTGAGACATTTGCGTGGCAGCAACACTCTAAAGTTGGAAGGGGTCGATATGTTCTGGCGTATTCAGGTTGTAAGACTACCACTACTTGAACTTAGTACTGTCATGTTTTTGCATTTTTCCATGGTGTGTTGCAGCATTGTGTTGGTGGTAAGTATTTGGTAATGTGTTCTGTTAGTTATACATTTCTGGGAGCATATTGTGTGTGGGCAGTTTCCATTAGGGACAGTGTACTGTGTGACACTGTGTCAGGTCTTGTGCATTGCTTTGTTTGCTTTCACATTGCATGACATGCCATGGTGTGTTTGGTGGTGGAGCTGGGGAGGGGTTGGGTGGCATGGCGCTGTTCTCATGTTGTATTTAGCAAGGGGGTAATGAATTTAGCAGCATAGATGTGTGTCTTTTGATGACACAGCATTGGTGGTGTTTGGGTAAGTAGGGATGCACACAATGTAACACTTCCAGGTGACCAATCTCAGGATGGCATGGTTGTGACAGTTGAGTGTCCCTTATGTCATCATCATTGATTGTCAGCTGGTATGTGCCAGGGCTGTGTGCACTCCACAGGGGTGTGATTTTATGTGAAGAAATTAGCCACCAGCTGCGTACGGGCTGCCTCACCACGTGCCCTTTCCCCTCCCATGCGCAGCGGACGTGCATGTGGTTGGGGATGTGGGGGCACCACCATGTCCACCAGCAGGCCACGGCGTATTGCAACCTTGTGCACGACACATGCTGCCACTATGATCCTGCACACTACTGGGGGAGCGTATAACAGCTGCCCACCAGAGCGGTCAAGGGAGCAAAAGCGTGACTTGAGCACGCGAATGTGCGCTCCACCATGCCCCGGGTTGCAATATGGGCTGTGTTGTATCTTACCTCGGGTGGCGTGGTGGGGTTCCGAATTGGCGTCTTCTGGGTGCTCAGAAGGTAGGCACTGTCCCCTGGGGAGGTGGTGATGGGTATCATTAGTGGGGTTGTGACATTACTCAGTATCTGACATGCATGCATGTGCAGTGGCATTTATAATCACCAAGCAGCCATGTATCGCCATGCTGCCCAGCTTCTAGGTCCCAGTTTAGGGTTGACATTCTGTAAATTGAACTGTCATGGGTGGACCCTGGATAGTTGGCATATACTGAGGTGATGATTCCCTTGGCATCACATACTACCTGCACGTTGATGGAATGCCAGTGCTTGCGGTTTCTATAGATGTGCTCAAATGCCCTGGGGGGATGCTTCCTGCTGGCGTACGTGTTTCCGGATTAGCGCGTCTTTTTTGGCACACGCGTTAGCCCTGTTCGATTCCATGAATACGTGTTGTAGACGCGCGTGTGGGCGTTCCGTGCATTTGCCTCCTCTACTTCCCCCGTGACGCCCACATTTTCACGCATTGTTCCCCATTCTGCGTGTTACGTCCCGTGTTCCACCTACTTTTGTTGTGTGCGCTGCACTATGTGCGCTTTCTTGTTTGGCGACGTGTGCGCCAGCGTGCACCACACATAATTTTAGCGCACATCCAGGGATTTACACGCGCACAGACTTCCATGAATCGGAGTGCGCGGGTTTCGCTGCGATTTTCACACTTGCACTGAGATTCGCACGCTTTGGCATTCTTGCGCCAAAAATGTCTGCACACATTAATTCCATGAATCGGCCTCTTTATTTAGAACAAGCAAGTATTCAAAATGAGTCCGGCAGAGTCCTTGGTGTCCTGGAAGCTCTGCGTGTGTGAGACCCAGTAAAGGGTAAACATTTTTCTTCGTGAGGCGGAGGTGGGTCTTCCTGCATAAAAACCCACGGAAGCGCGGAGAGCGTGGAGTCCGGCAGAGTCCTTGGTGTCCTTTGTGGCTGGAGTGCGGGAGAAGACTGTCTGTCTGCTCCTGGAGGCTTTTTTGGCTGCCTGCGCTGCCAGCTCTGCACTGCACCGTGCGGAAGGATCCGGCTGCTTCTGTCCACTGGCCCTCGGCGTCCCTGATCTACCTTGACAACAAGGCACAGCAAGGTACGGCATAATTGTCACCTGAGCAGTGTGGTCTACCCGTGGTCTATTCGTTTGATTTTCATCAAGGCTCACTGGAGGGGGGGGACGAGACGGACTACGGCAGCTCCTTAATCTGTCAGGCGTTCCCCGCCCTCCGGCTTTAGTGATTTTCTGTGCCTTTGTGCTTGTTCTTGCGCCCCGGCCCTTTGGTGGATGGCTATGCAACCCATGCTCACTGCACTGTGATCTGATGTACATACAACTAACTACCACCTACCTTGGACACTTTTGCACTTTTGTTTTGGGAGAAAAGATTTGTTTTTGACTTTGCTAACAGACTTTGTTAAAGGAAGAAAACTTTATCTGACCATAAGTTTGGATCTCTGGTCTGGGGATTATGAATCCTCTGTGTAATTGTAATGGTCTTAACTCTGCATATTTTTCCATAATTTTTGCTTAATCACACTTAATCCACTTTTTAAAAATTATTAATTATTGTGTGTTATTATGGTTTTTTATAGGTGGCTATTTTAATGCTTTTATGTTCTAAGCGTTTAACCCCTTAAGTGCTTACTGTTTAACTCTCCTTACGTGGAGTCTGTGAGGAGGCTGTGAGATGTTTTCTCTCCCCCTCTACTCCAACCACTGTCATACCCTTGGCCTTGATAGGCTAACTTGGTTTTAGCCCTCAATAATATTGGCTTAGTAGGAGTAGGGTTGATACCCGGTCCCGGTCCCAACCTACATACTTTTCTATTATATGGGGAAGAGAAAAGCGGGGGAGGGTGGGATTGGGGGTGCAGTTAAAAGGGCGAAAAAAAACAAAAATGTCACCCCTACCCCTACTCAAACTACCAAACCTCCAAAAGTAGCTAAAAAAGACAAACCTCTCACAAACACTGGTGCAAATCCATCTCAAAGATCCCTGGATTTCTACTTGGAGGCAGTGGCAAACAAAATAGTTAACTGCATGAATGCGGGTGAGCCTGCCCCCAGACTGGTTGCTCCCCGTTGTGAGGGATCGGGCACTGAGAGTAAGGAGGGTCATGGGGTTGCAGACCTTGGTAACCTGACCGTGGGGGCTGTGAATGTCTCTAGTCCGGAGACGGGGAAATTCCTGAAGCTGCCACATCCTTTGGAGGGGGTGCCTAGAACCAATGGTAGGATCCCTGAGGTTAGGGAATCTGGGTTACCAGATTGTTCCATAGATAGTGAGGGTGAGGGTGATAAAGAATGGTTGGAGGCCTTATTGGAGGATAAGCTTAAACCATTACAGCGCTGTTGAACTCTTTGAGGGGTTTAAAAGAGGGGGTCTTAAACACCTTGGCCATCATGGATGACTCCATCAGGGCTGTATCTCTCAAACTATCTGACCTGGCTGGTATTTTTGAGGAAAGGGGTTTAGGCGACAGGCGGTGCCAGTGTCCATTAATTGGCCCCCTACCCAGTGACATCTCTTCCAGTGGTAAAAAGGCTATAGATCCTCAAGGGAGTTGCCCCGACGTAATGGTCATGGAAGACCTTGACGAAGCATTGGTGGATCAAAGGGGGCCGAATGGGCCCGTGAGGGATAGGGGGAGTGGTAGACGAGAAACTAGACCAAATGTAAAGGGGCAGGGGAGGGGGTTGGGGAATGATCTAATTTTGAACCTACCCCCGGAAGCGGTCCCCTATGTGGGGATCATCTCTGGACTGCCCGGGCTCCCAACGGGAAGCTTTGAATCCACTCTCTCCCTGATTAATAAGGCTTCCCACTGGATTAATTCAAATCTGATGGGGCCCAAGATTGACCCCAAAATGATCCGCATGGCTAGGCGAGTGGGATGGGTGGGTAACAGGCCCAAGAATCTGAGCGGGGACTGTGTGGTAATTACCTTTTCTGATGCACAGATTTCAGAATATCTCCTGAACACTAACTTAGCACGGGGCCTCAAACCTAATGGTAACAAACTGTCCAGTAAACTTCTTCCCCTGGACTATTTTTACATCCCGGGTGGGGGTATGAAGTCGCAGAACCAAACCATGGGAAGTAGGATTGGAGGAGGCCTCGGAGAGCAAACTACCAATACGGGTCGGAAATTACCTACCAATACTCCATCGGGTGGTTGGAGTATAATTTCAGCAAAAAAGTGCCAGCAAAATGCCTTGGTAAGAACTCAGTTAGTAGCCTTGCCCCTGGAAAATCATTTTGAGATCTTAACGTCCTGTGAGGATGTGTATTGACAAGAGGTTGTTGTGCAGAGATTAGAGCAACTGTGCCAACCCCCCTAGCATCTCATGAGAGTTTGGCCACCGAAAGTCTGAAATTGCGCCTGCTTTCTTGGAATATCGCAGGCACAACTAGGAAACTCAAGTTGGGACCAGTGATGGAACTCCTTCAAGCTAACTCAGTAGTCCTACTCCAAGAAACCTGGACATTAGATCCTCCTCACCTCGATGGCTTTATATCTTTTGATATCCCAGCGAATAAAAAACCGAGAGGCAGATACTATGGTGGTTTGTGTATCATGATCAAGGTTGCTTTGGAGTGTAGGATTGAGGTGATTCTAACAGGGCTGGATTTTTTGCAGGTGGTGCTATTAACAACCAGAAAGGGGGATGAAATATGCATAATTAATTTTTATAACAGTCCTCACATCTCTGATTTAGATAGATTAACTAAGGTCAAAAGGTTTATTGAGAATCCAAGGGAAGTAGGAAGTCAATTTTTTACATCTGGGGCGGGGATTTTAATATTAAAATGGGGGGTAGAAATGGATGTTCTAGACCCCCTTGAGGATCAGGTATAGAATATCCCGCCAAGGAGTATGAGAGATGGGAGAGTTTGCCCAAAGGGCCTACAGCTAAGCTTGTGGTTGCTGGAATGGGGCTTTTGCATCGTTAATGGCCGTATGGCTCCAGACATACCAGGTGAGGGGACCTTTAAAAATCACCAAGGTTGTTCAACAATTGACTATTTTTGCATCTCAGTGAATCTTTGGAAATGTGTAGTAAGCTTTGAGGTGTTGGCGGACACACACAGCGACCATTTGCCCATCCATCTAATACTTAAGGGCTTTTTGGGGGAAGGGGCATTGCAGGTTACAGCCCCTAGTCCACGGTTGGGAGTACCCACTGGTGCAAGAAGAATTAAATGGGGTACTATCCTAGAGGAGGAGATACATTACATTTCCATTAGTGTTAAATAAATCCCTCGTGTTGGACATTTTGGGCAATCATCATCCTGCATGTGTAACAGTCGAGAAATTTGTAGAACTATTGGCTGCCCTCACATCCAAATTTACCATTGCTATAAAGGCCAAGGGCATTGTATCAAAAAGGGGATGGTTTGATGAGACATGTAAAAGGGCGAAGAAATCGTTGTTGATAACTTTAAAGGACCCGTCCAGTAGCAGATCAGCGATTGCCCAAGATAGTAAAACCTACCAACACGAGCTAAAGAGAAGGAAACATGAGATAGAACAGGCAGCCTAGGAAGGTTTCTTGAATGCCGCCTAGAACGGGGACCAGAAGGCATTCTGGGCATTTGTAAAAAGTGGGCCGGAGGGATGTTGGTCCAATGTAGGGAGTGGCACACATGTGGAAGAAGGGGCCTGGCTAACGCATTTTGGTAACCTGTTTGGGTCAGAACCACCAGAAGCCAAGTTAGACTTTACAGGCCCATGCCTAAAGTTTGAGGTGGAGGAGACGGTAAAGGCAATCAATCTTCAAGCGCATAACCGAGCCCCCGGCCTGGACATGATACCCTCGGATTTATTCCAGGATCCAGTAGGTCTGTGGGCTCCACTTTTGACTGTGGTGTTTAATGCATGTATAAAAGCGAGGACATATCCGCCCTCGTGGAAGAGGGCGATCATTTTCCCAATTTTTAAAAAGGGGGACATATCTAGCCTTGGTGCTTATAGGCCAATTTCTTTGTTGGACTCCTTGTTCAAAATTTTTGGGAGAATACTGTTAGCCCGAATCGAAACCTGGATCGGGGAACAGTCAATTCTCTCTGATATTCAGTTTGGGTTTCGCCCAGGAGTGGGCACAATAGAACAGAGCCTTAATCTTTATTTGTTGGTGGCCAATTCTGTTTTTTGTCGGGGCGAGGCAGTTTATCTGGCTTTTATGGACCTAAGCACTGCCTTTGATAAAGTAGATAGAGCGAAGCTCTGGGCAGTGCTTGGGTCCTTAGGATGCCCAGGGGAAATATTGCGGGTATTGGTTGACCTCCATACGGATAATGAGGTCTGTGTACGCAGTGGCCCAGGGGGGCACTGCACGGCCTGCTTTAAGGTGGGGTGTGGTGCGAGGAAGGGTTGTGTGCGGGCCCCCATTTGTTTCTGCCTCTACATTAATGGTCTTTCACAGGATTTGATTGATATATTGGCTGATATTCTAGTTTTGGGGGGAAGAGGGTTCCCAGTATTGGCGTATGCGGAAGATACTGTTCTTCTAGCAAGAACACCTAGGGCCTTACAGGTCTTGATCAATGCCTATGCAACGTTCATGGATAATTTGGGCCTAAAAATCAATACCAATAAATCAGCAGTAATGGCGTGTGTTGGTAGAAAACGTCCTATGCCTATGAAACCTATGCTTTGTGCAGGGGAAATTATTCCCAGGGTTAAGAACTTTGATTATCTTGGAATAAGCTTTTCAGAGGCCTTAAATGGCAAGGACCATGTGGCCAAACAATCTGCCAAGATGAGCCAACAGATAGGCGGAATCTTTAGATTTATGTCAAAGTGTAGGGGCCAGCCCCTGGATGTGATTCTTAAGATCTATGGCACACAAACTCTGGCATCCACTTTGTACGGCGCAGCCATTTGGGGTTTCCAGAATGTGGCAGAAATCCAGAGTAAGGAGAGCAAATTCTTTAAAAACCTGCTAGGGCTCCCGATCAGTGTCTCTGGAATAGCCGTCCACAGAGAGCTGGGTATGGAATTGTGGGAGGACATGTGGGCGTTGGCCCCTCTTCTACTGTGGGTTCGGTTGTGGGCCAACGAACAGGCCTCTCTTTGTCACTTCATTATACGCACTATGCTGGGTGAAGTTGGCTGGAAAAAAATCCCCTGGCTTGCATATGTCACTTCGACTTTGGGTGAAGTCAATTTAGGTGTCCTCTTTCCGCCTGACTCACTCATAACTAAGAATGAGGGGACAGCTTACAAAGCAACGTTGGGTGAAATTACAGTAAGAAAAAGAATTCTGTTAGAGTACGGCCACAAATCTGCCCAATTTCATACCAGCATTAGCAGCCTTACTGGAATACAACCTTATCTGTTAAGGAGCCCTTTTAAAAGGGATAGGTGGCACAGTTCGACTGCCTTCGGCTGCAAGGAAACACATATAAGTGGAAATGCTTTCCCGACTCAGCGGGTTGCCCGGTCTGCGGCCACTTTCGAGAGGACCTCCCCCATTTGCTGTTCTTCTGTATAGGGTATGTTGGCATACGTAAAACGACCTTGATTCCTGCCCTTAAGAAGACAGAGATTCGCTCAGACAGGGCTGCACTTGTGTTTCTTTTAAGTGCCAAAACAGTTTTTACAGTTTGGGCTCTTTTGACGTTTCTGGAAAGAGCGATGTACTTCAGAAATAGGCTATTGCAACTACAAGGTGGTGAAAGTTAGAGTTATAAAGTATAATATCGTCCGTAATGGGACTATTGTCTGATTACTGTTTTCTGTACGATCTTTTTATCAAATATTTTTAATATAGCCACTGTTATACCGTATGATGCTTTTGGAAATGTCTATTGATTTTATCTTTTATGCAACTGTAATTTTATGAAATTGTAACCTGAATTTGTGCAATAATGTGTATCTTTGTCGTTTAATGGTTGTTTTTATACATCCGAATAAACTTGTTTGACTGACTGAATATAATGTAATTGGGGGCATATCCTTTCCAAACCCAGAATGCAGTGGAAGAATTGGGGATGAAATAGGTAAGCAAAAGAGTATGTGCAAAAAATCTTCTCAGTAGCAATAATTGTTTGAGTCTATGACTCCCCAAACACATTTCTCATATGCCATGGTCCCAATAGATTTTGATCTGTAAGCCTTGAGCATGGCTTCATCCCATCACTACTTAATGTAGCAAGGTAGAATAATGCAAAATCTACCAAATGCAACCGCCAAATTGCCATGGCACCTAACAAACTCATCCTTTTGCACCTTCACAATATAGGGCATGTTTTGTTGCTAATCATTCCCAGAACCATTCATTTTGATTGGGTGCTATCATCTTCAAGCCCCCTTGAGGCCATATTATACCTATATCTGTCAACTCAATTCTGTGAAGCACTGACTCCAATCCAATAGGAAAGTGTACGCCACGTACACCAGACTACAGGCACCAACCGGTGATGGCTACAAGGAGCCCTGACTTAAAACCTCTGCTCCCCAAGCACATAAGGACAACATTTACACCAAGAGATCGCTCGACTCTCCAAACCCCAACCTAATTAAGTGACTAATTAAGGACTCACACCAACCAGCCTTGATAAAGACCTTTATGGTCGAAACACGTGTTGGCACCACATATAAATCAGTGTTAACACACCTTGATATTTAACTGTGCAAAGGACAGTTGAGCAACTTATCAAGAAAATGAATGATAGACAATTAATTTTGTGGATTCTACCTACTTACTGAGCTGAGTGGGGATAAGCTTTTATATTCACGACACCAGCGCCCATCGAGTAGAAACTAACACCAAGCTAACTAGAAGTCTGTGCTAACAAGAAAAGGGTGGCCTTAGCATTTAGGTATGCCTATTCTATTCGATAAAGAAAACAAAAAAAAACAATCAATAACATACAATAAATAACAGGGATATAAGAAACACTCATATTGGACTACTCAAGAACAGTCAAATGGTGCTGATAACTAACCAAGACTAATTATCTAACCTTCATTTCAGCATTCATTCTTTCCTCATCCTCCTTTATCTTTCCTCTGCTTTCGACATGATCCACCATGCCATCCTGATCAATTGACTCCATGGGAATCTGGGCATCACGGATCAGGCCCTGGAGTGTCAGAACTCCTTCCTCTTGGACCGTCCCTCCCAGATCCAGCTTGGTCCCTTTCTCTCTGCCACCTCTCTCTCTACCTGTGGCATTCCCCTGGGCTCTATCCTCTCACCCTGGTTTTTCAACCACTACTTGGCCCCTTTGGCCCACCTGATCTCATCCTTTTCCTCTAACTTTCAGTGTTAGGCGGATGACTCACAGCATTCCTTCATGCTCCCATCAACCTCCTCTCCTAATTTCTGACTGTCTATCTGCAATTCAGGATTGGTGTGCCTCCAACAATCTCTGCAGTAATGCCAGTAAGACTGAGATCCTTCTCATTGGGACCTCTGCTCCTGCTTTCCCTCTCTCACTCTGGCCGCCAACCTTGGACCCTCTTCCTTTGCCTTTCTGTGAGGCAACAAACCTTGGTGTCATCTTCGACTCCACTCTTTCTTTCTCTCCTCACATCTTAGACATCGCCAAGAAGTCCCACGACCAGCTGCATCTCCTCAAAGGGACTCTTCCCTTTCTCACTTTCCCCCAGAAGATCACTGTATTCAGAGCCCGGGTTCTCTCTAGGCTGGACTACTGCAGCAGCCTCTTTCTCAATCCGCCTTTCTCTACTCTCCCCCTCTGCCACTAATCCAGAACAGGAATGTGAGAGTTATCCTTGGCCTTATGCCCAGGGGCCTTATCTTACCAGTCCTGAAATCGCTCCACTGGCTCCCGGAGGCTGCAAGGATCAAGTTCGAGACCCATTGCATTGTCCACAAGGCTTTCTGTGGCCAGAGCCCACACTATATGCAATGCTCTCTTCCAAAATACCTTCCTGATTGAGCCCTTCACTTAGCTACCTCCAACTATATAAGGGTCAGATGCATCTCCAGGCAGATAGTGGGGGTAGATCTCTCTCCTCTGCAGGTGCCTCCCTATGGAATGGCCTCCCTGCACCTCTTAAATTGGAGCTGGACCACCTGAAATTCTGGAAGCAGCTCAAAACGTTCCACTTCTACTCTGCTTCCTCTCTCTTCTCCCCTGCTGACTTACCTGTTTGCTGTCCCGACTGGTTGATTGACTACCCTCAGAGTCTCACTGGGTACCCAGCTCCTCTTGATCAGTCTACCTGCACTGCCTCCAGTCCTACCACGCACGAGGAGCTGTAACTGTAACCCGATAGTCCCCCTTGCACTTACCCAGAGCCGCGCTGCCCTAGATGCACTTACTCAGAGCATTACTGCCCTGTTTCTCCTCCCATACCCCTTGCACATCCCCCCTCCCTTTCCCCTTGCACTTCTTGTTCTCGCACAATCTGAATGACAGCAGCCTAATAAGATCATTTGTCTTATCCTCCCTCTGTCTTCCCTCCCTTGCCTTGTTGAGCATATAAACACTGTATGCAGGCGCTTCATAAATGACTTATCATATTGTATCATATATTGTTATCTTTTGTCTAAAGTACATTACACAGACAGACCCAAGCACATGACCAGTTACAGACTGTACTTGTGTATAGGCGTGTTATAAATGCCATATCATATCATATCATACAGACGCTATGGAATGTGTGCACATCACGCCATGTCTGACACAGAGTAAGGCCTGCGCTATCTGAAAACTACATGGCTATGTGACTGATGGCACGACACCCAGACCACGGGAGGCAAAGGAAGCCTCATGGCTGAACCCGTGACTTTCACGTGACCCAAGGTCTTTGCTCACTATAATATGTCCATATATGGATATGTACATTATGATTGCTGGAAACTGGCTTAGCCAATTATGAGGGGTCAGAAATGCAAGAGCGACAACTTGATAGAGGTTTTTCACAAGTAGCAATTTTATTAAATTATAAGGGTGTGACAAACGCCTTGCTTTCTCTTACCTAACAAGGATTTCCCTGACTGCAAAAATAAGACTTAAGGAAAACACAGTAACATATAAAGGTGTCTGTCCCTCACACTTATACATAAAACAGAATGTGACCGGTATGTATATGGCTGTTCAAACTCAAAAGAATAACAGTTATACTCAAACACAAACATTATGACCAAATATCCTTGTGACGAGGGTCAGATCTTCTTCCCCAGGCTAAATGCATGATGTTCCCAATAAAAATTCCACTTAATAAAGTTATTTTTGATAGTCAAGTTATGCTTCATGGGCAACACAAAGTTCCTTTCAATAACCAAGTTCTGGTTTCAACACAAAATTCCTTCCCTCCTTGAGGGTTTACTTGGCACTTTGATTGTTTTAGGATTAAACAAGATTCATCACTCTTCAGAATAATGTTTTCCACAAGCTCTTGCTTGTCAAATCAAAAAGTCTTGTCTTCACACTTACAGTGAATATTTCAATAGAACTTCTCCTCTTTGGAAAAGACAACTACTTCACATGTCTTCTTTATAAACAACAATGTTTTCATCAGGATGGTTTTACCACCGTTCATCAAACACATTAGTGGCCTTGACACTTATATCCCAACACAACCTTTCAGCACAATGTAGTACTTCAATATCTTCTTCCTGGTCCACTAACCAGCCGGGACTATCACTAACAATCCCTTTCCTGGTATACTTACCTGCCAGGATAAAACTCCTATCACTACTACAAGTACTTTGTGGTGAGGATTATTTCAAACATTAGCAAAGTCTTTGACTTTCAACGACATTGAGATTCACAACTTGTTCCACAAGGATAAAACACCCATTGATGCTGTTTGTTCCATTGATTTGTTTTCCACATGCAATGCAGGTTACGTTCCTCTCCCCTTTGATACTTTCGACCAGGAGGGCGTCTCTCCCTCCACCCTTGGGTTTCTACTATCACACAAGGTAATTGCTGCTAAACTCTCTTACTCAAGTTTCTCTCTTTAAGAAAGCTGTTTACCTGCACCCTAAGGGGCCTTGCATAATCAAAAGTCATGCTCAGGTGTGGGCCACTAGAAACACTAGACTGCATAATGCAGTTCTGTGACTCTGAGACCCTCTTCCTGGCCTCAGTACCAAGAGCATTACTGGATCTGAAGTCCCTAATGTTTCATTTCTTTTTATATCAAAGGCCTGCATTTTACAATAGGCCATAAAAACTGTGGGGTCATCAGGGTAGTTGGTATGAGGGTGTTAGGGAGAATTCTCCAGAATGGCTAATTTCCCTTACCTTTTGAGTCCCTCAGCAGCTTTGCTGGATTTCTAGGGTTTCATTTTTTACCTGGTAAGAGTGGAGCATATTTTTCCCACTCTTACATGTGTTTTGCTGTGGGTTGTACATTCTTTTGCTCATGGGCTATGGAGTCTCACCCACCCCATAGGCATGATCCTTTTACTGTGTGTCACCCAGCACCTTTAGTGCAGTGACACAGGGTTGTCTTTTTTCAGACTTCCTACTTTAAACTCCATTTTCTGGCACTGACTACTGTCTCCCAGAACCTGAAAAGTTACCATTGACTTTACTAGTCTTTTTAAATTTACAGACCCAGTACACCCTATCTTCCCATAGAGTACTGGAGGGGTTAATAGTTATCCCCTTTTGTCTGATTCTCATGGAACATTAGTATGTTCCCCTTTCTCTAAGATTTGGCTGGTGGCAGTGGTATCTACCATTTTTATTCTACTGCAGACTATGAAAATAGCCTTTTATACCGTTAGAGGCTATGGTGGTAGCCTCAAACTCAAAACTGTGAATCCACTTTTATTTTAACTTGGTTCCGGTCAAGTTCTTTTACGATATCTTTTTGTAAAGGTCTTTCTAGTGTTTTACTCTGCGTGCCAAACCAGATTTGGTTCCTTTGTTCGCTGTCCTTTGGTGGGCTTCTGCACAGAAGCCCTCCTTAGGTGCCTGAGTGTCTGGGTGGGCAGTATGTGAGGCAGGGGTTTGAGGCCCCCTGCACAGGGTCTCCTTGGAGACCCAAGTCGCACTCTTGTTTGATTGGCTAGGTGGCTGCCTTGCCAGGACAGCCACCCTGCTGTGTGATTGACAGCCAGGCTGTGTGAATGAGGGATTTGGTGCATAAAAGCCAGTCTCTGGGACTGGAAGGCGGAGTCACCACTGAAAGGAGAGCACCAACGAGAAGCTGAAGGAAGATGACTGCTGCAACTACTGGACACCCGGTGAAGCCCTGCTGCAGGTTTGAATCGCCTGAAACTTCGACGACAGAGGAGATCTGAAAGGAATCTTCTCCCCTTGAGCTTGGTGGGAACAACCAGCTCGCCAAACACCAGACACCAGTCCTCATCCTGGATGAATTTACTGTGCATCGCTGCAGTAGATCGGATAGCCAGTGGGAAGAGAACCAGTTTGGGTTTTGAGGAGCACACCTTTTATTCGTCGCTTTGCTCGGCTGCTGGCTTCTTCCCTGGGCAGTGCAGGATCCTCCAGCTGTCCTCCTTCTAGTCACCACGACGGAAGCTTCAGGTAGCCTGAGCCTGCAGGAACTGCCAGGAACAACTGCCTCAGCTACAGCATTCTTCTTCTTTAAAGGTACTGTGCAAATTCGGTCATTCGTTTCGTCCGACCGCGGTGAAAGCACAGGAAATCGTTCACCCCTCCGAAAGCTTGCCCTTCTCTTCTCCTTTGAATAACTTTTCCTCCGTCCAACTTCGTTTTGAACTCTTGGCAAAGACTTAGCGGCGAACTACTTTGAACTGTGTGATCCTCTGCAAAGACTCTGAACCATTAACGTTGGCCCAGACCTATTGACTTGAAACCTAGTTGTAGTAGCCTTTTCTAGATTGCCCTGCCTATAACTTGTTGGTGCTATTGATCTCGAATAACCTTGTCTTTTCTCCCTTTTAAATTACTGGAGTGCTATTTTGCTCACACTTAATTTTGAGCCTAACTTGTCCCGAATTGATTGGGGGTTGTTGTAGTATATTAAGACTGTGATTTCTGCTGCTTTATGATAGTGAACTGTTTTATAACTGATGGTGTAAATAAATGTATATTTTTTACTCAGAAACCTTGAATCAGTGCTTGTTTGAATCATAGTAATTGTTGTGCTTTGTGTAAACTCATGTACTGCTCACTTTACTCTTGAGATACGTCTGGCTGCTCAGCCATCGCTACCACTTTACTGTGTAGTACAGGCTTGTACCAAAGGTGAAATTGTACTTACACTTGTAGTCTTAATTGTGTGTAGTGTTCCCAACGGTACTGCATATGATTCTGCCTAACAGAGGGTTCTCCCAATTCTCCTGCCCCAAGTCCCCTCCTATGTGGTCCTCCAGAACACCACCTCCAGGGTCAGGATCAGGAAGCTTTTGCATTTCCCTGGCCACATGAGAAGGGTTCCAGGCCAGGGTCTTTGGAATAATCACTTATTGTCCGTCGCGCAAGCCATTTGTCTATAAGGATACATGTCTTGTGGGGAGGGGTATAGCAGTCCTCCCTGGTGTCGGCTACTGGTTGCATAGCTCGTTTATTCTTCTACTTCTGGTCTCCTGTGTCTTATTTTGGTGTCCAAGTGCATGACTCGGTGCTGTGGAGCAGGAAGAATAGGTATCATTTGATGCTGAAACCCGGGAACTCCCTTTTTTCATGTGGGACTGGGACACATATCGAGGTAAGTGAAAGCTACTTTTCGCTATTCCTGGTATGCACCACATGGTAGGGTTGAACAAAGGGACACGTCAAAATGACAGACACCTGTTCATTGACTATGCAGGTAGAGGAAGCAAAGGCATTGATAGAGGAGTATTTAAAAAAGAAAAGAGGAGGTATGTGTAGACAATCCCCCAAAAGTGTTGAAGACCCAATACAGAATATCTTATACACGAAGACCAAGAAATATAATGAAAAAGACATTACTTGTTTATGAAAAATGTATTGAGTGGAAAAGGTAGAGACAGATAGTACGGAACAACAAAACAGATTACTGTATGACATTAGGGATGAAAATGCATATGCAAAAGAAATATGGCGAACACTCAGTGTATGAAAACGTCTTCAACTATACTGCTGAAGGCTGGAGAAGGGGAGGACATTCGACAGCAATTAAGGGTCTGTCTGGAGGAGTTAGAACTCACTCAAAATGCATTCAATGAATACAGACACTAGGAACCGGATAGTGAAGACAGGGCATACCCTGTTTAACCTGTTAATATGAAACACAGGTAAGAATATGAGAGACCAATTCCATACAACCAAATGGCCCCAATACCACTTAAAATAGGGGAATCTGGGGTATTTGACTCAACTACGCAAGATACATCAACAGCGCAGGAACTTGGAGATGAAATAAAACTAGCAGACAAGGAAGGCAAAACAATTGGCAAAGAAAGATTATGAAAACTGAATGAGGCACTAGACAAATGTGACAAACTACAACACATGTCAAATAGAGACAGGGAGATGATACTCAACATCGAGGAACAAGTTATCAACGGGGCAAAAGAATAAGGGAAATGGAAGAGGGATGGGAACAGAAGAGACAACAAGCAAAACCGCTGGATATTATTGGAAATGTCTATTTATATAAAGAAATGCCTCGCTATAGTGGGACGTAACCTATGGGATTATTGACGGCACTGTGCACTAAATATAACATGTTAAATGCACACCGTTTAGAACGCACACAAGTAATTGAAATACTGACGGCAATGTGTAACCCTAACCGCCTACGTATTCCAGGGTTCTCAGACACAGCAGAGGGACAGTTGGTGAATGATACATCAAAAGAGGGAACAGGGTGGAGAGTGCAATTTGAACCTATCATGCCATTACTAAAAAGCACCATGGGGTGCTGGCAATGACGAAGTGTATTCAAATGGTGAAAATAGGCAGGGATCAAAGCCCCCCGGATTTTGCAGACATGTTTGAAGCACACCTTTATGGATGATGAGAGACATGAGGCAAAGGCAACAATATGACAGTTACCAGATGAGGTGATAAAGGTAGTGAATGGAAAAGTGGGTGTAGAAGAGAAATTGAAAGAACAAAAGGGCTCGGTATACATACTGAATGCAGCTAAAAATGCCTGGTTATCGGTACAAACATACTACCCATCAGGGAATATAAGGGATGGACGGAAGGCAAACACATGGAGGAGTTAGATTGGGAACCACTGGCTCCTGTGTGGAGCCTTGAATACAAGGAACGTTACAGAGAGGATTCAAGTTATTTCAGAGGGCGAGGAAGTGGAGTTAGAGGGAAAGGGTGAGGTATGGTTGTAAAAGTATTGTATGACATGAAAACACGAGCACAAATGTACCAAAATGCAGCCAGAGACGTGCACCCATGGATGAGCTACGAGGAACAACAACAAGAAGTCAAGGATATAAAAGAAAAGGTGGACAGGTCACGGGAGCAAGTAGTTCTAACTGGAGCAACCCCAGTTGCAGCAGTAAGAAGAGACATAGGGTCAGAATACACATGTTTGGAAAGGGACAAACCAGCAGAGTTAGATGCTGCAGTAATAACCCTACAACAGGACAGGTGGGGTTGCATGACTGCAGAGGGCTCATTTTCCACTGGTGGAGAAACACATGAAGGCACCATACTAATAGACAGTGGGATGGCACTAACTCTGACAAAAGCAATGTTTTAAGTGACACCATACACAAAGATAACACAAATGGAAGGGTTTGGGGGGCCGCCACTAACGTCACCAATAAAAGCAGCAAGGATTAACCTACATAAGCAGAATTTACTAATACAACAGTGTGCCACGGCAGGCCAGGAAGATATTATGGGCAATCTTGTGATGAATAGATGCAACCCAAAACTCTCCTTACTTCAAGTCCTGAGATTTGATCAAATTCTTTGACTTCACAAATTTGACCGAAAAATGTACTACTAGTATGTAAATCGTTTTTAATATGACAACTGAAGAAAACATTCTCACAAAATAGTCGGACCAAGAAATAGGGAATGTATTATCCAGAGATCCATTGGAACCCCTCACCAATAGCATATCAAGGGAGTGGCCTTGAATATAAGAGGGAAATAGTTCTAGCAGATATAACTGATGGTGTTATAGAATAACCCAAAGTTCCCTATAGTCTGATGTAGAACAGAAAATCACCTAGACAAAGAAGTTCCTTGTATTTACTACCTGTCAGTAGAAGAAATTACTGTTGCTGTGTCAGAAAGGCTTTGGCTGGTCCTGGAGGTCTGCACCCCAGAAGTATGTTTATAGAAAAGATAGCTAAAATCCAAACAGTCATAAGCCGGACCTGTGTTACATCATTCTAATTGAATGGATCTAAGTGGCACATTTTCAGAGAAGCTCTGTAAAAGCAAGTTCTCTTTGTGATATGATGAATGTGTTGTATTAAGTATACATCCGGTACCAGGAAGTGAAATAAGACCTGAGAAGTGTCATTAAACCATGTCTCAGTAATACAAAATAAATCAAGATTATTGTCTTCAATAAAATCATATATTTCATTTACATGGGCAACTGCAGACGTTTAGTAACGCGGCTATTAATGTGATGTTTAATTGAGCTTGAGTTTGACAAGAATTAATAAGCACACATTTTTCTAACTTTAAGTCACAGATTCTGTTTAGTGGCCGAAGAGAAATGAGACCATAAATGTTATTTAGATCAATTAAAAAGGAGATATCGCGATGAAGTGAGGACATAACTAAAAAGAGAGGTTAACGCGTTAATAGCACAAAACGTACAACCTCACCAGAAAGTGAGATTCAAGGTTAGTCAGGCAGTAAATAGGCCTAAACAGTTAAGGTCTGTGGCACCAGCTAATGGCATCATGTTTGTGCGCACCACATGAACAGATGGGAGTTGGAGCTCCGATCAGAGCACAAGAAATACAGTGACCCAACAAAGATTCTGAAAGTTAATAAACACTTAAAACAATCAAATCAATTAATATTTTGAACAAGCAGTAAGGATTGCTTATCAAGGGTTTACAGAACGGCAGACTAAATAATAAAAATAATGTCTAAATGGCTGCCTTCTACAGCTTGAATTGCACAACAGAGCCTTGTTCATTCAGAGTGGTCTAAACCATATATTGCCATCGCCAGTGTAGGCCGTAAGAAAACCGGATAAATAATTTTGCCTAAGAATTGATTTCAGGATAATAAATTAACATATACACTTGTCCAACTTGAGGACAAATATCTGAACCTAGAGCAATGCACGAGAAAGTGTGCCTTCCCAGCATAGAGGCTCAGACTGTATCCTTTACAGTGCAGGCCAGTTCCATGTTTGCTCTTGTCTAATACGTTTGCACTCAATATCTATTTGAGACAAACCCTTGATTTTTTTGTATAGCAATCCTTTGAACATCATCACATTTGTGGCCCATCATGCCAACATACTTAACCAGTAGGGATGTTTCCATCATATAGTTGAGGCAACCTATATCCCAGTAATTCTAGTTCAGATTGGTAAGATGTTTTTTCAAAATGTTTTAGCCTATGTATATGACATTTCTGCTATCATAAATAGTGAAATCCTTGAGGACCCATTTGCCACCCATGGTTATATCAATTCATGAGTGCCAAATTCCCTTTAATGGTCTGCATACAACATAGTTCTCTAACAGTAGGGTTGACATTATTTATATTTCTGAGATCATTCCTTAGAACGTCATACTAAATGCTAGCACATTTTTAAAGTCCACCAATAGCAATGCAAATACATTATCTTGCTTTCCAAAAGTCTACCAAAAAATGCAGTCTTGTGGTCTGTGGCTGTGTGCTGGAAGCTCTGTGATTGCTGCTTTCCTCGTGGATTCCAGTCCTCTTTCTGTCTCTGCAAGTACCCATATCCCCCGCGGAGCGGGCCGCGGAGTCTAGACACAGAGTCTTGTGGTCTTTGGGCTCTGCGGGCTCCGCGGTTCGGCTCTTGAGCGACCGTTAACCTGAGACACTGTGATTGCTTCGCCCTGCTGGTTCTACATGCTTAGTGGACTGAGGTTCTACGAGTAGCAGCCACCACAGGTAAGATCTTGCGTCCTTGTGACGCCCCACAGTGGATACTTTGCTGATACTGCGGACATACTACACACGAACACTGCAATCACATCATGGCTCGTATCAGTGAGCGGGCTGTAGAACACCATGCAGGGGCGGAGCTGCGTCAGCTGTGTGAGCTCAAATCGATAACTGTGTGCCTATAGATGTGAGCGGCCCACTCCATTAGGCGAAGGTGAGAAGGTGCAGGGTTGGATTACATCCCATTTTCATCTTAGGGAATTGAAATCACGAACGAGCGACTGGGAAACTGTCAGCGTTTTGACTCCTTGGATCCCGTGCGAAGTCGTATTGGTTTGTTCTATTATCTAAATTTATTCCAGCCAGTGCAACTGAAACATACGCCCGAGAAACTGCAGGGGTGATACCTCTTTGATCTCGTGCAAACTGCTCCTTACGTAAAGACAGTCTGACTGAAGAAGACTGAACTTCGTGCTATTCCATCCCAAACATCAACAGAGCAACCTCTTCCTAGCTTTCTACATATTAGCAGACAAAAACAAATCCAGCCATGGCAGCAACGAATAGTGCTACAAAGGTGGCTCAGAGGCTGACAGTATGCCAAAGTGGGCCTAAGCAGCTCTATCCAACTGGAGCCTACCCAGTCCACAATCGTACAAGTCCTATTTAAACAGGAGATAAAGAAAAATACCTTCATAAGGAATGACTCGAAAGTGAAAACTCCTTCTGCGCTATCCGTTAAGTCATTGGCCCTCATTACGACCCTGGCGGAAAGGGGTTTACGCCGGCGTAAACCATGGCGCCCCTTTCCGCCAGAGTACGAGTTCCCGTAGCGCCATGGTGATTTTTACGCCTGCTTTTTGCAGGCGGAAAAATCCATGGCGCTACGGGACTTGTTGTTAATTACGCCACCGTAATTTACGGTGGCGTAATTAACGCCTTCCCCACTCCCATTATACCCTATGGGGCAAAAATGGGAATGGGGAAGGGTAAATGGGGATTGGGGACTTACCGCCCCGCCAAGGTCGGAATGGGGCGGTAAGTCCGCCAACCACCATGGCGGAGTTGGGAGCTTAGCGCCATGGACCATGGTGCAAATTGGACCACGGTTCTCCGCCAAGGTCGTAATGAGGGCCATTGTCAACAGACCCTTTTTTACTGCTGCATCTACAAAGCCCCTATGAAAGCCAACTAAAACCTACGTTTATCCCTCCAAGTTCTGGCTCGAATGCCAGGGAAGCTGGTCCTTCTGTCCAACATGCTGACCATGAGTCGAGTGGCACAATCAATTCAACTAGAGCCAATAACATTGTCAAAGAAACAGCTCTAAACAGGAAAGTAAATCAGTGTCCTGAAATAGTATTGTTACTCTCTAAGAAGATAGTATATGCTATTCATCCTCAAGATGGTGGCATTGCTCCGATTCTTCCTATTATCCACATGGAAGACACTGTGTTAAGTCTGGATACTCAACAAGAACATAAGGATAACCTCCATCACCTCAAACTTAAAATCCCCATCCAAGTGCAGTCTAATCATCGAAACAAACAGACCAGTAACTTGCAATTCTCACAAGATGTCTTCCCACCTTCAAGTGTAAAAGGACCCCATGATCTGTGGAAGTTGTCCTCACAAACTTGTCACACCGAGGGGTTGCAGTGCATTTTCCAAACAGAGAAGGCAATAGATGACAATCTTGTATCACTTACAATTTGTGGTCATCAATCAATTAAACCTGATGGGCAGGAAAGGACCACGCATTTAGAGACAGCGGATATTTCTAAAGAAGAAAAAAGCCTAGATAGAAAAACGTAAATGGCTACAACTCCATGGGCCACAAAAAGCTGCGGCTATTTCTACCAAGCCACAAGCTTTACAATTAGGGTTGGATAAGGTAGAATTACTAAATGGAAAAAATCAAAAGGTGCCTCCTAACCAGTTCCTATTCGAAACCGGAGAACCCTACTGCTCAGCAGACTGGAAATGTTTAAAAATGAGCGTGAATCAGCCTGTATCAGGAGATGAGGATGATCTGGAAACCAATTAATGTATGAATGAAGAGTATGATACCTTTCATTAACAGAGGATTCCAACAACGATGATGGACCTCCAAAACATGCTCATAACAATCATTTCACATTCAATTATTTGATTCATTCAATTGCATGAAACAATGAAAATATAAAGGAAAATATCAATTATTTGATTCATTCAATTGCATGAAACAATGAAAATATAAAGGACCAAACAACACTCCTGGTGATGATACACACTAAGCAGATTCACATAGAGAACTTTATTTCCACATAGAAAAGCGCCTAGACCAGGAAGCTGAGCAATCTCGACAATGACAAGCAAGATTATTTGAGATTGCGAGAGGGTAAAGAGCCGAGAAACAAGAACTGACAGCAGATATGATTTCATGGTTGAAAGCGCTTCCACAGACCCAATGGATCACGCATCCTCAGCCTACTCCCTCAACTGGGAAATCTAACTTGCTAATAGCACATATTACTGATTTGAGAGAAAGTGAGCTTGTAGAGGACACACAAAAGAATATTGCAGCTGCTGAACCTACTACTGCATCAATTCAAATACCACTCCATGTAAAGACATCCTCTGACTTGGTAAGAACACCAGCCGATATGTTCCAGATATTGTGTCAAAAAAGAAATGAGACAGGAGTTCCAAGGGTCAAAATAAAAGGGGGAAAAAGCCTGCCAAACAAACAGGCTTGAGGGCCTTTTTGCGTAATATAATTGTTAGGCGATCCTCTGCACACCAGTCCACTACACACCAGTCCACTACACACCAGTCCACTACACACCAGAACACTGCTCACATTTCCCCAACATCTCCCTCCACGGTTCGAGGCTCAACTGATTCGGTGAACCCAAAGTACCGAAAACTCTGTACCAGCTATGGTGTACGGGCTCGATTGCAACCCTTTCTGCATTGGCAATTGCCTTGGAGAGCATACAGCAGAAGGGGCGGTGTTACGTCTCCACGTCGATCACGTGATCCAGAGTGGCGTTCCTCACGTGACCTTGGTGGACGTCACATGACCCAGAGACGTCACATGACCCAGAGACGCACAGTATAAAGGTCTGAGAGACAGAACACTCATTGCTTCTCAGCTGTCTTCAGACTCTGTTTGGCGTTACATATTGCTCCACTGTTACCTTTGATCACGGAACTCTACCTCGGACTCCTTCGGATACCCCTTTGTACCTTTGCTTGGAACTGTTTACCTGTTGCCGGATTTTGGACTACATCCTGACCTGTCTTTGGATCATCCCTTGGTACCTCACTGAACTCCTACGCCATTTCCCTTCTGGGAATTCAAGTCACGCCTTCACTCCTACAGGTGGCTGATCCTACATCCACGCTAACCTACGGTTCTACTATTCAGGGACCGCCGCATCATCTGAGTCTCGAACCTCTACTAGGTTTCCTGGGTTTTCCTAACACCCAATAGGTAAGACCTTTTAGATCCTTTGGTTTACTTAATATGTATTGTGATTGCCTGGTACTTAACCTCGTTCCTCTTTGACAGCAGCATCGGTGTTCCAGAGGTTCCGTGGATCTGGGAAGTCATCTCCCACCTGTGGCCTCAAAGGTCGCACAGCGGGTTTCTTTTTAGTTCCCCTGTGCGTCACTTGGGGACGGAGGTCTCATCGGTCTACACGACACTCAAGTCAGAACAGACTGAGAAGCCACATAGTCGTGTTAGACAATGCAGGGATCCACGGAAGAACCCATAGCTGCTTTAGTCCAGGCGATTACAGTATTAAGGACAGACATGGCCCCCGCTAATACGGTGATCCACCAAAGGTTAGACTCCATACAGAGTGTTCAGCATTCCCTTCCTGCAGACCCTGAGTTCGGAGATGCTAGCTCCTCAACCACACCTCCTCCCTTGGTTTATACTACAGTCCCAACTCCGGTGATCCTCCCAACCCCTTCCCCCCTGGCCGCTCCTGAACGTTATCAAGGTGACCCCAAGAAATTCAGGACCTTCATTAATCAGTGCAAGTTACATTTCTTGTGCAGACCTTTAGCCTTTCCTACTTCCACTGCTAAAGCCGCCTTTGCCCTTTCCCACTTAGCCGGGACAGCTGCCGCTTGGGCTAATCCTCTGTTGGAGAATAATAACCCAGTCCTTTATGACTTTGATCTGTTGGTTCTAGAAATGTCTCGAGTATTTGATACCCGACACAAGGCACAGTCTAGGGATTTGGAGTTGTTAGAACTGACTTTGATAGAATACATCACCCGGTTCAATCAATTAGTTGCTGAAACATCATGGCCAGAAAGCAAGCGGGCAGTTGTCTTTTATAGAGGGTTGAGTAACATAATGAAAGATGCTTTAGCAGTGATCCCTTCTATGCCCACTCAGTATCAGGAACTAGTTGATCTTGCCCTGCAAGTAGATGCACTGCGATCGGAGCGTAGAGCCGAGTTGGGGGTTTCTTCCCATCCTACACTTGCCAGTACTCCTGCTTCCAGTACGGAAGAACCTATGCAAGTGGGAGGCTTACGTAGCCCTATTACTACATCTGAGAGGGAACATAGAAGGGTGGATAATGCATGCTTTTATTGTGGCACTACGGGACATTATGTGAAAGAGTGTCCTCGACGTCCTAAGAAGAGCCAGGTTTTTCGGACAGCTCGACCTTAGATCCAGAGAGCAGGTTGAGTGTTCCGTCTCCATCTCTGGGTACCCCTCTTGCCTTTGCTCGTGTTCAACCCGTTTCTGTAAACGCTACTCTGTGTCCCTCTACAGGCCTTCTTCATGCAGTCACAATCATCATTGATTCAGGTGCTACTGGAAATTACATAGACATTGCTTTAGCCCATTCCCTCAATCTACCTTTAGTGGTGAAATCTCGACCTGAACCAGTTCAAGCCGTAGATGGCTCTGCGTTAGTTTCTGGTCCTGTTAGACACCAAACTGCACCTCTCTTGTTGACCATACAAGATATTCACACAGAGACATTAAGTTTTGACTTAATCACCACACCTCAATTCGGTATGATATTAGGGATACCATGGTTACGTGAACACAATCCGCTGATTAATTGGCAATCAGGCACTGTGCTCTTCGAATCCGAGATCTGTCAGAATTATTGTCTCCCGACCCATCAAATGACTGATACCCCTTCTCGGGCCTTGGGAACCTTAGCTCAACTCACGCTGAGTGTTGATGGATCTGAGCTTGTGAATCCTCATACCGTTGGGGGGTTGGTGTCTGGGATTCCATCTGAGTACAAAGCATTCAAATCAGTTTTTGATCGTGGCTCTTCCGAGGTACTTCCTCCACATAGACCATACGACTGCCCAATCGAATTAATCCCTGATTCCACCATTCCTTCGGGCAGGATTTATTCTTTATCTCCTTCGGAGGAACAAGCATTGAAAGAGTATGTACAGAACGCCCTTCGTTTAGGACATATCCGCCCGTCTACTTCACCAGCTGCAAGCCCTATATTTTTTGTACCTAAGAAAGAGGGGGATTTACGTCCTTGTGTGGATTATCGGCGTCTTAATGCCATCACAAAAAAGGATAGATATCCAATTCCGTTAATCACACCCCTTCTGGACCACTTATCACATGCTTCTGTTTTCACCAAGCTTGATCTGCGCGGCGCATACAATCTAGTGCGCGTTTGCGAAGGGGATGAGTGGAAAACTGCTTTCTGTACTCGTTACGGCTTGTATGAATACCTAGTCATGCCCTTCGGTCTGTGTAATGCCCCGGCCACATTCCAACACTTTATGAATGACATATTCAGGGATATTCTGGATGTATACATGGTTGTGTACTTGGACGACATCTTGATCTTTTCCCGTAATCTAGATGACCATGTAAAACATGTCCGAGAAGTACTATCCCGTCTCAGAGAACATTCCTTATTTGCTAAACCTGAGAAATGCCAGTTTCACAAAACCTCTGTTGAGTTTCTGGGATTTCACATTACTCCGGGAGCGTTATCCATGAACGAATCCAAGGTCAAAGCAGTCTTAGAGTGGCCAGCACCTCAAACACTCAAGTCCTTGCAGGCCTTTTTGGGCTTCGCCAACTTTTATAGGCATTTCATTTCCTCCTTTTCCACAATCATTGCCCCGCTCACGGCCCTGACCAGCCCTCAGGTACCCTATCGTTGGCAAAGGGTTGCAATCGAGCCCGTACACCATAGCTGGTACGGAGTTTTCGGTACTTTGGGTTCACCGAATCAGTTGAGCCTCGAACCATGGAGGGAGATGTTGGGGAAATGTGAGCAGTGTTCTGGTGTGTAGTGGACTGGTGTGTAGTGGACTGGTGTGTAGTGGACTGGTGTGCAGAGGATCGCCTAACAATAATGCATCCAGTGCAGGTTTCAACATCTTCCAACCTAAAGACTCACAAACTCATAAAAAATGCTGTAAAGGCTAGCAAGGTAAACCCAACTACCTCTCTGATTATCTTTAAGAAAGTTGTCCCTATATACCAACCTGCAGGTGACCCACAAGTAGAAGACCTACTTGAACTATCAATATACATTGACTCGTCTGAGCCGGAAGAGATAGCGAGCGATCAAAGCTCCCTGATGAATCCAACTTTATCATAATAGACGAATGTCTAGCAGAAAGTACAGATTCTTCTATTTCCATGGATCTTACCTGTGAAGAGATTTCAGATGTCTGCCTGGACTGCTCATCCCAAAGCATACTCTCTTTAAGGACGGTCTCAGAAACAGGCGAGTCTGTCTCGGAAGGTGGAAGCACAGCTAGTAGACATTCATCTAAGTCAAGAGATAGGGCCTCATTACAACTCAGGCGGTAAGGGGTTTACGGCAGCGTTAACATCGCCGACCCTTACCACCTGATTACGAGGTCCCCTAGCGCCATGGTGCTTTTAACACCTGCTTTTAGCAGGTGTTAAAATCCATGGCGCTAAGGGACCATGGAGTTAATTACGCCACCGTAATTTACGGTGGCGTAATTAACGCCTTCCCCACTCCCATTATGCCCTATGGGGCAAAAATGGGAATGGGGAAGGGTAAATGGGGATTGGGGACTTACCGCCCCGCCAATGTCGGAATGGGGCGGTAAGTCCGCCAACCACCATGGCGTAAACGTAGTTTACGCCATGGTGGTAAAGTCACGGCCCAGGCGGTAACTTACCGCCTGGGTCGTAATGAGGCCCATAGTGTGTACCCCAGATAACAGTCTGATGACAGGATCAATTTATCAGTCAACAAACTAAAGTTACCAACATTTGTTGACCCGATGACCCAGAAAAGTATTTATGCTCTAAGGCTAGCAAGAATCAGCAACGCTAATGACCACCTGATCCTGGATCGATCTAATGTTCTGCTTCTTTTGCATGCTATTCCCTAGCTAAAAGCTATTGGGTCAGAGGACATTAAGGTGGTGATATTCGATGAAGATAACTTACTGGATAATGTAAGAATTTAATGCTGTGATATAGCAGCTATGAACAGAATACTAGCAATGTCAAAAACATTAATTAAACTAGGATTCGAATGTACACAAATAAAGGGGTCTAATCCTAAAGAAGAACAAATAAAGTTCATTGCCAAACCTATTGTGACAAGAGAGAATGCACATAGGGAAAGGAACAGCCAACCCAATCAAAATTCATACTTTTAAAGGAATATGCCAACACGGGCTAGCAAAATGTCAATTGAGAGCCCTCGTAAGAGATCCAGAAACCTACAAACCACAAATCCCATTCATCGGGAATATGATGGAAATTGAACAAACAAATCAGACAGAATGAATCACAATTCATAACAATCAAGTTTGTTGAAAGTCAATAGCTGGTCTTTATGTTCATGGAACAGCAAAGGTCATTCCCACCTGTTTTATCAACCTGCTCCTGAATTGGCATCCTTTCAAATTATATATCTTCAGGAGACATGGTTGAGTAATACACCATGCTGTGATGGCTTTTTAACCTTTTTGAACCCGGCTATACATAAAACACAAGGTTGCCCCTCTTCTGGGCTGATCACACTGATCGAAACTGACATGGATTGGTCCTTGGTGTTGTCAGTGAATTTAAATCCCTGGATCCAATACACCATCTTAAAGGTACAAAGCAAAATAGATCTTGGGAATATAAACTCGAACATAAAGTCACCATATCGACGATTAGCCATTTTTAACATCTATTGGAACCCAGCCGCAATCAATGACAATAATTTAATGGATGCTGTTTGTCTGACTATAGATTAATTAGTAAACAAATATAGAAATGTAAAACTTATTGTTTGTGGGGATCCGAATATTCATCTACTTGACAACAAAGGACAACCTAAGGGCCAAAACGACCTGTCACAACGTGCACGGAGATGGCAGAAAGAAATAACTCTCCGAAACCTGACGCTAAACAATAAATCTAGGGATGGCCGAAAGATCTTGACACCTACCTGCAACCGTGGTAACTCAACGGCAACCATTGATTACATATACACGACAACTCAACTTCATAACTCAATAATGAAAATTCAAATCATATCGACCCTGAAAAGTGATCATAACATGGTGACAATTGCTGGCATATATTTGTCCCATCCAAATAAGAAACATCCAGTCATACAGCTTGAAGCTAAAACAAACTATCAAGACTAAGAATAAGTCAAACTCAAGCAAATTCATTACCTAGGCTTTTTCGTAGTTCTAATCTAGATGATGAAATAAAATTGCATTACGAATGGCTCCTGTAGGACTAAACTTGCCTAAACATTATTACAATATTGAATTAGCCGAAAAAAAGAAAAGCCTACGTAAAACAATTTGGTTACTGAAGAAGGATGATAATGCTGAAAATAAGCAAAAAATAAAAAAAGCTAAACAAGTATATTCAAATTGGACAAAAAATCTCATATAGTGTCGATTCTTCAAACTGATGCAGAAACTATGCTGGCAACGCTTAAACACCAGAATTTGAGTGATCTTTGGAATATCTTAAATAATAATTCCCAATACCAGCAGCTTCTTGTTTCAAACCTACCAGAAGACAATTGGATTTGACATTTCTCTTCTATATATGGAGAACGAGCTTCGGACGTCTGCCATCAGAACCCCCCCAAAAATTGAACCTACAATGGGGAAAGCAAGACATCTTAGAAATGATCTTGAAACTGAAAGTCTTGCGTGCTCCGGGCCTTGATGGTTTGTCCAATGCAACCTTAAAACAAGACCCTGAAGCTTGGGCTAACATGATGGGTCAATTGCTCACCCTGATAGACAAACTAAATCAGATCCTGTTGTCATGGAGGAAAGCTACCCTTATACCAATCTTTAAAAAGGAGGGCCGAGACGACCCAGCCAACTATCGTCCCATCGCCATCCTTGACCCTTTGGGCAAATGATTTGCCAAATTTCTGCTCAAGAAACTGAAGGAATGGGCCAACCATAATAAGCTATTTACAACAAGACAGACGGGTTTTACTACTAATGTTGCCACTAATATCAAATGTTGACTTTGAATTTAATCAAACACGAATCACTAACGAGAAAGTCTACTGTACATGCAATATTCGTCGATTTAACCATGGCTTTTGATTCCATAAATAGGCAAAAATTATGGACCAAACTAACAGTGTGGAATTGTCCATCAGAAATAATTGGACCAATTAAGCTGCTGTACTGAAACACATCAATCAGACTATCAAAAGATGAAATGACGACCTCGTCGATCAACAAATAGAATGGATTAAAACAGGTTTGCCCGCTCGCAGCAACCCTGTATAGTCTATTTACAGCAGACTTATAAGAATCTATTAACGACCCTGCTTTAAATCCTCCAAAAATTAACTCTGTCCCGATACCACTGTTAATATATGCAGATGATATCATACTCATGGACAAAACCTCTGCAACAAGTGCCACGATGCCCCCGGGCTGCTGTGCGCTCAACAAATGTGAATAAATAAATAAATAAATAAAACGAGATCAGGTCTCAAAGTGTGTCTGCAAAAAATTGAGAATATATGGACCTTAATGCCGTAAGAATAAATGCAAAAATACAAAATATATGTCCCTGACAAAGCAACACTCAAATAAAAAAACGCATCATAAGGTCTCAATCGATGGGAAAATAGTGGCAGAAGTCTCCACCTTTAAATATCTAGGAGTCTTAATCAACCAATCCAAGAACGAGAAAGAATGGCCGACTAACATAGAAGGAAAAATGCAGTCGTTGGCAAGACAATGATGCCTGCTTCATAGAAAATATGGAAAGTTCTCTATGGAACCGATAATAATTTACTACCGACAAAAAGTGATCCTTATAAGCACTTATGGGAGCGAGGCAATGTTGAGCGGAGGTACTATTTATTAATTGGCAAAAACTAGAAGCCATATTTTGGCGGAAAATCCTGCGACTGCCAAATAACTTTTCAATGCCTAGTATTAGGCACAAAATCGCAACGCAGTCCTTGGCCTCTATAGTCCTTCGGACACAGCTGGATTTCCTGCGAAAGGTGCTCGCTGATGAAGAAACACCAGCTTTTCAAATCTTACGGAGCCCGGATGACGCAATGAATAACACCAAATTGAAATGATGGATGAAACATCTGAAAGAGAAATTGGTAAATGAAGACATTTCTCTCGAAATGCTAATACAACGTCCCCAACATGCTAAAGTGAAGTTGCAAAGGAATAACTGGTGAAGACAATGAAAGTCAAATCAAAGTATTCCATGAATATTCATTGTGATGCCCACATACGAGCCATCAAGGACCCCCCGAAAGACTTGTTGCCATTTCCAGACTTGAAAGTTCAAGATATATTCCTGCAAATGCGATTGAATATTCTACTGACACAAGAAAGACTAACAGAAGCCAGACAATTACCAGTATCAGAAAGACACTGTCACTTCTGTATGGATCTGCAGGCCTTTGAAACATTAAGGGGCCGATTCATGGAACAAACGTGTGCTGAAAATCTCAGCGCAGGCAGGCGCAAGGAGGCGCAAGCGAGAGAAAGCAAGCGCACGCGCACTCGTGCGATTCAAAGAAGGTGCTGCGCTACTTTCCCACTGGTTGTGCGCCAAATCCGTGCATGGCGCACGCTGGCGCCCACGTCTCCAAACAGCGTGCGCTAAGCGCACAGCGAAAGTGCACATAGCGCAGCGCACACAACAAAAGTGGGTGGAACAGTGGCCGTAACACGCGGAATGGGGAATAACGCGTGAAAAAGAAGCCGTAACTGGGGAAGTACTGCAGGGAACTACACGGAACGCCCACACGCATGCGAACAACCCGTATTCATGGATTCGAATACAGGAAACCCGCGCACGGCAAAAGATGCGCACAGGCGTCAACGTGTCCGACACACGAAGGCAGGCGGAAGTGTCCCCGCGCACAGCATACAAGTGCGCGCAAACAACAAACACGTATATACAGCTACGATGAATGCCCCATTTGACGCAGCACTGATCGTGGGACACCGCAGGAGGAGGAAAATAGCCAGGGCACGCATTTTTTCACCACGGACAAGCCTTTTTGGGATGCCTGATGACCAGGTCTATAGCAGTTATAGGTTTCCACCCCATATCATCCTAGACCTGGTCAGGGAGTGGGAAGATGACCTAACATCCCCCACCCTCTGCTCCCAAGCATTGAGCCCCTTGGAGAAGGTGCTCAATGTCCTGCATTTTTTGGCGCTTGTGTCTTTTCAGCGGACTACTGCCATAGTGGGGGGGGTCTCACAGGCCACGCAGTCACGCTGCCTACACCAGGTATTGGCAATCATGATAGCGCGCCCCTCAGTCCGCAGGCACATATACATGCCCAGAACACCTGCAGAAAGGCAGGCCGTTGTCCAGGACTTTTACAGGGTGGCACACTTCCCCAAAGTGCTCGGTGCCATAGATTGCACCCATGTGGCCCTACGTCCACCTAGGGCCACTGAGCACATCTACCGAAACCGCAAGCACTGGCATTCCATCAATGTACAGGTGGTATGCGATGCAAAGGGAATCATCACCTCTGTCTATGCAAACTACCCTGGCTCCACCCATGACAGTTTCATATACAGAATGTCCGCCCTGAGCCGGGCCCTGGAAGCTGGGCAGCATGGTGACACATGGCTCCTAGGTGAGTACAAATGCCCGTCCACATGCATGCATGTCACACACACACACAAATACACAAACCCCAATAGTCACAACCATTATCACCTCTCCAGGGGACAGTGCCTACCTTCTGAGCAACCACATGATGACGCCAATCCGGAACCCCACCACACCACCCCAGGTAAGATACAACACGGCCCATATTGCAACCAGGGCCATAGTGGAGCGCACATTCGGAGTGCTCAAGTCACGCTTCCGCTCCCTTGACCACTCTGGCGGGCAGCTACTCTATGCACCCCCAGTAGTGTGCAGGATCATTGTGGCAGCATGTGCCCTGCTCAATGTTTTAACATGGCAGGGCGTACCAGTGGACATGGTGGTGCCCCCACATCCTCAACCACAGGCACAGGCGCTGCCCATGGGAGGGGATAGGGCACGTGGCGAGGAAGCCCGGACCCAGCTTGTGGCCTAAACTCCCAACTCTGCGGAGTGCACACAGGCCTGGCACATACCAGGTGACAATCGATGATGACAAAGAGACAGTCAACTGTCGGAACCTTACCACCCTGAGATTGTTGCCATGGAATTGCCACATTCTGTGCATCCCTAGCTACTTAAACACAAGCAATCCTGTGTGACCAAAAGGCACACATGCAAGGTGTGAATCACACAGACCTGCAAAACAGGATATGACTATCACTGGTATGTCACTCAAACCCTCCAAAACCACAACATGACAGGGCAAGCAATAGCCATACACCAAAACAGTACCAAAAAGGTACACATTGCCATGTCAAAAATATAACTGGGCATCAGACAATGATGCCTGACATGGAATCAGATGAAATGACTGACCAACAACCTCCCACCCAAAATAAGTCATACCCAAATGCATTCCAAAAGTTGTATTTTAAACATAACAATGAATGCCTGTCCACATGCACAATGTGCATTGCAAAATCAACACTGCAGCTACTGTGTGCCGTGTCCACCTCCTGCAACACACTGCTCAGCGCACAGCACAGTGAACAGCCATTGTGTGTGATGCACACCCTGAGCATCACATCTAAGCGACAAACTACATAAAAAAAACAAAATAGGCATGTACAGGATCCACAAATGGTCATAGAACATGTGCACCAGGGAGACAGTGGGCACCAGAAGGCAAACGGAGTGTACACACTGGACATGGAAGGGTGGTTGTACATGTAGTGGATCATAGTGCAAGTGTGTGGGTCAGTAGGGACATGAACTCAACATATACATGTGAAATCAAGTGACCATCAGTGTCCTCTACACATCACATGTGAACATTCACCATGTGTATACCCCAGCATGTCAAATCACAACTATCCCCTCACACCTGAAAGGTAAACACAACACATGAACAGGCATTGATCAGCAGAATACATCATGTAAATAGGAAAGCACACCTACAATTTCAGGGTGCCCATCACACTGCAGGGCAGGGCAAGGCAACTATCAACATCAAAACACCCCACCTCCCTCACAAATCACCAAGACCCACTGAACAACTGCATCTGGGTTATTCATCCGACATCCTTGAATTCTACCTGGCCACAGGATCACCCTTCCCCTTTGTCACCATCTCCCACCGTGTGTGTAAAAAGTTGCCAGCACCCTCGGAGTCCACCTCAATTTGCAAAAGCACAAATTCCAACAGAACTCAAAGCAGGACAAAACAGAAGCCAAGCAAATAGCCTGCAGGGAGTAAAACAAACCAGAACATCCTCCAGTAGATGACATATGCTCAACGCCTGCACAGCCCGACCTATGTGGGAGATTGTCGTCCGAGTCTGGCTCTTCCTGTAAAGGAGGACGTGGCACAGGAGCATGACCACGCCTATCCGCAGCTTGCCCCTTGTCGGCAGCAGGTCTGCCGGACGGGTGAGCCTGGTTCTGTGTGGTGATGACATGTAGGTCTGCAAACAGAACCTCCCGTGATACACGTGCTTCCTCTTGCAAGGTAGCACGTGTAACACGGAGTTCCTCCTGCAAGGCCTGGCTTGACAACCGCTGCACCTTCCGGCAAGCATGTAGCTCAGCCGAGATGGTACGCTGAAGCTGTGCAAACATCTCCTCTGCCCGCTCCCTCTGGGACATCAGAAGGACACCCAGAGTGGATCTGAGGGAAGCATACTCCTCCCTCAGGACCTCCATGTGTGCCTCTGCGTGAGCAGCAATTGCTTCACGCAGAGACAACATTTTAGCCTGGCGTGCTCTGTCTGAGGCCGCCATGCCCAGCCTGAGTGAGCGGGCCGTGGACTGTGCCGCCTGCTGCTGGAGAAGCACCTGCCTAGCAGGGGGGAGCACAGATCGGGCCACACGCTCCATGCTCTCAGCGATGTTCTCCATACCTGCCCCCTGCCGCTCAGAATTGGCAGTCATGTCTTGCTCCCACTCAGTATACAGCGGTTGCGTGTGGCAACTGCGTTGCTGGGCTTGACCCCTGCGGGACCCAAGGACTGGGTGTCCTCATTGTGTTGGCACCGCCCGCAGCTGCACGACTACATGCCCCCGTCGACGTGATGTCCCAGGCACATCAGTGACTGGTGTGGAGGGTGACCCTGCATCCCGATCCACCACGGGCGGGGGTTCCAAGGCTGTCTGACCCCTCAGTGCAGGTGTTGCGGACAGAGGAGTGTCCACATCAGAATCACTCACCCCTGACATATGGACCTGATGCTCATCCAACTCGACATGGTCGTCAGAGTGTTCATCAGGGCTGGACTCATAGGCAGCCAGAGACAAGATGGACTGTAGCACCTACCACCCCACGATCCCCACGACCCCCACTTGTGCTGGGTTGATGTAGTGATAACAACCCTGTGCCTGGCATGACAACACCATCCTCCAGCTCCATTGTATCATCACCTGAAAAATAGAGAGGAAAAAGGTCACTACACATGTTAGAACCACACTACACACGCACACACCAACAACAAACACATCAGGCAGATGTGTGACACACAAAATAGAACCTGGCATGCACGCTGGGTAAACTCGAAATTGCTTCTGTTATTAGACCTGTGGAAAGGTGGCAGTTTGCACTGAAGTGGGTCTATGCAGTGCAGAAAATATGTATGTTACTCACTATCTACATGTACAAGGACTGCATGGTGTGTGTCAGAAAATTTGAAGGCAGTGCAAGGTCAACTTCAGGCATCACATGCAATGTGCATTCAATGGGTAGCATATCTACAAGAAAACCACCCCTCCCCCCAAGTGCAAAAGCAGGGATGCCTAGCATGGTATCAAAAGGCTGACCATAAACCTGTGTATTGACAGACAGTGTTGACCAGCATCAACAGCATCATGTGAGTCAAGTGACAACACATCAAATGATGATGGGACAGTAAGCAGGACATATGATGAAACCTCTGGAGTACACCCACGTGTGAAGAAGACATTACACCAGTTGGACAGTGTCATTGGCCATTAAACAAGCTGAGGCCTGTGACCCACACAGATTGTCAGACCCTAAACATGTGTGCAACGCAGTACTGAGCCACTGAAATGCCATGCAATTTAGGTCATCCTGGACTTGTGTAACAGTGATCATCCAGTCATGGACACATATGGGCATGCGTTAAATGCACATGGAGCATGAATGGGCACTCATGTCCCTGCGGGGCATCTGACCTCTGCACAGTCCAAGTGAGACACCCTGCATCAAGTACTAAGGATGTACCTCAATTGGTCTCTCTGGCATATTGGCCGCTGGATGTTAGAATGTACACAGGAGGCATGACCAGGGAAGTAACCAAGGGCAATATTGTAGCAGACCAGTGCTAAAATGGAATTGGGGTGCAGAGCATGGAGTTGAGGGGCAAGAGAGCATGCCTACATTGGCTACCCCCTTGCAGGCAGAGGACACATGCACGTCAGTCATGCTATGCATAGTTCCTGGGCTGAGAGGAAGGTCACCCCACGCTACATGCAGAAGTGCCAGTGAGCTGGAACATGGACCGGAGGGGCATGCTGGTAACCAGCATGTGACTAGGGTGCAAAAGTGGTGATGTGGACAGTCCCAGTCTGCTCCACATGTCCACCATCTAGCAGAGTAGACATGCATCAGGGAAGCATTGCATTACTCGCACATCATAACCATGTACACGTGACATGTAGTGGCAGTCATGCACAACACATCACACAGGTAAAACACGCACGTCCTCGACAAACATGCATCAACACTCACTGGACTGGGCGTCAAAGTCCGGCATCTCTCCCACTCCTTCGACCAATTCAGATGGTATGAACTCCGCAACGAGTGACTCATGAGGAGTGAGGTCTTCCTCCTCCGGTGCAGGCCCACCGCCAGTCAGCAGAGTCAAGTTGTAATTTGAGGCACGCTTAGCCTTAGCGCTGCATTTGAGGTAATTCCAATGCTTTTTGCACTCTTGCGCTGTGCGCACCTCATGGCCGGATGCACTCACATGTTCCACAACTTGTTTCCAGTGGGTATCACAGTGGGCAGCGGTAGTCTGACAATTAGCACCCACTAGCATGTCACGGCTGTGTTTCCGCATGTAGCCCACTGTGAAGTCCAGTTCCTGTTTGCAGAAAGGCTTCTTCCTCGACGTGCAGGAGGTCGTGGCTGTGTGTGGGGTCCCAGCCTGTGCTGCAGGTTTAACCTTCCTCCTCTTGGATTGTGGCGCAGACCCTGGCTGGCTGATGCTGCCCTGATCAGTATGGCCAGTGGGTTCGGTGGATTGGGCCAAGGGAGTGGCAGGTGGAGGGACGACCAAAGGCCTGACTTGTGTCAGTGGCAGCTGGGTGCCCTCTAATGGACCCTGCACAGCAACATCCGCTGTGGCAGGGTCATTGACCGCAACTGTCCTGGTTGGCAGACTCACAACCGGGGTGTTGTTGGGTGCATCTGCCCCTGCACTTGCCAACACCTGGCTGTTCAGGGAGGCAGATGACATAACTGCCCCAGGGACACGTGTCTTGGTCAGGGCAGCCCTGAGTGCCCCTACGGTTTCCCTCCTGGTCTGTTGGAAATCTTCCAAGTGCTCTTCAATCGCCAACGCAGCCTGCGCTGGCAGACCCTGAGCCTGGGTGGTGGTGTCCACAGCTGCACCTACAGCTACCACTACCCTTGGGCCCGTGGCATTCGATGAAACAGACTGCAGGGTCACATGGGCGCCAGTGCCAGATGTAGAAGCTGCATCTCCCGGAACCATAGGGGGTGGTGGCATGACTGCACCGACACATGGCACAACATCATGCTCAAGTGGCGCACCCCAGCCTCTTCCCCCTCTGCGGCCACCCTGGACACCCTGGAGTCACCCGACTCCCTGGTCACCCCTGCCACGTCCCTGACCACGCCCGCCACGAGGAGTACGCCCAGCTGAGGCGCCCCTCACCTTTGGTGGCCTCCCAACCATGGCACAGATGGAGTAGTGCCAGCACAGATGGAGTAGTGCCAATGGGAGGTGTACACCACAATTGACCTGGGTAATTGGGGTGAAGGGGGTGGGATGCAAGATGTTAACAGGCCACCTGCACCTGCAAGGCTGTATGTGACCCCAGTGATGTAGTGACGGGTCACGCTATGCTCAGGCACCCCAAAACTGCAGTAAAACCATGCACGCAACCCTGCAGCCTAGGTGCGTGGAATCAACCTCCCCCAGTACGCGGTGGCACCCAGTAACACGAAAAACGCGTACACGTGGGACACGCAGGCTACTATGACCTCGAAAACGGGTGCAATACACAGGGGCACCCGCAGTGGGAAAAATAGCATGAGTGACTTACCGTCTGACTACGGTGATGCAGAACAACACGCGTAGCCAATACCCCCGCCAAAAGAAGAGATACGTCCTCGATTGCTGGGAAGATGTGATGGCGTGCGAAACAACACGAAGCAGCTACATACGTCGGTCTCCACGAAAGGCACGTACAGCGAACTGCTGGCCCCGCTCACCTTTAACCCGTGCTGAGGGAAACGCCCGCGCGCATCACGTCACTTACGCGCGTAGGCCCTTTCCTCGGATTACACGCATTCACACGCGGATGTGCAGTTTTTTCACAGGCGCTGAACCACTATGCCCACGTCACGAGGGAAATGTCCGCGCGCATAACGTCAGAGAAGTGCTTACGCGCTAAGTGCCTTTGGTCCAATGAAAATGCGTACGTGTGCTGACGCGCCTACGGGCTAAGGGCCTTTTCTCCAATTACACGCTGACGTGGAATTTTTTCACATGCTAAATCACTCCGTATCAAGCTGGCCACGTGAAAGCACACGGAAGACCACTCTCCTGCCCAGAAGGCTGAATTACTGCCCCCCAGAGCCCCGAGCACGCTCCCACCTGCAATCTGCTGCTGCCTAACTGCCTGCTGCACACGTGGCCTGCCATTTGCTGCCTGCATGTCAGCCAGGGGTGCAGTTGCTGTGACCACCCCTGCTGGAACTGAAGACTCCCTACTGGGATTACATCGCTCCACAGCCCAGCCCCAGGACCCAGTTGCCCACCCACTCCTGCCTCTGGGGTTGCTATGTCCAGCACAATACCATCTGGCAGCACTGGCAACCCCCAGCCAGAGAGGCAGAGGGCCACCAGCTTCAGTGCCAGGGAAGTTGGTGTCCTGGTGGAGCAAGTCCTGGGGCAGAATGATGCCCTCTTTGGAAGTTTGCATGCCGACAATGAAGAACGGACCAGGATCTGGATGGACATCGTGACTGCCATCAACGCGGAGGGGGTGGCAGTCCGCGACTTACATCATGTCAAGAAGCACTGCCAGGACTTCAGGTCCAGGACCCTCAACAAGGCCGGGCGCCTCGCGAAGGCAGCGGATGCCGAGGGGCGCAGGGGCCAGCTGTCAGACCACCAAATGAGGGTCCTGGAACACATATGCCCAGCGCTCTACATCAAGATCCTTGAGAGGCAGACCCGTCTGGAGTCGAGCGGTAAGTGTACATGCGGAGTGATTGGACGCTGTGTGTGTCGTGGTGTGCCAGTAGTGTGCAGGTTGCACATGTGTTTTTGTAGGGCCATGTAGGGATATGTGTGAACATGGGCATGAGGCTGCCACATGTGTGTCCTCTCATGTGTGAGACACATTGATGGTGTATGTGTTGGTAAGCATGCTGGACAAATGCAGGTGTGGGAGCACACATGTTTGAATTTCTGTGTATGTACATTGGCATGGTTGTGGCATGGATGGTGGTTCCTAATGCATGTATCTGCACTGAGTACCTGTGCATGTGTGTGTACTTGACAACTGTGCAACTGTGATGCAACATGGATGCATGTGACACTGATATGTAGAAGGCTGAATGGCAGATCTGACATATATGGCGATCTCATCACTGCAACAGTTGGAGGAGATGTAGACATGCATGTAAGTGTGGTGGCGTGTGTGCATGTCTACTGGACTCCCAGTGTTTCATGTGATGTCTGGCTCACCTTTGGATGCTCATGCTGTTGTATGTGTATGGATGGTGCTGGCTGTTGTGATATGGCTGTGGAATTGCTCATGTGTGTGAGTTGAAATGACATGTGTGTTGGGGATTGTGATGCCATATCTGAAGTTTGACACTGCCACTCATGTGCAACAGTCATGTGTGTATCAGTCCATTGTACAGTGCCCTGATGCCTGTGTCCTATCTCTCCCTGTTTGCAGCGTCAACTGATAAAGAGGGCGGAGAGGGTGATGTGGAGCACAGCGGCAGGGATCGCACCACCAGCCGGAGACGCAAGGCCCGGCTCCCCTCCCAGGTTGTCATCTCATCAGGGAGTGAGGAGTACGGTGCCGCGTCCCAGGCTGCAGCTGCCGAGGGTAGGTCCAAGCAGCGGAGGTCGGAGTTGGACTCCTCGGCAGCAGAAGGGGCAGCTGAGACCCCACAGGGTCCGACGGAGGAAGATGGCACGGAGTCATCCAGGTTGGTGGGGAGTTTGGTGGAGAAGGAGGCCGTGCAAGGGACAGACACGGGGTCTGGAGGTGGGGATTCCACTGGTGCTAGTGGTGCAGTGCAGGGGCAGGGACAGGAGGCAGCACAGGCCACCGCGGAGGTGCCTGTGTGTAATCCTGTCCCCGATACTGTGACTGCTTCATCCTGCACCAACAGGGATGCCTACGTCCAGACCTGTTTTCAGGGAGGAGATCTGCTTACAACAACTGGCCTTCCTCTCCCTGTGGACGTGGCTATCCGGGAACGGGTTGAGCCTATCCTGAGTGGGATGACGTTGCGTCAACGGGGCATGCGAGGTGACCTGCAGTGTTTTTGTGAGGACACTGCACGTCATCTCGAATGCCTCGTTGACCGCGTTGACCTACTGGGATGGGTCACCAGGGCTGGATTCCTCCATTTGCTGGACCTTGTTCCGACCCCCTCCTCACATGAACCCCCTATGCGCCAGTTGTCCTCCATGCCATCTTTCCACCCATGTATCACCTGGGTACCCTGTGGAGCTGCCTCTGACCCTGTGGCCAGGCTGGTGGAGGACACAGCCCTGCCACAGTCGGGAGTCTGACGTCCTGCAGGGGTGGCCACCTCAACAACTGCACCCCAGCCGGAGGAGGATGTGCAGGCAGCAAGAGCCAGGGCACCGGCAGAGGCACAGCAGCAGCAGCAACAAGGTGGGAGCCATGATGGCTCGGGGCCTTCAAAATCGGAGGGGCAGGCATTGGACAGAGGGCAGGAGGACCCAGGACTGGAAGTGACTTCTTTGTGTGGCAGCGCTTAGGCCATGCTATAGATGCAGAGCGGCAGCGGGCAGAAGAGGCACGGCTCACAATGGTCAGGGCGGAGAACTCCATGCGTAAGGCTCTGAGGCGGGCCGAGTGCCTCGAGGCAATTCGCAGGGACCTGGAGGTCCACATGTCATCGTCCCTGCGAACCCTCGGGGCCATGGAAGAGGCCCGCTCCGGGACATCGAGCAGTGAGCCGTCGGACTAGCCCGCTGCCATTGTAAATAGTTTTTAGAGTTAGGTTTCCTTTTCCTTTTCCTTTTATTTGTGGTCAATGGACAATGCTACACACATTTGTAAATAGTTTTATTTTTATGTAGTTTCTTAGGTAGGTTTCATTTGTTTGGTTGGGCTCATGGACCCTTTACATAGTTGGACAATGGATTGATTTGATTTATTTTTTGGATATTGCACATGGATTCATGGATTTTTCTTTTGGACAATGGATTGTGAATAGTTTGATCATGGATTAATTAGAATATTTTGTTTCATCATGGGGTAATGGAACAATGGGCCTCATCACGACCCAGGCGGTAAGGGGTTTACAGCGCCGTAAACAGCGCCGACCCTTACCGCCTGAGTACGAGGTCCCTTAGCGCCATGGCGAATTTAACACATGCTTTTAGCAGGTGTTAAAATCCATGGCGCTAAGGGACCATGGAGTTAATTACGCCACCGTAATTTACGGTGGCGTAATTAACGCCTTCCCCACTCCCATTATGCCCTATGGGGCAAAAATGGGAATGGGGAAGGGTAAATGGGGATTGGGGATTTACCGCCCCGCCAAGGTCCGAATGGGGCGGTAAGTCCGCCAACCACCATGGCGTAAACGTAGTTTACACCATGGTGGTAAAGTCACGGCCCAGGCGGTAACTTACCGCCTAGGTCGTGATGAGGCCCAATGTATTGTAAATAGTTGTACTATGGAATAATTTTTTTTTTTTTCTCATTATGAACATTTTTTACCTTTCCTTTGGATTTGCGTTGGTGGAGGGAGTTTTTGGACTGTTTTTCTTTCACATTTTTTTGGATTGGTTATCATTTTCATTCACTCATCTTTTGCACATGCTTTTCATTTCATGTTTGCTATTTTTGTATGATTTAATTTCATTTATTTATTTTTGTACATAGTACATATTCATATTTTTTTTCCATGTGTGGGATTCGCTCATTGGGTTGATGCATGTGAAAATGTAGGTTTACACAATCAATGCCAACCAGTGTATAGTGTGACGGACATGTGTTGATGTACATAGTTGACTTTTGGTTTGTGTCTTGAGATAGGCATGTCAGTGTGGGGTGGATTGGGAAATCATTGTGTCTCAAGAATGGGGTGGCGTGATGTGGTTTTTTGGTGTAGAAGTGGCCCATGATTGTGCTTCTTTATTTAGTGTAGGGGGGACATGAGTGGGGCCTGCTGGCATGTGCCCCTCACTGCTGGGGGGTGGTGGTGCAGGGGGACATGAGTGGGGGCCTGCTGGCAGGTGCCCCTCACTGCTGGGGGTGGGGGTGCAGGGGGACATGAGTGGGACATGAGTGGGGGCCTGCTGGAAGGTGCCTGTCACTGCTGGGGGTGGGGGTGCAGGGGGACATGAGTGGGACATGAGTGGGGGCCTGCTGGCAGGTGCTCCTCACTGCTGGGGGGTGGGGGTGCAGGGGGACATGAGTGGGGGCCTGCTGGCAGGTGCCCCTCACTGCTGGGGGGTGGGGGTGCAGGGGGACATGAGTGGGGGCCTGCTGGCAGGTGCCCCTCACTGCTGGGGGGTGGGGGTGCAGGGGGACATGAGTGGGACATGAGTGGGGGCCTGCTGGCAGGTGCTCCTCACTGCTGGGGGGTGGGGGTGCAGGGGGACATGAGTGGGGGCCTGCTGGCAGGTGCCCCTCACTGCTGGGGGGTGGGGGTGCAGGGGGACATGAGTGCGACATGAGTGGGGGCCTACTGGAAGGAGCCCCTCACTGCTGGGGGTTGGGGGTACATGGGGACATGAGTGGGACATGAGTGGGGGCCTGCTGGAAGGTGCCCCTCACTGCTGGGGGGTGGGGGTGCAGGGGGACATGAGTGGGGGCCTGCTGGCAGGTGCCCCTCACTGCTGGGGGGTGGGGGTGCAGGAGAACATGAGTGGGTGCCTGCTGGCAGGTGCCCCTCACTACTGGGCGGTGGGGGTTCAGGGGGACATGAGTGGGACATGAGTGGGGGCCTGCTGGCAGGTGCCCCTCACTGCTGGGGGTGGGGGTGCAGGGGGACATGATTGGGGGCCTGCTGGCAGGTGCCCCTCACTGATGGGGGGTGGGGTGCAGGGGGACATGAGTAGGACATGAGTGGGGGTCTGCTGGCAGGTGCCCCTCACTGCTGGGGGGTGGGGGTGCATGGGGACATGAGTGGGACATGAGTGGGGGCCTGCTGGCAGGTGCCCCTCACTGCTGGGGGGTGGGGGTGCAGGGGGACATGAGTGGGACATGAGTGGGGGCCTACTGGAAGGTGCCCGTCACTTCTGGGGTTTGGGGGTGCAGGGGGACATGAGTGGGACATGAGTGGGGGCCTGCTGGCAGGTGCCCCTCACTGCTGGGGGGTGGGGATGCAAGGGGACATGAGTGGGGGCCTGCTGGCAGGTGCCCCTCACTGCTGGGGGGTGGGGGTGCAGGGGATCATGAGTGGGGGCCTGCTGGCAGGTGCTTTTCACTGCTGGGGGTGGGGGTGCAGGGGGACATGAATGGGACATGAGTGGGGGCCTGCTGGCAGGTGCCCCTCACTGCTGGGGGTGGGGGTGCAGGGGGACATGAGTGGGACATGAGTGGGGGCCTTCTGGCAGGTGCCCCTCACTGCTGGGGGGTGGGGGTGCAGGGGGACATGAGTGGGGGCCTGCTGGCAGGTGCCCCTCACTGCTGGGGGGTGGGGGTGCAGGGGGACATGAGTGGGGGCCTGCTGACAGGTGCCTGTCACTGCTGGGGGGGTGGGTGTGCAGGGGGACATGAGTTGGTGATCACTAGTGGAAGGTGACATGTGTGCTGGCTGGAGGGCATGCCAAGGGGTGCAGGGTAGTCCCCTGTGTTGTGGGTTGCCTGCAGGGGCCGTGGATGGGGTGGAGGGCACACCTGGGAGGACCCACACTGCCAATTCACGTGTGGGACTCCCCGTGCACCCCACTAGATACACGTACCCCCTCTGACAGCGAAATCGCGTGTGAAACTTCCCACAAACCCCAGTAATACATGTACCCCACTCGCACAGGCCCTTTTGCGTGTGAAACTTCCCGCGAACCCCAGTAAAACACGTACCCCACTCGCACAGGCCCTTTCGCGTGTGAAACTTCCAGCGAACCCCAGTAATACACATACCCCACTCGCACAGGGCCAATCGCGTGTGAAACTTCCCGCGAACACCAGTAATACATGTACCCCAATCGCACAGAGCCAATCGCGTGTGAAACTTCCCGCGAACCCCAGTAATACACGTACCCCACTCGCACAGGCCCTTTCGCGAGTGAAACTTCCCACAAACCCCAGTAATACACGTACCCCACTCGCACAGGCCCTTTCGCGTGTAAAACTTCCCACAAACCCCAGTAATACACGTACCCCACTCGCACAGGCCCTTTCGCATATGAAACTTCCCGCGAACCCCAGTAATACACGTACCCCACTCGCACAGGGCCAATCGCATGTGAAACTTCCCGCAAACCCCAGTAATACACGTACCCCACTCACACAGGGCCAATCGTGTGTGAAACTTCCCGCGAACCCCAGTAATACACATACCCCACTCGCACAGGCCCTTTCGCGTGTGAAACTTCCAGCGATCCACAATAATACACGTACCCCACTCGCACAAGGACAATGGCATGTGAAACTTCCCGCGATCCCCAGTAATACACGTACCTCACTCGCACAGGCCCTTTCGTGTGTGAAACTTCCCACGATCCCCAGTAATACACGTACCCCACTCGCACAGGGACAATCGCATGTGAAACTTCCCACAAACCCCAGTAATACACGTACCCCACCGCACAGGCCCTTTCGCGTGTGAAACTTCCCACAAACCCCAGTAATACACGTACCCCACTTGCACAGGCCCTTTCTCATGTGAAACTTCCCGCGAACCCCAGTAATACACGTACCCCACTCGCACAGGGCCAATCGCATGTGAAACTTCCCGCAAACCACAGTAATACACGTACCCCACTCACACAGGGCCAATCGCGTGTGAAACTTCCCGCGAACCCCAGTAATACACGTACCCCACTCGCACATGCCCTTTCGCGTGTGAAACTTCCCGCGATCCCCAGTAATACACGTACCCCACTCGCACAGGGACAATCACATGTGAAACTTCCCGCGATCCCCAGTAATACACGTACCTCACTCGCACAGGCCAATCGCGTGTGAAACTTCCTGCGAACCCCAGTAATACACGTACCCCACTCGCACAGGCCCTTTCACGTGTGAAACTTCCCACGATCCCCAGTAATACACATACCCCACTCGCACAGGCCAATCGCGTGTGAAACTGCCTGCGAACCCCAGTAATACACGAACCCCACTCGCGCAGGCCCTTTCACGTGTGAAACTTCCCACAAACCCCAGTAATACACGCACCCCACTCGTACAGGGCCAATCGCATGTGAAACTTCCTGCGAACCCCAGTAATACATGTACCCCACACGCACAGGGCCAATCGCGTGTGAAACTTTAAACCCCATTAATACACGTACCCCACTCGCACAGGGCCAATCGCGTGTGAAACTTCCCGCGAACCTCAGTAATACATGTACCCCACTCGCACAGGGCCTTTCGCATGTGCAACTTCCCGTGAACCCCAGTAATACATGTACCCCACTCGCACAGGCCCTTTCGTGTGTGAAACATCCCGCGAACCCCAGTAATACATTTACCCCACTCGCACAGGCCCTTTCACGTGTGAAACTTCCCACGAACCCCAGTAATACACGTACCCCACTTGCACAGGGCCAATCGCATGTGAAACTTCCTGCGAACCTCAGTAATACACGTACCCCACTCGCACAGGGCCAATCGCGTGTGAAACTTTAAACCCCAGTAATACACGTACCCCACTCGCACAGGGCCAATCGCGTTAGAAACTTCCCGCGAACCTCAGTAATACACAGACCCCACTCGCACAGGCCCTTTCACGTGTGAAACTTCCCGCGAACCCCAGTAATACATTTACTCCACTCGCACAGGGCCTTTTGCATGTGAAACTTCCTGCGAACCCCAGTAATACACGTACCCCACTCGCACAGGGCCTTTCGCTTGTGAAACTTCCCACGAACCCCAGTAATACACGTAGCCCACTCGCACAGGCCCTTTCGTGTGTGAAACTTCCCACAAACCCCAGTAATACACGTACCCCACTCGCACTGACCCTTTCGCGTGTGAAACTTCCCGCGAACCACAGTAATACACGTAACCCACTCGCACAGGCCCTTTCGCATGTGAAACTTCCCGTGAACCCCAGTAATACACGTCACTCGCACAGGGCCAATCGCGTGTGAAACTTCCCGCGAACCCCAGTAATACACGTACCCTGCTTGCTGTGTGCTGGCGGCCATGTATACTGGTACAGGGTTAGTGCAGCCCTTTGCGCTGGATTGGGTATTTTGATGGCTTTTCCCTGCCCGAGGGGCATTCTTGGGGGCGTAACTGGCGCTGCTGCAGGGTCGCTGCGCCACTGTGCGCCACGGCTGGATTTGGTAGCTAAAATCCATCAATACGCTGTGCGCAGAAATGGATTTTAGCACATGCGGCTGGCGCAGAGATTCGCACGCGCACACTGTGCGCCAGCCGCGTGCGCCACTTGTGCGCTAAATTCTATGAATTACCCCCCATATCATCTAATAATCGTCTGCCTTGTGCTCGCCCACAAGAGAACCCTATTTGGTACATTTTTTGAGATTTCGACATATCAACTAGAGGTGGCTTCCAGATGGGACCAGATGATGAGCGGTCATGATAGAAAATCAATTTTTACACTCATGCAATTTATTGTTAATATACTAGAATTGGAAAAATAATCAGACTAAAGATTTTATTCAATGAGTTTTATCAATTTCTTGATGGATTAATATGTTTCTGAGAAATTAGATTATTGTATTAATTATATAAATTAAAAGTTTATATATAAACTACATCATTTAAATAAAAATAAAAAAATAAAAATCTTTTTTCCAATTCTTTTTTTTTTAATGTTCTTAATTTCATAAAACACATGTGTAAAGTTGTTGAAAAAAGGTGCCCGTCACTGCTGGGGGTTGGGGGTGCAGGGGGGCATGAGTGGGACATGAGTGGGGGCCTGCTGGCAGGTGCCCCTCACTGCTGGGGGGTGGGGGTGCAGGGGGACATGAGTGGGGGCCTGCTGGCAGGTGCCCCTCACTTCTGGGGGGTGGGGGTGCAGGGGGACATGAGTGGGACATGAGTGGGGGCCTGCTGGCAGGTGCCCCCTCACTGCTGGGGGTGGGGGTGCAGGGGGACATGATTGGGGGCATGCTGGCAGGTGCCCCTCACTGCTGGGGGGTGGGGGTGCAGGGCGACATGAGTGGGACATGAGTGGGGGCCTGCTGGCAGGTGCCCCTCACTGCTGGGGGGTGGGGGTGCAGGGGGACATGAGTGGGACATGAGTGGGGGCCTTCTGGCAGGTGCCCCTCACTGCTGGGGGTGGGGGTGCAGGGGGACATGAGTGGGGGCCTGCTGGCAGGTGCCCCTCACTGCTGGGGGGTGAGGGTGCAGGGGGTCATGAGTGGGACATGAGTGGGGGCCTGCTGGCAGGTGCCTGTCACTGCTGGGGGGTGGGTATGCAGGGGGACATGAGTTGGTGATCACTAGTGGAAGGTGACATGTGTGCTGGCTGGGGGGCATGCCCAGGGGTGCAGGGTAGTCCCCTGTGTTGTGGGTTGCCTGCATGGGCCGTGGATGGGGTGGAGGGCACATCTGGGAGGACCCACACTGCCAATTCACATGTGGGACTCCCCGTGCACCCCACTAGATACACGTACCCCCTCTGACAGTGAAATCGCGTGTGAAACTTCCCACGAACCCCAGTAATACACGTCTCCCACTCGCACAGGGCCAATCGCGTGTGAAACTTCCCGCGAACCTCAGTAATACACGTACCCCACTCACACAGGCCCTTTCGCGTGTGAAACTTCCTGCAAACCCCAGTAATACATGTACCCCACTCGCACTGACCCTTTCGCGTGTGAAACTTCCCGCGACCACAGTAATACACGTACCCCACTCGCATAGGCCCTTTCGCGTGTGAAACTTCCTGTGAACCCCAGTAATACACGTCTCCCACTCGCACAGGGCCAATCGCGTGTTAAACTTCCTGCGAACCCCAGTAATACACGTACCCCACTCGCACAGGGCCAATCGCGTGTGAAACTTCCCGCGAACCCCAGTAATACACGTACCCTGCTTGCTGTGTGCTGGCGGCCATGTATACTGGTACAGGGTTAGTGCAGCCCTTTGCGCTGGATTGGGGATTTTGATGGCTTTTCCCTGCCTGAGGGGCATTCTTGGGGGCGTAACTGGCGCTGCTGCAGGGTCGCTGCGCCACTGTGCGCCACGGCTGGATTTGGTAGCTAAAATCCATCAATACGCTGTGCGCAGAAATGGATTTTAGCACATGCGGCTGGCGCAGAGATTCGCACGCGCACACTGTGCGCCAGCCGCGTGCGCCACTTGTGCGCTAAATTCTATGAATTACCCCCCATATCATCTAATAATGGTCTGCCTTGTGCTCGCCCACAAGAGAACCCTATTTGGTACTTTTTTTGAGATTTCGACATATCAACTAGAGGTGGCTTCTGGATGGGACCAGATGATGAGCGGTCATGATAGAAAATCAATTTTTACACTCATGCAATTTATTGTTAATATACTAGAATTGGAAAAATAATCAGACTAAAGATTTTATTCAATGAGTTTTATCAATTTCTTGATGGATTAGTATGTTTCTGAGAAATTAGATTATTGTATTCATTATATAAATTAAAAGTTTATATATAAACTACATAATTTAAATAAAAATAAAAAAATAAAAATCTTTTTTCCAATTCTTTTTTTTAATGTTCTTAATTTCATAAAACACATGTGTAAAGTTGTTGAAACAGACAAGGTAATCCTTAACATTTAATGAATTACTAACTCTTACTTCCAATAAACTCCTGAAGTTATCAAAAGCTCTTTTAGCTGCTTGGCTGACGTATTTTTCGGATAACCTTTCTGCACAATTTTTCAATCAAGATGTTTCCCTCTGTATTGTATGCTCAATTAATGCTGCTATTTTTGTCAATCTTATAAACTGACCGAATGGTACATTTTCTTTAATGTGGCTGGCATGATGACTCATATAATGAACTAAATAGTTCTTGTATGTGAGTTTATGATTTGGTCTTACTAACAATATCCCTTTATTACCATAAATAACTAGATGTAAAAACATTAATTTCAACATAACTGAAGTTTTGAGACCATTTCAAATAATGATTCTGATTATTTTTCAATTGCAAAATACATTTGCATATTGCACATTCCCAGCATGTTATGATGTCATCAATGCAACAAATCCGTAATTTTAAATTACTTATCATGCTTATTGCCAGTATATATCACATAGGTCTCAAACACTTCAACACATAGATTTTTCAAGTTGTGGTCCATGTCTGCTCCCATGGCCAATCGGCCTATTTCGGATACATAGTACATATACATGTTTTTGCTTGGCTGAGTGCTAATTAAGTACACCACATTAAGATCGACATCAGTACTACTTGCAGATCTTGTCTTTGTCATAGCTTTTCTTCTATCAACTCCAAGGTTTATGTATTCCAGTCTACTGTGATTTAATAGCCTTACATATTAGAATATTACTTTGAGGGTCAAAAGTTAATCCTTCCATCTTCTGAATATCGTTGGTATATTCACATAGGTAATATTTCATTTGTTTTACTAATGAATTCAAATGTTAATACAAAATGTGGGTACATAACTTGACCATGCCAAGAAAGCCCACTTTCAGCTGCACCTCATCAGAGGCATTCTCACTTTTCACACCTTCCCCCAGAAACGCAATGTCTCCAGATCTCTGGTCCTCTCCAAGCTGCACTACTGCAACAGCCTCTTCCTCAACCTACCTAACTCCTCCCTCCCCCTTTCAACTAATCTAGAATGGGACTTCAAGACTTACCCTTGGCCTCAAGCCAGGGACCACATCTCTCCAGCCCTAAAGTCTCTCAACTAGCTTCCGGTTTCTGCCAAGATCAATTTCAAACCACTCTGCATCATCCACAAGGCTTTCAGGGGCCTGAAACCCCACTACCTTCAACTCTCTCTCCCTAAATACCGCCCTACTAGAGCCCTTCAGTCTTTTAACTCCAACTCCCTGCCGATCAGAAGCTTTTCCAAGAAGAGAGTTGTGGGTAGATCTCTCTCCTGCGTAGGTGCCTCCCTCTGGAACTGCCTCCCTGCTCCTCTCAGACTTCAGACGGATCTCCTTAAATTCTAGAAGCTTCTCAAGGCCCTCTTTTTCTCTTCCTCCTCCCTTCTACCCTACTAATGTCCCCCCTCTGCCTCTTGACTGGCTGCCTCATTCCTTCAGATTATTACAGGGCACCAGGCCCTCCCCGAACCGGTCAACCCCAGCATTTGGTCTCCTCTGACCCCTCTCCCAACCTCCTCTTGTAATGAGCTACATGATGGGAAGTGGAGAGGAGAGAAAGCCCAGGAGTAGGTGAGGTGGAGTGCTGGGAATGAGCTTAAGAAGGTGGGGAGGAGCAATAAGAAGAAGTGTGAGGAGGACTAGTGATACAAACTTGGAGAAAGGATATTAGAAAAAGTAGGTGATGTTGGGGGTGGAGAGGTGGTGTGTGAGTACAGGTAAGTAGGAGTGGAGGTGGGAAATAAGCATGCTGAAGGAGGAGAAGAGGAGAGGTAAGTGTTAAGAGGAAAGGGGAAAGTAATGCTAGGAGAAGGGAATAAGATGGCTAGAACAGCAAGCGGAGAAGGGGTAAAGGTGAGGAATGAGGAGGAGGAGGAAAGGAGGGAACTAGTGGAAAGAAAGGAGGCAGTAGGGTCATTATACATCAAGACAAGTGTGTTGAGATGTCTAAGAGGATGAGGAAATAGATCAGAAAGGAGACATTGGCAAGATGTCGAGGGGAAGAAAGGCAAGAAGAGGAAAGAGGTACTGAAGAGGGAGAGGAGATCTTATAGCTAAAAGGATTAATGGAAGAGTGAGAATCCTGACAGAGGGAATTAAGGAACACAGGAAAAGGAAGATTTCAAAACAAGACTAGAATGAGCCAGGGATTTAGCCCAATAACCCTGAACCTCAGTCTCCCTCGAAAAGATCCACAAGTGTCTGGAATGCGGGTACATGGCCATTACATGCAAAGCCCTAGCATTGGTGTGACCAGGTAATAAATTACATTAAGTAGTAGAATTCTGAGTATGAGAAGCAGAGGAGTGACTCACTATCAACTGAACGACAAGAACAAAGAAAGAAGTAAGTGGAAATCTGGACTGTGAGTGACTCTTTCAACCCCACTGAACGGAGGGTACTCAGTAGGGAAGGGACATATTTAGCGTAGGACTTATAGCTGTCCTTATTCTCTTTTCTAAAGCCCTATGACATGTGTCCTTGCATAAAAAAAATGGTTTAATTATGCTGGTTAGCTCCAGCGATCTGTTGCTCCACTTGAGGTTGTGCCCACTCACAGGCTCATTCAGTCCATGCAATGTTGCCCAAGCAGTGTCCAAAGGGTGAGAAAACACTTTAGTGACACATCCTATAAGAAGGAAATGTGCACGGATCTCTTAATGAGTGTTTTATTTATCAACAACGGTTAGGTATTTCTTCTCAACGGTAGAATGATCCTTTGTTGCTATAGGCCATGGTCAAAATTCAGCAAATGTCGACCTAGTGGACTGCACTCATTAATCCTTTCTGATCTGCTACAGAGTCGCTTATGGATGCGTAGGAGGGGAGCGTGCACATGCGCGGTCCTGCAGGGATCAGCAAGGGCGCCAAACACCCTCTCGTCAACACCAAAGTTGCCTTTGAAAAAATGCTTTTCCCTCATTAGAAATCATTACTTCGGATTGTAAAATATGTATAGACGGCCAGAGAATGGAACAAACCTGAAGGTTCGTGTCTGTGAGGATGTGACTTTCTGCAAAATGTCAAAAATGAGGACCGAGAAATGAAAAACGCAGGCTGCTATTTGAGTAGAACCAAGCAAGCATGTTGTTGCTGCTTTTATCTTTAATGTCTTCTCCAAACACGCATTTCACTTCTACAGACTGTAGTTTTCAAGTAAATTGAAAAGAAATGTACACTATGGGCTGTTTATTTGAATTACCTGGAGCTTATTGAGTCAGTGACCTTTGAAAAAGACAATCTCTATGAGCCTTTTTTGAAGTCATGCTTAAAACTCCGAAATGTCTGTCAAGTGCAGGACTAAAAGCTACATATGTTTTCTAATGAATTCCACAGGGTGGAAACCTTTCATGATTAGCTGGCACTATAAAATGCAAAATGACAGAAGCACGCACTACTTGGAACATGTCTGACTCAATGAAGCAGTAGCCTTCTGAGTCACCAAATTTACCTTCTGCTATGAGGAGTTGTATAACATATTTTATATATATATATATATATATTCATTGAAAAAATCTTGTTAAAGGGACGTTATGCTTAAGTTGCACTAATAAAAACCAATGAAATTCAATGAAAAAACATTGCCAAAGGGACGTTATGGTTACAAGTAAAACCGAAAACCCCCAGAAATGTGGCAGTTATGGTAAGCTAACCAAACATAACTCGCGCCACCACTGTGCACTGCTAAGACTAACACCCAGGACATCAAAAATTACTTCAAAAATGTCATTGATGACATCAATGATTACATCCCATATCTGGGCCACTTGTTTTTGTTCACTGATATATATATATAGGCCAGGATGTTTTGTTCACTGACAGTCAGAATATTAAAATTGAAAAAAGTGCTATATATCTAGACCTTAACCTTGTCATATGTTCTTTATGTACGTTCCTTAGGGTTTGGTCTCAGCTCATGGTGCACATATATGGGGAAGTGATCAGGCCTCAAACACACAATTAATTTGTATACATGAAAATAAACTTTAATGTCATTAACATATTCTGATGATGCTGTTTCTTTCTTCCTTAGTTTAGTTTCCCTGTATGTGCCTCTGATTTATATGCATTGCGGTTCTTCATATGTATGGGTTGTATCAGCACAAGTGTTGTAAATCTTGAATTGTAATTACACAGCCACGACAGTGGCTGTGTAGTTATGGTTAAGTTGCTGTTTCCATAGGAAGAGCCCTTTTTGGGCGGCTTATAACTCCGCTCTCCCTGGACAAATCCTCACCAAACTTTGCAAAAAAAGTATATGGGTCACTCTGAATTGTTTTGTAGTTTGGTGAGGTTTGGTCCAAGGGGGGCAAAGTTATAGGGGGGTCCCAAAACTTATTTTTTTCCCATAGACTGAATGGGGAAAAAAATGTGCTCACGCCTACAGCCCAAACCGCTGGATGGATTTTCACCAAATTTGGACCAGGAACAGCGGCTTGGTCACGAAAGCGTGCTTTTGCAAAAATGACCAAAATGTAGGTCACAAAAAATTTGTGATATTTATGTTCGGTCCACGGACACACTTCCCTGTTCGCTCTGCGGACAGTGTCCTGATTGGCCAATCGGCTTGTGTCATGTCCGCGGACATGCAACTTGTTCGCTGATTGGACGGTGAAGAGCTGAAGTGCGTCAGATTTTTGGAAACTCACGCCATCTTGGATTTGCAGATGTCCACGGACAGCGCGGTGAACTTGGTGGAAAAAATACTATTTAGTAAAGTGTTTTGGTGTGTAAGACTGTTTGGGGAGGGTGGGGGAGTAAGAGATGGGTTAAATGTTGTATTTATTTAGGTGGCAGGCACCCCTGTTGTGCTTGTTCTGACCGCGGACAATACGGGTGTCCTGAAATGTTCGTAAATAAACAAAATGGGGTGTCCTGAGGACACTAAGCCTGTCCGTATGGTTCGCAGGCAAGTTGAAACTGTTCTAAGAACACATCAAGGGTCCTGGGATGTTCATAAATAAACAAAATGTTGGTGTTCTGAGGACGCTAGAACTGTCCGAATTGTTCGCAAGCGCGCTGAAACTGTCCTAAGAGCACACGCGGTGTCCTGAAATGTTTGGAAATAAACGAAATGGGTGTGTCCTGAGGATGCTATGACTGTCCGTATTGTTCGCAGGCAAGTTGAAACTGTTCTAAGAATACAGACGATGTCCTGAAATGTTCATAAATAAACGAAATGGGGGTGTCCTGAGGACGCTGTCCATATTGTGCATAGGCAAGTTGAAATTGTTCTAAGAACATGTGTCCTGGGATGTTCGTAAATAAACAAAATGGGGGTGTCCTGAGGACGCTGTACCTGTCGGTACTGTTCATATGCAAGTTTGAACTGTTCTAAGAACACATCAAGTGTCCTGGGATGTTCATAAATAAACGAAATAGCTGTGTCCTGAGGACGCTATGCCTGTCCGTACTGTTCGCAGGCAAGTTGAAACTGTTCTAAGAACACTCGCCATGTTCGCGGACATTAAAAGTGCCCATACGGCATAGTTAAATGTTTCACTCTATGGGTGTGATATGCTGTGCCGTATGGCCATGCACCCAAGACTCTATGCCCTGGCCACAAACACTGCAGCATATCACACCCATAGTGGCTTATCCAGTCTTGGGTGCATGGGCAAGATCAAACTTATAAGCACCGAAGTTATAAGCTATTATGGTTGTGGTATGCTGCGGTGGTTGTGGCCAGGGCCTAGAGTCTTGGGTGCATGGTGAAGACCAAATTTATAAACACTGAAGTTATAAGTCACTATGGGTGTGGTTTGCTACGATGGTTATACTTATTGTAATATACTTACTGTTTGGTTTAGTAACTGGAGTACATGTATTCCTTGTTAATTTCTGTGATAAAAGAAAAGATCATGTTAGTATTGGTATTTTGTAACGACTTATAACATGGAATAATCAACATTTTTTTTTACCCTCCTATTTAGTAGATTACAAACCAGTGCACTGTGCAATTTGCTCAGTTTCTGTGTTTGTTGCTAAAATCATTGGGTCTGTGGAAAAAAAAAATCCATGTTGGATTAAAAAAAAACCTTTTTTATTATGCTACAGTCTATTTGTTTGTTTTCAGTGTTCACTTATTGTTTCTTGCTAATGTTGTATATGTTGGCTTGTTGCTGATTTTTGGAGCAGTTAGATATCTGTTGACATATTGTAACTGTCTATTTTTTGTTATAATGAAGTGGTATTGATTTATCTGTTTGGTTATTGAAAATCTTGGGGCAGTTAGATACCAGTTGGCGTATTCTAACTGTTTATTTTTTTATATAATTTAGTGGTATTCATTTATCTGTTTAGTTGTTGTAGAATCTTGGGGCAGTTAGATACCTGTTTGCATATTCTAACTGTCTTTTTATTTTTATAATGTAGTGGTATTGATTTATCTGTTTGGTTATTTTAAAACCTTGGGGCAGTTAGATACCAGTTGGCGTATTCTAACTGTCTATTTTATGATGTAATTTAGTGGTATTCATTTATCTGTTTAGTTGTTGTAGAATCTTGTGGCAGTTAGATAGCTGTTGGCATATTTTAACAGTTTATAGATTTTTAATAGAAGTTTTGTTAATGTTTAAGTACAGTTCAGTTAATAAATTTAGGTTCTAAGAAGATTAAATAAGCGTTTGTAAAATTTGCAGGTAATCTCTGCCTTAGAGTAATGGTACTATCATTACATTCGAACCATCCACATTTTTTTATATATATGCACTATAGTGACCTGCATTGGTTGTGGCTCCTGTGTGGTAGATTATACCTATTGTTGTGAAGGTTTTCTTATCAAGTGATACTTGACCATGTGTGAATCCAGTCAGCTTGCAGTTATTTTTGGTACCTTCTGCATTGTAACGTAGAAGCATTAGTATTACGTATTAACTATGTGTTTGTATTAATAAGGTGGAGCGATTATCCGAATTGCAGGTAGCCCATCATCTACCTTGGTTTGCATTTTGTACAAGTTGCTGAAATGGAACGGATTCACAATTAGGTATTGATACATACACAAAGCACTCTTTGGGGACTTGTTCTTGTGTCACATTGTTGCAGAGAGTGCATGTATGTTTCCACATGTATGAAATCTGGAAGATTTCATTTATAGGTATGTTTTTGTTTTCCAGTACTTGTAGTAAGTACATTAGAAATTCTTGTGGATCTTCCTGTGAGTTTATAGTGAATTTCACCATTCCAGCACAGTAGTCCAATTGTTGTCTTATTCCATAAACACTATACGTGTTGTCATGATTGTTTGTTGCGTTTCTATGAAGTACTAACATTTGCAAACACAATTGGTCTGTACTGTGTAAGTAAATGTTGTCAACAATTGGTGGTAATTGAAATAGAATATTCATTGCTACATTTGTGTAGCAACTTGCACCAATTACATTTGAAAGTTTAAATGGACCAGGTAGTTCTGTATCTGAGTGCTTTTTTTAGTTTGTCTTCCTTTTTTGAAGAAGTACCTGGTTTACTTTCCCTAATAGTTTCTTTTTTGTTTGTGGTACTTGATGAAGTATTCGTTTTTTTTCTCTCTTTGGAGGATTTGCAGTTACATCCTGTTGCATTTATGTTTGATTTAGTTTTCTTTTACAACATTTTACTTTTTGTGGAACAGGATATGTTTTTAGATGGGGGTGTATAGTGAACGAAGTCTAGTGTATTCTAAAATGCAAGGAATATCAGCGTTTACTTTACTTGCATCAAAGTTGATTAGAAATAGACTGTCAAGTGTATGTGAGCGTGATAGTGCTACGTAGCTTATGCCTTCTTTAAAGACTGTGTTACCAATGACTATCAATGCTTTGTGTAGGGTAAAACCTTGTGATTTATGAATGGTGACTGCGTATGCAAGAGTTAGGGAAATTGTTCTCTGCGTACATACATGTCTTTGAAGAGAAGGAATCAAGCTGTTGAGCGTCCTATCCTTTTCACTTCGGAAAGTTTGTCAAAGAGAATATTGACAAACTGAATCTTGTTGTCACGTGGGTATGTTTGAAAGTGAACAACTGTCCCCAGTGCCCCATTAACTAGTCCTTGATCCATGTCAAGGTTACGTTTAAGCATTACTCTGCTGTTTAAGGATAATGTTAATATTTTTTCCAATCCAGCTGGGTTGGAGATTGAATTTTCTAAACTATTTAGTCTTGTTGTGGCTTGTTCACACATGGGTAGTGTCATACCATGTATGTCTAGTTTGTCTGTGGCGCTAATTTCAATTATTTGTTGCATTTCTTTTTTAACATTGTTTCATTGAATTTGAAACAACTTGCAAGAGTTGGCATTAAGGCCATACAATTGACATTTTTGTAGGCTAGTTGTTCCATAGAATCAGTAGCACATGCATTATCGCCATAAAGTGCATGCATGTGCCGGGTTTTCAATATTGCTTGTGATTCTTGAGATAGTATACCAACTCTAATACTTTTTAAGATGTTGGCATAAGTGAGATCTGCAGATTGCTGCATGTTTTCTGTTAATTCTCTGTATTGGAAATGTTGTCAAAGGTTGACATTTCCTATAATGCCAACAGTTTTACGGCAGAGTTTGTGTCCTAAAGTTTTAAAAATAGGCTCACCTTTCACTGGTGTCAATTGAAGAAGATCTCCAAAACAATAATGTGTTTTCCTCCAAAGAGCTCTTCGTAGTTTGTTTTGAGTACTTCTTGTAATCGGAGGTGAATCAAAGCCAACATTAGGTTGGAGATCATGCTCACTTCATCTATTAGTAGCATTTTCATTTGTTTTAATACTCTTCATAGTTCCATTGCAGCTTCTGTAGAAAGTTTGTAATAGTCTCATTTGTTTTGGTGTTCTACTGGCAGTAGTAGTAATCGGTGTAAAGTGACACCACCTATGTTGTAGGCAGCTAAACCTGTGGGGGCAGTGACAACAGCTGACAGTTTGTTGTTTGTCAATTGTTGAAGGAATTTACTGATGATTTTGATTAAGAATGTTTTGCCAGAACCAGCTTCACCACTGACGTAAAGTAGTATAGGTTTGTAATTTTGGCAGGTGAATTCTTTGTTTTCATGTTGTACACCATGTGCAATTTCTTTTGTTACTTCTTGAAAAATGCTACGTTGCTCATTGTTTAGTTCTGATTGTAGCATAGTTAAGTCTTCTTTATCTTCATACTGACACATGGTGTTTTCAACTTCCATCATAGCTAATTCTGCCTCATTTGTTATTAGTGGCTCTCCCAGGGGTTCTTGGCTTCCTGTTACAGAAGGTTGACTACTGTCACGAGTGTCCTTATCTAGTTGGGCCTGGAGTTCTTCTTCGTGTTGCTGTTCATTGTGCAACATTGTTTTGTACTGTGTAAAGTTTACATCGGTTATAGTGCTTTCATTTGCTTTGAAAGCGTCTTCGTAGGAGTCATAGTTATCTAGTATTTCTTCTTCTTTTCTCCATGGTTTAAAGAGTTGTAGCAGGGACATGTAATATAGTTCTTTATGTTGAGGAGTCTTTAATGACAATTTGAGATGATTAATTAAATTTGGTTTGGTGAGTTTTACTAAGCTGCCTTCACAATTTGATACTCTGTATCTACCTTTTTTTTCATCGGGTTTTACATTATTTTTGTATGTGAAGTTTTGGGCAATGTGGTATAGACACATGGTTTCTAAAGTGGTACTTCTGTTTGGGTAGTATGTGTCCAGCAAATTGTTTTTTAAAATGTCTTTGCTGTTGGGATCATGTTTGGCTATTGTTTGTATATTGTCGTATGATTTCAGAACTCTTTTTCTAGATTTAGCAGTACCAAGTCTTAGCCATACTATATTTTCAGATTTTCCATACAAAGCAGTACCGGTTAAATGGTCTGCTGCTTCATAGGAGCCACATTCTCTATGGAAGAGCAATTTTATGCCCAAGCTGTATAATTTCTGCGACAGTGTTTTGTCTGATGACAGATCATTCCAGAGGTCTTGGAGCTCTGTTTTTTTCTGCTTTGGTTAAGTATGCTGTAACATATCGTGCAACTGCAGTGGAATTGTCTGCAATGTACTGCACATCTATGTTTGCATTCCATAAGTGGGCAATGATTGCATTGTAATCATTGATATATTTTTCTTCTTCTGTTCTTTTTATGTAATATGTATTTTTAGGTGATTTACCTTTAACACTATGTCTAACTGAAGACATGAAGTTGTTTACTTGACCTGTTTTTGTAACTGGTCTAGGGAAACCAAAGCGGCATTTGATGTAGTATTTCCCTTTGATTTTGTATTTGCGATGACAATATTTGCCACATTTGTGTCTTTGAAATTGTAAAATGTGTGCATGAAGATCACTATATGTTGCTTCCAATGGAATTTCACAAGTGACATTTTTTCGATAAACTGTAACACAGTGGCATCATTATTTTGACCAAATTTAGGAGCATCTTTAATCCACAAAAGCATGTGGATATGTAGTGCTCCTCTGGCTTGGTATTCTTTTCTCCAAAAGAAGTGTGCACTTCTACGAGGGGAGGAACAGTTTTATTACAAATAAAGTGTAGCATAGCAATGAAGCGATGGTGAAAATATCTTGAAACATTAACAGGATCTAGACAACACATTTCTCCAGGTGTTAGTATATCTATGTTTGTTTTGTTTTTGTTTGACATATGTAGGAAATCATGTAAATCTTCCCATGCATATTCTGCCCAAATTAATGTAACAAACCAAGTGGGTGGGCCAAGGTTTCTTATCATACAATGCACATCTCCATGACGTTGGAACCAGTACTCTTTAGTACCACGCATGTTTGCTAATAGATTTGTAATACTTGACTGTAAAACCTCATCTTTTAGTTGCATTTTTTGTAATAATTGTGTAGCTGACATATTTTGAAAGTGGGTTCCTGATTTTAATGTGTGGGCATCTCCGTAACATAGAGTTGCTAGTTCACTTTCAAAGGGTAGGTGGAATATGTATTCCACATTTTGTCTAAATCTGGGATCTTCATAATACATCTGTAATGAGGGGTATTCTGATGCTGTTATTTGAATAGGTCTATCATTGTACCTTTCTCCTTTGCCAGTAGGAAAGAGTAGAGGAAAAGCACATGCTTCTATACTTTTTTTCCCATATGCTGATTGGTGATCCTTTTGTTTGTCGCATTTGGTGCGTTTTTTAGTGCATCTTTTACGGTGTCATTAGAGTGCAATGGATGAATTCTATAACGGTCTAAAGTATTGGATACTGTAGCAGGAGCTAGAAGCTGCAATTGACCAGCTTCTGGTGACTCTTTAATTATTTCAATGGTTTTCCCTCAAGTTTTCTTCAATATTCATTTCTTTGGAGTATTAATTTTTGTCTTTTAGATATTGCAAGGCTTGTCTAACTTTATGTAAATCTACCAGTTGTTGCCAATTTTTTTTGTCTTTTGTAGGTACACCATTTACTAAGATAATTAAAGATTGATCCATTGGACGTTGCACTCCCAAAGTGTACACGGTTTGTTTTAGATCTAATGGTAAATACACTACTTTTGCACAAATGCCTTGCACCAATTCAGATGGAGGTCATTTTGCTGTTTTTGGTTGAAGGCGTATTATTGCTTGAAAGGGGTGCACTGTTTGAATTATGATGCTCTCACATAAATTGAGTTGTTGTAAGGATTTTGGTAGTGGAAATAATTCCAAATTAATTGTGATAGCACGTGAAGGAGTTTGATTGTTTTCAAGTTTTGTAGTGCAGTAACTGCAAAGTATTAAGGGGTCAGTTATTTCGTATTTGTTTAATGCTATAAGGTAGAGAGCTAATTCAAACCATTTAGAATCTTCATTGTCTTCTATTTTGTATGTTAGGTCTACAGTTTTTGTGTTACTTTTATGAAAAGTTCTGCGGCAACATACACACACATGGTTTGGTAGTTCAGCAGATGTTCTTTTAAATTTCAGTATTTCTTTTTTGTATGTATGTATTAGAAGGTTGCCATGCATAGAATTGTTGCTAATTTGTTTTAAAGCTATTTCATTCTGTAAGTGGCTTTCACTTCCAAAATATTTTTTTCGGGATATAGTCGATTTCTTCAAGTAGGTCTTTTGCTGTACCATGTAGAAGAATGTTATTTAAATTGGCTAGTGCTAAAACAGGACTTTTAGCATAGTACAGTTTATAGACTAGATTTCTTATAGTTGAATGATGTGTTGATATCATTTTGATATCATGGAAAGTGGTTTTACAAGTAGGTCCTGTAATAGAGGCCAATGAATGTCCTTGTAGTCCTGTGTACTTGCGCACTGGACAGGTATCTATATTTTGCAGTAATTTAATTTTGATTTTGTCTTTGCCTTTCACATACTGATTGAGGAATTGGCGTAAAGACTTGAAAGGTTTTTTGGGAATGTTACACATTGACGGGCATGGCCATTTGTATACTAGACGTTCTGATTCAGTTGAATGGAGAGGAAATTCTACGTTTTCTGGGGATATTTTTGTAAGCAGTATTTCTTGTTCCACTATGGTATTATTAATTTTTTCATAACCTCGTCCACTGCTATGTATGGCAATTGTATTTTCTTGCTTTTGTTTGTATGCTTCTTCATTAAAATATGGTTCTGTGTTTGTAGTGTGACTCCACTCACCTCCACAGATATTTAAGAAGTTATTTTTGTTGATTTTTCGTTTATTGAGAAATCTTTTTTGTAATTTAGTCATTAGTTTTGTTAGTGGTTTCATTTTGTTTAACACTAAAATAAATAATTTTCTTTTGAGAAGGATTGCACTGTCGATCAACGCTTCTAAAATTAATTTACTACGGTAGGTTTTAAGGGTTGTGCATGATTTCTCTCCTGTTTTTATAAGATTTTGAAGGACTCTGTGGCGGAACATTTTTGCTAAAATACCTTTTTTGGTATGCTTACTTGTCACTATAACAAGATTTATAGGAGCAGTTTTATCAGTAGTGGTAGCTCAATTAATGTTAATTGTTTTCTGTTTCGTTTTACATTTTGATAGAGGAGGCAAAGTTTCTGTACTTGAAGCTTGTTTTGTTTCGCTAAATGACTGCATTAGATGTTTTGTTTGAACTTTTTGTACAAATTCTGCTAGTGATGGATGCTTATTTTGTACACTTCTATTTTCATTTGCTCTACTTCTGCGTTGCTTTCTATGGACTTGATTTTTGGTAGGAATTTTTTATGGTCTGTTGAAAAAAATAAAGAAGGTATGGGTTGGGGTGTTCTGCAATGTATGTGTGTTGTGTGCATGAGTGTCTGAGTATGATGATAAAGATGTATGTGATGGTGTGTGATTGTGCATTGGGCAACTACAACTAGTTGGGATGGGTATTCTTGAATTTATGTGCTACTAAACTGGTGTTCAGGTGACAGTAGAAAGTAAGCTAGTGGTGAGGAGAAGCACAAATAGTAAATCTAATGGTGCACAATTAAAACAGTTGTTTGTTCTATAATATCAAAATTCTAGGGGATGTGTTGTGTCATTTGTGCGTGGAAAAATGGGAATTTGTGTGCCATTCTGCCTGTAAATCTCTGTTTAGCAAATGGGGATTTGTTGACAGAATCGTGCACAATCTCTGTTTTTAGGCGCAGAAATAGCATGAATTAACCTTATAGTATGTTTGAGTAATAGTACAAATATTATGGTGGAATTTAACTTACTTTTTTTGTGGAATGAGCAGGTTTCTTCTTAGTTGTTTGTACTTCAAATTATGCTGCTGCTTTTCAGGTGAGTGGTCTTCACTGCAATTGTAAAGGAAACAAATTAGTAATTTTGTTTCTATATAGCACTGATGTTAATTTAAACATTGATTTTTAAGTTTTTGCACAGGTCTTGTTGTTTGATATTTGAACATAGTGTGTGCATGCAATTTTGTTTGACTATGTGAACTATTTATATTTTACTTTAAATATGTTAGTTCAACATGCTTTGCAAATGTGTGTGTAAAAAGATATTAAATAGCAGATAGGTTTGGAAGTGACAGTAGATTATAGCAGATGGGAAAAATTACAGTAAGTTCATTTTATAGAATATAGAAGCTAAAAGTCAGTTAATCTGTTTATATGAATGTATAAGAATTGTACATGTACTATACAGAAAATATGCATACCTGTAGTTTGTTTTCATGCATATGTATATGCATGCAGCTGCAACTAGAAATCTTGGAGACTTCTACAGTATTTCTTGTAGAAGGTGCTTTCCAATGATATCACACTTGTACTCAGAGTGATTAACAGTACATTTGAAGTGCTGATCTATGATGATGGAGTTAGATTTAGAGGTCTTGGATGTGATTGGTGGATGGTCGTGTCACTGCTTAGCTATATCCAATGAGGGAATGGCACAGATAGTGAAATGGAAATGGTAGAAGGACTGTCCATGTTACGATATGTCTGCGGACATTGCGTGTTACATCCGGAGATTTTGGGTTGGGGAGGCATGCAAATGAGAATGAGCAGAACAAGGGATTGGTCAGTAAAGTTTAGTGTGTGTGTTGTGCCAGGAGAGAGTTTGTCAGATACTCTTTTTCCTGAGAGAAGAACAGATAGCTATGGCTGCGTGTTTCAGAAAACAGATTGTTTGGATTTTGGGAGACTCGTAGATACATTGGTTAAAGGTGCATACAGAAAGCTGTGGAGTAGCTGTAGATCTTGGATTCCCACATATGGAAGTGCACTGGCATGGAGTACGTGGAATGAAGTGGTTGGACTTGCTAACTCTCTGTGCTACTTTGGAGACAGCATCATCCAGACATAATTGTAATTCATTGTGGAGGGAACAGTTTAGGACATGTGTCTGGAATTTCTTTAACAATTTGAATTGAAAGAAGGACTTGGGAAGGTCCTGGACATGTGTCCAAATTCTCAAGTAATTTTTTCTTGTATTGTGCAGTGACAAATATGGCTGCGTTCTTCTTCATTTGGTCCACAAATGGAGAAAGCAAGGCGCAATGTCAATAAGGCTGTTTGTGCCTTTCTAGGAGATGTTGGCATGTCCTCTTTTCACAATGAAAATATTATGTTTCGTAGCACATACATTTTTCGCAGAGATGGACTCCATCTTACTTATGCTGGCAATCTGATTTTTCTGAGAAAAGTACAAAATGCATTGTGACCTTTTTTGGAATTACAGCATCCATTTTGTAGTAGGTGTTGAGCATTTCAAGTTTTTCAAACACAAACAAACACCACCAAAAGGCTCTTTTCAGAGCCACCACTTACTCCCAGACAAAACTGCAATGGTTATGATAGGGCAGCACCCCAGAATTTTAGATGTTCGCGGACTGTCTCTCTCAAGCATTTAATTCCCAAGGCAGGTGAAAAGGGAAGATTTGTGTGGGTGAGAGCCCATTAAAATGAATGGACAGGTAGGAAGCTTGACGAGTGAACACATTCACTCCAAGGCGGTGACAGCTGCCTAAAGCGTGTGAGTTGAGAGGTATGTGAGTGTAGAGAGAGTGGGGGTTGATTGGGTGGGCTGGTGCTGGTAGAGAAAGAGTGTATGGTGGGTCCGGGTAAAGAGATATGTGGGGTCGATGTTGGTCGTTCTTTGGGGGCAGAAAACATGAAGAACAAAGCAGCCTCAGAAGGACTTGTTGAATAAAACCCAAACAAAATCCAGCCAGCACAGGCAATGGGGTGGGGTGGCTGGATGGAGGTAGAGAGGGTGGGTCTCAGGTATGTTTGGGTAAAGAGAATGGGGTGGGATAGAGAGAATGGGCATGGGGTGGATGGGTGGTGGTAGAAAGGCAGTCTCAGGAGGAATACAACACAGATGTGCTTTCAAAAGTAGCCAATACGTAGCCCGTGTGTACATGAAATCACCCAAAGCAACCCAATATCAAATCACTGTGAGGATGGGAAATTGAAAGACCGGCACCCAAATAGATTTTTACAGAATTGCTGATTGGAGCAAATATTGTTAGGGAACTCCTCATTTGGTATAGAATAGTAGTATAGTACACAAGGCCCTGCTTCATTTATTTTCACTTCTATTTTTAAACTGTGAAAGTCGGCTCTGAAAAGAGCCGTTCTTTTTTATTTTTTATTTTCTTTGGTTTTTTACACATGACACACTAGAAGAGGAGGGAAAATCAGGGTAAGGGGCGGACACCAACCACGGGGATAAGAAAGGGCAGGTCGAGAGAGGAAGATGTAGAGTGGGCCTTACTTAGGTAGTGAGCAGGTATTCTCGTGCTCTGAGACCAGAGTCTCAAAAGCACTTCGAAGTCTCTCCCCCCTGCAGAGTACTGCGTCACAGTACATACACACAACTATGACCCTCGAAAGGTAAAGGTCATCAGCATTGTGAATGGCCTGTGAGGCATCTGGAGGAATATGCTGTCCCACAGGAGTGTTCCTTGTGGTGACAGGATCGGAAACAGAGGCTGTAGTAGAAGAAGTCAACCTACTACGCTCCTTGCAAGGTACAACCTTGTGAACGGCCCCCGTGTGGAACGACTTTAGGTGTCGCTTCGTAGTAGTCGTACCAAAGCTGTATGAACCAGGCCTCCCGCGACTCAGTACCATTTTGCACTGGTTGCAGGTGACTTGGTTCGCGCGCGCCTTAGGTACGTTACCATGAATGGTAAATAACCGCCACACCCAAGACTCACGGCAAGTGCTGGTAGTAGCGACTCTCACTACCTCATTCTCGTCATCCTCTTCATCCTCCTCTGCATCCTCACTCCTGTTCCCCTCTTCAGGCCCTTGGGGAGGTGGTGTGGTGGAGGGGGAAGGGGTGGTGCTGAGGCCGATGTTGCACCAGGTGGCAGTAGTGCAGCCATGGATGCCATCAGGTTTCAGAAATAAATCTGGAAAATTGGCAACAGAAATGCACTGTGTTCTGTAAAATAGTCAGAAACACAATGATGATGAGCTCTGGGGTGTGGCCTTTTATAAGGGTGCTTGTGCACGGTTCGCGGACACGCGCGCTGTCTGCGGACAGATCGAACACCAAAAAAGGTTCAAAAAGTCCCAAAAAGTATGTAGAAAGTCGGGATTACTGTCTGAGACTTGTGCTATGGTGATTTATTATTGAAAAATATTGTGGATTGCCTGAAAAGGTAGTTTTAAATTGTTCGGGGACACGAACAGTGTGCACAGTTAGAACACACGCTCAGCGTGGGCACGGTCACATGATAGCTTCACGAACATGTCTGTGAGGGAAGCGGTGTCCGCAGGACACCAAATGCATGGGCACTGTTTTGCGCTTGCGCATTGGTGTTTTACGGACACTGTTCGGGTCCTGAAACTAATTAAAAGTGCAACACAAGCGAAACAAACAGTTACAAATAGGCGTTTGTTCTTAGAACAGTTTCAATCAGATTGCGAACAATACGGACAGGCATAGCGTCCTCAGGACACCCCCATTTTGTTTATTTACGAACATGTCAGGACACTGCGTGTGTTCTTAGAATAGTTTCAAATTGCTTGCAAACAATACAGACAGCGTCCTCAGGACAACCCCATTTTGATTATTTATGAACATTTCAGGATATTTCCTGTGTTCTTAGAACAGTTTCAACTCGCCTGCGAACAATACGGACAGCGTCCTCAGGACACCCCCATTTTGATTATTTATGAACATTTCAGGATATTGCCTGTGTTCTTAGAATAGTTTCAACTCGCCTGCGAACGATACTGACAGACACAGTGTCCTGAGCACAACCGCAGTTTGTTTATTTACAAACATCCTGGAACACTTGATGTGTTCTTAGAACAGTTTCAACCTGCCTACGAACAGCACGGACAGGTCTAGCGTCCTCAGAACACCCCCATTTTGTTTATTTACAAACCTTTCAGGACACCGCGTGTGTTAGTTTGAATACGGACATCTCGGACACCGAATGTGTTCTTAGAACAATTTGGACTTGTTTACGAACATTACAGACATGCATAATTTTCTTAGAACATGTCCATTTTGGTTAATTGCGGATATCCCGGACATCTTGTGTGTTCTTAGAACAGTTTCAACTTGCTAGCGAACAGTGCAGAGAGCTATTGTGTTCTTAGGACACCTCCATTTTCGTTTCTTCACGGACAATCTGGAGACCCATGCTGTCCGCGGACACCTCAACTGCTTTTTTGAGAAAAAAAACAAGAAATGAATTAGGACACAATGGCCCTCATTACAACACTGGCGCTAAACCATGGCGCTATTAGCACCATGGTTTGTGCCGGTGTTGTAACGGGTCCGCCATGGTTCAATGGGGAATTACCACCCCATTCCAAGGTTGGCGGGGCGCTAATTCCCCCTTGAACCATGGCCCTTCCCCATTCCCATTTTTGCCCCATAGGGCTCTATGGGACTGGGGAAGGCACTAAGTACGGTACCGCAAATTGCGGTACCGTACTTAGCACCAAGGTCCCTTTGCGGGTGCCTACTTTAACGGCTGGTCTAGACCAGCCGTTAAGGTTGGGTCCTGCAAAGGGACCTCGTAATCAGGCGCTAATGGGTTAACGGCGCACAGCCTTTTACGGCGCCGTTAACCCATTAGCGCCTGGGTCGTAATGAGGCCCAATATAATTTTACTTTATTATATATGGATGTTACATTTATGACAGAGAAGGTGAAGCAGAAACTGAGACAAACACAGGAGAATTGGGGGTTTCAAGAGGATTCATATGAGGTGAAGAAGGGATGGAAGTCTCATCAAAACGTTTTTGTTCATGGAGAGGGTTTGGGGATAATTGATTGGGATATGGTGAGGGGGTACAGGTACATGTGGGACAATGGTATCTAGTTTTTTGTTTCAAGTGATCCTCCACAAAGTTTTTTAAATTGTTTACATTTTCCATGAGTAGGTCCATTTTTTCTTCCATGTGCTGGAGAGTCTTATCCAATATTTCTTTTTGTTTACTATTTTCAATGTTTGCATGGTCTGTACAAAAAGAAAAATGTATATGTTAAATGTATATAAAATAATATTTATTAATTGGTTTACATAGAAAAGTGTCTACCATTAGGTTCACTATCTTCAGACATTTCCTCACATGGGAAATGCTCCTCTAGCCACTCCAGAGTACTAGACATTTCTGTGAGATTCTTTGAATCTAATACAGAAATTTTAGAAATATATGAGGAAAATGAAGTACACTTACTAGCGTCTGGTAAGGTGTGCTCTTACTGGTCGGTAGATTTGCTGTTGCTCTTAGTTGTGGAGTTTCTGTGAGGTAATCATGTTGGAAGCTTATCTTTCTTCTTTTGGTATATTCCATTTTAGCGCATATTGTATTTAAATGAATGGTTGATGTGTTATATACATGGGTTAGACTTCTTATTTATTACTACATATAATGTGTATGTGTGCTGGTTTGTGAATTTGTGCAGAGTTCATATGATATGATATAACAATTAAAGATACCCCCCAGACTTTCTGGGTAGTGCTGCTGTTGTCCGCACATGTCAGCGGACATTAGAAGAGTTTGCGGACATCAAATTCAGTACAGGGGGTTCAGTATGTTCCAAGTTACATGTACATAAAGTCAGAGATATTATTATTAAGCTGTGCTACTAAAAACCTATGAAATTCAGTAAAAAAACTTTGGTAAAGGGACATTATGGTTAAGTTGCGCTACTAAAAACCTATGAAATTCAGTTAAAAAACTTTGTTAAAGGGACGTTATGGTTCAAAGTAAAACCGAAAAACCCCTTTGCCAGTTGTTTTGATTCTAGCTAAGAAGCTTGTGCTAGAACAAGATCCAGACCCACAGAGCAGAGCTGTATCCAGAACCCGTCAGATCCAGTCCAAGAGGCCACGCAGGCCAGAGTGCCTTGCTGAGAGCAGAGTCCAGGTGCCTTGATCCTGTCCAGTGGCGAGTGAATTCCAAACCTTTGACCAGTTCTTTGACGAGCCAATTCCATTTCAAAGCCATAGTTGTAAGTATTTAGTGTACAACTGGCTATAACCAACCTCTTAGTATTAAGTAACCCAATCCAACCATTCCAACCTATTCATAACTGCATTAATGAATCGCTGTTGTCTATCCTAAGTTCTTCTTTCCTCCACATAATCCTTGATAATTGTAGTGATAATCATCTTGGCGCTAATATATATTTTCTGGAAAAAGGCAATCGTCTTGTTCAGACAGAAACCATCCGGAGGCGCCTCTGGATAGGTGGCTGGGCTGTCGTGTAGTTTGCGGCTCCATAGACTCTCTAGTGTTCAGAAATCTTTGTTCCATATCTTCAACAGCGCATCTTTCATTTTGGAATCTTGACTTTGTTTCTGAAAAATCTACCTTCATTAAGACCTCTGTAACTTTTGAACCGCACGTCCTAGAACCAAATTGTAACATCCTCAGCTTTCAAAAGAACCCAAAATGACATTCCAATTCCTGATAGTTTTGCTGTAATCGTGTTTCCCGCACGTGGAAAAGTTGCCACGAATTTGCAATTTGGCTCAATTTCATCACATATCAAAATAGCTGTTTCTTGTTTTCAACTGCCGAATTTCGATTTCAATCTGCTAATCATTTTCCTATCATTGCTAGTGCTTACCTGACCTAATCCAAAGCAACTCTCACTAGTTCTGAATCTTATTAAGCGAATTAAAATCAATTTTAGCATTTTTCCATTCATTGCAAATCACATTTAAAAGCATATTGACCTGTTTTTAAAAGCATTCCTGTTCTCTGTAAGCTTGCTGGGGGAATCGGGATTGAACTGTATTATTGACTGTTATTCCTAAAACCTGTGTGCCCTCTTCCACCTCTTCATATTGCATACTGGGGGGAGTGAGGTACAGGGGGAAAGAGTGATCATATTATCTGTTGATTGAAGTCATATCAAGTTTATTTCTGTGTTGCATTTCTTCCTATCATTGCACTTTCTTGAACCTATACACAGTATTCTCTGCTACATCATTCTTCCCATTCCTACTCCTAATTGATTAAAGAGATTGTTGATATTGTAATATTACCCATTGCTGATCATTGTTCATATTCATAAGTGTGATATTCAGATATTATTCATATTCATAAAAGTGTGATCTATATATTGTTCAATTCTTCAAATAAATCTTTTAATTTGCAAAACAAACCTATTTCTTGGTTCAGTGAGACCGGGGGAATTCAAAGAGAGGGGTGTTATATAAGGGTACATCATCCAGAATTAAAAAGAACTCTGACATAAAAATATATAAATAAGGGTTTCCATTGGGCATCCCATACTAGGCATTGACTTAGTTGGAGTGCCGGATTGAAATCACTTACAGATTGGGGGCTCGTCCGGGATTTCTGGATTAGAGCTAGCACTTGTGCAGCTTAACACAGTGTGCTAACTAATAGGATACATAAATCCTGTTGGGCCACCGCGCTGTTTTAAGCTGTAAAAGCACCCTTAAAAAGGGAACGCTCTAAGGAAACGGTCTGTTTTGCAAAATAAAAAAAAAACTTCTGTAAATCAGGAAGGAAATCAATTTCCAGAATGATGACATTGGTAGACATCAAGATAGCTAGAGAGCAACTTTTACATAAGTTATTTGTGAGAGGTGAGTGGACTGAGCAGGACCAGAATGTGTGGTTGCAGGCAATCACACAACAGATCACTGTAACAGGGTCAGATACATGGAGAGACCAGGGTCACTTACATGTGGCCCTGAGCGAACTATATATGGCCCTAAGGCCAAGGATGAGCAAAATAAGATTGCCAAGATAGCGGCATACCTATATCTATGGGAGCCTTACAGGAGAAATATGCTGAAGGCCAAGATCAGGCAAGTAGACAACTGATGGCATTAGAGAAAGCCCAATCTGATCTGGACTCTTCTGAGCAGAGTGTGATAAATGGAATTTATCTAAGAGTACAACACAAGTATAACACGGAAACTCCTCCCTACAACATGGCGGAGGCTCAGTCTGATCGCAGCAGTCCAGTGTTCCTGACGCACAGTGACGTGCCAGGAGTCCCGCCCCCGTCACGCACAATGCTTATCTGGATACACGGAACGTCCCTTAATGTGTTGCTACTCTCCAGCCACGCTCCGTGAGTTAGTCTCTATTCTTCCTGAATTACTTTTCATAACACTTGGGGAATAGGCAGGGATTCTGAATTTCTAGCCCTCATCTATTGTGGATTCTATTCTATTCTCTCCTTAGTCCAATCCCGGGAGAACTCAAGATCTATCCCGGCTGTTTTCCCTTTCACTTGCTCCGCGTCATGGAGACGCCGCGTCTTACACTCAGTACACAGTAATCGGGTAGGTGCCTCTGGGAGTTCTCTCTCTCTTAGTATTCAGGGCCATTGGGATATTTTGTTCTGATTCCCCTTTTCGTTATGCTTCCAGCAGTCAGAGCTATGTCCCGGCTAGGAGAATAGTGTCCTCTTCATTTCCAGTCCCGGCAGGCTTCTGGACCTACAATATCTTACCTCCTTCTCTCTCTAAGGGTAACGAGTGATTCTTACTGATCCTGATAGAGTTTCATTTCTGTGCCTTTTCTTTACTGTGTTCTTGAAGCTATCAGTTCCTTATTTCTTAGTTGCAGTCTGCTGCCATATTTCTGCTTTCATCCCTTTCCCTGACCACTTCCTCCGTCGTTTGAGGCATGTTGAGTAGCATATCAGGGTAAGCTACGAGTCCTAGTTTAACCACTCCTACTCCTTTAACATCGGGGACTGTCCTCTTGAGTGCATTCTATTACTCACTTTTTCATCTTGTTCTTTGACTCTTACGTAGCACTTACCAACCGGTCCTCCTGGAGATTAGAGCACTTTAGATCAGAGGAAGAAGGAGTTTGACTGGAATGATTGAACTCTAGCAGCTCTTCCCTGCACAGGGTTTTTCCCCTTTCGGGGGGTTTTCCCTGGAGGTCTCACTGCGGGCCGAAGCCTTTTGGTTCGGGCCAGCGGAGGGATTTTCAGGTATTTCCCCATTTTCCTCTGGCTTCGAAGAGATCTGCGCAGGAGAAGAATCCAGGGGGGTGAATCTAGATTGTGCTTGAACCTTGGCAAGAAGAAGATATTACTAGTTATTACAGATAGCAACACCCAAAAAAGAAGAGAATTGTACAGGTCGTTTTTCCTGGGTTCAAACAGTCTTAGGTTCACCTGTAGGATAGGATGGATCAACAAATTCAGCAGCTTATAGCTGCAGTCCAATCTTTAACATCAGAAGTACAAACTCTCAAACAAGAGAATGCTGCAGAGGAGCCAGGAGTCAGATAATGAAAGCAGACAGTATATCATTTAAATAAAAGAGGACATGGATATCCTGCAACAGGAAAAGCAGACCAGGATACCATAGTTCAGGCCTTGCAGAAGGAGTACCAAGAAGGTTTGGACTCCCTATTGCATAGCCAGAAAAAGCTGGAGCAACAACTGGATTTCAACAGGGCATGCACAGAGCAGATAGTCACCCTGCAAAGCCACCTAGATAAAGAGAAGGCAGAGAGCAATACATTGATTTTGAAAGACCTGGATACCCAGGCAGGGTTTGATGAAGAGCGCCAGAAATCTGGTGCCCTTCAAAGGCAGAGGGACAACCTGACGGCACAGAGGCAGGCTCTTACGCAGGAAAGAGACACCTTAGGCCAGGAAGTCTGTCACTTAAAAGGGAAACTGGAAGAAAATCACCTGGCCCTCCAGGGACTGGGTGACCTCCAAAAAAGAGCATCAAAACTTGTTAGAGCACACCAGGAGGGTAGAAGATGCTATGGCAAGGAAGGAACAGGCCAGTATGGACAGGACTCACGAGGTAACCCTCCTGCAGCAAATACTGGCCCAGTATTCAAAGACAAACCAGGAAGCACAGAGAGAAATTGAGGCTCTCTGTAAGCACAATGATAGGCTCCAGCGACAGGTAGCCATGCAAGAGAGACTGATAGAGACTAGTAAGGCCTTGATTGAGGAACAGAAAGCTCAGGTCCTTGCATGGCAACAGGGAGCAAGGGCTGATAGAGATGAGGTTTGTTGGGAAAGGGAAGCACCTGAGCATAGCCTCAGGAGCCCTAGTACCAGAGGCCTTCATCTCTCCCAGTCCCTGGACTCTGCCACCCCCATGTCCCCTGGCTCACATGAGCCCAGGGCCACGGGGATGCAAGATTACTATCCAGTTAGAAGGATGTGGCTCATAGACCAGCAACTCCCAGGTATGGATGGGCGGGCATCTGGGTATGGGCACCCAAGTACTGTGAAGTTTAGTGGGAACTCCAGGAGAGTAGGCCCACTAAGGGCATCCTAAAGACCTCTGCCCAGTTAGGACAGTGGGGGGGTACCAATCAAATCATGGGAGCAAGGAGGAATCAGAAGACTTCTCTGAGCGCCCCAGGACACAGGAAACTAGCTCCCCACATTCTGCCAGCCATCCCCAGGCTCGCAGAATCCGGGAGAACCCAGAAGACCAGACAGGCACCTCTGTGAGCAGTGCCTCTGAGTCAGAGGATGAAAGGACCAGGGTTACCCGAACCAAGAAGGCCAATAAGGCTAAAAGGGCCTTGCTTAAGGACCCCTTAAAACAGATCAAGGCAATAAAGAGTGTCATTACGCCTTATCATAAGAACGCTAAGTATTCTGTTTGGGAACACTTAGAGCTCTTTGCGCAAATGAAGGAGACTTTCCATTTGAAAGACAGCAGTAGCTGCATTCAGTAGGTGAAGTGGACATTCTCCCCAGAATACTCTAGTTTCTTTGCGGGGCTGGAGGACCAAAATCATTCAAGATGGTCCACATATAGGGCGGCCATCCTAAAGCATTTTTCTGTTCACAGAAATCCCCAAGAGGCTCGCAAGGCAGCCTACAATTTACAATGTGGGGAGGATCAGGCCCCACAAGAATTTGTGCAGGAGTTAAAGCATGCCTTTGCGCAGACTACCAGGCACCAAAGAATTTGTTAATACTTTTTTCCATGCTTTACCAAAATACATCATTACCCAGCTAGTGAGAGATTTTCTTGATAAAAGATCACTAGACTTGGTCATTGAACAGGCCACCCGGATCTGTGAGGTGCAAAAGCCCATAGACAACAAAAATGCTCAAAAAAGCCCCAAACCAACCAACATCCCTGCTGCTGCTAAGGTGGCAGAGGAAAGTTTGCTCCCATTTTAGATTTGGAGATGGGGGGGCCTAAAAACGTGCCTGCACAACAGAATAATTTCAAGCCCAGGAGGCCCTTGGGCCAGTCACAGACAGGGAGCCAAGGAGGTAGTCCCACAAATGAGATCCCTCACTCCCCTGACTATGTAAGTCCCCGCTACAAGGGGAACAGACCCATCCTGGGTTATGTGTGGACTCCTCCAGCCCAAAGGGGGATCCAACCAGGCACCTAACCCAGGGAACTTCCCTCCTACTTCCCTCAGGAGGGCATAAATTCCCCAAATCCAGGGCAGAACTTTTTCCCCAGGTACCCACAGAACCTCCAACCCCAGAACAATCCATCCTTCTTTCCCCACTTTCCTGAGCCCAGACAACCTAATCTGGGACAGGGGAGGCAAAGGGTGGAGGGGTACACAAATCTTCCCAACCCGGGGTACTACCAGAGAAGGGATAGCTACCCTTCCCGGGATCAGCCGAGCGGAGAAAACAGAACACCGTATGAGCCTGAGTGGGTTTCACAGTTAGAGCGCCAGGTCCAAAACATGGCACAGGATCTAGGTCACATGCTGAGGGCTCAGCATAACCCTCCGATGAGCATGCCGGCCCAGAATGCCTCCAACTCTGGACCTGGTGCTCCAGAACAATGACGGGGGCAGCACCCGACAACCCACCAGTTCCCAGGGAGGAGGCACAAGAGGAAGGGGGTGTAAAGCCTTGGAGGAAGCTTCCTTCCCCACTTGTAAACAGCCCCTGAAAAACCCAGGAACCGGAAACAAAATCTCCTGCCCCTGAAAGCCTGCCACCCAAGGAGCAGAGGGGGGTAGGAGAAACAAAGGACCCAAACAGACCCATTTTGTGGAGGAGGTACAGATCTTCCAATTTGAAGGAGAGGGGTCCTCAGAGGATTCTGGTAAAAGGATTTTCTCCTTCAGATATGGGGGAACTCCTCCCAAGGAAAAATGGGTCCCAAAGGATTCAAATCCAGACTGGGTAGATGTGGGGACTGAGCTAGCGCCACCCATCATCCCATCCCAGAACCAACAGCATCAAAATCCCCTGGTTCAAACCCATCCTGGTGACTGCATCCAAAAAGGGGGGGTGGCCCAGAACCAGAACCAGGGGAACACAAATCTTCTCCCATATCTAGTTGCCACCTTTTTCTTTCAAATTCCCAAGACTCCCCACAGAATTCTGTCCAAATCTCTTCCCTTTCAGTGTCCAAAACTAGAAAACTAGCCCACCAGTTGTCCAAAAAATGTGCATTATCTGTGCCCCCTTGCAGAGAAGGAGGAAAGATACTATGCCCCGGTTCAAATACAGGGGCAGGGTGCAATTTTGGCACTGGTGGACACTGGATCCCAAGCTACCCTTCTGTCCAAAAAGGCCTTTGATAAACTGAATTCAGGAAGGGGGGAGAATTATCAAATTCCTCTCACCTCTCTTCCTGAACAACTTCAGAACTTTGACGGGAAGGAAATTCCTGTCGAGGGGACTGCGGATTTAGACATTAACATTGGGCGACACAAGGTGAAACACCCGGTCATAGTTGTGACTCCAGAGGGCACCCCTTGTTTACTAGGGAATGACCTCCTGCGAAGGGTGTCACCCCTAATAGATTACGTAAACAAGGTCCTCTGGACCCAGACTAGCCGACCAATAGAATTGAAACAGCGCGTCAACCATGTTAGTTTAAACGGCACATGCCACATGGTTGAACACAAATCTGACCAAGTAGAATTTCACTTCCAGAACAACCAAATTCCAGACGTGACAGTAATAGCAGTAGGACAACAAACTGGTGATGGGGGGCCCTCTCTATTTCTGAAAATAAACCTTCCTTCCAGTCTAAGGTGGCATTCCACACTTGAAGGAAACACTCTCAAATTCTTTACCAATCCACAATCAGACATTCCCACTCCTATAGTCCAGAACGATGAGAAATCAGCTCAGAGCCTGGCTGATATTCAGCAAACTGGAGAGTAGTTGTTCATCCCTGTTCAGTTAAATGAAGGGAAGGACTCTGTTCTTGACCGAGTGTGTGTGAACAACGGTAAGAGCTTCATCAGCGAAGCCATGTTCCGCCAACTCCCAAAAGATCCAGCCATTCCCACATTTAGACTGATAGACAAATGGGAAATGGATCTGAAAACACCCGAATTCCAAACATCTCCTGCCAAGCAGGTGTATGCTCAGAATCTCCATAGGCAACAAGAGCATAGTTCATAATTGTTGGGTCGTGCGAGACGTCACTGTCGCCTTTTACTTAGGCAGTGATATTCTCAATCGCTTTGCCATTACTAATAAACTAATAAACTTCAAAGCTTGGTCCCGATTAGCGGATAATCCCATGGGCTTTGATGATCCAGAGAAAGCATTTAAGCCAGCTCAACTGCTGTCTTATGCAGTTGAAATTCAGATTGGAGAGGAAGTCACAATTCCAGAAAGGACATGACAATTCTCCCTAGAAGTGAAAGTTAAAAGAGGACAGAAATTGAAAATCCCTGATGCCTATATTCATCTAAATGCTTCTCTCCAACAGCAAGATTTGGGGATAAACCCAAAACCACTAGTCAACATAGAACATGACACCATTCCAACAGAGGTGGATAACAACGACTTAAAGAGTATCACTCTAGCCGCAAGCACCATTATTGAAATGGCGGTTGATGACCAACATTTTTCCATTGGTTTAGGAAATTAACTGTTAGGACCAATCCCCAAGGACTGTTTTGACAGTGATGACAACACAACACCAGACAGGATCTTTACCCGGCACGGGGGGAACTTCCTGGTGTACACTTCCTGCCCTTATGGTAAGGAAGACGTGACTTGTCACTTCAGGAGGGATGAGGTGATTTTCCAGGTCCATGAGGGCTGCCTTTCCCACCTGAAGCCACCAGTCCAAGTCAGCACTTTGACCAGGGACTTCTCCGCCCAGCTAGAGGAGGCTGCTGAGATAGAGAAACCAGAAGTCTTTACAGGATTCAGGCATATGGTTGAAGAGAGAGTCAGCCTAGCTGATGCCTGTGAGACTCTGCAGCAGAAGCAAAAGTTGAAACAAGGTTTCTTGGATTTTCAAGATCTCTTTGCGGTGGACTCATATGACTGTGGTCGCACCGACATCCACACAACAATTCCCGTGGACCCTGGCATGACTCCAGTGTTTGTGAAGCAATATTGCTTGCCTCTCGCATCAATGGAGTCCCTTACTGAAATAATTAAGAACCTTGAGTCCCGTGGGATAATCCGTCCAGTCCACAGCACCTTCAATAATCTGTGCTGGGGATAGTGAAGCCAAACGGCCAGAGGAGACTCTGCGCCGACCTTAGGGAGCTCAACAAATGGGTCCATACTTCCTGATGGTCTCTTCCCTACATTGACCAAGGGCTGGCCCAGATCCAGGGGTCACAGGTATTAACTGCAATAGACCTGACCAATGGATACTGGACTGTACCTGTCAGTAGAGAGGACCAATACAAGCTGGCTTTTACCTTTGGGGGCCAGCAGTACACATGGACCCGGACTCCCTTCGGATACATCAACTCCGGCAATTAATTCAACATTTTCCTACATAAGGCCATGCCCGACCTGGGTGAAAGGGGTAACCTGGCTTATGTAGGTGATGTCCTCATCAAAATCTCAACTGTGGAGGAACACATAGCAGAGATCCGTTATGTTCTGACACAGTTGAGGGCCACCGGAGCAAAACTTTCCTTTCAAAAGGCACAGTGGTGTAGAACATGTGTCAATTTCTTGGGGCATGAGATTACTCCTCAGTGTCTCTGTCCCCAGGAAAAGAAAGTGGAAGCCCTCCAGAAATTGAAAGACCCCACAACTCTGTGGGAACTAAGGAGCCTCCTTGGACTGACTAATTAAAGCAGAAAGTTCATTGAGGGCTACGCAGAGATCACCAGACCCCTGATTCATCTTTTGAAGGGGGGTCAAGTGGGAGTGGGGTCCAGAACAAGCCGAGGCAGTAAGACAACTCAAAAGAAGCCTCTCACAAGTACCTTGCCTAGCTTACTCTGTCAGAAACAAGGAGTTCTTCTTGGAGACAGGGTTCTCAAATTCATGCTTGACTGCAGTATTATACCAAAAGCATGACAAGGTCAATAAAGTAATCTCATATGCAAGTAAAACTTTATCCTCTGTGGAGGAAAAATTCAACGATTGTTAGAAGGCACTCCTGGCAACGGTGTGGGCATTGAAGAATTACCGCCCGTTTATCCAGGGGGAACACATCATAGTGGAGACTCCAAACCAGCCTCTGCAATATCTCCAAAGTGACAGAATCCGGGCCGGAAATGTGAGTAATTCCCGAATTACTTCCTGGATTCTGTCAATGAAAGGCTTTCCTGTGGAGGTCAGATATGGCCAAAACAAGAAGAGTCCCCTCGCGCAAGATCTGGCTGACTTGCATGATTGTGCCAGAGAAAACTGTCTTGAGGACGAGAGTCTAAAAATCAAGGACAACTTGGAGGCATACCTCAATTCCCCACACAAAGTCTTTGAAGAAGACAAGTGTGAGGGAATGCTCACTGTCTATGTGGATGGATGTTCTTACCATGTTGACAACAACAGGGAAAAAGCGCTTGTGGCCGGCGTAGGGAATGAATGGGTGAATGAGACCCCAGAACCCTCCAATGGGTACAAGATTGTTCCTCGAAGTAGTCAAGTGGCAGAGTTGATGGCTGTGCATCAAGCCATCCTCACTGCTGTCCAACATCAACTCCACAAACTGGTCATAATCACTGATTCGGGTTCGTGGAGCACCAGGTTAATTGGAAAACCAGAGGCATGCTATGTGCTAATAACAAACCCTTGAAACATGGGAAGTTAATTCAAAATATTGATGATCTGGTCACCTCGAATGGGATGACCATCTACTGGAAAAAGATCAAGGGTCATTCCAAAGTAGAGGGACCAGACAAAACTGGAAATGACTTAGCTGATCAGCTGGCCAAAACCGGGGCCATCCAAGGGGATCTAATTGAGATCGAGTCCCTGTTGGAGGAAATCCAGGTCACTGCTATCACTAGGTCCCAGACAAATGCTCAAAATGATCTCTCAAATGCACAATGGATTAAGGAGACCCCAGATGCTGATTTGATTACAGCTCAAAAAGGGGATCCAATAATTGGTAAGTTTTATCAACACATTGAGGACCCTGAGAACTTTCCCTTGACGGATACAGATTACATAGGGAAAGAGGACCTCAGAGTGTTGATGAAATGTCCAAAAATGTTCCGAATCCAAGACGGTTTGTTGATGAGGAAATCCCTAACTGGCCATGATCAGTGGGTGGTTCCTACCTCATTCCGAAGCCTGATGTTAAGTCACCCCCATGATGCGGCCACAGCCGGTCATATGGGGTTTCATACAACACTTGAAATCTTAAGAGACTGGCCACACATGGGGCACGACCTCGACCAATACTTGAAGCGGTGTCTTGTGAATGCACAATTTCAGCCAACGTCTCTCACACACCGTGCGCCTCTCCAAAAGAGGGGGATGACACTGCCATGGTCAGATTTGCAAGTCTACTTTATTGGGCCCGTGATTCACTCCTCTAGGGGGAACAAGTACATGTTGACCGTGACATGCTTGTTTACTAAATGGGTGGAATGTCTCCCGGCCCCAAACTGCAAGGCAGAAACAGCAGCTGCCCTGATGATCAATCACATCTTTTCATGTTTTGGACTACCCCAAAAGATCGAGTCAGACAGAGGTAGCCATTTCATCAACAAAAGTAATGACAAAGATGTGGGAGATACTTGGGGTTAAAAGGAAGCTACACATTGCTTACCGGCTAGCCTCTAGTGGTGCAGTAGAACGATACAACAGAACAATTGTGAGCATATTAAAAAGTTTGTGGCAGATTCTCGGCCAAGTTAGGATATTCGATTACCTCTTGTCCTAATGCCCATCTTATCTACCCCTTCATCTGCAACTAAAATGTCACTGTTTGAGCCGATGACTGGACGCAGGATGGTGCTTCCCCAGCTTCTCCTTTACAGAACCCAAGAGCAGACGTTGATCAATGCCTCCACAACTTATGAGCATGTTGAAAACCTAAGAAAACAGCTTCAACATGCTGTTGCCTATGCTCAGCGAAATCTAGAAAGATCAGCCAATAGCATGAAGACCCACTATGACTTGAAGACTACCAGAAAAGAATACAATGTAGGAGACCGGGTCTACTTATACAATTTCCAAAGGAACCAGGCCAAACAACGCACATTTTTGCCTGCTTGGAGGGGACCTTTTGAAATTGTGGACAAAATCTCACCAGTCGCCTACAAGATCCGCATCCCCAAAGGCAGTTTGACAGAAAGGGAAGACAAGTGGGTCCATATTAATCAACTAAAGTGTTGCCATCCTAGGCACACTCTGCAGCAACTGGCGGAGTCTTATGGAACCCCAGAGGGGGCCACTCCAGATCCATAAAATTCCAACTCTAAAATATTCCACATATAGGGCCTCATTACACGGTAGGCGGTGGACCAGGTCCATGCCGGTAAAATACTGGAACCGCCTTGGAGGAAAGGGGAATTACCGCCTTATTCCAAGGTTGGCGGGGCGATAATTTCCCCTTCCCCATTCCCATTTTTGCCCCATAGGGCATAATGGGAATGGGGAAGGTGCTAATTACTGTACCGCAAATTGCGGTACCGTAATTAGCACCCTGATCCCTTTGCGGGTTGGTTTTTAATGCCTGCTAAAAAACAGGCGTTAAAGTACCAACCCGCAAAGGGACCTCGTAGTAAGGTGGTAAGAGTTTACCAGTACCGGTGCCCTTACCGGTACCGGTAAACCCTTACCACACTACGTGTAATGAGGCCCACCGTCTATAAAATACAATAATAAAAATGTGTCCTGATTTGTCAAAAAGTATATGTCCACCCCACTACATTAATAGTGGTGGGGAAATGTCTACAAATATGTTTGTGCTTTGTCATCCTAGGAGAGATAAACCATGGAGACAGAAACCAAAGAGGAATCCCAGGGGACCGGGAGGAAAGATCTGAGGGGCCCGGAGTATCGATCAATACTCCCATCAGGACTGGCAAGGAGAACCAATCGATCCACCCCTGATGGAGGAAAATATGCTGAACGTTGCCATTGGTGGAATCAGAAGAGATGAGGCTGGCATCGCAGTCTTGCGAGTTTCCATTGGTGGACGATCAACGCCAATCACGAGGGGGGCTTGTGGGATGTCTCAACCCACGGGTCCAGGCCCTGCAACATTATTGTGCATTGCTGGCAGCAGAAACCTCAGAAATGGCCACCTAAATGGCTCGCTAAAAATCACCAGAAATTGCGCAGTAAAAATCTGAAAAATAGGCGCCATCCACTTTTGCCTATCTTAGTGAGCACAGGAGATCACTGCCAAAACCCACCATTGGGCTACCCACAAAGGAGCCTGAAATCACTTGAAAAAGCAATGCTGATTGCCAAAAAGAAACACAGAGCTGTTTGGAAATCCGTTTTCTTGATTGTCAAAAATGTGTAAAAATCATGGCTCACAAACCACCCAAAAAGATCCAACCTTCTTGTTGGGTGGTGAACATCATTCTACTTCAAGAATCCACATAAATGTAATGTCCACAGAAGTATATGTTATCTGAACAAAATCCACTTTTAAGGATTGCTGGCTGGAAGAAACCTGTCAAAAATGGGTGTAATACCATTACTCACCTCTGTCAGAAGCCGGCGATTTAAAACCTATCTTGTGTAAAGTTGAACATTGTTTGTTTGTTTGTTTATTTTATTTATATTGCGCACCTGACCCGGAGGTAATTGGGTGCTAGAGGATAGTAATGGTTACATTGCATAGTATAACTTTTACGGAAAGAAATTACAATGGTACATATATACATATTAAACATTGTACATAATATATATAGGTCATAGCAGTAGTATAGGATGGATGACACATACTAGTTGTACAGATCATCGCACGGTTAGTGGTGTCAAGAGCTGTTATTTTTTGTTTTGTTGAGTATCCATGTGATAACATGGCTTCTGAATTTGTTGAGGGTTTGAATAGTCTGAATATTCTGAGGGAGAGTGTTCCAAAGCTAGGCGGCTAATACTGGGAAGCTAGAACCTCCGGCTCTTTTTAGATTGTATCTGGGCACCGCCAGACATGGTATGTTGGATGATCTAGTGATTCTGTTGGATACCTTCCATGTGAACTTGTCTGTGAGATAGGGGGGGGCTTGGTAGTTAAGCGCTTTGTGAGTGAGGCAGATAGTTTTAGGACAATTTTGTCATGTATAGAGAGCCACCTGTAGTGCTTTCTAGTTTCTGATATGTGCTGTCTTTGGGAATATTCAACGCTGCTCTGAGCGCATTGTTTTGCATGATCTGGAGTTTATTTAAGATGGTTTTGTTCGCTCCTAGATAAAGGCTGTTGCAATAGTCCAGTTTAGATTGTATGAGCGCTCTCAACAGCGTAAGGCAGCTGGTGGGGGATAGTACAGGTTTACAGGCTCTGATCAACTTGCATGTGTAGGCTGTGGCCGATGAGGTCATGTTAATCTGCTTAGTTAGGTTGGACTGGGCATCGAGGTAGAAACCTAAAGTTTTTACATGTTTGGCAATGGGTATATTGTTCCCATCGATGAGGATATTTGTGTAATGAGGACTTAGTTTGAGAAGGTTATTGGATGATCCGACTAGGAGTAATTCTGTCTTATCATCATTCAGGCAGAGGTCATGTGTGGCCCTCCATGCCTGAATGATGATGTAGACTTTGTTATTCCGCGCAATGTCTATATCATAGGTTCCTGAGAGGGGTAGGAGTATCTGAGTGTCATCCGCATAATTTGTGTAGGTGACACCCAGACGGTCCAGTATGTCAAATAGTGGCTTTGTAAAAATGCTGTACAAAGTAGGCGAGACGCAGGATCCTTGAGGGATGGGGTCAGCAGCTGCCGAAGGTGAGAACACACGCACAGTTCTGTTCGTGAGGAAAGATTGGATCCAGGCAACTGCAGAACTGGAGAAATGGGCCGCTGAGGATAGGTGGTTACAAAGTATGGAGTGATCCACCAGATCAAAATCCGCCGAGAGGTCGAGTAGAAGTAGGATGGCCATCTTTCCTTTGTCTTTTAATTCATCGATCTGGCTTTTGAGGTCGACAAGTGCGGTTTCTGTTCCATGCTGGGGTCTGAAGCCAGATTGACGGGTACCAAGTAATTTGTGAGCTTCAAGATAATCTTGTATTTGCAAGTAGGCTATTCTGTCCAAAATCTTCAGTAGAAAGGGACTATCGTAATTGGTTGGTAGTTAGTGGGTATAGCTGCGTCAAGGGTCTGTTTTTTTAATAGTGGTAGAACCCAGGAATGTTTGAGGTTACTAGGGACGGAGTTGTTAGAGAAGGAGGAGTTTACAAGTTTAGTAATGAATGGGGCAAGGTCTCTAGCTGCATCTTCTATAACCTGGGCTGGGCAGCTATCGCCCTTACAGTTAGATGGTTTAAGAGTTGCAATGATTTTGTGGACTTCAGGAATGGTGACTTTTTTGAATGTGAAACCTGAGTTAATGTGAGGGTTAGGGCTAGGTGCTGGTGTGATGACTGTTAGTTGAGATCTTTTGTCAGCTATTTTGGTCTGCAGTCCTTTAATATTATTGGAAAGGGCATTTTGAATGCTCGTGCACCAGGCTTTATCCTTGGTACATGTATCCGGGGGTGGGTTGGGGTTCTCTAATTCTCTTAGAATGTTAAATAATTCTTTAGTACTGGAGCTGGCTTGGGCTATTCTGTCATTGTAGGTTTCTTTTTTAGCCTGGATTATCTTATTTTTGTAGGTGTCAGTGATAATGGCAAGGTTAGTTTTGTTTTCAGGTGTAGGGGATGATTTCCAGCGTGATTCCCATTTTCTTTTTTCAATACGGAGCGTTTTTAGCTCTGGAGTGAACCACGAGTTAAGATGGGCTTTGGGTTTGGTTTTTCGTTGTTTAAGCGGGGCAATAGCATCAATGGCCTTAGTCATGGTCTAATTGTAGATGTTAATAAGAGTGTTAGGATCATTGGTGTCCGGTAGGGCATTGAGTAGGGGGGCTATCAAAGGAACTAGAGCATCTGCTGTAATGTTACGTTTATTCCTTGTGAGGCAGAGGGGAGCAATAATGGGCTTTTTCTTTTCGTTTTTGATATGCACTTCAAAAGTGATAAGGTGGTGGTCTGACCATACTAGTGGAGTCGGGTCTAGTAGGGTGATGGTGCAATTGAGAACCGCAACCCAGTCAAGTATCCTTCTTTTTTCGTGGGTGGGTTTGGTGCTAATTTGAGTATATCCTTGTTCTAGTAGTGCAGAGGCTAGAGAGATGGCGTGAGGGTCACTAGTGTCCTTGTAACCGAGGTTGAAATCTCCTAAAATGATATTTTGCGCCGTGGGTTTGGTGGTGTCGGCTGCTAAGGCTGTGATATCTTCTTCAAAGGACCCAGGGGGTCCTGGGGGCCTGTAAATGATGTGTAGTGTGATGGTGCTGTTAGGTGAGGTTTGGAACTTAACTGAGAGGAGTTCACATGATGCCAGCGACATAGGGGTGGCTAGTTTTATATTGAGAGTGGCTTTAAAGATAATGGCTATACCTCCTCCGCGAGCCGTGGGTCTGTCTAAACGGAGAATGGAGTCATTGTCTGGGATGGCTAGGGCAATAGAAGACCCTGCTGCCTCTTGCAGCCAGGTTTCTGCCATTACAGGGAAGTCAAGGTTGTTGTTCACAATGATATCGGCAATCTCAGTTGCGTGTGCTACCAATGACCTGACATTCAGTAATGCTCCCTTAGTGGGCTGTGTTTGTGCGTCCTTCGTTGGTCGACTGGGGCTAATGTCCCCTGGGTTGTTCAGTGGGGCTGTACACCTTTTCTTTTTGTGCCTGCGATTATTGTCAGTGCATCCAGGGCGATCTGAGCGTATGAGCTTATGGGTGTATTCTTCTAATGAGTGCCTGCTGGGTGGTAGTCTGCTGGTTAGTCTCTCGTTACGCTTAGATGTGTCAGGAGGGGAGGCAGTTGAGGCTATAGGCACATGGGGCAATTTATCATGTGTGGTGCACATAGTGGAGGCTGGATGTAGTTTGGTTGTGATTAATGTGGGAAAGGGGGTAGTGTGGGAAGGAATGGTGTAGGGCAGGGGATAGGGTGGTGACGAGGACATCTCAGTCTTCCTAACCCTTCATCAAACTTAATGTAATGACCTCTAGTGCAGGGGGTGGTAGATGGTATAATGCAGAATGGGAACATGGTTAAAGTTAGCAGTGCCTGCATTCTGTTATGGTAATGGGCAACTATAGCGTGAGTTTACTGATACAGGGTAATTTGCAAGGCACAGGTATACTGCAACCTCGATTCGAAATTTGGCAGATGGGCATAATCAACATACAATCAGCTGTTACCATTGATAGCAGTTGGGCGCGAAGCACAAGTATACCGCTGGGTTAGACTAGGCTAAGATGCATAGAGTAGGTGCAAAATTGGCTGAGGCTTAATGAACATTAGTTTAGGCTGATTCATTGAGCTCAAACTATGCCAAAGAAAGACTTGCTATCAGAAGCCTAAGAGGTGGATACAATTCAAAACTATATTCTGAAAAGGCTTGAAGTAAGAAATTGGCTGATGTATTTGTGAAAAATGTGAGTTATATTTTAAGACAACACAATTTCAGACATTGGTTTTAAGAGTTAAAGTTTCCCACACTGTTCTTCAAACACATTCCACACCTTCTCCCTGAACAAAGGAAACTTCCCCCTGCCCTTGTCTAAGATAATGGCAGGCTGGTGTGAAAAAGAACTGGGAGGGGCACCCTGGCCTGTTGCTCTGAGTGTAGACAATGGAGTCCTTGAGCTGAATAGGAATGCTAATTCGGGTGTGACTGACAGCAAACTGCTCTGGCAGGAAGAAGGCTATGTGACCTCTGACTCAGCCCAGCTCTGGAGGCGGGCCAGACTGAAAATGTGGATTTGACATTGGATTAAATATATGTTTAAGGAAAATATTTCTAAAATATTTTACCGAACTGACAGAAATATGAAACTTAGAGATTGTTAAAATGAAAAATTCACTCACAGTTTAAGACTAATTTGGAATCTGTGCGATGTTCTGAGACTGAACCCCAGAATGTATTCATATTGTAGCCATTGTGTTTATGTTATGAACATGAAAAATTACAGAAATGTGCCCAGATGGGATATGCATGCATGTATAAAAATTGGTGCAGAACTAACATTGAGAAACCCACCAAAAGTGCTAAAAAGTTGTCATTTATGAACCAAAGCTCGTAGGAACATGGGACTTGAACAGAGACGTGCCTTAATGAATCTGTGATGTGTATGTATAATATTAACAAGTTGTGCATATTGTAAATATGTTTTTTTTATAAAAAATAAGATATACTGTACAGAGACAAAGGGGAGGGTTCTCCCTAAGCCATAAACATGACACATGATGACACAGGATGACACACTGCTCCTTTTTCAAATCAGGGGACAGGAAATTCTCTGACCTATCAGATCCTTAGAGGGTTGGGCAAAGATAATCAGCCTCCCCACCCACTTTGGAAATGGATAAATAGGGACTGTTGAGGACCCAGAGACATGCACTTTTTTCCACTCCTCAACTGATTTCTTGGCGAAGCACCCTTCAGGAAGATCCAAGCTCCAGACATAGATCCAGAGACCAGACTCTAGAACCAAACTCTAGAACTTTGAAGCAGAGAGGCCTAACCCAAGAAGCTGAACCCTTTTTCAGAAGGCCTCAGAATCTTTAGCAACCTGATGTAACCCCTCAACTTCCAAGGGGATCAAATTCAACAGCCTGGCTGTGCTGTTTTGCTTCTAGCTAAGAACCCTGTGCTAGGTCAAGATCCAGACCCACGGAGCAGAGCTGTATCCAGAACCCGTCAGATCCAGTCCAAGAGGCCGCGCAGACCAGAGTGCCTTGCTGAGAGCAGAGTCCAGGTGCCCTGATCCTGTCCGGTGGCGAGTGAAGTCCAAACCTTTGACCAGATCTTTGACGGGCCCATTTCATTTCAAAGCCATACTTGTAAGTATTTAGTGTAGAACTGGCCATAACCAACCTCTTAGTATTAAGTAACCCAATCCAACCATTCCAACCTATTCATAACTGCATTATTGAATCTCGGTTGTCTATCCTGACCTAATCTAAAGCAACTCTCACTAGTTCTGAATCCTATTTAGCGAATTAAAATCGATTTTAGCATTTTCCCATTCATTGCAAATCACATTTAAAAGCATTTTGACCTGTTTTTAAAAGCATTTCTGTTCTCTCTAAGCTTGCTGGGGGAATTGGGATTGAACTGTATTATTGACTGTTATTCCTAAAACCTGTGTGTCCTCTTCCACCTCTTCGTATTGCATACTGGGGGGAGTAAGTAACAGGGGGAAAGAGTGATCATATTATCTGTTGATTGAAGTCATATCAAGTTTATTTCTGTGTTGCATTTCTTCCTATCATTGCACTTTCTTGAACCCATACAAAGTATTCTCTGCTACATTATTCTTCCCATTCCTACTCCTAATTGATTAAAGAGATTGTTGATATTGTAATATTACCCATTGCTGATCATCGTTCATATTAATAAGTGTGATGTTCAGATATTATTCATATTCATAACAGTGTAATCTATATATTGTTCAATTCTTCAAATAAATCATTTAATTTGCAAATCAAACCTATTTATTGGTTCAGTGAGACCGGGGGAATTCAAAGAGAGGGGCGTTATATAAGGATACATCATCCAGAATTAAACAAACTTTGTCATAAAAATATATAAATAAGTGTTTCCATTGGACATCCCATACTAGGCATTGACTTAGTTGGAGTGCCGGATTGAAATCACTTACAGAACTTAGATCTGAGATACAGCAGGGCCACCCCATACAAGCATCTATGCACTAGCGTCATGGATTTGAAGAGGATTCTCTCCTCAACCCTGAGCCAGTGAAGTGCTCTCCTTCCTTCTGTCACATGATCTCTTCTGTTGATCCCTTTTACCACCCGAACCGAATTATCTGGCATTTCTTAATGCATTTTTTTCGAGGCTCCCATTAATAGTGAATTGCCATAATGAAGGCGCGATAGTATGATAGCCCTGGCAATAGTGGCCGAGTTGTTTTCACTCAGGAGCGGGTGGACAGCTCTCAAGAGCCTAATATAGTAGGCGTTGTTTTTGTGGAGGTAGTTCGTCTGAGCCTCCATACCCAAAGTGGCTTCCATCATCATCCCTAGAGTTTACACTTGGCTGACTACCTTAATGCATGAATCTTTGACCACAAACTCCTCGTTTTCTACTCCTAGCTTGTCTCTCACTTGTCGGGAGCCAAATATCATCAGCTCTTTTTTTGCTGTTTAAGCACATCCAGTTTTCTTGCATCCACTTGTGAATTAGGTCATACATGGCCATGATCTTAACCTTGTCTGTTTGGTAATGACCCTCTAATTCTAACACCAACTGTGTATCATTGGCGTAGTTTGTAAAATATACGCTGATGGATTCTAAAAGTACACATAGGTATTTCATGAAGAGGTTAAAGAGAAAAGGGGATATACTGGCTCCCTGTGGAACACCTGCACTTATGTGGGCCGGAGTCGAGAACTTCTCTTCCCAGTGTACTCTGGCTACTCTGATATGTTTCATTAGAAGAAGATGGTGGTGTGCCAGCGGTAACCGTGCCTACTACGCCAATTCATGGTTACCTCAACAGGCAACAACCTTGTGTGGTGATTGCAGGCAGCCTTTGTTATGGCATGACAGCTCCAGCAGCGATCTCTTTCTGAGATGAGTGGTGGAAGACTAATTTGCGGAAGGAGAGTGCATTCCACATGACATGAACATTTAAAAATTGCATGTACTATGGTGTGTTGTGTGTGATAAGTCCGTAGCCCATTGCATGCATGGCTGGAGCCCTTTCACGGAAAAATATGCCCACTGGTTGAACAGGTATGTCCACTGGTTGCAAGTAGGTGTGATATTGTTGCTTTGTGTGTGTGGTTTGCCTGTATTGCACACATTGTTGGTTGCATGGGTGTGGTGATTGTTAGAACATCCTACAGTTGTCGGTGTATGGGTGGAGATGCTGCAGTGAGCAGTCCTGCAGTGTGTCCACTGGGTGCAGTGTTGGTTCTTATATGTACTTGGGTAGTCTGCATTGCGCAGATTACTAAGTTTTGTAGTGCACTATGCAGTATTGGTACTATGCACATAGTACAGTGTTGGGAGCAGAATAAATGTGAAGATTTTGTTGTTTGGATGGCCTTAATACAATGCTTTGTGAATTGAAGTAGGTAGCATTACCAAACACTGTGGTATGTTTGTGCATTATGGTAAGTGAATCCCCTGTCAGATATCACTTCCTTAGGAAACCCTGCTCTGTTAAAAATACCAAGTAGAGCCTTAGCCACAGCCTGAGCCGTAACAGTTCTCATAGGTATAGCTTCCGGATATCTTGTAGCATGGTCTACTACAACCAGGATAAACCTGTTCCCTGAAGATGTGAGAGGGTCAAGGGGACTGACAATGTCAATGCCCACCCTCTCAAAAGGAACTCCCACCACTGGGAGAGGCACCAGGGGTGCCATATTCTTGGCTCCACTCTTGCCAGAGGTTTTGGCAATTGTGACAGCTCGTACAGAATTTGTCAACTTCTGAACCCATCTTAGGCCAGTAGAAGTATAAGGAGAGCCTTTCCTTGGTCTTTTTGAAACTCAAATGACCAGCCAAAGGTATCTCATGGGCCCACTTTAGGAACTGGAGTCTATTGGCAAAGGGCACTACAATTCCTTTGTAGTCCCCAGGGATATACTCAGTCGGTTCACTGTAGAAGAGGCCATCTTCCAAGTTTAACCTATGCTTTCCAACTTCTTGCCCATCAAGTTGGTTAGCAGCCTGCTGTCGAAGACCCTCGAGAGTAGGACACTCTCTTTGTCCTCTGCTGAAGTCTGCCCTGTTGGGCCCACCTTCTGCCAGTAAAGACTGCAGCTCAGGATGGTGAACAGGGTTGAGATCTCCAACTAAAACAGTGTCTTCTTCCAGATCTGACTCTTCAGAAACTGCCTCAACCACACAAGATTGCACCTCACACTCTGCATCAGGTGTGATCTTGGACAATCTTGGGGATGTCCTGGTTGGTAGCACAGGTCTTGGGTTTCGCCTTTGCCTCTGTCTTTCTAGAAATAGCAGTGAGCAACTCCTGTGGAGTGGGAGTGATAGTTTCCTCTATCAGCTCCTCTGGAGAGCCTCTTAAGTTCCTCTCCCTTGCAGGCCTAGTGAGCTCCTGTTTCCTCTTACTGGGAAATCTGGGGGAGGTTGACACAACTCCAAGAATTTTCAGGTCATTACCCAGCAGAACTCTCCCAGGCACTTCACTCTGCACACTAACAGGTATTTTGACAGTAATATCATTACATTGGATGAGAGCTGGTGACTGTGGAAGCATTTGCACAGGGCCTCCAGCTAACTTCGCGAGGCATGTGGGTGCCTTAGCAACATCCTCCGCCTTGAAGAATGAGTCATCCACCACAGTTATGCTGGTCCCATTGTCACTGATGGCAGGGGTCTCCTGGCCATTCTCAAGAACACTATCTTTATAATACTCTTTACTATTATCTGGGATAGAATTATAGACATCTAAATTCTGTTGTTCCCACAAGCCCAGGGACACTAAAGAAACACTAGCTGAGAGTCTCATGGGTTCATCAGCCAGTATGTGAAAGTTTCCACTTGCCATAGGTACGTCTTTCTCTGGGTGGAAGGATAAGGAGACAGTGTGGATCCCCGAAGGTTTACCCTTACATCTGGGATCCCCTTTCACATGGTCAGTTGACCCTCAAACATAACATTTCCCAAATGTCTTGATGTATGGGGGTTTGTTCGGACCTCCATCTGGTTTGGGTCCAGATGGTGCACTAGCCTGATTTGGTTTTCCCTGTGGTTTACCCTTATGTTGCTCTTTGTGGCCCTCTTTTGGATTAGAGGTATTAGAATTATCCTTGTTACCTTTCTTTGGCTGCTTTCCCTCATCCTTCTCCAAGTAGCCCCAGAATCCTTGTAAGTAGCCCTGTTGACAACCCACAAGTCAGCAGCCTTAGCTAACTTCTTTGGATCTATCTCCTTAGAATCAGCCAAGTGCTGGCTGAGCTCAGGAGAGAAGGCATCATAAATAGACTCCAACATAACAAGATTCCTCATACCTTCATAAGTGTTTACTCTGTAACCTTTAATCCAACTATCTAAGTTTTCAAACAGTCACACACTCAGGTAGCCCAAGGGGTACCATCATGCTTTTTGAGGGTCCTAAACCTCTTAAGGTACTGGAAAGGGGTCTTCCCAAATCTAGAAATTAAAGCTAGCTTCACACACTCATAATCCATCCTATCCACCTTCCCCAACTCCATCACAACATCAGATTCAATAGTGGGTAGCCTAGAGAAGAGCCGGGGAAGCAACTGATTCCATGTGAGACCTTGAATACCATGGTTATATTCAAACATTGCCAACCAATCCAAAATATCAAGCTTAACTTCATACATACCCACAATTTCTTTAGGCATACAGGGGCTCTTAGGACTGGATGACCTAGAAGACTCTGGGAGAAAAGCATTTTCAAGAGATAACCTTTTCATTTCTAGTTCATGATTCAACTCCATTTCTCTGAGTTTAAGTTCTTGGTGTTTTTGTTCAGTTTGAGCATTAAAACGTTTCTACTCCAATAGAAGCCTCATCTTTTCTAGAGCAATGCAATCAGGACTGAGTGTAGGGCCTGTTGGGGTCCCAGTGGACAAGGGTTGAGGTGGGTGAGCAGGCAAGGGAACAGTGAGGCCTACATTATGAGACACATCTGCCTCCTCCAACTCATCAATAACAGACACATTATCATCCTCAATACTTTCCACATTTGCTGAAGGGTTAGGTATTTCAGACCCATCCTCCAGACTTTGGTTCTCCAGCAACCTTTCAATCAATTCAGACTTTTTGCCTTTAACAGAGAGATTCCTATTTCTACACAGATTTTTCAGATAATCCACAGTGTAACAAAGGAGGGTCTCCTGATTGTAGCTTTCCATATCAGACATGCTTAATTTTGTTTTTTAGTGATGTTTAGCCTTGTGGTTAGTTGATCCAAGTTAACAGCAGCACTCTAATTGTAATCACTATACTTGATTCCACCGCTGCCACCAGTGTTAGGCAGAATCATATGCAGTACCCTTTGGGAACACCACACACAATTAAGACTACAAGTGACAGTACAATTTCACCTTTGGTACAAGCCTGTACTACACACTAAAGTGGTAGCGATTGCTGAGCAGACAGACTTATCTCTAGAGTAGGTGAGCAGCATCAATAGTTACACAAAGGACAGAAATTACTATGATTCAAACAAACACTGACTCAAGTTTTCTGAGTAAAAGAATATACATTTATTTATACATCAGTTGTAAAACATTTCACTAAAGTAAAGTAGTTGAATAATCCAGTTACCAATACACCACACCACTCCCAATAGATTCCGGACAAGTTAAACAAAAAATGAAGTGTGAGCAAAATGGCACTCCAGCAATTTAAAAAGGGAGGGAAAAACAAAGTTAGGATAAAATTGAGCAGCACCAATACATAAGTAAGCAGGGCAATCTAAAAAGAGGAACTACAGTGATGGAATGAAATCAAAAAGGCTTAGGGCAAAAGTCAATAGGACAAAAGTCTTTTGCTCAAGATCACACAGTTCAGGGTAGTTTGTGGTTAAGTCTTTGCCAAGAGTTCTGGATGAAGTTGGTCAGCAGAAAAGTTAGTTTAAAGAGAAGAGAAGGACAAGCCCTCAGTTTGGCGAAAGGTTTCACACACCTTCACCGCAGCTGAACGAAACGCACAACCGGATTTTCACAGTAACTTTAAATGGGAAAGAAGCTGTAGCTGAGGCGGACGTTCCTAGTAATTCCTGCATGCTCACGGTTCCTGAAGCTACTGTCGGATTGACATGAAGTAGGATGACTGGAGGGTCCTGCACTACCCAGGGAAGAAACCAGCAGCAGAGCGATGCAACAAATAAAAGGTGTGCTCCTTAAAACCCAAGCAGGGTCCGACCTTCCTGGCTATCCGGCCCACTGTAGCTCTGTACAGCAAATTCGACCAGAGGAGGGAGTCCAGGCTTGTAGTTTGGGCAAACTGGTTGGTACCACCAGCTCAGGAGAAGAAGATTCCTGGAGGATCTTTACTTGTCGTTGGAGTCTGAAGATTCGGACCTGCAGCAGGGCTTCACTGGGCGGTTCAGTCGTTGTAGGGGTCTGTCAGCTCCTTGTCGGTTCTTTCGTTCCAGTGGCGACACTGCCTTTCCAGCCCCAGAGACCTGCTTTTTATGCAGTTTTCCCCCTTTCACACAGCCTGGCTGTCGATCTCACAGCAGGGCCTGGCGGGGTCAGTCACCCAGCCAATCAAACAGGAGTGCGTCTTGGGTTACCAAGGGAACCCATGGCAGGGGTCCTAAAAGCGCTCCCTCACATCCTGCCTACCCAGACTTTCAGGCGCCTTAAGGAGGGCTTCTGTGTAGAAGCCCGCAAAAGGACGGCAAACAAAGGAACCAAACCTGGTTTGGCGCGCAGAGTAAAACACGAGAAAGACATTTTCAAAAAGAAATGGTGACTAAACCTAGCCAGAACCTTATAAAAACATATATGGTCTAGCGGGTTTAGGTTTGATGCTACCAAGATAGCCTAAAACAATACCAAGGTTATTTAAGATAAACACGGTAGAAAAATTAGGGTAGTTACCACTGCCACCAGCCAAGTCTTGATGAAAAGGGAGCGAAACAGTGCTCCAAGAGAAGCAGACGAAAAGGGATAAATATTAACCCTTTCCAGTACTCCATGTAAGATGGGGTGTACTGGGTCAGCGCCTCTATGCCCGTGGGCTGTAGTGCGCTATACAAATACTAAAAATAAAAATAAATAAAAGAGACTAAATAAAGTTAATGGCAACTTTATCTGTTCTGGGAGACAGTAGTCAGTCCCAGAAAATGGAGTCTGAGTTGGGAAGTCTTAGAGAGAACCCTGTGTTACTGCACTGAGGTTGCTGTGTAAAACACACAGTAAAAAGATGATGCCTATGGAGTAGGTGAGGCTCCATAGACCATGAACACACACAAATGTAAAACACACACAGCAAAACACATGTAAGAGTGGGAAAAAAAGCTCACACTCTTACCAGGTGAAAAAAATAAATCCTAGAAATCCAGCAAAGCTGCTGAGGGACTCAGTAGGTAAGGGAAATTAGCCATTCTGGAGAATTCCCCTAACATGGCCCCCATCTAAATAGGCGCCAGTCATTGCCATGCTTCCGGATGGAACCTTCCCAAGCACTTCCAAGTAGCTTCCCTCTGTAGAGTAGCGCATCGCATTACATGCACAATACAATCCACTTTAGCGGGGAAGGGTCTGTAGCGCAGCATATGGTCTACAAGGATGTTTTAAAGCTCTGCTGCCCTACAAGAGTGACCCTGTTGTTGGCCACAGCAGATGTAGAAAATGCTGCACATGAAATTACCGTACTGCATTTTTGGAAGGGCAGTACCCTTCCCACTGGTCCCTTGTGCTGCCATTTCAGTTCTGATCACATGCAGTACATACACTTTATGGTACGCCATTACCCGCAGGACTTGCATTCACAGAGATTAATACATTCTGAAATATAAGAATGCTTACAACAACGAGAAACGCAGCTTCATTACGTGGAGCAGAAAGATAAGTATTCAACGAGACCCATGCGGCTACAGTACTTTTCTAACCAGCACTGAAGTTTTTTTGCGCTCCAAAGAATCTCCTATTTGCTTACTTCTCTTTACATGCACTAGTTTGTGCGTGACCAAGCCGCACCAGCTTTGAGATTTTGCAGACTCAATACTTCAGTTAAATGTTTTCTTCAACTCTACGCTCCGCGAACCCTTGACACTTTTCGTCACAATGCACAGTGCAGAGACGGTGTGTCTGTTTCACGGGTCATGGAAAGGCAAGCAGCACATCAATCAAATTAAAGCAACATTTAACATGTCCACCGTATACTGGATATCGCTGTTCCTTGTTTTCCAATGGGCCTCATATAGCCAGGCGTGCTGCAGCCATAAATTGGCAGGGTTGCACAGCAACCCACATAGTAGCCAGGACTACTTCAAATGCGCTAGCCTACCATATGAATCCGTAGGGACGGTGTTACAAGCACACAGAGGATGCCCTACCCATGCGCATAGTGCTACAATGGGTATACGGGCGCTCCCACAACTAATTAAAAGTACATTAGAAGATGCAGCCAGTACTGGAGTCCTGGAGTCCTACAGATACCTGCAGTGTGATTGCCCATACGCCAGCCAGGTGCAGTCTCCCTAGGAAACCTCCATATTGCTCACCTGCAGTCATCTCAGACAGTACTGTTTGGCACAGATTTACCATGCAATGTTAACACAAAATGAAAAACCACTCACACACTCACCAACACTTAATATGCACACCTTTCATCTCTAAGATACACCAACACTATTAGAAAAGGGAAGAGGTAGCACAAATGAATACATACACAGGAGAATTTGGGCTTTCCACAAGTTCTTCATGAGGGCTGCCAAGGAATCAGTGACAAAACGTTGTTAATGGGACATTATGGTTCAGTTGTGGTACCAAAAACCTATCACCTTCACAGAAAACACTATGGTATAGCAACGTTCCGGTTACAGTGCCCTACTAAAAACCTATGAAATTCAATAACAAAAACATTGTTAAAGGGATGTTACGGTTAAGTTACGCATCAGCAATGTCATCAATGACATTTGTGATGTCATATTTGATGTCATGGGTGTTAGTCTTAGCAGTGCACAGTGAGTTATGGTTGCTTAGTTTACCATAACTAGCGAATTTCTGGGGTTTTACTTGTAACCATAGTATGCATAGGTTGTTGTTAGTGCAAAGTAACTGTAAAGTCCCTGTAAGAAAAGCTTTTTGCACTGAAGTTGCAAGGTTGTTCATAGGGCAACTGAAGCATAACATCCCCTTACCAATGTCTTTTCACTGAATTTGATCGGTTTTTAGTAGGGCACTGTAACCAGACGCTTCCTTTAGCATAGTTTTCCAGTAAATGGGATAGGTTTGTAATATCACAACATAACCATAAAGTCCCTTTAACAATGCTTTTTGTTAGTGAATATATATATATATATATATATATATATATATATATATATATATATATATATATATATATATATATATATATATATATATTCAGTGAAAAAACCTTAGTTAAGGTGCAGTTAAATTGTGCAGATTTAACGCAACAAAATCCTTGAAATTCAGCAGCTGTGGGAAGTTGTGACAAGCTTAACTCAGCACAGTCCCGTTTATGTCCCCCATATTGCCATTTGGTATGCCATTGTGAATCCCTTCTCTAATAATATGTATGTTCTCACAGGATTTGCAACAGCATTGTGCCGAGATAAGCTGGTCATGACTTCTCACATCGGCTGAATTTCAAGGTTTTTGTTGCTTTCAATCTGCTCAATTTAACTGCACCCTAAACTATATTTTTTCATTGAATTTCAAGGGTTTTGTGATACCATGTTTTTTTTACAGGCCACTTCTAATGGTCTTTGACCATGGCCAGTACATGTTCCCCAATATATTTCTTTTGACTCACTAGGTGGCCGGCCTTGGACTGTGGCCGTTGCATATTTTAAAACACCACTGGATCACTAGCCATGGCCTTCGGCTGTGTCCACTGTACATGTTTCCCCAATATGTTTCTTTTGGACCCACTAGGGGGCCACTGACTTTGGCTGTGCCCACAAAACATTTCTTTCGGGCCCACTAGCCAGGGTCTTTGGCCATGCCCACTGTATATTTTAAAAGACTACCGGGCCACTAACCATGGCCTTTGGCTGTGTCCACTGGACATGTTCCACCAATATGTTTCTTTTGGCAAAAGGCTGTGGCCAATTTACATGTCTTTTGGGCCCACTAGCCAGGGCCTTCGGACCAAGCCACTGAGAATGCCCACTTTGTATTTTAAAACACTACCAGCCTTTCTTACTAGCCGTGGCATTCGCCCGTGGCCCCTTCACATATTACACCAATAGCTTTCTTCTGGTCCCACTAGACATGGTCTTCGGCCATGGCCAGTGCCCACAGCCTTCAGTCGTAGCCAATCTAATTGCTCCAGTAGGTTTCCTAAACACACCACAAGGTTTCTTTTGGGGACACTAGCCATGGCCTATGGCCATGTCCTTTTGCCCTGTCCACTTTCCATATTGCAACCCTTGACTTGTTGCCTCAATAGGTTTCGTTGGGGCTCCCTAGCCATGGCCTTTGGCAGTGTCCACTTTCCATATTCCACCATTCGGTTACTTAAAGTGACCCAGTATCCATATACTTTGGCCACAACCAATACCCCCCCACCTAACTGTAGCTGTAAAATTCCTCCTTTTTTAATTAATCACATTTTTTAACTCTAAAAACATGTGTTCTCCCATAACCATGGTTATATTTGCAATTCACTGTAAATAACCCTGGTTATCAGTAAACGCCTGCAAATACCTATGGTCATTTTCATTTGATGCACTTTCATTCACAACCTCATTTTCTACTATAACCCTGCCCCCACAAACCTCCCAATTTCTCAAGGTATCTTCTCCCCTCCCCCACCTCTAGCCAGATGCCACTTCATCCCTTTTCCTCCTCACAATTTAATTTTTCCCACTTTTCATGTTAAGCTAACCCTGATTATACCAGTTATAATCCCGGTTATCTCTTGCATCGAGCAAAACAAAATGGAAGCTTTTTCATTTCTGAAAATTCTCTACTGCAAAGCATCATGGGAAAAATGTAAAAGAATGCTGTTTTCAGCCTATTCCAATTCAAGATAAAAAAGTTGAAATTTCGGACCAGGCAAGGAAAAAAAAAAAACACTGGATTGTATTGAACCAAATAAGAAAGAACTTGGACACGAAGCGTTGACTCGATTTCCGGGAGGAATCTGGGGTTATTTTGCCCAGTAGATTTTTTAATATTTGGCTGGGAAGTGGGGTCCCCTTCTCCCCAAAATATAGCTACATTTTTACCATGGTGCTTTGCAGTAGAGGCTTTTTCAGAAAAGAAACCCCGAAATTTGTTTGTGCTCAATGCAAGACATATCGTTATATTGGGGTTAGGTGAAAATGAAAGTTGTCAAAAATGTAGTTAGTGTAGAAAACAGTATTCAAAGGTGTTAGGGTAGTGGTAGGGAGGTGGGGAGTCTAGGATGGAGCAGATAATGACACTTCATTGAAGCAATTTTTCGAAAATCACAGTTCAATTATTATTTAATTTTTTATTGTTTGCTTGTCAGGAACTTATACAGCAAGTAAATACTGTTTCAAAGCACCCACAGGGCAAGGGGAGGGAACAAGGGAGTGAAACACCTTAAAATACATACACTTTTACAAGTGGAGGGGAGAAGGAAAAAGTAACAAACACACTATACCTTGTGAGTATTCAGAACGTGCAAGGGCAACAAGGAAGAGGGCAGGGGGTAGGTGCTGGAGTGTCTGTGCTCATGCGTGAGCCACAGATGAAGTGCATGGTATGTGCTACAGAGCCTGGAACCGTGTTGGGTGTAAGTGCGAGCCTTCAGCGCGGAGGGTGTGCCAAGGCAATTGCTAAAGGAGGCAGAAGCTGGGGCGATTGGGTGTGGGAGGTGAGGGCCCTTTGGATGCATAACGGCACAGGACACCAGTCACAGCAACTGTGAGATTAACAGAGGATAGAAGAAGGGAAGAAGGAGGTAAAGAAGAAAGTCTTGAGGAACTTCCGGAATTTAAGAAAGTCCTGCTCAAGGCGCAGAGGGAGGTTGAGTCTCTTCCATAGGAGGGAGCCAGCTGAGGAAAGGGATCGACCTCCTGCCTTCTGTTTAGCGAAATGCTTTACACACAAAGAATTGGTCCCCGAGGAACGTAGAGGTCTAGAGGCTATGTTAATGCAGTTGTTTTAACGCAGTTTTCACGTTAAATATGTGAATGAAAGTGGGTCAGAGGAAATATCGATTCAATGGTAATAGGCAGTGCTGTGGGATTATGAGGACGGCGTAGATTGGGTTTGGGTCTGGGGAGGGTGCCTCTGTGCCATGGAAGCAATTCCAGACGTAAACTGTATAAAATGGATGATATATGGTTTTTCAATCCATGTAAACAGTCTGTGCATTCTTTTTTTCTATTTTAAATTACTTGTAGGGTGGTTCTTACAAGATGCTTTGGGGGCAGAATGTGTAGTGGTAATCTTGGATGTGTAGAACAATAGGGTTGGAAAATGTAACAAAAAGTGGGAAAATAGAATTGGCACTTAAAAAAAGAAAAGCATTGCAGTGGCAGTTTTTTGGGTGGTTTGCGATTGCAAATGCCCACTCTTCTAGGGTGGCACCTCCCGCGGGAATCATATTCTGGCAAACAAGGCATAAAATCAGGCACTCATTTGCGTTCATCACTAGCTGGATGACAGCAGGTTGGGACACAGATGGTATGGCCATTGACCTGCTGGTGGAAGGTGCTGCACTTTTGGCCCAGGATGCTATTGGAGAAAATGTTGCCCGAGCTGATGGTGCGGCAGGTGGATGCTGCTCTGCGAGCCTGTCATGCTGCTTGGGGTCCTTGGGCCTTGACCTTCTGCTTTTGGTGGGAATGCTGGTAGGGCTCATCCACTTCATTTGAGTGCACACGGACAAGATGCAGAATCGGAGTTGAGGTACCCAGGCTCTGGAATGGGACAATGGAAGTACCTATCGCAGCACCTTCCTGCAGAAGGTACAGTGGACTGACTCCACCTCCTTTAAGCTCGGATGCTTCAGCACCAGGAAATACCACCAGATATCCAACACCTTCTTGAGGGGTTGAGGCAGTGGCAACATAGTGGTAATTGGAAGACCAGGTAGGAAAATGAATAAAGTTAAAAAAAGACTAGCCAAAAGGATAAAATAAAAAGAGCACAAAAAATAAAAAAGCAAAAATAAAGAATAGACAATACAGACAGCTCACAAGACAAGCGAGAGTGGTTTAGGAATACAGGCAGGTAAAAAGGGATATGATAGTGTTTTTAAGGTTTGAATTTGCTTTTGTAGTTGAAGGGGAAAGGGTTTCTACCAAAAACAAAAAGAAATGTAAGAATAATATAAACTACCTCTGGGTGTGGTAAAATAACTGTGGTTATGATAGGGACCAATCAGGGGCCACATTGGGGAGGCCGCAGGAGGCATCATCGCGTTCTGGTGGTGGGCATGCGTTCGTACCTGCAGTAACCGACTATATAAACTTTTTAAAAAGCTTTAAAAATCATGATTTCGATTGTTTGCACCATGTCAATGGACTAGAAATGCTTGATTGTGGTGTGGCCTATGGCTCTTGTATTAATAAATGCCATTTTAAGCTTTGTTACAAAATAGCTGCGTTTCCACTTGACAACAGCGTGTACGAGAAAAAAATGTAATTAGTCGAGGGAATAGCACGTGCAGTACGAGTGACACATAGCCATGGTTATCTCACTGGTCAATGGGATCACGCCTCTCATGGCTGTGGTTATGGGTCATAAAAACAACAAAAAAAAACAGAAACGCCATAGAAAATCTTTTTTCAAAGATTTAAATGACTTTGTAATGTTTGATTGTGGTGTGGCCTGGGATTGTTTGTTTGGCAAGTGTTATTTTAAAGTTTTTTTCAGATCGGCAGTGTAGCGCAGTTACACCACACCCAACATAGCTGTGGTTATGGGTTAGCTAATGAACGTCATGTATTATCGGCTGGCTTCAATTCCCGTTAATATAACGGTTTGTATGTAGACGTGGTTATCTCACAGGAAATGGGCCCAGGCCTCTCATATACATGGTTATGGGCTGTGTAAACCAAAAAAAACACACACACACAGAAACCAGAAAATCTTCATTTTAACAATTTAAATGAGTTGGCTTTGTTTGATTGTGTTTTGTCCTTGGGTTGTTTATTTGGAAAGTTTTATTTTAAAATTGTGTTTCGGGTTGGCAGTGTAGCCGCGGTTATATGAGGCCGAACATAACCACAATTATGAGTTAGCCAATGGACATGTATTTTTGGTGGGCTTTGATTCTAAGACAATTATGGTTTGGATGTAACCGTGGTTATATCAAAGGTCAATGGGACCACCCCTCTCATAGCTGTGGGCCATGGGAACCTAGAAACAAACAGAAACAAACAAAATCTCCTTTTTAATGGTTTAAATTAGTTGGTAATATTTGCCTGTGGTGTGGCTTGGAGTTGATTGTTTGGCAAGTGTTATTCTAAAGTTTTTAACTGCGATTTTACAAGTAAAGGTGATGTTTACACTAATGAGATCATGAGTTTGAAAATAATCAGTGATTGGTTGATACAAGGTTTATTTTGCAATGGTGGTGGTATTGGAAGGTGGTACGTCTTTAAAATTCTCTTCAGGGAGAGGTGTACTATTAGCAGATGTGGAGTTGAAGATTGTATGACATCTGGCTACTCTCTCCATCTCAGATACAAAAATGTAGGAAAGATCTGATACCGTCCCATTCCTTGCAATCCTAACAATTTCATTCGACAATCTAGTAAATTCAATGTCAATCTCTAGGCTTCTACCAGAAAAGAAATATATAGGGCAAAAAACCCTCTTTTTTGTTGACGGGGGGCCTGACTCTAGTGGGAAAATATAAATTGAACAGAGAAAAGCTGAGTGCAGGCTACCCCTCCCTTCGATGCTCAGGTGATGGTAAGAAACCTACAAAAGGCAAGGAGCTATTTAAGCTAGCCATATGGGATCACACTTACAAAGTGAAAAAATACAGTTAAAACTAGGTCCCATCATATCTGGTCTTGACTCTGACTTTGAACCTATGTCCAAATTCGCAGATCATTTTCTGCAGCCCTTAGAGAGGAATATGTTATCCTACATAAAAGATACCATGCAAATAATTAAAGAGATGGAAGGAGCTGAATTTGATTCTAAAAATAAAATCCTCTTAAGTTTAGACGTGGTGGCACTTTATACCAGCATCCCACAAGACCTATCATTGGAAGTGATAGGAGAACGATTAAGACAAGTTGAATCCGAGACTAAAACACCTACGTCATTCATAATGTGGTGTGCCGAAATTGCTCTAAAAGAAAACTATTTCCACTTTAATGGGAAGTTCTTCAAGCAGATTCAAGGCACAACTACGGGGGCTATTTTAGCCCCCATTATAGCGAACTTATACATGGAGTACTTTGAAGAAAAACACATCTACAGTAACACCAACCCATTTAAGAAACATCTATGCCAGTGGTGCCAGTACAAAGATGACATAGTCATACTATGGGCCGGTAATGAGGAAGAGGCTGAGCAATTCCAGATCTGGATAAACAAACAAGATAGACATCTTAAGTTCACACATACCTTGAATCGAAACAAAACAAACCATCTGGATGTAACCATTAAATCAGATGATGCAGCCAAGGCCATGAAGAGGGCAAAGAATAACGTTCGTGAAGCACTACTAAACAGTGAGAGAAGAAAAGAAAAAGAAAAAAGTGACAAGCTCGTATTTGTCAATACATATAGTCACCTCTCCAATCGCATTCAAAAGATTGTACACAAACATTTGAACGTTTTAGAAAAAGGCAAACATCTGCTTGAGAGACGCTGGACGCCTTTGGGCCTGGTGCGCGCTACAAATAAAATAAATACAAATACAAATACAAATACCACTCATAGCCTCTAAAAGATGCAAAAATGTCTGTGACAAATTATGCAAAATAACATAGTTCAGAAACCAGCAAGACAACAAACTCTCACAGAAAGTTGGGGAATGCCAAGAGTAATGGGGCATGCTCCCAATGGACACCGATCTGTGGACACTGATCTACCTGCATACAAACCAAAAGGAGCACTGAGGTAGATATAGGTCTGCAGAAACCATGGATCAAACGAACATTGACAAATTGCAATTCCTCAATGGTAGTCTATGCGATAAGTTGCCCATGTGGCAAAATATAGGTTGGAAAAACAGAGAGGAAAATGAAAACAAGAACAATGGAACAAAAAAGTTGCCTAAGAAATTGAATACAAGGAGCACCTTTAGTCGACCACTTCATTGAATTCATTCATAAAGCTGAAGATCTGCAATGGACAGTACTATATCAAGTACAACCAGGAGGCGAACTGAATGTGAACAAAAGGAAACTTATGGTAAAAGAATGTGAAATGATTTTCCTGACAAAAAGCGCAATCAGTGGTCTAAATAATGGTTCAGAAGAATAGATATGATCAAGATACAGTGAAAATATGTTGTCACATCTGACGCTGGACAAAGAGGGAGAAGTAATACATAGCTATGCACCTAAACGAGGGTACTGAGGAAACAGTTTCTAATCCAAGATATAAACGACTGACCCAAAAGATACACCCATGCCTACTAGATCAAAAAGTAAACAAGCGCATGATGCTAGCCCAAATAGCGCAGTTGTGATCTAAAAGCGTGCGCAAATGAACAGACAGAGCGCAACTAATACACAGCAAAATATAATAAGAAATAGAAACACTGTGATGCCACAAGCAATATCTGCAAATGCATAAAGCAACATGGGCAGAATTCTAACACACATACCTGATTATATAGACATGTGGCAATGTATCAGGAGTAAGGGCTACTTTATATCTGGTACGAGTGAGAAACATGTGCCGGACATTTGACATTATGGACCACCATTTGTGTGTTTTTGGGAAGAAACACCACATTTATAAGTGCAGCCTGTAAAACTTTGAAACAGCACTACCACTCCCATTAGACCACGGGTCAAATTACCCATTAGAGGAAAGAACCCAACTGAAAAGGTGTGTGATAAATGCTGGTTACCTAAGTAACCAGGCGAATGCCACAAATAAAGTTCAAAGAAAATGAAAGGAGAAGAACGGATACACCATTAATAGCGGGTAAGAAGGTCCCGTTTGTAAATCATGGATAGAATGTTACATTTCATGTAAATTGTAAACAGTTGAGCAACGCGTAAGAATATAAGCCGCACCTCTTTCCTTTGTTGGGTGGCGTTTTGAAAGAACTCATCATCCTGATAGAAAGTGACGGATAATGAACTGAAAAACCACCGTCATTGCGGACCCATTATGAGGAACTTTATCATATGGACATCAAGGTAAGCGAGCGATTAACCCCACACATAGCCACATACTGGCCAAAGGAAATGGAAGTAGTATGATGAAACAATCTTAAAACCACGGCTGTTGAATTAAAATGCCATGTCGGCAACACGCCCGGGGTATTTGAAAAACTTAATAAGAGGAAGCTCCTTCACCGACATTGACCATATTTTTGTGAGCAGACCTTTAGCGGCACAAGCTGCCTCATTTGAAGTAGTCAACTGTACTGCCAGTGATCACAATCTACTGGCTTTCAAGTGGAAATCATGCTCAACCCGAAAACTCTTTATGTCAAATCAAGTTGAGTGCAACCAACAAAGAAACCGCCTCAAATTGTCTGTTGAATCACTGGCGAAGATAACCTCACACTACCAAAGGGGAGCTGAAGCGAGCCGCTCAAAGAACGCCCCTGTAGCCCCAGATTACCAGCCTCTCTTAGTCCCGTATACATCAACTGTCAATAAGGACAGACGTAGTCTCAGACCTCGTAGCAATGCATACTGTAAGACTCTGGTGGGGAAACATTGCGAGCTTAGGAAACTGAAGCGGCTAGCCCGGTTACAGCCCTCGCAAGTAAATCTTGATCTACTTCGAACAGCCCAAACAGCCTACAAGTCCTGGATTAGGCATCACCGCCTAAAGCTGTACCAACAGGATGCGGAATCAATGTTGAGGCTTGTGTGTGGTCACAACCCCCGTGAATTTTGGGCACTACTTAGATCTGCCGACACATCAGCGGAGGAAGCTCCTTTTAACAACATCGGTGAGGAGACTTGGATGAACTTCTTTAAACAACTCTTCCAACCCCCTTCAGTGCCCTCTATCACAGAGGAAAACATCCAATTGGAACCATGGATCGACTAGAGTAATAAAGAGGATATAACAGAGGTTATACGAAGACTCAAACCCTCCAGAGCCCCTGGCCCAGATGGCATCACCAATCTGGACCTTAAAAAACATCCTGAGGAATGGTCGATGTTGATCAGTGCGATCTTTAAACGATGCTTGGAGACAAAGTCAATTCCATCTTCTTGGACCACTTCTATTGTGGTCCCAATATTTAAGAAGGGCTGCAAAGAGGAGCAAAGAAATTACCGTCCCATTGCACTACTGGACGTAATCGGCAAGGTCTTTGGGGCTCTCTTACTAAAACATTTCCAGCTATGGGCAAAAAACGCCCCCTGTGCAGATCCCTTTCAAATGGGATTCATCAAAAACATTGGGACCATGGGGAACATTATGTTCATGAGTGCGCTGAAGAGTAAAATCATTGACGGGGCACCTCAAGTCTTTGTGGCCTTCATAGACCTGGCTCAAGCATTTGACCAGATCAACAGAGAGACTCTTTGGAAAAAACGGAGAGAGTGGAATTGTACCTGTGACATTGTTCAACCCATCCATGCCCTCCACAAGAACACCAGGCTGAGAGTTAGAGTAAATCAAGCTGGTCTACTATCTGAGGAAATCCCGGCTGGAAGAGGAGTCAAGCAGGGTTGTCCACTAGCCCCAGCCCTCTTCATAGTTTATATGGGCGACTTTAAGGACTCCGAATCTACCATCTGATCTTTTCCACCTTCGATGGGCTCGCAGAAAACAATGTGTCTGTTGTACGCAGATGATATGATTCTAATGGACCTCACTCCTATTGACCTCCAATGCCAACTTGACAACTTGGCAGCCTATATACATGGCAACGATTTGCAAATGAATGTGGCGAAAACAAAGATTCTAGTCCTGGAAAAATCTAAGCGACCAAAGGAACGACTGAGTTGGTTTCTTGAAGGGGTTGCCCTTGAAAAAGTCCAACACTTCAAATATTTGGGAGTGACCCGAGATTGCTCTAAAATAAACACAGCGCTGCAACAAACTCTTTTGGAAAAAGTAAAGAAACTAGCCGCCCAAGCTCGAGCACTGGACAACAAATATGGCCGTTTTTCCCTGGTGCTAATGATTAGATTCTACTGAGCAAAGGTGGTTCCATCTCTAACTTACGCTGCTGAGGCTCTACCGCAAACACCTGTGAAGCTATGGCTCAGACTGGAAGGCTACTTTTGGTGCTCTATCTTGGGCCTTCCAAAATCCACCTCTATGTTGCTAATCAGAAGAGAGTTAGGGCTGCTCTCACTGGAAGCGACAATCAAAACTAACAGCATGATGCTTTACAGGAAAACCTTGCTGCCCGACCGCCCAAACATCTTAGATATAATCAGAGAAGAAACACTAGGTATGCGATGCAGTATGCTGAAAATATGGGAAACAACCTGTAAATCAAAGTTGAACGAAATTCATTCATCTGAGGCTGAGATAATACAAAACCCGATGAAAATAAAAAATAAAATGGAAGAACTCGACTGGATAAAGACTCCTCGAAACCCACAAGATCTTGGCAGTTAGAGGTCAAAGTAACTCAAACAAATGCCGCTTCTGCCACAACGACGAGGAGATTGAAACCATTCGACACTTGCTGCTCAACTGCCCGGGAACAAAGTCAATCGGGGAGAAGTATTTGTTGCCACATCTGTCGGCTTCCTATATCCAAGATGAAGAGCTGTGGTAGGGTAGACTAATGAGCGGCGAAAGGACTGCCTGTACTATTGCCTCAGCACAGACTTTGAAACAGATACTTGGTTCCTCAAATCAGCAAACAAATTTAGCTCTACCGCTAGAATGCGAGCTACTATTTTTATTTTATTTTCGTTTGAATACAAAAGCTGTAGTTCTTCTATTTTATGATCTCTTCTTCTTGTAAAAATCATTAATTTGATTGAATCAAGTAAATAAAAAATAAAATTGAAAAATGAAGAATAAAAATTAAGGTATTGTATGTTTTTATCGTATCTAAAAGTTTGCATGTACAAAAAGTCCTAAAAATGCTACCAGCAAAGGTTCGAACACCAAAGGTTCGAACCTTTGGGGGTAGCATTGTAGGCATAAAAAAAAGACTGCGGCGGCTGCGGGGATGTCCCCTGCAACTCCATGCTCAATATACTGTTTGGTATAGTGAGCGGGTGTTGCAGGGGACACCCACGCAACACCCCAAAAAAACCAAGAAAACCGGGGCTGCAGGGGTTTCACCCGCAACACCACGCTCACTATACTGTGTGATTTAGTGAGTGGGGTGTTGCGGGGGACACCCCCACAACAACAGAAAAAAATGGGGGCTGTGGTGGACACACCTGCAGCTCCCGAAAAAAAAAAAAAAAAAGGAGCATGCGGCGTCGGTTCCCGATCGCAGAAGTGAAAGGGAACTGCGCCACAGGGATGCCGCGTCTGAAAAGGAAATTAGTGTTTGGGTATGTTGGAGGTGTGGGTGTGTTAATGGTCTGGGTGGGGTTGTGTGGTGGGTGTGTTGTGGGTGTGGGTGGGGGTGTGGGTCTGTGGGGGTTTCAATGCATGTTTGCATGGGAAATGTGTGAATGTTTCTCATGCAAGCCTTTCTGTCGCTTACTTTTCCGCAACGGAAAAATCACATAGATCCAAAATGAAAACCTCTGTAACAAGGATCTTGTGAAAAAGTCCAGCTGCAGACTTTGACAGATGTAGACAGATGCAGAAGTAATAAGGAAAGGGAAATAGTGCGGAATTCGAAGTTGCCCAGTAAAAAAGGGTTGAAGGGTTGAAGTTAAGAATCAGCTTTTTTGTATTGTAGACCCAAAGGTAGAAAATGAAGTAAGACATGGAAGCCACTAAATGAGCTACATTGAAAATGACACACTGATGAAAAAAGAAAGGACACATGAAAAGGAATGTCATAGTAAAGCTATGACTATATGCACTTTAATTCTGCTTAAAAGTAGTGGAAATGAAACATAGTGTACACCTCAGGAAATTCCATTCTAATTGTTCTTGATTGTGTGTGTTACGGAGTGAAACATGTTGGGTAGTGAATGTAGAAATGGAGTGACTGTTGACATTTGAAGTAGTATGCAAGTTGAGAGTTTTATTGAAAAGAAGAAGTGGTAGCAGACGTTATAGCTATCACTTACTGAACACTATTGTTGTCTTCCCACAATGTATGTATTACAATGACTGTTTTTAGATTGTAATAATTTTGTACCGAATAATGATGAATACAATTTTGTATGTTCAAAAGATAGTGTATGAAGGTTTAAAGACAAACATATACACTGATTCAGATACAGCAAGAGCCTTATTTCAGATACCTAATTATCTACCTAGTGGGTCCTCAATACGTGACCTAAGGAATACAAGTATGTTTGGCTTCTACAATAAATCATCAACCAAATACCAAATAACCCATGTGTCTTCTACTCAAACAAAGTTTTACCCCTATCATTATGTCTGAACTCTGTCACTGTAATCTTGAAAATTCATGCTTAATTGCAATTGAAGTATTTATTGCAGAGAGGCATGAATGATGTCCACATTTCTGTGTTTATAATTGGTTGGTTTCATTCTGTTCTTTTATGTGATGTATTGAAGTCAAAATGAGTCAGATATTTTGTTAAGTTCGGGTGTTTCGTCCTCTTTCATTGTCATTGTTTTTTTAAATGTTTGTTTCATAGGCATTTTTATTTGAACGGTCATTCTTTTTGCAGAAACACTACTTTGCTGAATGCTGATGGTCTATGCTTTCCCCAGGTGAAAATATGTGTATCCTATGGAGAAGTTGACAGTGAGTATTATATATTTAGTTTTTTGAATAGTTGCAGATTTCAGGGGCTGCCTATATTGAGTTGCCTAAAAGGAACATCAATCAGCTTTAACTTTTGGATATTGAAGGTTAGAAATATGGTTTCTGAGGAAGGTTATACTGTGCAGTATGTGTGCTTATACAAATAATGGTTCTGTATCAAGGTACATGGTCAGTTATCATGTGAATTTAGACTGAGAAATGCATTTGCCATGGCTACAGAACATTTAAAACTGATAGAATGTGTAATGCTTCCTTATTGTTGGTGCTAGATTACAATCAGTAGCACACTTTAGGTTATGAAAATACCCATCTGTATTAGTAGGTCCGGAGGTGTGTATAACATAAGGCACAGGTCACGCCAAGTGTAGATAAGAGGAATACATTCGAACATTCTAATGAAGGTGTTTAGGGTGTGGCACGGTTTTGTTGTCATATGTGTTGGTGTTCAATTTCTAACAGCTTCAGCTTGTAAAGTGAATGTTGAAGGGTTATTGATGTAGTTCAGAACATATGAAGCATTGCAGGTTGCAGTGTCTTTATGTTTTGGGCATCAATGACAATGCATTTCAGCACATGCTGAATCATTTGTGTGCACAGAAAAAGGGAGCAGGGTAAATGGAAGTAGTGTTTAATTTCTCCTCTTTGGAATAAAAATGCTTGATATTGAGCTGTGGCATAAATGGAATGCATTTAAGCATTACTCACTGACTTTCAAGAGAGAATAATAGATATGGTAATCTGATATTTTAATGAAGAGTATTTCTAAAGTTGTTGCTGCCTAATGTTTGCATATGCACAGAGGCTAAATCAACAGGCCAAAGGTTGGTGTATATGCATATACACTATGGATTACTTTTCACATTTGCAGTCTATAGTGTAAAATGAGTAAACAGTAGTTAGCATTCTGACATGATAGCCAGGTTATCTGTTTTATTGTGTACATGATTTTGCATGGTTACATGTTAAACAGCACTCACAATAGAAATGTAACCGTTACATACATCATTGTGTATTGTGAAAGATGTATTTGCAATTCTGAACATTTGTTAGAATGTTCGCATGGTGAGCAATGTTCCCACATGAAATTAAACCCTACGCAACATAGAAACCTGTCAGGGAAGGTTCAATTATAATTGCGGACAATCGCTGTCATGCTTGCATGGCAATACCTGAGAAATGCATTTGCCACAGATACCGCATATTCAAAACTGTTAGAATTCATAATGCTTCCTTACTGTGGGTGCTAGATTACTATTTTTAGTACACTTTGTGTTATGAAAACAGTAAGTGGTGTTCGTATGTCAAGAGGCTTGAGCACTGGTCACTCCAAGAGAATATATTAGGAATTCATTACAATAACCTAATGGAGGTGTTTAGGGTTCTGCAGGTTTATGCTGTCAGATGTTTTGGTGTACAATTCTTAACAGCTTTAGATGGTACAGTGAATGTTGAGGGATTATGGGTGTTGTACTTCACAACATATGAAAAACTGCTGGTTGCAGTGTCTTTAAATTGTGTATACCAATGCTAATACATTTTAAATGCTGGATTATTTGTGTGGAACAGAAGAAGGGAGCAGTGTAATTGGAAGTATTTTTTAATTTTTAATTTCTAACATTGTTGAGACATTTGCAGAGAGGGGGTTAAATTAACAGGTTGAAAGTCAGTGTATATGCATGTGCACTATGGGTTAGTTTTCACATTTGCATTCTATAGTGTAAAGTGAGTAAATAGTAGCAAGTATTCTTACATGATAGACAGTTTATTTGTTTATTGTGAACACAGTGTGGCATAGTTACATGGTAAACATCAATTACAACAGAAATATAACCATTATAGGCATGATTGCATATTGTGAAAGATGTATTTGTAATTCTGAACAGTTGTTAGTATGTGCACATGGTAAGCATTGTACCCAAATGTAATTAAACACTGTGAACCTTGGAAACCTGTCAGTTAAGGTTTGATTATAATTGTGAACATTCCCTGTTCTGTTATGCTTGCATTTCAATCACTATGGGGGTTCATCCTTTATGCTGCTGCATTAAGAAGGTGGAACCCATGTGGATCTCCAGCATTGTAAATGCAGCTAATCATTTTAGAACTATTAGGCATTTGCCAACAGCTGCTATTATATGCTACGTTACTTGGGTGATTCTGCAGGTGCCAACATCAAAGGCCACTTCATGTGACTATTGCAGTATTCGACAACTGCATTATTCATGCATACTCAAAAGCTAAAACTGTTGGCATCATATTGTGTGTATACTATTGATTGTAGTTCGGTATCATTAGAACATTCGATCTTATGAAAAGACTAAGTGCTCTTACTACGTCCTGAGGCCTTTGTAACATAAGGTGAAGGTAATTCTAAGGGTATAGAATAAGAATGGAATGCAGCAATCCAGTAAAGTTATTTTGGGATGTAATCTGTTATTCTCATATGTTTTGCTATACAATTCAAATCTGCTTTAGCTGCTACATTGAATCTTTATGTTGTGTGCAAGAATGGTTATCCATTTGATCAGGTATATAGAATGCAAGTACATAATACATTATGTATTTCATACAGAAGCTTGAATATGAGCTGTGGTGTAATGGTTTAATGCATTAAAGCGCAGTGAAAGAAGAGTTATGTGTGGGTGTGTTAACACCAACTCACTTTATTATGTCGTACTTTCAAGAATATATGTTTAGTTTGATCAGTAAGCACATGATGTGCATCTAATGAAAGATATATGGAATGGAAATACTTACAGGGAAGATTAATTTTGAATGTGTGGTGGTAGTTAGTGGTTTCAAATGAGAACAGGCGTTGTTAATATGAAGGGGTGGGTATATAAACAAACAGTACGCCTCAGCTATATGCACTTTTATATATATGTGCCTCCTTCCTGTGTTGCAGGAGATTGTGTCCTATAGTTGGCATTAAATAATTACTTAATAGCAGAAAGAGTGAGAACTAGTTATCATGCATAAAGTGTATGCTTTTATTTCAGAACATTAGAATTTTGTGCTAACTATCCAACACCTGGGAGATCCTAGAGTTTGTACAGTTACCAGTACTTAGAATTGTTTTAGTGTGTTGGTTTATTACAGTTTTTGACTGCATACAATACACCGATTGTATATTCAATGCTTCATATGTGTTTACATTGGTCCTGAAGTATGTTCCTTTTTTTCTGGAGTATGGATTAAGAATGCCTAGAGAGAAATGGGCTTTACACAACAGAAGAAAGGTACTACATTTGCAGGTGAGTAATGTTACATTTGCAGGTGAGTAATGTTTCTATATCTGAAAATGTTGAGGCTGATGTTTCAAGTTCTGTACAAAGCTGTAATGAAAGTAATTTGGTAATATATGGTAAAGCGAAAGAATGAGAACATGTACAGTTTGAGGGACAAGCCATGTCACCTACTGAACCCAGTGGATCCACTCCAATTTCAAGTAAGACTGTTAATAGAGAGAATGCTTTAAAATCATTACATTGAATGAAGAAACTGGGGATGGACAAACAAAGAAAAACTAGTACTAATTTAGTTTAAAGAGACAGGAATACAAATCTGCATAAACATTTGTTTCACCTCGCAGTGTTCTCAAATCTTTGGATAAAATCAGATCGTCTTCATGTCAACATTTCTTGCAAAAAAAAGAAATTAGAGGCAATAATTAAAAGGACTTTTCACGTGAAAAGGAAAATCTTAATTTTAGTGTTGAATAATGTAAAACATTTGACAAAGATCACAAAGAGATTGTATAAAAAGATCAATCAATGTGTGCACTTAAACAAGAACACATTTGCAATGTGTTTGGAGGAGACTGGATAAACACTTTAAGTAGAGAAAATGTTTTCATTGAAGAGAGTTACATGAAAAATGCAATGTGACTTTTGTTATTGCAGAAACTGGATCAGGTTATGAAGTAAAAGTCAATGTTATTTCTGAAAGTGGAAAAATCCGAAAACCAAGAGCAAATGAAGAAGATACATTAGGCCATGGTGCAATACAAGTAAGAAAAGAAAAATGTAGTATGGAAATGTACTTCCCTATTTTGTATTGACAAGGACACATGTAGCGTCTTAAAGACATTCTTACAATTATTACACAAAAATTAAAATGTACAACAACAAATTAAGATGCTTCAGAAAATTGATGACTGTGAAGTTCGCAAAATGACTGGACTTTTGGATCAAAATCTGGTCTGTCTTAAGAAAGGGAGATATGACATTTAGTTTTGCCACATAGGTATGCTGGCTGCACATAACATCAAAGAAAGACGTACATCGGGTGTTGCCAACCGATAGCCCTAAGTTGCACTCCTAATGGGATAGAATCCCCTATTGGTTTTGATATGTAGTATGTGAGAAACTCTTCAAAAACAGGGTAGTCTAGTACTCATGTATCTTCATAGCCGTGTTAGGCTATGTATTAAAATAAGAAGGATGTCCACCTGATAAGGTCAGTTCAAGAACCACCAAGAACGTTCACACTACAGGTGCACAACATATTTTTATATGTGTATATATCACGTGGTAATTGAACACATTACAAAAAGGAAAAATAAGAGATAGGTCAGTTCAAATCAAAGTCTCAAACATACACATGGATGAGGTATCAAACTCAAAGTTAACAAATCACAAATAACATCAAAGGACTCTCCATTTGATTTAAGTGTACAATTCACATGATAGTTCAGATTCAAAATTAACACACAGTGTATGAAAATCCAGCAGTGTGGATGATTTGTAACATAACATCCAATAATTCACATTCAGGAATAATGATAATGTTTTTGTCCTAAACACTCCTAGATGTAATCAAGTGCCAACGCGTTTCGGATTCAGTTGAATCCATCTTCAGGGCAGGAAATGTGAAGTTCCTTCGTACATAAATGGGTATTCCTAGGGAGATGTAAGGAGCCTAATGAGCTCATAGGGAATTATATATAATAAAGGTTGCATGTAACACCCGAGAATAGGCCCTAACCTTAGTGTAGAAAATAGGGATCATGTACTACAATCTGTATGGGAAGCAAGAAATATAATGTCAGATTATGAGCCAAGAGGTTTGTATTCTACTAAAATTCGTAAATTTAAACAGAAGTGTCACTCACCACGTCCAGAGGCGAATATAGGTCACCCCGGGTGTGAGTGAATTGTTAGGCGGTTGCTCGCACAGTGCGTGTGCGGTAAATAATCAGAAAATAAAAATAAAAATTTAAGTATATAAAGGTTTATTGATAAGTTGATTTCAGTGGCGAGGGAGAATCCCTCTCATAACTATGTGCAGTCCAAAATGGCAGAGTTAATAAAGTTAGCAAGATCTGCTTTAAAGTCAACATCTATAGGATCGAGTGTCATACACGAATCCGAAAGCTGGTAAATACTTTAGTATGTGTAGCATTAAGGTGGAGTATACGGCTCCTAGGACTAGGTGGTAGGTTCCATTCTCACCAGCATTCACGAAGCAGACGCAGTGTAAGAGATGTCCGACAAGCAGGCTCGCGGCTCGCAACTGCGAGTTGTTGTAAGGTCGTCATGGCAGCGGCACGCATGCGCGATGCTGCAAAATACGCCATGTTGGAATGGGCATACGTCGGGCATTCAAGAGAAATAAAATGAAATAAAAGTGATACTAACGTGCCTCAAGTGTACACTGAAGGTTCAAAATTAGTAATGCTTCCAGGTGCTAGCCAATGAATCTTTGAATACTATCATCCACAGCTCCAGAGGAAAATCGCTATGCGAGTGGGTCGTCATGGTAACACATGTCAACAAACAAGGCGCTACAGTATGTCTCGTCTTGCCTGGGTAGGTCATTTCACGGGAGCTCAGATAGTAGACTCGGGTAAGTAAAACCCAATGTAGCCCTGCAAGGGCAGGTATCTGTATAGGACATCACCCGCGCCCCCAGAGGTTCACAGATGCGACTGCCAATTATGGAAAGTAGATCCTAGCACAGGTCAATGGGCCCGGCTGGAAGTCTAAACATGGTGAAGGGCCAATACACACAGAGACGAGCGTGTATGGCCCAAGGTAATGTAAATATATAGGGGGTATGAAGGGGGGCACCACCGCAGCCATCGAAGACTGCGGGGTGCCCACCATCACACCTGTGGTTCATGGTGCTGAATCCGACAGGTCAAAGAACAGGTGCAGGAAAAAACCTGCGTTCTGTCCGTCTGATTCACTGATTAAAGTAGTGAAACGTAGCTTCGTGTTGTTGACCTGATTAGTGGCTAAAGGGTGTGATTTCAGCAATGGTTGTTAAGTAGGCAATGGAAACATGGAAAATAAAAGGAGAGAATAGCAAGGTGATATTGCATATAAAAATCACTCATTACATGAGATTAACATTTCTTCAATAAAACAAACTTAAAAATTGCATGACATCCAATAAACAGTTGCAAATGATTACATAGTATTAGACAAAGCACATCAGATCAAATTCGCAGTTCATGCCCCTTGGGGCTAGACAGTCCAGCAGACCGATCCAAAAAATGTCTCTTTGTAATAAGCGTCTATGCACATCCCCCCCTCTTGGGCCCACTTGTACTTGTTCTAAAATAATGCATCTCAATTGGGCGACTGAGTGTCTTGCTTCTAGGAAGTGCGTTGACACAGGTGATCTTAAACTTTTGGTCTGAATGTTTGATTTATGTTCAGTCCATCTGAACTTAGCTTTCCTCATGGTGATACCCACATAGTACAAACCACAGGGGCATTTCAGTGCATAAACCACATTCGTTGAGTCGCACGTGCATGAATGTTTAAGTATGATAGATTTGCCCGTATGAGGATGTGAGATAGTGTTACCCAAAAGGAGATTACTGCAGTGTTGGCAATTGTAACAGGGTTGTGTGCCCTTATGCCATTTAATTATTGGATGGTCTACCCCTGTCTCAGCCCGTATAAGGCTGAGAATGGAACCAACCACCTAGTCCTAGGAGCCATATACTCCACCTTAATGCTACACATACTAAAGTATTTACCAGCTTTCGGATTCGTGTATGACACTCAATCCTATAGATGTTGACTTTAAAGCAGATCTTGCTAACTTTATTAACTCTGCCATTTTGGACTGCACGTAGTTATGAGAGGGATTCTCCCTCGCCACTAAAATCAATTTATCAGTAAACCTTTATATACTTACATTTTTATTTTTATTTTCTGATTATTTACAGCACACGCACTGTGCGAGCAAGCGCCTAACAATTCACTCACACCCGGGTTGACCTATATTCGCCTCTGGACGTGGTGAGTGACACTTCTGTTTTAATTTACGAATTTTAGTAGAATACAAACCTCTTGGCTCATAAGCTGACATTATATTTCTTGCTTCCCATACAGATTGTAGTACATGATCCCTATTTTCTACACTAAGGTTAGTGCCTATTCTTTGGTGTTACATGCAACCTTTATTATCTATAATTCCCTATGAGCTAATTAGTCTCCTTACATCTCCCTAGGAATACCCATTTATGTACGAAGGAACTTCACATTTCCTGCCCTGAAGATGGATTCAACTGAATCTGAAACGTGTTGGCACTTGATTACATCTAGGAGTGTTTAGGACAAAAACATTATCATTATTCTGAATGTGAATTATTGGATATTATGTTACAAATCATCCACACTGCTGGATTTTCATAAACTGTGGGCCTCATTACACGGAAGGCGGTAAGGGTTAACGGTCACTAGTAATGGTACCGGTGACCGTTAACCCTTACCGCCTTACTACGAGGTCCCTTTGCGGGTGGGTTCTTTAACGCCTGCTGTTTAGCAGGTGTTAAAAACCAACCCGCAAAAGGGACCAGGGTGCTAATTACGGTACCGCAATTTGCAGCACCATAATTAGCGCCTTCCCCATTCCCATAAAGCCCTATGGGGCAAAAATGGGAATGGGGAAGGGCAATGGGGGAAGGGGGAATTACCGCCCGCCAACCTTGGAATAGGGCGGTAATTCCCCTTTCCACCAAGGCGGTGCCGGTATTTTACCGGCATGGACGAAGGTGCTAATAGCACCTTGGTCCTCCGCCTACCGTGTAATGAGGCTCTGTGTGTTAATTTTGAATCTGAACTATCATGTGAATTGTACACTTAAATCAAATGGAGCGTCCTTTGATGTTATTTGTGATTTGTTAACTTTGAGTTTGATACCTCATCCACGTGTATGTTTGAGACTTGGATTTGAACTGACCTATCTCTTATTTTCCTTTTTGTAATGTGTTTAATTACCACGTGATATATACACATATAAAAATATGTTGTGCACCTGTAGTGTGAACGTTCTTGGTGGTTCTTGAACTGACCTTATCAGGTGGACATCCTTCTTATTTTAATACACAGCCTAAAACGGCCATGAAGATTTATGAGTACTAGACTACCCTGTTTTTGAAGAGTTTCTCACATACTACATATCAAAACCAATAGGGGATTCTATCCCATTAGGAGTGCAACATAGGGCTATCGGTTGGCAACACCCGATGTACGTCTTTCTTTCTGTGTTTTGATCTCGAGTGGCCTTGGGATTTGCCCTATTGCACCTGAAATTTAATTAACTGAACATTCCAAATCTGCTGGAGTAATCACTTACGTTTATATTGACCCCATGAACTTTCTGTTGTGCCTCCCACCCCATACCCTTTTCTTTCCTACATATAACATCAACACATGATGGTGTCTTCTTCTTAAAATGTATAAGTGCAAGACACCATTGGCCTCATCTCGAGTTGGTTAGTATCCCGGCGGTATTATCGCCGGGATACCGCCTGGGCTAATATTGTTACCGGCCAACCCCCAGCGGTATTAGCGCCTGATCACGGGTTGGACGGTAACAGTAATCCCCCATTTCCCATTGTGTCCAACCCAATGAAGAATTTTTGGCACAATTAGCACGTGCTAATAGCGCGGCACTAATTGCGCCCAAAAATAGGAATTTTCCCGGTGCATTTACATCCAGTTTACAGCTGGGGGTATATACAGCCAAACTCAAGATTTGGTAGACCCTTAAATGCAGCGGTAACACCATTACCGTCACATTTAAGGGCTACCGCCAAACTCATGATGAGGCTGCATGTATGTCACTTGCACTATAAATAAGGTGTTGACTACTGAAACTGTAGAAGTTTATGTTATACCCATGAGATGGTACAAACCACTCGTCTCAAATATGATCTCCATGTAGAAGAATCACTTGCAGGATGATGCTACCCTTTCAAAGGATCTAATTTTTCATGAGTATGGCCCATGAAAGGCAATTTGTTTGTCTCCATCAAGTGACAAATCTGTGTATGTTTGTTTGTCATGTCGGTGCACATTCTACAGAAGACAAGTCCAAAAAGAGTAGATAGAAGACAAAGTAACATACTGTGCAGATGATGTTTGGAAGAACCTTTATCTGCACTTGTTTGTAGAGGAGCAATTCAGTACAAGTGATGCCCTATTTCTGTGCAGATACTGTTTCAGTGTGTTACAAACAGGAAAGATTACTACAAGAAGAATATTGATCAACATTGTGGTGCCTAAAATGTCTGCTGTGGTTCAAAATGTTAACATGTTTGAGGTAATTCCATTGCAAACTATTCTTACTTTTGGGTTATTGTTTGACTACAAACAAATAGATCACAAACCCCTAAAAAGTCATTAGCACAAGTTATGAAAGGCAAAGTTGTGTATTTGCTTCTCAATTTGCAAGAACATTTGAACACTCTGGGTTGAAATGTGACATTAATGAGTATTTGTTTGTTTTAGATAATGGTGTTACTAAAAGGGACAAACAAGCATGGCAACATCTTGAAGATATCACAAAGGTAAAGCGAGCTTTAGAGTCTTGAGTCAATCACATTGAACTTTATAAAGGCAGTCTGGATGTACCAGAATTGTCCATACTTGATGTTGGGTTAACAGACAACAACAGTGAAGGTCAGCTCAGCATCATATTGTTGCTCAAGGTAATAGTTTGTATGAGCATTACACTATTCATCCTCTACACTAACAAGCAGTGATGGGTGAAAGTCTTGATTTATATCAAATGAAACAAACAAAAGGTGCACCAGTCAGTGTCTGTGAAAAAAATATCAACTTGTTGTTTCCCGATGCTTTTTCCCAGTGGAAAAGGCAGTGGACTGGATTATTGGGAAGTCACCATTTCTTTCTTAGGATACCCTTGTAATGTATGTATTCAGAAGATTCCAGATTACACACCAGTATTGAATATATGTATGTATGAAAGTAATTTTCAACACTACTCTACTCTGTTGCTCATACACTTCAAACGGAAACTAGATTTCAAAATGTTTCTGCAAATAAATGGTACAACAAGTAAAACAAAAGGATGAAGTCCTTGAAGGCAAACTTACCAATATCCTTGCAACTATTAGAAGAACCAAAGCATATTGGTATACAAGACATTCTGAGACTCAATGCATGCTTGAAACCTGAGTCCTCCAACTTGGTTTGTAGCTTTAAGTTCTGCCAAATATGGCTGGGATGATCTTGCAGAAAGTATTCTAGAAAGTAACCCAAGCAAACAAGGTATACTACATGGTATACTACATATAACACCAGCCAAATTCTGTGACATGGACCCTGTTAGTGTAATAGATTTTTAGCATTACATTTTATAAACAATAAAGAAGTTTGTCCACTAGGCCCTGTGGAAGATTACTTTTGGTGTAAAGAGTACCAAGGATGCGGAGCTCCACATATACATATGCTTTTGTGCATTAAAGATGGTCCAAAGTTTGGGAAGGATAGTAATTGCTGCGTAATGCAATTTATTGCAAAATATCTTACTTATTCTATCCCTGCTTACAATGTCAATGCTGATGTATGGAACAAGGTGGAAAGGTTTTAAATTCATATGTGTGGAAAGTAATGTCAAAGAAAATCTAAAAGTAAAGACAAGTACTATACTAAGTACATATTTTGATTCCATAGGCCTGTTTGCCCAGTTGGTCGAGCAAATAGTGTTTTTAAATTCGTTCAACACTATGTAAGTGGGACATCGCCTAAAAATACATATCACATAAAAAGAGGTAAGGAATGCTAATTTGTAAAAGAAAGAAATCCTGTCATTGCTCAACTTTGGAATGCTAATACTGATAGGCAGTATATTGCTGATAACACAACAGCTGTTGCTCACTATGTTACAGGATAATTGACAAAAATTGAAAATAGCAATGCAGCTGAGGTGTGAGCTGACTTATCAGCAGACAACAGTCTTATCAGAAATTATTAAGATTTGGGATCAAAATGCTTTCACACAGAGAGTGTGAAAGCTATGAAGCTGCAGATAGGTGACTAGCTTTCCTCTGTATGGATGTAGAATCAATATAAACATTAATATCCCTCTGTCTACTACAAACCTATGGAAACCTTTGCTTGCATGAAGTAGCAGAACGCTATGCATACTGGGATGTGGACGAGAACAATGACAGAGGATGATATAAAGTATGTGGATATACTGGTTGTCTGGTGAGACATGAAAAGCTAATTCTCATCAACCACATGAAACTGTCGTGCCAAGCTGCAGAAAAAAACAAATTATTTGATTTTTGACTTTTGCAGTTGTTCCTGCCATGGCAGGCAGAGAGTTATCTGCTTGGAAGTTTTGAAACTCTCTAAGAGTCATTTGTTGCAAATAAAATAAATATTATGTTTGAATAGTACTTGGTATTACTGCAAAAAGAAATACGCAAAGAACTTTTGGCAGTTGAATCGACAAAGAAAACTCCTGAGGGCAGTCAAGAATCTGCTGAAGGGAGTGAGAATGTGTTAGGCGATCCAATTATTCAAACAGATTTTGAGGTCACAGTGGAGGAAGTGGAGAGTGAAATGCAACAAATGCAACGTTCAATTACAATTGTGGATATCTTAATCAGCAGGCTAAATGAAGAGCAAAAGGAAATGTATGCAAAGATAAAAGATAGGTTTTTGCATGGTCTTAAACATAATAAACATGAATGTCCCTGTGTCCACTACAAACCTTTATCACCTTTTTCAAGCAGAAGGTGGCCGCAGTATTAACATACGGTGTTGAGGTCCTCATGAATCTTTCTTGGAAAATTTGGGAGATATGTGAATCCTTCTTCTAGTGGAAGATCCAGACACTACCTATTGCAGTACCAGCAGCCCCAATAAGATATGAACTAATATTGCAATCCTTAACATGGATTGTCATGTGGAAATCACTCTCCCTCTCCTGGAAATGTGTTATAGACTCACCCGCCAGTGCCTTTCGAGATATTAAAGGGCATGGACTCAAGAAAGAATAAAAATGTTTTGAGATTGAAACTTCGCTGTAAAGAACATTTGGGCAGCCTTAATATTGACCTCAAAACCCTTAAAGGAAATCCAAATAAGGTGAAAATGTCCATACTGGAGAGGGTTTGGGTTGAAACTATCGAACCAAAAAGCAAGAGCAAATGATGTCTGAATATCATCTGGGAACGGAAAAAAGTGAATGAATTACCATTATATCGGAGGAAATTCCTATCTGCTCACTACAGAGACGTACTGCTACGATGTAGGCTTAACATCCTGGCCTCAAGAGAAGTGCTATTATTAAGAAAACCAATAACAGCACAGGAAGCAGTGTGTCATTTCTGTAATGAGGTAGATACAGTTGAATGAATTAGACATTTGATGCTAACTTGTCCTTCGCTGAGTGAGCAAAGAACGAAGGCCATGGGGGCCTACTCCAATGACCATGACCCATCTAGTGAAGGACAATTGTGGGAGAGGCTATTAATGGCAACCAGAGTTAGTCAAACACTAGATGCCTTGAAATTCATAGAGGTATTGCTGACTGACACTATGGTGAATCAATGTCCAAGTGAACCAAACTTGAGGGCTTCGATATAGATGCCCAAAACTGAATTTATATTGGCTTCATACATTTTTGGTGTGCATGATTACTTTTTTCTCTATTGATGTATGCTAAAGGTTGAAAGGCAATTAACCAATACATTTTTTTAATAAAAAATGATTGTGCACTAAATCAGATCACAGTAAAGCACTGATGCCCGCTTCCATTCGTTCCAGTGTTAATGGACCAAGTCAAAGTTGCTAAAATGTTCACGAAGCTAGATGTTCAGGAAGCTTATCATCTGGTAAGAATTAAAGAATTTGATGAATGGAAAACTACCTTTCGTACTAAGTATGGATTACACGAGAACCAAATGATGCCTTTTGGCTTATGCAATGTGCCGGCCACTTTTCAGAATTTGAGGAATGATGTTTTACGCAAGTTATTAGATGAATATTGATCGTCATGATCTGTACGAAGGAGTTTGGGGTGTAATGGTCCAGCACTTGTAGTTTACTGGTTATGTTAACCACGACTAGAAGACCTGCATAGGGTCTCCCCTTTTCACCTTTCCTTGCGGGATTTATATAGACCTCATGGTCATCACATATCGGTGTCTCCCTTACCCATGTTTCTTGTAGGCAAATGATTTCATATTGCCCTAAAACTTTGTTTTCACCTGTATACAAATGCTTGAAGCCTCGGGTGTTCCATGAGGCAATATGAGGCAATATGCATGTTTTTAGTATGATCCTCGTTGTCGGTCTATTGCTTCTTCTTTGCCGCTAGGGTGTCAGCCATCCACGACCAATCAACTCCGTTTTGAGTTCTTTTTTGAATGGTTGTTTTTGTTTTTACTTGTTTTATTGTTTTATAGAATTGTCAATAGTGAAGCTGTATTTTTTCCCTTCTGCCCTTTGCCATAAGTCAGGCTTCTGCTTTGCTCGTTGAGCTTTTCAGCTGAACCTCTTTTTTTATTCCTCACGAGAATTCCCCCCTTCTCGCTTCTTCGGGCTGCTTTTTCAGTTTCAAGAGGGATATGTTCCTTACCAGCTGTACACTTAGTATCTACATTCCTCCTAAGCTGCTCTTCTGGATGAGGTTTTCCTTGGCCATTTTTTGTTGCTTGGGATGAGAGTTTACCCGAGGTCCCGTCCTGACCTTGTGCTTCGGTCAGCTCGTGCCCCAGTTTGGATAATTTATCCTTCATCTCCATCAGCGAGTCCTTAATCAGGCAGAATCTTAAATGTAATATCACCAAGTCCAATCTCCTTTCCTTAGGAAATTCCACAATTTAAATGCCGTCCGATGATACAAAGCGTAAAGCCGGATTCTGCCACAGGAGGTTCATTACCATTTCACCGTTTAAAATTACCTTCTTTGACTCCTTCAAGATTTTCTCTAGCTGCAATTTAGTTTCTTTCTTTGCACTTTTGCTTCCTCCTTGAGATCCCTCACCACTTTCTGGGCTGGAAGACAGGACTTGCTTCGATCCTTAGCTTACATTTTTTTTCCTCTTTCATATTTTGTTTTGATTTACTTTCCTTTTCATATCCCTTTCTAGAGTTCGAAAATCCTCGTTCATTCTCATTCCCTCTGTGTCCTGGCAACTTTTGTATTTCTCTTTTAGAGCATTTTTTACCTGCTTTTTCCCCATCATTTGTACTTGGCTTGGTACAACTAGGCATGGGATGATCACTGTTACCAGCAGCTGGCAAATCACCTACATGATATTCAATGTCCTGCCAGTACATAGAGCTAAAGCTGTCCCACGCATCTTCCTCCTGATTGTTTTCTAGCACTTCGATGAGGTTGCTTAAGCATGATTCTGAAAACAAGGAGTCAACGGCTGGATTATTACAGTGCAACTTGACCTCTGGCAGTCTACCTACTTGGGGATTGCTTTTTAGCACCATTTCTCATCTAGGCTTTTTGGCACACTGTATATCATCTAATTTAGGAGGCGTTCTTATGTTCCTTAGAAAGGATCTTGAGCCATGTTGTTTCCGATTTCTGGCTTGGTTTTTAGATGTTTTACCCCTTGTCAATTCATTCTGATTTACGTTGGATTTCACTGCTGGATTACAGGCCTGAAAAATCGAGAAACTTGATTTGAGAGAATTGTCCATATTCGCTTCTGCTATAGGAACAATTCTGATTTTATCCTTTCCCTTTGTTCCACAGGTGTCCTCAGGCCGCGAAGTTGGCTCACCATTTTGTAGTTGAAGTGGGCCACCTTTACTTGTGGGCTTTGTTGAATTTTGTTTGCCCACCGTCTGGTCTTCTATGTTTGCAGCAGGGGGCTGCTTCCCTGTATCTAGGTCGTCATCTCCAACTTTTGGAACAAGTCTTCTGATTTGGGTGGAAAACTCTTTTTCGGACTTGTGAAGAATCCTCATTCACTTACAGTCTTCTTCCCTGGTCCCCAAGATGAGTTTGCCACATCCTCGTTTGTTCGGCTTCATTATCTAGCCTTTGTTCAATTTTTTTCGTTAAGCTATCTAGGTTACTAATCTGCTCCTTAGATTTAAGATTAGCCACAAGTAGCTCCTGTAAGGACTCGTTTATCATTTCATATAGTTTAAGAAATGGGGCGACCGCTATTGTTAATGCTGCCATGACTGTATTTTCCTCCCGGAGAGTGATTGTTGTCCTTCACCACAATTGGATTCCTTCTTTGGGTCCTTGTCAAGGGCTGGAATCTTGTCCTTAATAAAAGACATACTTTTCCGTGTTTCACAGACAATCTTCCCTGTAAGGGCTGAGATATATTTGATACGTTTTTCTGCCAGCCTTGAGTTGCTCAGTTCTTCTTTGTTCCGGTCACTTAATTTGTTTGTGGGTAAGATTTCTAATTGATTTGGGGATAAGTCCATTTCATCCACAAGCTCATTTCTTTCCCGCCCCCTCCATTCCTCTTCTGCTTTGGCCTCTGGGGTAATTTCCTCGCCCGTTTGGTCTCAGCCCTTACAAATATTTACTATCACCAAATTCTCACCAATGTCGGGTACCACAAGAGTTTTGTCAAAAATGTCCCAGTTTTAGACATCCTCCCAGATTAATATCTCCTGGTCCCTGACTATTTAATTATCCTCTCCAGTTGCCTGTTGAACTGGGGACTGTGGATGAGACTGGTAATCTCGTGTATTACTCTCTTGTTAATTGTTTAACGTACGCCAGGTCTCCTCAGACAGTTTTGCTGGATTATACTCCTTTGATGAGTCACCCAATGAAGGCTGATTTGAGGGCTGGTTTGAGTGTTGGATCAGAGTATCAGTTCTTTTTTGCCCATCCATAGGAGGGGCCTAGATCAAAGGTGAGGCCCCCAGGCCACCCACTCTGCTCCCCCCAGAAATAAGGGGCCACACCGATGGTTGCAAAAAGTAGGCCTCCCTGGACCTAATGCAGGAGAGCCCAGAGGGGCCAGAGGAGCTGACGCCTTTACTTACTGCTCCTGAGGCATCGGTCCTTTCCTCAGTCTTTTCTTCATTGATTTTTGTTACATCATCATGGGTACCGCCAGGGGAGATTATGGGTGCCAAAGCTCCTTTCGGGGAGGGCACTGCTTCCACCGGCTTTAGCTCACTTTTCCCTCCAAAGTCATCAGGGGAAAGACAGGAGTTAACGAGAGGGCAACTGTAGGGTGCAGCGGCTGAGATTCCGCGTCGGGCCCCATCCTCCCCTCATAATCCTGACGATTACTTTTGCTTGGCGGTAATGTGCCTGGCGAGCTGATGGCGGCAGGTGGAGGAGACAGCCCCCCCCTCCCACAGCCGCAGTCACAGCCCACGGTCCAGCATCCTCAAGTGTAGGTAAATCCAGAGTTTTCCTCGGCTTCCTCTCTTTTCTCGGCTTAATGCTCATATGTGGTAAGGTTAGATTAGAAGACACATCCATTTGCTCACAAGTGAAACATTGGAGGCGGGACTGTTTTAGAGGCAAATAGGTTGAATTAATTGTTTATGTGGGTGAGCACGAGGGGGTATTCAACACTAGCGAGTGGCAGTGCTGTCTCACCTGCAGTCTCGTACGTGAACTCCCCGGATCGCACAACGTATCCAGCTGGGCTGCTGGCAGCTTTTTCATCATTGTAGAGCACCTTCAAACAATTTCAGCAGGGATATTCCACTCGGCGAGGCACCTGCCCCCACCTGCGAACACCAGGAACACCACTTGCAGATGCTTTTGCGGTGGTTAGTGGCTTTATGGAAAGCTCCCAGTAAGCAACAGGATAGAAGCACTGCCTCCAGGTAGGCTTAAGGGTATAGCAGCAGCACAGCAGGAAAATGTCCAGACACCAGTCGCACCACTTGCAGACCACTTTCGCGCATGAAAATCTATTCAGGTATGAAGTTCCTCCTCCTCCTTGGGCACAAAGAATAGAGAGAGGCTGCAGGCGACCTTGAGGGCCGAATGAATCAATTACCAATGTACTTATCCAGATATATCTTCAAATTTGTATTCTCTTGCTCTGTTAAGCATAGATTCTGCTAAATGGGGTTTGAGACCCTGGATATAAATCAATTTGACAACGTAGGGCCGATGTGGCAGCAGCACATTGGCCTGTTCCTTTTTCAATACGTCCTGAAAATCTTGATACTCTGTCAGTAGGAATCCTATTAACCCTAATGTGAGGCCTTCTCTACATACCACCTGAACCTCTTTTCCTGAATCATTTTCTTGATTGTAACACAAGCTTTTGCATTCTTCGGTGAATACCAGGTTCTGGCATGCCAATCAATCTGTGGATTATGTTTCTCCAACCATGGAATACCTAAGATAATTTTGAACTGCGGAGCACTGATTAGGTCAAACAAGATCTTTTCTCGATGTCCATACTGGCAAAGCAAGGTGCAGACTTCCGTACACTTCGTCACTGGTCCTAATATTAGCTGAGTACCATCAACCACTGCGACGTTCTCAACCTCTGGCTTTGTGTTCATAGAAATACCAATATTGCTTGCGAGTTTGTGATCCTTGTAGTTCCTAATCGCACCGCTGTCCATGCATGCTTCTAGAACATGAGCTTTGGAAGATTGAAGGTCACTACTTAGGACGACGGGTAAAACGAAATGTGAGATCTGAAATTCCTTCTTCTGGCTCGACAAGCCGACCTCTTGTTGGGCGTTGCAGTTTTCCGTCAGCTCTTCCTTCTTTTCTCCTTCTTCAGCCTTATCCAAGGCTCCTACCTGGTTCCAGGGAGGTTTCACCAGACAGTTACGAAAGTGATGTCCAGCTGAACCACAATCTATATAAATAAAAATGTAAATGTTTGTTTGTTCAAAACCTTAAATCTCCGAAGGTTTTTCACCAAATGCTTTGAAATTTTGACACAACGTTGCATTCAAATAGTTTTCAAATGTTGCATTCAAATTTTTTTATATACCTACTATACATAGAAGTCACACCTGTGACAGGTAAAAACATGCTTTTTTCTGAAAAACAGCACCATCTGTAAAAGCAACACACACTATACTAAACATTGACATAAAAGCAACACACGCTGGCTCAAATACGTCCAGAGGAAGCAACAGAGCGACGTTCAGCCAGACTTTAGGATGCACGGTTGCGAGCACACTGATTGCGTTCTGCAGCTTCAGATCTGCTTCGAACGCGACAGGCTGAGAGTGGCTGAGCAGATCAGCATCAAACACGAATCCGTGCTCAGCAATCACGTGATTATGATCGCCTTGCATTCCGGTACAACCCAGCTGATGATTATAGTTTTAGCCGGCATGTTCTCATCGGCACAATGACTGAAGTGTGTCCGTATTGGAAGGCGCTGAAATTTGATGGAGAAATGAAAGGAATGTGTTGCGCCGCTGGAAAAATTAAACTGCCTCAACTTGGAGAACTGCCAGAGCTATGAAAAACTACCACAAGCATTGTGCGTCAAACACGACTCTGTGCTCAGCGATCACATGATTACAATCGTCTTGCATTCCGGTACAACCCAGCTGATGATTATAGTTTGAGTCGGCATGTTCTTATTGGCACCATGACTGAAGTGTGTCCTTATTGGAAGGCTCTGAAATTTGATGGAGAAATGAAAGGAAAGTCTTGCGCCACCGGGAAAATTAAACTGCCTCAACTTGGAGAACCGCCAGAGCTATGAAAAACTACCCACAAGCATTGTGCGTCAAACATGACTCTGTGCTCAGCAATCACATGATTACAATCGTCTTGCATTCCGGTACAACCCAGCTGATGATTATAGTTTGAGCCGGCATGTTCTTATTGGCAGCATGACTGAAGTGTGTCCTTATTGGAAGGCTCTGAAATTTGATGGAGAAATGAAAGGAAAGTCTTGCGCCACCGGGAAAATTAAACTGCCTCAACTTGGAGAACCACCAGAGCCTTTAAAAACTACCCACAAGCATTGTGAAATTAAACATATTGCAAACGTGCGTGTTCTTTTTTCTTTCTTTTCCATTTAACCAGACTGAGCCACAGCAACGCGTGGCCGGGGACAGCTAGTAGAGACATAAATTCTGTTGTCTTCTCTTCTCTCTTTCCTCCTTTGAAATGGGGCCCCGGACAACCCCCAATTGCATTGGCTCAAGATGACTCTCATTTACATGGCGACTCCCAATGTCTTTTGGACGAACATAGAATGATCTATTTTCTGATCGGGAATGGTCTATTTGTCGATCTTGTAACCGATGGTCCAGTTGTATAGTGAGATCTATGAATGCTGGGAGGGTTCACAACCTGTGCAAATATGTCTTTGAGTTCCCCTCGTAAACCCTGATAGAAGAGTATTGTCGTCTTTTCTTCTGGTCAATTAGTTTCCGCTACCAATCGATTGAAGGAAGCTACATATGCCAACAAATCTTGACTGCCTTGGCGTAAGAAAACTAATTCATTGTCCAAGGCATGTCTCTGTGTATGACGGGCAAAGAGCTTCTCTAATTCCTGCTGAAAACCAGGAACGTTTCCTAACAAAGGATCGTCCCGGTTTACCAAGGGAAGGGACCAATCTGCAGCATGCCCACCTAAATAGGATAATACAAATGCCACCTTAGACTGATCTGATGGGAAACCCCTGGTCTGCACAGGAAATGCAAATTACACTGATTCACGAATACTGCGAAACACTTCGGATCCCCATAAATCGTTCTGCGGGGGCTAATGGAATGTTTCCAGGTAAAATCACCCGAAGAGGAGGCCCTGGTGAGGAACCTTGCACTGGAGGGAGACCACCTGGAAGTGGGGATTGACCTGCTTGTGTTTGTAATAATTGACGACCCAATTCATCAGCGCGTTCTCTATTAACCACTAAATCCCGCCTCAAGGAATTGGTTTCAGACCGTGCTGCATGGACTTCAGCATGTAACTCCCCCAATATACAAATTATTCTATATCTGTGGTTTCCATTACGCTCCGGCAGAGTGTTTTTTAAGTACTGGCTTCGCGTTATGTAAGGCTTACCTTGTCTCCACAGGAACGTAATGATCCAAAAGCCCTGTTGATCTGCTAAACTGTTGATCTGCTTAACTGATTTTTAAGGGTTTTTCCCCCTGTCATAAAAGGGAGATAACAAGAAAGAGGGAACTGTAATTAATATGAATGGGAAAATCTACTAGAGCTCTCCCTTGCCTTCCACCATGAAATAGCTCCCCTTTTATTTCTAAGGCCCACACTCTCCTCACCTGTGTTTAGTTGTTTGGGAGGTCTCCATCCTGCATTCACGCAGGGGCACATAGATGTTGAGGCTCAGAAGACTATGATGCTGCTGAAATCTGGTAAGCCTCTGAAGGTAAGTGTCTTAATATTTGATATAAGACTCTTGTCAGAAAAAGGGGGAGGCAGATGTCTCTGAGAAAAAACGTTCTAAAGTTGGAGAGATCTCTCGTGCTGACATTAATAATTCTCTTTTCCTTTTGCAGGTTATCTGAAGAATAAACTTTAACTGAAGAACTCTGCATTATCAAGGAAAAACACACGAAACCTTTTCTTGAGGTTAGTTGGTGTGCTTGCGATAGTGAAAGAGCATGAACATTGAGTGCCTTCGGTAACCCAATATGGTTTTTCTATTGTGGTAAGTATGCGCTCGTATTAGGGGAAGGAGCGCTGCACAGCGTAAGTTAGTTTTGAAAGTAAAGCTTTCTTCTGTGAAGCATTATGTCGGAATGTGAGGAAAAACTCATGGGAACTTCACGTACATATGCACGTGTGGTATTTCCCTTCACCTTTAAATCTGTAATGTTCATTATTTTACTATGGTACCCTTGTCTTGCAGGTCTTCAGAGGTCGGAAAATATCGGAATGATGCTGCGGCTGCGAATGAAGGCTTTTGACTGAACTGCAAACTACAACAGAAGAAATCTTCTGTTGGAGGACTGCGGCTGCAGAAACATTGGTCAGGTAATACTATTCTGTGGTCTGTAGATATTCTGTGAGCAGTTCAGGTTATTAACATGACTTTTCTTTTATTCTGCAGATTCTGTGATCTGAACCCCAGCACCAGCTGTCAGCGGACCTAACGCGAAGCGCACGTTACTGTGAAGGCATGGCTTATATGCCATCAATGCCCAATGTCTGGTTCTCTATTAAAACTTATCAATGACCCACAGGGCGGCCATCTTGGGGGTATTGGGATACTATTGAGTTTCTATGGAAGTCTATGGTTAACTTGATACTGTGGACTTTGAGAATGCCATGTTTGCCATGCTAAAACCCATCAGAGCCTACAGATCTATACAAAGAATCCCACCTGGCCCGAACTCCAGAATCTAAACCAGAAACCCTGGAAGTGATCATGACAGTACCTTTATTTTTCTGACTGCTCACTCATCAAGTTCCCAACTCTCAGTAATGGGACAAAACGCAGATCTTATTCCAGTAATGAGCCTTCTAGAGAGTCTGCAGATTCTACCTGTTTTGCTTTTTTTCAAAAACATGCAAAATCATCCAATTTTAGAAGACTTAATAACCACACTTCTTGTAAAGCAAATGCCTCATGATTTCCTACAATGTGGGCACCTTCTTGGGGGTATAGAAAACTTCTGTATCCTCTACTGTTCAATGATAATATTTAATACTACTCATTAATAAAGACAATCTCTTTCTCTCGTTGGATTGGGTAGGTTTCGATTGTGATGTGCCAATACCATCAGTACCCATGACCAATCACTTTCCCTTGGGAGTTTATGTACATTTGTTTCCTCCATACATACATTTCTAGAACCCATTGTGTAAACTGTACATGTTAAATTTTCTGTTAATTCTTCTTGAGGATTACAATGCCCTTGATTGGTTCTCTTCCATGGACCACCCAATTAACAATTCTTGAACTGAAAAACTTTGAATCCCAAAACTAAAAACCCCACAGATTCTTTTAAAACTAGGTTAAACATGAATTTTGACTTAATATGTAAAATTACTTCATTTGGCCATCACCTGATTATATGATTCAGAAGGTCCTGTAAGTGCATCACATGCCCATTTGGCTTTGCTGCAAACGTTATTTACTTCCTGGTATACTGAGTGACATTCTTGTAATTCTATCTCTATATATTTCACAATAACCCATAAACACATTTACATCCAGTTCTTGCTTGTTTACTTCCTCCAACTCTCCATCCAGAAACGAAGAACTTGGTTCCTTGGTTATTGTCCAAATGTACCTCCTTCGTCTTCATTAAAAATGAAATAATGCTCCTGGTCTCAGGAGTAGGCATTCCAGACTACGTTGTTGCTTTTCCTTTCAATCCCTTATCAACCCGCTTTTTGCTGTTTTTAATTTTCAATGTTGTTTTTAGTGGTTCATTGTCTCCAGGGAGTACCAAAACTTGCAAATTGTCCAGGCTCAGTGATCGGCAACATGTTTTTGAGTGGCACCTTTTGGCTGCTTTAGTTAGCACACTATTTTTCTTTGCCTTCTCTTTAGCCTTTTTTAATTTTGACAGAGCAAAGGGCAAGGAAACATGCTCACTCATTTTGCCATCATTTCTATCACTTGCTCCACAATTCCTGTATCATGGTTAATTAATACTACAAGTTGACTTATATGCAGAGACTCAAGCCTTTTCACCAGTCTATCGTAGCATGGAGGATGGACTGGAGGGGAAGATTTTCAATTCAAAACGTGCACTGACTCATCTCGCACCTTCCCACTTATACGTTTTCTACCTTTTATGTTACCTCTGTAGGTTTGCATATAATCCCATATCACACCCATTGTTTGGGAGCTGGAATCCCTTTCTCCCTTTAGTGCATCATACAATCTGACCAGTCATTCCAGGGTGACATGTATTGCTAATATTGATGTTGGACCAGTTTTTCCCACATATATATCACTATTCAATGGTGGGTTTTGTGCACCATTCATGTATTTATGTATGCTCGAGATTATGCCTGCATGCTTCTGATCTCCTTCCTTAATAGTGCTGTCTATTACATTTAATGCTTGCAGTGACGAATTATCAAATAGCACTGGTGTTGCAGTTAATGAGTCAGACATATTCTTGGGGGATCTGTAAAAACGAGATGTCCACTTCTTCCAATGATCTATTTGCCCCTTTGGACACAGGATTGTTATACACAGATTGTTGCATGTCATCAATCACATTGGCCCCCAGGGTTGGGATTCGTAGGTCAAACGGTTCATGATTAGACTTCCCATTTGTGGAAGTCATTTTCCTAACAGTCGTCCAGATTGCAACATCTAATAAAGATTCATCAGATAACTGTTCTGTATTTATAGTGACGTATGATATCTTATTTGGCACAGGTGTACTCATAATGGTGTATCTTAAGTACTGAGGTGATACCATTGCAACTCAAGCACAGGCAGATCCAATCACTAGGAGCTTACTCTCAATCCAGGATAAGTGGATCATTTTTCTCACTACACTTTCTCATTCCAGGAACTGCCTGAAACTGTGTACTCGACTGTGCACTCCACTTTGTGGTTTATGTAGGGAAGTGTTTCTTGAATGGTTAAGGTGTTGCTTTCTTTACGGTCCCTCCAAAAACACACATCCTCTCGGCACATTATGCCTTAAACTGTGAACTTGTCTGTGCACTCCGCTGCGCACTTCACACAGGGAAGCGGTTCTTGAATGGTTGAGGAGTTGTTTTGATTCTGGTCCATGGAGTAGCACAGATCCTCTCGGCATGTTATGCCTGAAATTGTGCACTTGACTGGGCACTCTGCTGTGCATATCACACAAAGAAGTGGTTCTTTAATGGTTGTGGCATTGCTTTGATTCCGGACCCTCCAGCCACACAGATCCTCTTGGCACGTTCTGCATAAAACTGTACACCATTATTTCTGCATCATCTCTCCTTGCATGGATGCAGGTCCTTCATCATTGCCATCAGAATAGAAGCATTGAAAAACACTTTGGGGGTTAGGTTCAATTGAGTTGTACTTGAACGCAAAGCATAAAAGCCTTGAGTAAGGATTCAACAGCTGGCATTTACTCCCTGGCTCATTTTCCATGAGTTGTATGGTGGAGAGGAGGTACTTAACCCAAATTGTGTTTCCGCCGCTCCTTTCCTCTCTACCATGCACATGGATGTTCATGCCAGTGCAAGTGCTGAAGATCCCAACAGGCTACATAGTGATCCATTGTACACGCTCCCTGCCATGAATGTGTACAATTGAAATGAAACCCTCCCTGACATTCTCGCATATTGGGGAGGGTCTCATTTCAATTGGGATCACTGCTTGCCATGCAAACATGGCAAGGGGTGTCTACAATTGAAATGAAACCCTCCCTCCTGACATGCAATCATGTCAGGGAGTGTTTCCAATGGATATATTCATGCTGCCCGTAAATGCTCACTGGCAAGCCAGCATGCCAAGCTGCGTTTAATCACTTTTCATAGCAGAGTGGAAATGTGACATGCAAAAGGCAGTGTACACGCTTGTACATTTCCTATTGCCCTTTACATTTGCATCCTGCAGTGCAAATTATTAACATTTGGTGTCGGGGCCCACTTACGTTACAGTGTATAAGTAAAGGGTCTTCGCTGCTAAATTATGCACAGGAGCAACATGAGCTCCTTCTGTACTCAGTTTGCATTATTGACCAAATCTCTTCCTCTCCCATAATTGAGTCTTTTTTGCAATCATCCAGAGCCTTGACGTATTTCAACACAATACTACTAACTTTAAGAGGGATGACCCATTCCTTTTGGATATGGATTTCTCTGTGTTCCCAGTTCCTAATACAGAAGCATAAAAGAACAATTACATAACTACTGCTATTAGAGGGCAATGAGCCTCATGATCCAATTATAAGGGCAAATTGCCTTAACCCCCATGACAAATGACATCTAACGTGGGGCATATCATGGGTATCTGTCTAATAGTTCAAATGCTTGCTTATCCTAATGATATTTTGTTTTGATAACATACTGTTTTGCTATAAATTGACTAATTAATGGATTTCTGTCAAGATGTTTTTTAAATTCTCAAAACGGTATAGGATCATATCAGTCTAATCATCTTGCATCCTAACTGAATATTGTATCTTACTGCTGCAGGTCAGTTCATAGCACAATGTTCTGTCAGTGAGGTGAGAAGGGATCTCAAGTTATTTTGAAGGTCAATGTTGGATGTGTGCAGCTGTCATTCAGGTAGAACATACAGGTACCATTTGGTGACAAACCTCTGCCATGTCCTTTGCAGCACACTAGCAATAAGCATCATTTAGCAAATATTTACTTTCTCCAGACATTGGATTTGAGAGGGGTTCTCTAGGCCTTAGGGTTCCATTAATGCCCAGTCCAATACGTACGTCTGCCCTTAAGTATGTAGCAGTTTTCTCTCTTTGAAACGTGCACTTCCCATACATTTTGATGAACAATCCAGTCCCTGAAACAGACTGCCCAAATTCCAGTAGTAGATTGGTGTGTAGGGGACCATATACCTTAGACAGACCCACTCATGCAGAAAGAACACAATAATGCATAACAACTTGTGCACTTTCATGTACGCCTCAATTGCCACTTATGGTTTTCAATCCCTGCATCATTCCTCAGCATCTCTGGCCGTAGCTGGTGGACAAAGCTCCATCTGAAATGTGCCTCAATTGTTCAGGTTTATAGTGATAGTTTCGAAACAAAAGTTTCGAAAAACAAAAGTTTCGAAACCAAAGTTACAAAAACAAAAGCTGTGACATGCTATATTTAACATGCAAAGTGCATTTCTTTAGAAACCAATCCGTCCGCAATAGTCATGGACTGGTTTCAATTGAAATTCACTTATACAAGTTAAAAGTAGCATTTCAATGTTTTTTTTTGTAACGTTGAAACGTTAGATGGAGCGGTCCAGTGCTGTAATTTCAGCACTGGACAGCTCCATGTAACGTTTCAAAGTTTGTGTATATTGGCATTTAAATGCTATTTTTGTAACGTTTCAAGGTTTTATAGTATAACCCCAACCCCCACGCCACCCCCCAACCCCCCAACTCTATACCAAGCCCAAGCCCAACCCTCACCCATGTCGACGGCACTTTCAAATTTTTTTCAAAGAAATTGTCATTCGAAAGAACGGCATTTCGATAAAAAAAATGTGAAAGTTTGCCTTTCAAAACTTTTGCATTCGATAAAATGACTGGACACCAATTGATCATTCAGGTAATCTTGCACTTTTTCACTCTTCACGCCTGTGATGTTGAAAGTAAGATTTATTAACATATTTTATGTGATACCAATCAGATGCTCTATTATCTTCAATTATCGTACACTTGTATCTATTTCTATGAGCGAGGAGCTAGTTACTAAACCTAGTATGTTTCCTATTTTGACCAGTTTTTCCTGATTTTTGTTTCCCCGATAAATGATTATGCAGGTGCATAATGTTGAGCAATTGGAAAAGTGAGGAGTAACTTTCATGTTCAAGGTTGGTAAGACAACATTCTTTTTGCCAAAAGTAGTGTTTAAAATTGTCAGTTTCACCTGATCTATTCATTGGGCATATTTCAAATGTGGGTGCACTACAATAGCATCAACATAGTGTACTGGGTAGGACACATGCCACATTACTATGTATAACTGAGCATATCTTTGTTTTCCTAAAGGTTATTCTATGCTGGCAGTTTATCAGTCTCTCTTGCAAACAGTCTCTCTCATGGTGTAAGTGTGTGTGCTCCTCTTTAATACAATTATAGCATTAATATTCTGTTGCTTGACTTTCTATGGTGAGTAAACATATTGCAAGTGCAAAATATGTGCCTAATTTATGTGGCAAGGTCCAATCATAAAACAGTTTAACTCTTAAAGGCTTATTTAACCATACCATCATTATGAATGATCCACATGCCATGCTTCAGCCAACCATAGTATGATTCTGCTATGCAATTCACAACATAGGTCCTGAAAATAGTAATATATAGTACAATATTCAGTTAGATTTGCTTTCTGGGTTGATCTTGATATCGCGATTGTAGCAATGAAAGACGCAGTCTTCAGGTGTAGGTATATATGTTGTCCATTTATTCAGGTCTTGGAAACATATAGTTCAAGTACATATAATGAGAAGAAGACCCACCAGTCCCCACCACCCAGGTATCTATCTCTTCAACTGACTGTGTTGGAATCTAGTGCTTGAAACCTTCACTCATAAGCATACATTCCACACTCACTCTGACATCACGGCTACTAGCAGGGTGATACACACAAAGAGAAGGAAAGGAAATACAAGACACTACACATCTCCCTTTATATCAAAATATTCAAAACTGAAACAGGGAAGGAGGGCAAGACACTGCACACCTCCCTTTCTACCAACACACTGAAGTACAAGCAATATCCAAAACCCACACAGGGAAGACGGTCAAGACACTACACACCTCCCTTTGCCAAACACACAAAATGTCACAACTCCTATGCATGACACCATTGTAGCAATATTGTAGCAATGAAAGATGCAATCTTTAGGTGTAGATACAACTAGACCATTTATTCACGTCTTGGATACATATATTTCATATAACGAGAAGAAGACCCACCGGTCCTCACCAGCCAGGTTTCTATTCAACTGACTTTGTTGGAACCCAGTACTAAGAACGTTCACTCATAGGCCTACATCATACACGTACTCTGATATCACAGCTACTAGCAGCGTGATACAAATACAAAGGGAAGGGAAGGAAATATAAGACACTCCAGCTATTTTCTCTAATTTCATTGCTGATTGAATAGGTTTGGCCTTAGGATTTTTATTGTGGTTTTGACTGTATTTGGGGTAGGCTTGTCTTAAACCTTTCTGAATTTGCTGCTGTCTTTAATGATAATGTCCTTCTCCATGTCTTCAGTGGTCCATTTTGGCAGTGTGGTACACTGCCACTATGTTTTGACGTTTCCACCACAGCTGGTTCTTGATCTGGGTAATTGTTAACTGTTGCTGAGTAGCCATTTTCCCATATTTATGGGTAGCATTCTAGAGATGAATGTCTCGACATACTTTTCTTCCTCAGAGGCCTAACCAAGAAGAGCAGTATCATGACAATAAACAGCAGGTACAGTATGATCAGTGTTACTCTCTGCAGCAATATCCAGTGGTTTCGGTGGTACCACAATTTGCTGTATGTGTCCAAGTGGGTACAATTCTAAATTGGTCAACAGTTCTAGTGGTCAGTAGCACTTTGAGTGGACCATTTCAAACGTGATCTAGACAATACACCCTCTTATATTTCCTTATGCACATCCAATGACCTGGTTAAAAGGTGTGAAAGAGAGTGGTTGGACTTTAGGTAAGCATTCTTGAACCTGCTGGTTGGTCGAATGGACAGTTCGCACTTTACAGTAAACAAGTATTTCATTGTCCATTAACTACACCATGTCCCCTTCAAAAGGAAGTGGTTTTGTTTCTGGCAAATACATACTAGTTTTACTACTGAGTATTACTTTGGGCCTTATTATGTGTTTGGTTTTAATTCTGCCAAACTACCACCAAATCGATTCCCCTTCCCACCACTTAGTCCTGCAGACGTAACACATAATTACAAGTGGTGACATGGCTGTATATGTACCCATTTGTTTTAGTCCATAGGACTCCATGGGGATTCCGGCGGAACTACCACCAGAGATATTTCCGTCACAGTAATTCAGCCAACATTTTGTGGTAGGGAGATGGACTCACTTCCAGCTTTTTGCTGGAGGTAAATCCTACAATTTACCACCAAACTCATAGTATGACACTCCAGTTAGAGGATAGAGGTAGAGGTAGAGGAGCGGGAGACAGAGAGCTTCAGGGGGAAGGAGAGGAAAGGCAGAGTACCTCTGAGGAGGTGGAGAAGGAAGTTTGACTTTTTAGAGACATCAGGGATGTGGGAAGAGAAGGGAAGTGTGGAGTCAAAGATGACCCTGAGGTTTTTAGCCTCGCAGATAGGGGTAGGAGGGCCAAGGGAGGCCGGCCAGAGAGTGAGGGGAAAGGATGGTGAAGGTGTACCGATGAGGAGGATCTCAGTCTTGTTGGCATTTAGACAAAGATCATTGGCAGCACACCAATCTTGAATTGCAGTAAGTCAGCCGGAGTTGAGAGAAGGAGAGGTGGTGGCCGAGGGTAGCCTGAAAATTAGCTGAGTGTCATCAGCATAGCACTGGGAAATTGAGCACAACATGGCAATGCAGCAGGCTAGAGTTGCCAGGTATTGGTTGAAAAGCCATGGCGAAAGGTTAGACCCTTGGGAACACCAGAGGCAGAGAGGGAGATAGAAGATAGGAAAGTCCCGAGTTGGAAAGAGGTCAGCCAGGCCAAAGCCTAATTGGTAATACCCAGGTTGTCACAGAGACGGTTCAACAGGGTGATATGGTTGACCGTGTTGAAGGCAGAAGAGAGATTGAGTAGGATGAGGACAGAGAGAATGCAAGAGCCAAGGTTGGAAAGCAGATCTTAACGGATGTTCAGGAGAGCAATTTCTGTGCTTCTGGCAGCTCTGAAGTCAGACTGGTGGTCATGGAGAGAGCAGAATGAAGGTTAAGTGAAGAGATGGCTAGCTTTTACAGGAGTTTACCAAAAAAGGGAGTAATGAAAATAGGGAAATTCTGCCCCAATTTTCAGGTCTATGTGGATGAAACCCAGCTCATTTTCAGGCTACCCTCGGCCTCCTCCTCTCCTTCCCTCATCTCTGACTGTCTGTCTGCTTCTGTGATAACCTGGGTATCACTGGTCAGGCTCTGGCATGGCTGACTTCTTTCCTCTCCGACCGACCCTCCCAGGTGCAACTTGGGTCCTTCCTCTCCGATTTCTTTTTCTCTACCCTTGGTGTCCCCCAGGGATCAAACCTCTCTCCCTGACTGTTCAACCAATACCTGGCACTCATTGCCCACCGCATCGGTGCTCTCTGCCCCAATTGTCAGTGCTATGTGGATAATACCCAGTTCATTTTCAGGCTACCCATGGCCTCCTCCTCTCCTTCCCTCATCTCTGACTGTCTGTCTGCTATCCAGGAGTGGTGTGACCTCTGCCTTAATGCCAGTGAGACTGAGATTCTACTCATCGGCACACCCACTCCCTCCTTCCCTGCAGCTCTCTGGCCGGCCACTCTTAGCCCTCTTCCTGCTCCCACCTGCAAGGCTAAAAACTTTGGGGTCAACTTCAACTCCACACTCTCCTCATCTCCTCACATCTCTGACGTCTCTAAGAAGTCACACTACAAGCTGCACCTCCTCAGAGGTATTCTTCCTTTCCTCTCCTTCCCCCAGGAGCTCACTGTCTGCAGAGCCCCGGTTCTCTCTAGGCTGGACTACTGTAACAGTCTCTTTCTAAATCTACCTACCTCTACGTTCCGCCCTCTGCAATTTATCCATAACAAGAATGCTATACGTGTCCTTGGCCTCAAGCCCAGGGCTCGTATCTCTCCAGGACTGAAATCTCTTCACTGGCTCCCAGTGGCTGCGAGGATTACGTTCAAAACCCTCTGCATTGTCCACAAGGCCTTCTGGGGCATGGGGCTGCATTACCTTCAACTCCCTCTTCCTAAATATCTTCCTTCTCAAGCTCTTCCCTCATCCGCCTCCAACTCCCTCAGGGTCATTCGCTTCTCCAGCAACAAGTTGGTGGTAGATCTCTCTCTTTGGCAGAGGCCTCCCTTTGGAACAGCCTTCCTGCCTCCCTGAAACTTGAGGAGAACATCTCTGGTTCCGGAAGCACCTCAAAACCTTCCTCTTTGCTTCTTCTCTCTCTCCCCCTCTTCCCTTCTGAATTTACTGGCTGAAACTGCACTGGTTACCTGGCCACCCTTTCTGATCTCGGGCCCAGGTCTTGCCAGCTGCACAACTGCACTCCCTGGAAACCCCTGCACCTGGGCACTGATTTCTTTATCCCTACAGTCCCCCTACCAGCACCTATGTCTGCACTTAACTTACACTTGCCAGCAGCTGACCGCTTTTTATTTATCTTATATATTCTACTATCCCTAGTACTGCACTTCCCCCGCCCTTCCCCCACGCACTTTTTGCTTTCCCCCTGCCCATGCACTTGCGCGATCTGAATGACACCTGGTCTAGTAAGATCATTGTATGTCTTCCCTTTGTTCCCCCTCCCTTGTCTCGTTGCGCCTTGAAACACTTGTGTATAGGCACATTATAAATGCCATATCATATCATCAAATCATATCATATCAGGGCGATAGTTAGCTGGACAAGAAGGATCTGCTGTGGATCTCTTGAGGAGAGGGGAGGGGAATGATCCTGACTATAAAAGGAGAGGTTGAAAGAGGGAGCTGAAGGAGGGTCAGCAAGCAGAGACAATGAAGGGAGAGGGGGGGCTGCAGATGGTGTACAGGATGTCCTGGGCTTTAGAGATAAAGTGAGAGGCAAGGGCATTGCAGAGAGCCTGGGAGGCTCGAAGAGGGGTCGAGACTGCAGCAGGTTGTTCCGGAGAGGTCAAAGTTCACACATCGTTACAAATTAGATGAAACTTGCGAAGGCTCTATTCAAAGGAATGATTCATGATCTTTCTTGAAACAATGAGAGTGTTCTGGTCTCTCCAGGTTGGTGGGAGCTCTATTCACCATTTTGGGTCCATTAGACTGATCGAATGCAACTGTTTCCTTTATATTGATGCTGGGAATGGGGATATACCACCCTTCCACCACCTGCAATATCCCAGTAATTAGGGGATATGAGGTGATAAGGCCCATTCTTTCATCAAAAGAGTAACCACCTCTCATCCATGTGCACCTGTGTGGATAAAGGCCCCTCCATACAATTTGATCCATTCTTATAGAGGATGTGAATGAAACATGGAAATCTGGTTAGATCCCATTTCCGCTTTGCATTTACTTCAACAGCAAAATGCCCCATAAATATCTCCCACTATGTCCGTGCATGGAATTATATGGAATCCAATTAATGACCACTAGCATCAAAATCAGATGCTGATAGTAATGCTGATAGTAATGCATTCAGATTAGAAAGACCGAACCAGTGTCACTGCTCTTCATGCAAGTTAAGGAACATGACACGTTTAATGCATGCTTGCAATGTATACTTATGAATAGGTCACTGCCATTTTTTGGTGGTACAATTTTGTATATAACTGTTGAGGGAATACCGGGCCGCACATGTTTTTGACTCTAAACGTGCAACCTCTACCTCTTCCCGGAGAAAAAAGTAATGAGAAGTAAAACAAAAAAAGTAAACAGTATATATATATATATATATATATATATATATATATATATATATATATATATATATACATACATATATATATATATATATATGTACAACAGATGTAAGACATGACCATATTTATATACATTAAGTAAAATGAGGTAGTGACACTGGACTTTTTCTGGGTTCAATAATCCTTCTAGATAATGGTAGTTAGAATAAATATGGCAATATGCTATTTATAATCTCTATGGGTTGTTTTATAAATCAGTCTAATTCAAAGTTATACACACATTGCCTCTGTTATTGAGCTTTGGCTTTTTCTCAACATGTTTCATTTCATATTCCAACCAATGGTGAACATTCGTCAGGAGATTATTAGTGAGGTCACTAATAGTGATGGGACTTTGTAATAAGGAGTCCCGTCTGTCTTCATTGGTTCCACCTCCAAAATCTCTGGTATGTGTAAATGTAGGATGTGAATCAAAAAGTCAGCTATTAATGTTGTTCAGTTTTAGAGATCAATTTAAATCCCTAATCCAACATGCAGTGTGTTTTACATCAGTTGGTTGGTGTGGGTAGTCTTGTATAGCAGAATCTTGTATAGAGATCCCGTTTTTTCTGTAATCTGTGGAGACAAATGTATAATTCATAGCATATTAAACTGCTACCTTTTTAACATTTCCTTATTCACCCTTTTAGTCTCTCAAACTTTCTCAATAAGTGTCAAAGGAACATTATCTGAATGTCTTGTTGTTATAGGGTCTCTATGCTTGCCTATGTAGGTTAGTTGTGGGACATCTGGTGCCTCTGGCTGTATTGTTATTCACAAAGTCACTGCAAAAACACAGGCAGCGCTCGTAAATAAACTAGGCACCCTCTGGGTTGTGAACCTATGCACAAGTGATTTAACATTAGTTGCAATGCAGGGATTTACCATGTGTATTTGCATGTTCAAATCATGTAGATCTCTGTGGAATACTAAGCTCACTGCATGTGTAGAGTCTTCCTGGTACGCAGTCCTGTGGGAGAAATGTGTTGTCAGGGTCTATGCTCAATACCTCTTAAATTTGTCACTAATAAAAAATACAGTTGCTGACTACTTGGTTGGTTTAGTATGGGAGGGCCTTTAATGGGGAAAAATGGGTCATATCTTAGTAAAGTTTGTAGTCCCCTTCATTAGCAATACATTAATATGTCCCTCATATAAAGCTTAAAGCTTATGTGTTGGACCGTACAGATAATCGTCCAGTGTGTATTATGTTGCACAGTATAGTGCGGATATGAGGGGGTAAGCTGGTGTTTTATCATGTCTAAGGTGCTCTAGTGTGATGGATAATGTATTACGCTCGTGGTCAACCTGTGTATGCCAGTTTATAGTAAGTTCTAAGTTGCACCTAAAGTGAGGAGGTTACAGTTTAACATTAGCCCCTTAGATGGTGTGTTCCCGGAAAGGGCACGTGTGCTTGTTGTTCGTTTTGTGGCACTAGCCATGCATTATAGCGAGTGGCTGGCCTGCAGATTCTAAATTTAAGTGTTTTTGTTTGTCGTATTGCCCGAATAATGTGACTGATCTGTTGCAAGTAAACCTCCTTAAACCTTGAGTGCTAAGCACTTGGTATATGGTCAGGTGCTTAGTATAGTTAAGTTATGTGTAGTAGGGGGCTGCTCTATGAGCGTTATTCAAGGCTGCCATTTCGTAAAGGAGTAGGTATTGTGAACTGAATACAAACTGTTAGCCATTAGTACAAATGAAGAGAAACAGTGGTAAGTAATAAGTTTACCCCAGTGTGTATTACACTCACCTAAATTAAACCGCACTATAGTCCGAACTATATATAACCTAGGCATGCCATTGTGAGTGCTGCAGTAAAAACTGTTATAGTGAGGCTATAACAGCACAGTGCTAATAGAGTATTATGAGCTGCTCTCGACTGCATAGTAAGACTTACATGGCACTGCAATATTAATGTGTTGGATGTGTATAGGTAGGAGGTATTGACGCCTCACATAGCGAATGGGGCTATCACTCAGGAGGTGGCTCTCTACTATGTAATTCTAATCAGGGGGCTATGGATGGCTGAGATCATTAGGTATACTGGCAGCAGTTAAATACTAGACTCTGTGAACTTGTTGTAACATGAAATTAAATATGGACTTGTACATTGATTGTAACAGGGTAGAAGTAGAGACAACACCCTGATAGATCGTAGCAACCGGGCTACGTTATAGTATGTCTCTCTGTATAGGTTGTGGATATATAGTTGACTGGGCCTCACATTTTAATTTTATGTCATTCTACTGCCCCGTTAGGTCCTCCTGTGTTACTTTTGGTTATGAAGATGAGTACTTGTTCCATTTTTAATAGCTTATCTTCTCTCATGATTTGGTTGTTACCTTTTATAAAGTATCCATTTGAATTCCTCCCAGCCATAATTTTTATTGATAAAGTGTTTGAGATAGGAGCTTTGTCAGTTTTGTTTTTTAAACAGCTTCTGTGTTCAATAATTCTGGTTTTTACTTTTCTCTTTGTTTTCCCAATGTATTTGAGTCTGCATGGACAGATTATTAGGTAAATAACATGATCTGTGTTAAAGTTAGAAAAATAGTTCTTTTTCCATGTTTTCTTTGTTTCAATGTCAACTTTGTTTGATTTTTGATGAGCTTACATATAGTGCAGCTTCAAAAGGGGTAGTGTCCCACTATTGGTTCAATACCCCATGCTGGGTTAAGCTTATTTCAGTTGTAATTCTTGTTTCTGGTTTGATTTTTCTCATGCAGTTTCCTATGGAGCTGCTCTTCTTGTAGGCAAATATAGATCTAGCCACATTCCGTTCCGTGGGTGTAAATATGTACCAGTGTTTATTGATTATACTGCAAATGGCTAAACTCTTATTGGTAAAGGTGGAGACACAGACAAGACGCTCATCTTTATGTTTCTTCCAGTAGGGCTTCTCTGTTGTTGTTGTAGGCTCTCTTTGCTGCTCTTTTCACCAGTTTCATGGGGTATCCTCAATTTTTCAATTGTCTTGATAGAGAGTGGGCTTCTAATTCAAGTGGTTCTTTCTGGCTGCTGTTTATGTTCAGTCTGAGAAATTGCCCAAAGGGGAGGTTATCCCGCGGGTGCTTGATGTGCTGACTATTGTAGTCAAGTAAGGAGTTGTAGTCTGTAGGTTTGTGGTATGGTTTTACCAAGAGTTGACCAACAAAGAGTTCACCATTTTCGTAGAAGATTGTAATATCTAAGAAATTGGAAAGTTCATTGCTTTTACTCATAATGAATTTCAGATGGCAATTCTTTGAGCTAAGCCACTCGAAGAATTTGTCGGCTGTGTCACTAGTACCTCCCGAGATGATTAGAATATCATCAATATATCAGGTCCGGACTTTGATGTGGTTCTTAAAAGGGTTGGTAGGAGCGCATACATAAGCTTTTTCAAATGTTTCCACGTATAGGTTTGCCAAACTAGGGGCCATAGTCGCTCCCATGGCTGTACCATTTGTTTGTTGATAGTCAACCCCCAGGAATTAAAATAGTTTTTGGTGAGGGCCATTTCCACACACCACATCATGAATGAGTTTGGGATGGGATCTTTGTCGGTTCTATTGTGGAGTACTTCCTCTTTGGTTTCTGGTGTGGCTTGTTGTGGAAAATATGTATAAAGTGACACTATATCTAAACCTATCAATAGGTTGACTTTGGGTTTGAAGTCTTTGTGTTTGAACTTTCTTATGGCATCAGTGGTGTTTTTAAGCTATTATGACATACTGCTCACAAATCCTTTCAGATAGTGGTCTGCAAATTTAGGTAGTGGCTCTAGTACTGAGTTAATTCCTGCCACTATGGGTCGTCCCGGTGGTTAAAAAAGGGTTGTGTGTATTTTCGGGAGTCAGTAAAATGTTAGAGTTGTAGATTTATCATTTACTAGGAATTTGGTTTCTTGTTTACTTATCCATCCCCTTTGTTGCGCTTTTGTCCCTTTGACATATATGATTTTAAGAAGATCTTTGGTGGGATCTTCAGGGAGAATTTTGTAGTTCTCTTCTTTATGTATTTGACTCAGGCATTCCTCAATGTAGTCTGTTCTATTTAGGATGACTACGCCTCTGCCCTTATCTTCACTTTTAGTAAGTATATTCTCATTGTTGGCAAGTGAGTTCATAGCTGTTTTCTCAGCTTTACTGAGATTTTGGAATACTCTGGTGTTTTTGGATTTGAGTTTTTCAAGATCAGCTAGGACCTTGCATTCAAACTCTCATGAATCCGGTGAGTGGATATGTGTTGGAGAATATAAGGTGGAAGTTTCTCGTAGTCCAGTACCATTATTAGACAAAGGTAGCTCATTGTTGTTAAATAATTCTTTAATGTGAAACTTTCTGATACATTTCTGGAATTCACTATGGAATTGGAAGGGGTCATGTTCTTTAGTGTACACTAAAACTAGGCCTTTGTTGAGGATTTGTTGTTCCATGGGACTCAAATTGTGATCAGATAGATTTACTATGATCGATTCCCGCTTCTCGTTTGTCTCCGGTCGTCTTCCCAATCTGCCCTGTTTTGGCCCCTCTATAAAAAAAGGCCTAGAGGACGTATTACGATTGCCCCTACCTGGTCTTCTATAGGATTGACCTCTGCTTCTGTTGTTAGTCCAGTTGTTTGAGATTTTGCTCACCACATTTACTGCACTGCCAAATAAATACAAATTGGTGCAGTTTTGCAGGATTACCTCCAGCATACAGTTGTGGGTCAATTCAGAACTTTTCCTCCAACAAACTGAATATATTTACCCAGGAGTCTTTACGGTCACAGTAAATCTGCTAAATCCCCATGGAGTCATATGGACTCCTGAAATGGGGCTTAAAAGTGCCATTGCACCAAATCAACCAGACCGAGTGCCTTATTCTGAGCTCTGGGTAAAATAAGAGAAGTGTCATTCCATGATGGAACAACACGTTTCTTATTTGCTCCATTTTACATGCCTATATTTATATAGATGCAGAACATGGAGCAAACAAGAAAAGTCTGGATCTGTCCTGCAATTATATTTTTCTTATTTCACACGGTGCCCAGAATCAGGCCCTGAAAGCCCAATAAAGTGTCATATTTTGTCAAAATGAGAATGTGGAGGCCGGGCATCAAAGCTTCAACTTTTGCATGTTCCTTATTTGCAGATTGACAACAGCCCTAACAACCATCAGTAATCCAGGGCATACGTTGAGAGTGGATTCTCCTTCCAAACGTGCTTGTTTTGCATGTAAAAATAGTAGTTAAAGTATGTCACCTCTGAGGTTTCCATATCGTCTTCTGCCTACTTTCTCCTTTATAATAAAGGCATTTCTCAGCCTGATGCACCACTTTTCTTATTAACTGAAGGGCCAAGGACACTTTTATATATAAGAAAAGTGACAGACTTTTTAGAGATGCTCGCAATGTTACAGGTGCACATTCTGGCCCCACACAGACAGATTTTATCATCTGTGTCAGCTGGAAAGCACAACATCACACCTCCAATGTTTCCACCTACCTCAGAATGCTGGTGTAGAAAACTTGGGGGTAGAATGCCGCCTTTCTACACTTCTTTTATCACGAGCTCAAAATCGGGGCCTGGTTGCCAAAAATGGTAAGCAGGTTCAGTCGTATTTCCTCGGGAACTACAGCCAAACGTCGCATTGGGGCGAACTGTCTTTGAAACACCAGCATGGAAGACTCAAGAAGGACGCTTTACTCTCACATCAGCACACCAACAAAATGTATGGAGAACTGTTAGCGTAAGTGTGATGGAAACAGGCTTTTAGCAGTGCCTCTGAAGCATGCACACATTTGATGATAAGCAGTGCTTGCTTGATTTCTAGCCGATCCTGAATCTGCAACGACAGTAATCTAAAAAAGATGCCCACATTTGAATTGAAGTAAAGGCCTGCCAGAGATGGCTCGGCAGATCTTTTTGTGATGAGAAAGAAGCATGGTTTTCAATTCTGCAGGCAGTAAAGCATTCTTCACAGATGGCCAGAAAAGAAAATTAATGTCTTTATTGAGCGATCATGCATGAATATACTTCCCTTTAAAACAAATGAATGAAACACAGCAATTTCCAATCTATCTGTGATTTTACACGTACCATCTTTTTCATCATTTTAATACCTTTTAAATTTGCATATCTAGAAATTAATTTCCAATATTAAAAGATTCTCTGCGTTTTGATGATTTCTTCAAAATTGTTTCTGGAAGATCTTCGTTAAAACAAAAAAAATAATTGATAGCAGGTTCTTTGAAAAATAATATGACAAATGGTTTTGCATTTGTTTTTGCTCATGAATTCTCGAACGTTCTATGAAATATACCAACATCAGGAAAATGTGGCACGGTGTTACTGCACTAAGCAAATCAAAATAAACAGGGACACACCATTGCAAGAGCTATTTCCCGCAGAACGAGTACACCGTTCAAATCCACAAACACTTTTGCAAGACTGAGCATAGCATGCACCGCATATATATATATATATATATATATATATATATATATATATATATATATATATATATATGTATATATATATATATATATATATATATATATATATATATATATATGTATATATACATTCAATGAAAAAACTTTGTTAAAGAGACGTTATGGTTAAGTTGCGCTACTAAAAACCTATGAAATTCAGTGAAAAAACTTTGTCAAAGGGACGTTATGGTTCCAAGTAAAACCGAAAAACCCTTGAAATTCGCCAGTTACGGTAAGCTGAGCAACCATAACTCGCGCCACCACTGTGCACTGCTAAAACTAACACCCAGGACATCAAAGATGACATCACAAATGTCATTGATGACATCACTGATGACATCACATGTGTATGTACTTTATATAAAATATGTGTACAAGGGATTCTTATTATAATGTTGCAAAACAAGTGTCAAGGATCATTGCAATAAATATCATACCCTAATTAGTGCATTGAACGATGCATTGATATAAATAGCATTCTATTATGGGGTTCTATCTAGTATACTAAGCTACTCATGCAGAAACATAACATTGTGTGCAGCGTACAAGATGAAGGTATAATATTCATAATGTTAATATGTTGAATAATGAAATGATAATTGTTTTCTTAATAGATTTTTGTGTACTGTGAAATATGTAATAGGTAGCTAATAAAACACACGTATTACATAATTGCATTACTATAGACAAAACACAAAGACACAAGAACACATACCAATATGGGTATATACAGGGAAAGTGAAGTTAGCAAAAAAGCACAAGTAGTAACAGAAACAATTCATAACTTAACTGATTATTTTCATGCAAATAAATGATTGCTCTGTTTCAAAGCTGCTATTTATCATAAGTATATATATCACTTGATGTGATTGGACCCTAAGGAAAGTAGTGTGAGTACAATGTATACAAATATGACCATATACAGGGAAAGTACAGCCATAAAAAAAAACAGAACTATCAGAAAGTGCTCATAAGTCTATTGATTATCTTTATGCACAAAAAGGATTGCTGTCTTTCAAGCTTGTGTCTTCCCGTATGTATATGTTTCAAATGATGTGACTGGACTCTAAGGGAATTACTGTAAGAACCTACTTGAAGGATACGTCTACAAATAAAATAAAATGTGTAGTTTCTGACTGTTACTGAAGAAAACCATGTGGCCTGGATATGTCAGCAAAAGAAAAAAGAGTGAGCCAGACATGTGATGTCATCAGTGATGTCATCAATGACATTTGTGATGTCATCTTTGATGTCCTGGGTGTTACTCTTAGCAGTGCACGGTGGTGGCGTGAGTTATGGTTGCTTATCTTACCATAACTGGCGAATTTGAAGGGTTTTTCGGTTTTACTTGGAACCATAACGTCCCTTTGACAACGTCTTTTTCACTGAATTTCATACGTTTTTAGTAGCGCAACATAACCATAATGTCCCTTTAACAAAGTTTTTTCATTGAATTTTATAGGTTTTTATTAGTGCAACGTCACCATAACATCCTTTTCAATAGATGAAGACCACTGGCATCTTAGGTCCTCAAAGTGGGAACCCCGGGTGGTAAAAAAAACCAAACATTTTCCTTCCTACACCGGGACGCCTGATGGAAGGACAATCTTTTACCAAGATGGCCACCATGGAAAGGGAAGACGGGGTGTATAAAGAGAATACAACAGGGCATGAGCGGGGGGTGGTGGGGCAGGGGAGACAGATGGGCATGAGCGGGGGGTGAGAGGGAACAGGGTACAAACGGGGCATGAGCAGGGGGTGGGGGGAAAAGAAGGAAACATGGGGCATAAGCGGGGTCGGGGGAACACAAGAGAGACACGGGGCAGGAGCAGCAGGTGGGGGGAACAGAGGAGACACGGGACATGAGCGGGGGTGGGAAGGAACATGAGGGAGACATGGGGTAGGAGCGGGGGGTAAGGAGGAACACGAGGGAGACACGGGGGGTGGGTGAAACAGGGCACACACGGGGCATGAGTGGGGGGTGGGGGAAACAGGACTCACACGGGGCATGAGCGGGGGGTGGGGGGAACAGGGCACACACGGGGCATGAGCGTGGGGTGGGGAAATAGGGCAAACAAGGGGCTTGAGCGGGGGTGGGGGGATAGGAGAGAGACAAGGGGCATAAGCGGGGGGTGGGGGGAACACGAGGGAGACACGGGGCATGAGCGAGACGGTGGGGGGTAACACGAGGGAAACACGGGGCATGAGCGGGGGGTGGGAGGAACACGAGGGAGACACAGGGCATGAGTGGGGGGTCGGTGGGAACTGGGGAGACACACGGGTCATGAGCGTGGTGTGGGGGGGAGGGGAGAGACACACGGGGCATGAGCAGGGGGTGGGGGGAAAGGAGGGAGACACGGGGCATGAGCGGGGGTTGGGGGAAGGGGAGAGACACACGGGGCATGAGCAGGGGGTGGGGGGAAGGGGAGAGAGACAAGGGGCATGAGTGAGGGTTGGGGGAAGTGGAGAGAGACGCAGGGCATGAGCAGGGGTGGGGGGAAGGGGAGAGAGACACGGGGCATGAGCAGGGGGTGGGAGGGAAGGGGAGAGAGACATGGGGCATGAGCGGGGGGTGGGGGGAAAGGGAGAGACACACGGGGCGTGAGCGATGGGGTGGGGGGAAGGGGAGAGACACACGGGGCATGGGCGGGGGGAGGGGAGAGACACATGGGGCATGAGCGGGTGGTGGGGGAAAGGAGGGAGACACATGGGGCATGAGCGGGGAGTGGGGGGGAAGGGGAGAGACACACGGGGCATGAGCAATGGGGTGGGGGGAAAGGGAGAGACACACGGGGCATGAGCGGGGTGGGGAGGAAGGGGAGAGAGACACACGGGGCATGAGCGGGGGGTGGGGGGAAGGGGAGAGAGACACACGGGGCATGAGCGGGAGGTGGGGGGAAAGGGGAGAGACACACGGGACATGAGCAGGGGGTGAGGGAAGGGGAGAGAGAGAGACACGGGGCATGAGCAGGGGGGTAGGGGGAACAGAAGGGAGACACGGGGCATGAGCGGGGGTTGGGGGGAAGGGGAGAGACACACAGGGCATGAGCGGGGGGTGGGGGGGAAGGGGAGAGACACACAGGGCATGAGCGGGGGGTGGGGGGGAAGGGGAGAGACACACGGGACATGAGCAGGGGGTGGGGGGAAGGGGAGAGACACACGGGGCATGAGCGGGTGTGGGGGGAAAGGGGAGAGACACACGGGGCATGAGCGGGGGGTGGGGGAAAGGAGGGAGAAACGGGGCATGAGCGGGGGTGGGGGGAAGGGGAGAGACACACAGGGCATGAGCGGGGGGTGGGGGGGAAGGGGAGAGAGACACGGGGCATGAGCGGGGGGGTAGGGCATGAGCGGGGGGTGGGGGGGAAGGGGAGAGAGACAGGGGGCATGAGCAGGGGGGTGGGGGGGAAGGGTAGAGAGACACACGGGGCATGAGCGGGGGGTGGAGGGAAGGGAGAGAGACATGGGCATGAGCAGGGGGTGGGGGGGAGGAGAGAGAGCCAGGGCATGAGCAGGGGGTGGGGGGTAGGGGAGAGAGAGACGGGGCATGAGCGGGGTTGGGGGGGAGGGGAGAGAGACACGGGGCATGAGCAGGTGTGGGGGGAAGGGGAGAGAGACACAGGGCATGAGCGGGGGATGGGAGGGAAGGAGAGAGACACACGGGGCATGAGCAGGGGGTGGGGGAAGGGGAGAGGCACACGGGGCATGAGTGGGGGGTGGGGGGAAGGGGAGAGACACACGGGGCGTGAGCGGGTGGTGTGGGAAAGGGAGAGACACACAGGGCATGAGCGAGTGGGGGGTAGGGGGGTAACACAAGGGAGACACGGGGCATGAGCGGGTGGTGGGGGGTAACAGGGGTGACATGGCATGGGTGGGGGGTGTAGATTTGTCAAATGGCACCACATTTATAAGCCTTTACAATATTTTGGGACCCCCACTCTAATTTTGCTCCCTCTTGACAGTATCCCACCAAACTTCACAAAGTCATGTATATCTTGATCTATTATCAGTTTGTCAAATGCAGTGTAGATTCGTCAAATGGCACCTCATTTATAAGCCTTTACAATATTTTGGGATCCCCCCTCTAATTTCGCCCCCTGTTCACAAAATCCTACCAAACTTCGGAAAAACATTCATATCAAAATGTATTATCAGTTTCCCAAATTAAGTGAGGATTCGTCAAATGGCACTTCATTTATAAGCCTTTACATTATTTTGCGACCCATCCCTCTAATTTTGCCCCCTCATGACAGAATCCCACCAAACTTCACAAAAACATGTATATCTTGATCTATTATCAGTTTCCCGAATTAAGTGAGGATTCGTCAAATGGCACCTCATTTATAAGCCTTTACATTATTTTGGGAACCCCCTCTAATTTTGCCCCCTCATGACAGAATCCCACCAGACTATGGATACCCACTCAGAATCAGCCCAGGAATATACATGCAAAATGTCATGCAGTTCTATTAAATGGCACCAAGTGTGGCTGCGAGTGTGCAGTCTTTGGCAGTTACTCTTCAGTGTCTACAGTCCAGTGGGAGGTGTCCTGTTTGCCACCACTCTACTAAACCTTCACTCTACCGCGGAGCGGGCCGCGGAGTGTGGCTGCGAGTGTGCAGTCCTTGGCAGTCTGTGCATGGCTGCAATGGCGCCAATGCCGGCTATCGCGCCTAACTTGGTCTCCGAGCACGACCCCATGGAAGTTGAGGAGGGCCGCCTGCTCAGAAGTGCGTGCCCACGAAATGCCATAAAAACTCATCTAAACCGCGGTGTGCAAAGTTTGCACCCGTCAGGTCTGACCCACAAACAACCTAAGATGTCAGCCATACCAACAGCCCACGCCCACCTCAGGCGTGCAGACATAAATGAACAATCAGCGGTTAAATGCGCCACAATTCTAAACATCTTAAGGTGAAAAAGCTCGGCAGAAATCGAGGAAGCTTGTCAGGACGTACCGGCCTCCTCGCTGGCAGCAAGGCCGGAGTCTTCTTCCTGTCTGCCCGGGTCCTCGCAACCGCAGACTCCTCCTCAACAGCTCCGGCCCCGGTGGCCTCCGGAGGGAGGACCGCGTCGCGTGAGCGGGGGGGGTGGAGCCTGCGAACGAGCGGTTGGAGATTCAGCAGCAGCGGCCCACACCAGGCGAGGAGCATGGATTCATCCCTCCGCATTCGGCGAAGGCGGCTGCGGAAATGGAGCCGAATGACTCGAAGGAGTCGCGGGACATTCTGAGGGAGGAGCCAGGACACTCCCCCTCCACCCCCGGCAGAGGCCGCGTCACGCATGGAGAATCCAGGGCTGAACAAGGCCACGCCCCTCCACATGGAGGCTTCAGTCTCACCCAAACCTCAGGAAATGCCGGTTCAGGGGCACGCGACGCAGGAGAGGGAGGCCACAGAATTAAATGGAATAGTAGATCTCCCAACATCACTCAGTAACAATCACAAAATGTCAATCAAGGCTTAATTTCACTCAAATCCACCTACTTCAGTCCTTCCAATTCAAGACTGTATTCTCCTCCGGTTGCGGGCAGACAGCGGGGGCCCAGAAAAAGATGTCATTGACTCACCCACTAACTGCTCAGCAAAGCCTCCATTTCCCTCTCCAGCATCCCAAGTGGGTGCTCCTAATCTAAAATAAACGCTGCAGGAAGGAGGGGGTGTCACCAGACTTGAGAAAATCCAGACCCTGCAGCAGAAAAGAGCCTCTAAAACGAAAAATAAAAAATCTGCTTTAAGTCTTCATGCTTCAAAATTCAAAATAAGCAGCCAAGCAGCCAAGAAACCTTGGAATCCTGAATCAATAAAACCTTCAGTTGCAAGCCTTGTAACAGACTTTTTTCACGCCTTTGCCCCAGACCCTAAATCTAGGCAAGCGGACCTCACTGACGAAGAAATCCTGGAGGCGATAAAATCTTGCCAACCACTGGAAAAATTAAGAAAAATTTGCACGGGATCTGTTGTGTGCCCTCCGCTACAAGATCGGGTTACCGGCCCTCCGGCCCCGCTTTCTCCTCCACGGCCTCCACGGGCGTCTACCCCAGAGCCACATGTGACTGCTTTCCAACTCGGTCCAGTTTCATCGTCCTCCCCTGACAAGGGCCTAGAGCATCCAAAACCGCCTCACGAGTCTTGTGACTTGGCAAAGGCGGCTCCTCTGGGAAATTGTGTATCAGCTAATGCAACAAGCTTGCCAATCACCACAGAAGGTCTTTTGAACTCAAACCTGCCGACAATCACTGATGCCCTGCACCTACAGCCATGGCCGGGCGAGAGACCACTCAGCACTCGGCCTCCGAGCCCAAACGGTGGTCGGCGGCCCTAACAGACAGAAGCCCGAAATCTCAATCCAAGAACAACGCCACCATTCGATTACCAACAACCAGATAGTCCGCCCAAGGCAAGAAGGGGCGCCACGCGCCCATCACCCTAAATTACTCCCTTCGGATCGGCCCAGTTGCGGGTTAGCAGATCTACCTTCCACGCCTGTAGTGAGATGTCTTCTAAATTAAAGCTTCACATCAACCCCTGCCCCCAAACAGCGCCCTCAGCCACAGGGCTCTCCAATAGACTCCTCAGGTCAAAACAAGAGGGACCTTCTATCGATAATGTCAGCATTTACTATCGCCCTAAACCGTTTTATTAAATTATATTAAGGCATTAACGAAAACTTAAAAGACCATACCTCGATCCAAGCCTCCATGCTCTCAAAATTAACTTTTCTCGAAGGCTACATCACAGCTCTAGATGGCCAACTAAAATCCCTTAAGTTGGATGTGGATCTAGAGCACAAAATTGTCGCTCCCTGCCTTGCAGCATCTTCAACGGAGGCCGTAGTTCGAGCACTAAACCTGCCTCCACAACCACGACTTCCACCCCCCAGCAATGCTATCCATCAGGTGGAGGGACCCGGTCCTCGGAAGCCTACAAACCACAAGGTCATTGTCATAACGGACAACACCCTACAAGCTTCTCAGTCTCGAAACTCATCTGCGAGGCTAGATGACTGCTCCCATCCTCTCTTCTCTATAGTAAGATCAGAAAAGCTTGAGCAAGGAGGAAAATCTCCAATTCAAAAAGCATCACCAGTTAAGCCACCGGCTCTAGGTGCAGATAATAGAACCACAAAAGCTGGCAACACAGTTCATACTGCAGTCTCTCCCTTAGGTAAGCAAAAAGGAAGCGATGTCTCTTTGCGACCCTCAGAAGACTTCCTGGCAGAAGAATATTTGATGGAAATTTCTCAACACTTCAACGATCTCCAATCCTTATCGCCAGTCAAGGAGGGGAAAGCTCCTCAATCACCAAAGGTCAGAACGAAGCGGATACAGGGCCCAAATTCACCACCTTACCAGCTTAGACACTGTACCTATTCTGAAAATTGTATATTGTACGCACTACACATGTTCTATTTATTGACCCCTGTATATATATGTATATATTATAAACCTGTACGAAGTATGCAACACACAGATACTTCTCAACTTTGTAACCAAATTCTTAAGCGCCCTTCTACCTCCGGGTTTGGAGCGCCATACAAATAAAATAAACAAACAAACAAACAAACCTTGGAGGACCGCAGGAACAATCTTCTCCGACAACGCACACCTCCCTCATGCAGCCCTCCTAGTTCCCGAGTGGTGTCGTTCACATCTTCGAGATCCAGCGACTTAGCGGATTGAAATAAACTGGCTTCCAGCGTCCAGTCGGGCCATCACGCCTTCGGGGGACACCAGTCAGAACGTTCCCTAAAGAAAGGAGAGAGCCATCCTATAGCGCCAACATCAAAAGATAAAAGGGGGGTGCGATCATCGATTCACTATTCCTCAAGAACAGAGCTCTATCGCAAGGAAAAAGAACTCTTGAGTGAGCCTCCAATTAAGATAGAACAACACAGTGACAACGAGGATGACAACGATGATAGAAGAGGTATCCTCACTTTATTCAGCCTGATCCCAACTCTTCGTGAAATAAAGTCCTCAGACCTAAAGATAGTGGACCCTGATCACTCGCATGACAGAGCCAAAGTGTACATCTACACTGCTCCCAAGAGTGTGAAAAGGGAAATTGAGCGAGCAAAGGAGGATTTGGCCTCTCTAGGATATATCATCAAAAACCAAAGCTTAAACTCACATCCAAAGGATCCGAGTCACTTCGAGCAAAACTCGGCCCGCCAGGATAAAACCACTGGAAATGAGAAGGGACGCGAACGCAAAAGAAGCAGGGGACAAATCCAAATTGTGGACAATTCCAATCCAACGCCCCAAGCAACACCAACGATTACCTTTCGAGACAAATTAAGTTCGCCCAAGCTGACAAAAACCTTCGAATGCCAAGTAGAATGGTCTCCTAGGTCTAATTTCAAAACGCCTAAAGGGGACTCGATCCAGCACCCGGTGCAGAGAAACAGGAAAAGCCCGCGAGCAACAAAAGAAACCGCACCCCCCAATTTAAAACCAAGAGACAAACTACAGGGGCTCTGGGCTTGGCTTCCCAAGGTCCTGTCACAAACGAACAAATAGCAATCCTCAGGTCGGCTGGAAGGGCCTCTGGATCGTCCGATGGTCGACCACCATCCTACCTCACCCCATCTGTGCTCATGGAATACCCGTGGTCATCTACACCTTACAACGTTGGGCGATGCAAATCTAGCATCATTCGACATCATCTGCCTTCAAGATACTTGGCTGGTACAAACACCGGCCATGGACGGCTACGACATCATCTTGGCTCCAGCCAATAAAGGGTTATTGGGTCATCCAACCTCGGGCCTCCTTATGGCTTGTCGGCAGGGAATTGGCCTGAAACATAAGGCCACACTTCTAGCAAACCTCTCGATACTGGCAGTACTACTTGATTGGAATGATAATCCCCACTCCAGAGCATCGCAAATTGCGATTGTTAACACATACTGGAATCTAGCAGCCATAAATCAACAGTCCTATCTAACTATGATGGAAAATCTGGTTGATGAAATCCAAGCCTCGCCTCATACCAGGTTCTTTCCATTATACGCTTTGGGGACTTGAATGCCAAATGTTGTGAGGGCCTCGCAAAGCAGGATAAATCATCCAACTTGACTCCAGCAGCGAAAAGAGGGCACCTCTGGTCATCCTTAATGTCTTCAAGAAATCTGAAAAATTTGAACTCTGTCTTTCCGAACGCTCATCGTCTGCCAACTTGGGAACAAGGTTGCCTCAATGCCACCATTGATTATATCTACATATCCAGACAACTCCTGCGCAAGGTGAAAGACTTTGAAGTCTGCAAAACAACAGCCAGTGACCACAACCAGCTCACGATGTCACTGGTCAACCACTTCGTACAGCCCACTCCGTATGTCATGGGGGTGGAATTGAATCTTCGTGGAAGCCGATTAAATTTGACAGCGCTAGCAGTCACCGCTCTGCGGGGCAATAATATGTTTGTGAGGGTAGCGTCGAGGGAAAATAAATCCTCGACTACTTTTCTTTACTGTTCCAACACCGGGTGAAATCAAAACAGCCGATTTCTACATCTATCCAACCCAGTCATTCCTTCGATGCTACACTTGTAGCTAAAAGATGTGAACTCCGTAGGCTGAAGAGGCAGCTGGGAAACCTTCCGCAAAACAAAGTTCAACTAAAGTCGGCAATATCAACCTACAAAAACTGGGTAAAACATCATCGACACCAACTTTACCAGCAGGATGCGGAATCCATGCTAAAGGCTATTTGTGGAAACAAAGCGAAAGAGTTTTGGTCACTGCTAAAATCCTTGGTGCCCTCATTCAACAACTCAACCATTAACGCTATGGCTGAGCAAAAATGGATTTCTCACTTCACCTCAGTTGTTCAAGCTCCTGATACAACTGCCCATGAAACAGCTGCTTTACCCGGATCCAATCCGTCGGAGTCGGACTGGCTAAAATTGGACGACCAAGCCGAAATCGGAGACCTTATCAAAATATTGAAGTCCTTTAGAACAGCGGGCCCTGACGGAATCTCTAACATTGACTTGAAAGCAAATCCAGCAGACTGGGCATCGATGATGGCATCTATTTTCACAAAATGCGCAGATCAGAAATCCCTGCCGCCTTCATGGACAAATTCTATTATCGTCCCGATCTACAAGAAGGGCAACATCACAGACCCACTTAACCACTTCCCCATTGCACTCTTGGACTGCATTGGCAAAGTCTATGGGAGTCTGCTTCTGAAACGTTTCCAATCTTGGGCTGAGTCGGCCCCGTGCAAAGTTTCAAACAGGCTTAAAAAAAAGATGGGCACAGCGGCAAATATCCTAACCATCAGCACCCTAAAAAGTAAGGTATGGGAAGGTAAACCTCGAATTTTCGTTGCTTTCATCGACCTTTCCCAGGCCTTCGACCTAGTGGATCGGCAACGTCTGTGGCAAAAACTAGAAGGGTGGTGCTGCCCTCAGGAGATCCTGCAGCCAATAGACCTACATTCGGACACCACCCTCAGGGTCCGTCTGTCACAAAGGGGCAATCTATCGGGGGAAATTCAGACTGGGCGGGGGGTAAAACAAGGCTGCCCCATGGCTCCAGCGCTGTTCCTGGCCTACATCAGCGACTACGGGGCCTCAGAAGACCTGGCGCGCACTTTTCCGCCATCAGTCACAAATGTTAAAATAAGCCATCTATTGTATGCCGACGACCTAATCTTACTGGATCAGACCCAGATCGGCCTCCAGAGGCAGCTTTCAAATCTTCTCACTTACACTGAGGAAAACAACCTAAAAATAAACAAAGAGAAAAGCAAAATTTTGATATTGGCAGCTGGCCAGAAAAAAAATCAATGACAAATTCAAATGGTGTCTTGAGGAAAAAGAGATCGAGAGGGTCACAGAATATAAATACTTGGGCGTTTCGATTGACAGCTCGAAACACGAGATCTCCACGCAGGCAACCCTTCAAAACAAAATCAAGAAGTTGGCCTCTCAAGGGAAAGCAATTGACATAAAATTTGGAAAATTCTCTTGCATCCCAGTGCTAGAATTCTATAGGAAAAAAGTTGTGCCTTCCATCACATACGGCGCTGAAGCCATGCCATCGATTCCACCTAATACTTGGCAGAAACTAGAAAGCCTGTTTTGGAAGTCGGTCCTTTGTCTTCCATCGCTGCAATTTGTCGCGAGTTGAGCCTTCTGTCATTAAAGGCAACGGTAAACATCAACGCCCTTAGGTTATACAGGAAATATATAATGGACGACAGCGATCATATTTACGGACTGCTCAACAAAGAACTCAACTCTGGCAAGGAGAAGATGTTGACATCCTGGAAAGATTTTAACAGGGCCCAACTTGAGTCAGTTGTGTGTTCGGAAATTGAACAAATCCTACACAATTCTACCAGAAACTGAAAGACCTAGACTGAATTCAAACCCAAGAGTCAGCATCCAAGAATAAACTTCTCCTTCACCTCCTGCCCTCGTTCTCCAAACTCAATGAGCCGATGAAATACCTTCAAAAATTTCCTAGCAGGAGGGCCCGAAACTCTCTCTTAAGGATCAGGCTGAACCTGCTAGAGACTAACAGAGGATTATCGGACTCAAGTATTTGTCGCTTGTGTGCATCTGAGACTGAATCAATCAGACATCTACTTCTGGCTTGTCCGAAAAACGCCACTTTGAGAGCGGCTTACTTTAAACATCTAACCGGTGACAAGCGAGGGTAGGATGAAGAAACATGGTGGCCAAGACTGATCGGAGGAGATCGTACATCGTGGCTCCAAGCAACTACAAAAATCTTGGAACACACAATGAAAATGTTAACATCTTGAGGTCCCACCCTGAGTAGTCGCTATGATTTAGTTTTTCTTTTCTGCAACTTTTTCTTTGTAAAGTTCTCTTTTGAACATACATAAATAAAACAAAAACAATAAAATAAAATGGCGCCAAAGTTATAAGCCATCCAAGAACTGCATTTCACCAACCCTGTAATGCTAAGGTGTTTGCGAAATTTCGCAGGACTGTTTGCGAACATCAGGACTGTTCGCAGACTTTCATGGCAATAAACACCCGTTTTTTTTGCTTCTTGCAGCCATATCCCATCCCATCCTCATCACCCCTCACCTCCACAGAGATTTTTTGATAAGATTGACAAGTGGAATGCTGTGTTTTTTCATATGTTTTTACCACAATGTCCGCGGACATCGGCCGCTGTCCGCGAATTCAACATGGTGGGCATTTGCAAAAATGTGACGCACTTCACGATCCTCACCATCCAATAAGCGAACACGTCGCATGTCCACGGACATGACACCAGCCGATTAGTCAATCAGGACACTGTCAGTGGACCGAACAGGGAAGTGTGTCCGCGGACCGTACATAGATATCACACATTTTTTGTGACCTGCTTTTTGGTCATTTAAAAAAAAACTACTGGACAGATTTTCACCAAATTCCGAACTGCATTTCACCAACCCTGTAATGCTAAGGTGTTTGCGAAATTTTGCAGGACTGTTCGCGAACATCAGGCCTGTTCGCAGACTTTCGCGGCAAAAACACCCATTTTTTTTTGCTTCTTGCAGCCATACCCATCCCATCTTCATCACCCCTCAGCTCCCCAGAGATTATTTGACAGGATTGACAAGTGCAATGCTGTGTTTTTTCATATGTTTTTACCGCAATGTCCGAGGACATCGGCCGCTGTCCGCGAATTCAACATGGTGGGCATTTCCAAAAATCTGACGCACTTCACGCTCCTCACCATCCAATAAGCGAACATGTCGCATGTCCGTGGACATGACGCAAGCCGATTAGCCAATCAGGACACTGTCCGTGGACCGAACAAGGAAGTGTGTCCGCGGACCGGACATAGATATCACACATTTTTTGTGACCTGCTTTTTGGTCATTTTAAAAAAAACAGATTGTCACCAAATTTACAAAAGCACGCTTCCGGGACCAAGCCACTGCTCCTGCCCCAAATTTGGTGAAAATCCGTCCAGTGGTTTGGCTGTAGGCGTGAGCAAAGTTTTTTCCCCATTCAGTCTATGGGAAAAAAGACATTTTGGGACCTCCCTATAACTTTGCACCCCCCCCCGGAGCAAACCACACCAAACTTTGCAAATAAATTCAGAGTGTGCCATGTACTATTTTTGCAAAGTTTGGTGAGGATTCGTCCAGCGAGAACAAAGTTATAAACCGCCCAAAAAGTGCAGCAGTGGCCGTGTAGTTATGGTTAAGTTGCTGTTTCCATAGGAAGAGCACTTTTTGGGTGGCTTATAGCTTCGCTCTCCCTGGTGAGGTTTAGTCCAGGGGGGGCAAAGTTATAGGGGGGTCCCAAAACATCTTTTTTTTCCAATAGACTCAAAGGGGACAAAAATTTGTGCATGCCTACAGCCCAAACCGCTGGACAGATTTTCACCAAATTTGCGGCAGGAGCAGTGGCTTGGTCCTGAAAGCGTGCTTTTGTAAATTTGGTTCAAATCTGTCTAGTACTTTTCTTTAAAACGATGAAAAAGTAGGTCTGCAAAAATTAGTGATAACTATGTCCGCTCCGCGGTCACACTTCCCTGTTCGCTCTGCAGACAAGAAATCAATTGGCTAATCCGTTGCGTCATGTCCGCGGACATGTGGCGCTTTTACTGATTGGTTGTTAGTGATTTGTGATGTCATCTTTGATGTCCTGGTTGTTAGTGTTAGCAGTGCACACTGGTGCGGCCAGTTTTGGTTGCTCAGCCTGCCATAACTGGCGAATTTCAGGGGTTTTTCGGTTTTACTTTCAACCATGATGTCACGTTTATACATTTTTTTTGTGAATTTCACAGATTTTTAGTAGCGCAACTTAACCATAACGTCCACTTAACACATTTTTTTAGTGAATATATATATATATATATATATATATATATATATATATATATATATATAGTTGACAGAAAGGGGGTGAGGGGCGCACTCTGGTTCCCAGCTAGGTGTACCCTTCCACAGTCCATTATATCTTCTCCTCCTAGCGCTTTCTTGCCTCTTGCAATCATCAGGGAGGCAGTCTATTCAGGTGTTAATGGTTAATACCAATGATGGCGGCAGGGAATTCTGGTTGCTGTTGTCAATTGAAGTAGCCAGGAACCAGCTCACCCTCCAATTACACAGTGTAAATCCCCAATTGGGGGTAGGGGGAAAACCAACAGTGTGGCTCTCCTTAGTAGGGGCATGTGTCACCCCGGTGTTGTCACCTCTGGAGCCCGGGACTCCCAAAAACATTTGACAGAAAGGGGTGAGGGGCGCACTCTGGTTCCCAGCTAAATGTACCTTTCCACAGTCCAGTAGATCTTCTCCTCCTAGCTCTTTCTTGCCTCTTGCAATCATCAGGGAGGCAGTCTTTTCAGGTGTTAATGGTTAATACCAATGATGGCCTCAGGGAATTTTGGTTGCTGTAGTCAATTCAAGTAGCCAGGAACCAACTCACCCTCCAATTAGAAAGTGTAAATCCCCAATTGGGGGGACGAGGGAAAACCAACAGTGTGGCTCTCCTTAGTAGGGGCATGTGTCACCCCTGTGCCACCACCTCTGGAGCCTGGGACTCCCAGAAACTTTTGACAGAAAGGGGATGAGGGGCGCACTCTGGTTCCCAGCTAGGTGTACCTTTCCACAATCCAGTAGATCTTCTCCTCCTAGCGCTTTCTTGCCTCTTGCAATCATCAGGGAGGTAGTCTATTCAGGTGTGAATGATTAATTCCAATTATGCCGTCAGGGAATTCTGGTTGCTGTAGTCAATTCAAGTAGCCAGGAACCAACTCACCCTCCAATTACACAGTGTAAATCCCCAACTGGGGGGAGGGGGGAAACCAACAATGTGGCTCTCCTTAGTAGGGGCATGTGTCACCCCGGTGCCGTCACCTCTGGAGCCCGGGACTCCCAAAAACATTTGACAGAAAGGGGGTGAGGGGCGCACTCTGGTTCCCAGCTAGGTGTAGCTTTCCACAGTCCAGTAGATCTTCTCCTCCTAGCTCTTTCTTGCCTCTTGCAATCATCAGGGAGGCAGTCTATTCAGGTGTTAATGGTTAATACCAATGATGGCCTCAGAGAATTTTTATTGCTGTAGTCAATTCAAGTAGCCAGGAACTAACTCACCCTCCAATTACACAGTGTAAATCCCCAATTGGGGGTAGGGGGGAAAACCAGCATTGTGGCTCTCCTTAGTAGGGGCATGTGTCACCCCGGTGCCACCACCTATGGAGCCCGGGACTCCCAAAAACATTTGACAGAAAGGGGGTGAGGGGCACACTCTGGTTCCCAGCTAGGTGTACCTTTCCACAGTCCAGTAGATCTTCTCCTCCTAGCGCTTTCTTGCCTCTTGCAATCATCAGGGAGGCAGTCTATTCAGGTGTTAATGGTTAATGCCAATGATGGCCTCAGGGAATTCTGGTTGCTGTAGTCAATTCAAGTAGCCAGGAACCAACTCACCCTCCAATTACACAGTGTAAATCCCCACTTGGGGGAGGGGGGAAAACCAACAGTGTGGCTCTCCTTAGTAGGGGCATGAGTCACCCCGGTGCCGTCACCTCTGGAGCCCGGGCCTCCCAAAAACATTTGACTGAAAGGGGGTGAGGGGTGCACTCTGGTTCCCAGCTAGGTGTACCTTTCCACAGTCCAGTAGATCTTCACCTCCTAGCGCTTTCTTGCCTCTTGCAATTATCAGGGAGGCAGTCTATTCAGGTGTTAATGGTTAATACCAATGATGGTCTCAGGGAATTCTGGTTGCTGTAGTCAATTCAAGTAGCCAGGAACCAACTCACCCTCCAATTACACAGTGTAAATCCCCAATTGTGGGGAGGGGGGAAACCAACAGTGTGGCTCTCCTTAGTAGGGGCATGTGTCACCCCGGTGCCGTCACCTCTTGAGCCCGGGACTCCCAAAAACATTTGACAGAAAGGGGGTGAGAGGCGCACTCTGGTTCCGAGCTAGGTGTAACTTTCCTCAGTCCAGTAGATCTTCTCCTCCTAGCTCTTTCTTGCCTCTTGCAATCATCAGGGAGGCAGTCTATTCAGGTGTTAATGGTTAATACCAATGATGGCCTCAGGGAATTTTGGTTGCTGTAGTCAATTCAAGTAGCCAGGAACCAACTCACCCTCCAATTACAAAGTGTAAATCCCCAATTGGGGGGATGGGGAAAACCAACAGTGTGGCTCTCCTTAGTAGGGGCATGTGTCACCCCGGTGCCGCCACCTCTGGAGCCTGGGACTCCCAAAAACTTTTGACAGAAAGGAGGTGAGGGGCGCACTCTGGTTCCCAGCTAGGTGCACCTTTACACAGTCCCTACAGTCAAGAAGAAGGAATGTTCTGGCCAATTGTTTGGTCCCCAAGTTTCAGCAAAGGCTGGTTAGTAACCCTGCTTTACGCTGAGTGCTAAATTGAGCCACCAGGCTTGATTTGCCTCTACCCTCCCATTTGGTCGAATTAAACACGCTGACAGAGAGCACTAGCTCGAAGAAGTCAAATATGCTTGTACTTCTCCACCCGACAGGGATTAATTTGTGACATTGTACAAAGATCCTCACCCCTTGAGGTGACTTTCTTCACCACATTCTGGAATGAATACTCTTGTAGCTGTATCCACAACGTGACAGCCACATTCACCCTGCATGTGTATGCTGGGGATGATGTGAATACAGGATTCCGCCCCTTCGCGGTGGAGCCCAGCGGTTCCACTCCTACAGAGATCTCCATACCGGAGGCCCAGACAAAGGTGTTCTAACTACCAGCCGAAACGCCCCAAGGCTAAGCACTCCACATGCTATACTTGTCCTTTCCAACTAGTTAGGGAGCCCCTCCCCCTGGCGTAGACCGATGGTTTTTGGTCCTCTGTTTGTGAAATTTAAATTTACACCCCGGTTTGATCTTCCCGGCCCTCTGAGTTCAGCTGGGCTACTAGTGTACCTTGCTTTACTTGCAGACCAACAAATCGGGTTCCCCCCCCACCATTAAGTTCCCCTCCTGTCTATATATTGGTAATACACATTTTTTGGGTTAACAAATTTGATCCTGTCCTGACTAGATTCGATTTAGCACTCAGCGTAAAGCAGGGTTACTAACCAGCCTTTGCAGAAACTTGGGGACTAAACAATTGGCCAGCACATTCCTTCTACTTGTGCTGTACAAATATTGAACAGTTTTTTGGTAAAAATGCAAATATGTGTCACTGTTCCTCTTCTTTACTCTTTTGCACAGATGTTTCTTGCACATTCAGATGATACTAACTCAGTAATTATGTGACTATTGAAAAACGAGAGCATTTACTGTGAAATCATTTTTTTCATCATACTGTATTTATGTCCTAAATTTCTTTCTTGTTTTAGAAAAGAAGCTAGTTGTGGTTTATGATTTAAAAAGAACAACATGAACAATTAATAAATTGCATTTAATAATTACTAAGAATGAGGGATTTGTGCCTTATTCTGTCACACTTGATGACCTGATTTTGTATTTAAAGGATATTTGGCTTACTATGTGAAGCACATTTTTTTGAAATAATCAGAATAGAATCATGCAGACACCCCGACATTAGGGTAGTGCCAACAATTATATCTGTGGTCGGAGCCCTGTCCATGAAATCCTGCCATGCTGGCTCCCCACTCCTTGCTCCTTTATCCACCATCTGCCAAAGGCTGCCTCCCACCTCCTCTGTTTGCCCTGCAGAGCCACATCCCTATCCTCAGTCTTTCCCTTGTCCTCCCTTCCACCTGCCAATTTGCTGCGCCAGCTACTTTGTCCATTGCCCTCCTCCTTGCTTGACCAATAGGAATCCTTCATTACCACATATCAAAGGGAGCACATAAGGACCATGACTCAGTCATGCGGAACCAAGTTTGCTGATGATAAGCAGGATGCCGTAGTGGAGGGTGTTTTGAAGGGGGCTGCACATCTATTAGGTCTCGAGCAACATGAAATACTGTTGTGCAAGTGCACAAATATCTAATAGTTCATCTGCAGAACATCAATGTGGTGGCATCAACATCTCACATGGTGCCCCAGATGCAGAAGTGTTGGACGACCCAAGGGGTTTGTCTAGAAGCTGGACACAAGACATTAAAGGATGGGCCTGGTCTTCGGAGGGGGCTTGATACCGTCACATCTGGAGGTGTGGCTGTGGGAGGAGCTGGCATTTGCTGTTGCCACTAGCAGCAACATTGAGGGCACGGGGGGAGACGAGACCCTGGGAAAATTATGTGATTTCCAAATTGTGTGAGTGACTAGATCTTTAGTTTGCGATACAAAAGTGCAGACACACTCAAAATAACACCAATCCATGTTGTTGTAGCAATGGACAAGCAATATGAAAATGCATGATACTGTACGTCTTGTACCTCCTATTACTCTTTACCTGGCTGTGTCCACATTCTTAAACATGTCACCAGCACATGGGCAGATAATTATATGAATCCATGGCTGCTATCTGGTCAAGTGACACACTCAAACCCACTCCAATGTCTCTTGGGTGCATTATGGATAGCATTATTTTGTCTGAGCAAATGGCAGCAAGGGAGTAATTACTTATGTCAACACAGACAGTCAAACACCATTTTCTTCAATTTCTACAATTTCCACATGGACCCACCTTGACCAGGAATCACCCATAAAAATGAAGTCACCCACTGAAACTGTCATCTGCATCACATGTGGTTCTGTGATCCTCATTTTAAACATATCAAAATCCATATCGAATCCACCCAGTGTCCCCACTGTTTCATCCACACACACTCTCACCAACCCACTCCATCTCTTCTCGCCTCATCAACCTTGTACCCACTTTTCATTCTTGCAAGCCCGTTCCTCTCTCTCTCAGCGATTCCCATTTCTCCATGCTATGTACTACCTTTTCCTATTTCACACCCACCATATCTCCCTATCCACATCCTCCACACTCCCTGCAAATGTTTCTGTCCTACTACTCTCCCTGACACCTTGAAGATCGCCACCACATCTACTCTGGCCATCTCACTCAGTCTTCTCCAGCCCTATCTCTCCCCTTTATAAATCCACCATGGACATTATTCTGGGGGCCACAAATGACCAATCCATATGTAACACAACTTCTTTCACCACTGACCACTCCAACAAACATCAAATCTCTGTGATGGCAATCACTGTGATGTGGATTCTCCCTCATGGCAGTCTCACTCTCCTCCTTTCCCATTCTACTTGTTCTCACTGTAGCCATAGACCCTCTCCTTCTTGGGCTCAAAAGATACCACACTCAATTGGTTGGCCAGTTACCTCTATGATGGTACCTTCTTCATCTCTTGTATCTCGTAGATATCCTCACCAACATTTCTGAGTAGTATAGTGCCTCAACGGTGAGCAAAGGGCACAAATGGCTTCACCCTCTTAGCCGTCTCACTATTTAAAGTCTGCTGATGAAACCTATATTTATGTATCCTCTCTTCTTTCATGGCTATCGCCATGGAACGTATCACCAATTGTCTCACAGCTCTCGATTATTGGATGTCTCCACACTGGTTAATGCTGATCTCATCCAAAATCAAAGTCATCTTTCTACCGGCCTACAACATCAACCGTATTTCCTTTATCTCATCTCCTTCCCTCCTGCTAATGTCATACCTCCCTAAAGATGTGTCATATGTGGTCCTCTCTGACAAATACCATAGAGTTTAATCATGGAGAGGCCACTGTGGCCAGGAAGAACCTCATCTATATATGGGGAATCCTTCTTAAACTCACCTTTCAGTCTAGTAAAGCACTCTTAAATGTATGTCTTGAGGAAAATTGTCTACTCTTCCATTCTTCTGCCTGGCCTCCACCTTGCAACACATGTCCTCCACAACATACCAAGATCGTCCATTATTCTTTCACACTTTCAGTAACCACAGTGTTGTTGCAAGACCGGCATACCAGAGGCCTATGGATTGATCCCTCAAGTGTCCAAAAACCCTCTCCCTAGAATAACGGAGGCCTCAGCCAAGGGCATGTTCACCTGTTGTTTATTACAGAAAACCAACAGGGTTCATACAGGAAATCTCTATTCTCCCAAATTCTTCACTCCCCAAGACACGCTCCACAGTTTTGTCCTCATCACCTGGCCCTTCCCCAAAAACCATACGGATCGGATGCTTAGAGTGGTATCACCTATATCTAGCCCATATATATGTTATTCCACTGCACCTCGTATCTCAGGTGGCTGACATGCCCTGTGCCCAAGAAACTATCTATTACATTGTTGCAGGGTTGTGGATTTACCATTGGCCCTTGCCCTCTGCCACCCACCCCTGGATTTCTGTCTCTTGACCAGTTCGATCTGTTCTCCCCAGGCATGGGACCCAGTTTGGTTTGTGTTGATGTGAAGTGACAACATGTCCCAATTGTATCTGGTAGTAGACCACCTTTGCCTATGAGAGTGCACTTCCACGTTGCAACACTTGTTTCACTTCTCATCTGGGTTGCTGAGAACGGCTCATCTTCCCACCACAGGTGAATGCCCCTTGTCTAGTCTGGCTGCATCACATGGTTATGGACCACACATTGAGATCTTTAAGTCTTCATTCATGAGGATTTATTCTGTTTTCCTGAAGCTGGTCCCTTGTTTTTTGGAGCTTGAAAAGTGACTGTTTATCTCTGTCCTTGGCTGCAAGCTCGGTCTTCACTTCTTGCAGCCTGAGCCTGCTCCTCTTGTCTCGTGTTCTGTGACTTGAGGCCTTCTGTAATTTTCCTTAGATGTATAGGATTTCTATATGCTCGTACTGTGCTATGTTACCTATAAGTTATTCATACGTGGTCCTACCAGGCTTGATATATACTCCTGTTGTCCCATAGGGTTAATTGCCATAATCATCTGAAAGCTTGCTCCAGATCTCGTGCTGCCTTGCGTTTCAGGGTTAATGCATTTAGCTAATAGAAAAATAAATAAAAGCTTTGACAATATGTGTATGTCTCTATCCTCTGTCTGCAGAACTGTGTAAGCATGTTTTTTGTGTGTGCAAGTGTGTTTTTGTGTAATGCTGAGCAGGGATGCGAGTTTGCTTCATGACTAACGCTACTACGTCGTTTGTCACTAGTGATGTCAGCTCAGTGTTTTTTCTGCGATTAGTCAATGCAGTCCATTATAGTGTTTGGATCCACGATCTCTGTTGGGTTCACTGGATCTGTAAGGATATGCACTGAATATGGTTGGAATGGCTGTCTGAGGCAATACCTCTCTGTCTGTATACATGCCAGTCAGTGGTGCACTAGGGGTTTGTCCAAAAAATTATGAGTGACTTTGAGCATTCTTGACTAACCGGCCAGTCATGTGTATATGGGTGAGGAGGTGCATTCCAGGGACCCTCTCTTCAGTAAAACCTCTGGTCGATCTGTCGACCACTCCTCCATACCTTGTCACCTTTGTTCTTGCTAACCATATTTGTATCATTCCTACGAGATGTCCATAGTAATTTGCATTATTGTCAAAACACCAAATATATAACTGCATTCTCTTTCTGGGTTGCACAACACCCATTTTTCCCCATACATCTTGTCAAACGGGTTATCGAATATTACCGTCTCAGTTGGGAACAGTGGACATCCCCATATTCGTGTTCTCAGCTTATCTCTTTCATCCACTATCTTGTCATTTCCTTCTCCCACATTCATATCCATCATCACCTTCATTCCTATCGATTTCTCAGAGGTTTTGCGGCATTGAGTAATGCAGATCTTTATCATGCGCAGTCCCACTAGTGCTAGTACTAGTGCCCCTGGCAATACTTTCAATCCATCTGCTAGCCATAAAGTCATCCATGTCTGGGTTGCAATCCAGCTCTGGTCTTTTCCGGTCCTTTTGGCCTCTTCCTTCATCTTGGGACGCATCTTCGACAGTCGTGACACTGCTTCTATCAGCGTGCCATTCTCTCTGTTATTGGCAGGTAAGAATGTACGACAGGAACTCCCAATTTTTTGCACAAAATCACCCCATTGCTGTGAGGAGATCTAGAACATATCTGTTCTAGAGAGCCATCAACCTTACTGCTCAGAGCTCTTCTTTGATTGTGGTGAAACCATTTACTGTAGAGTTTATTGTCAGCATCAGCTCCCATCTGGTTATTTGCAGCCATTCCGTACATGCATATGTCTGAACAGCTGGAACCACTGACGCAAAAAACATGTCTGTCCTGCTGAAGAACCTTTGTTTGGGTGGTACATTATCCAGGGATTCTTCTAACTCTGATGAGAAATAGTTGTCTCTCTGTACTCTACTCACTTCCACGGACCATTTCTTTCTTCCCTTTTTTTCTACTCCCACTGACCTTTTCTTTCTCATGTTACAATCCATCTTCGGGAAGTCATCTATCTTTAAGTCCTTCTGGGGCACTACCAGTGATGGCATATTGATGTGTACCAATAGCAAACCCCTCTGCAGTTGGGTGGCAGCTTCTTGTATACCTTGGATCCACATGGCCAATAATGATCCATCAGGACTGCAGTGCCAACCTTCATTGCCGGATGCTTTTCTGTGTACCGACATTGTATGTTATCTCCAACTCTTACTACGCCTTCATTCTTGTAGCACAACACTGGCCTCTTCAGAGGTATTATGGGCATTGGTCCAGTTTCTTTGTCTACCCAGGTGAGCAACTTGGCACTTGCATCCCATTCTTTCAGGCACTTGGCATTTTCTCATTGCACTGGGTTCATTGGTGAATGTTCTACAGTGTGCTATGCTTCCTACTTCTCTGTCTTTCCATCCATCCTCTGTGTATACATGGCCATACATAAGCATATGTGGTCCCTCCCAACATCCTGGTTCTCCTACTATTTATTTCACCCCCATTTTAGGGCAGGGCAGTTTCTTTATGGTTATTGTTTTCGTATCGCCGTTCTGCAGTCCATCAGTAATGTACTGTATAGCTTGGTCTAAATGCCAATAATTGTTCATCATGTCAAGAGGCTTCATGTAACTATCTTCATAGGGGAATGTTGTTTGAGGCATTCATCTTAATGTTGATGTTTTCCCTTGGAATCTTCCTGGGGTTGTAACCATGGATGAGGCATTGTGCTCTTGCTGCTGGTAGTTCAGTTGCTGTGAATGTTCTGGAGGCACTCATGGCATAGAGGATTAGTGAGCAGACATAACAGCTCTCCCTGGTGGTTTCCTTGCCTACTTTAGTCATGTGTTTATACCACATGTTATTAGACACTCGAGCAGTGTCGGTGAGATGTAGATCCACCCCCATTTTTGTGGCAGCACTGGCTTACCTCTCCTTACCATGCTTAAAGTGCTCTCCTGTCCAGCTGACATCGTTGTTCCACCTGCTGGGGTTGTGACAATGTTAAGAGAATATACAGTGGTTTCACTAGACACAAGGGATATTCACCAAAAGATAAATGGCAAGACCCCACTCGGGAATAAAAGACACTACAAAAGAAGCATATTTTTTATTATTTCTCAAATTTACCTGTGCTTCTGAATCCTTGTGCAGCTTGATGATACCAGTTGCCCACCTGAAATGTGCAAAACTGTGCTAGGTTAATGTGGTGTTAGTTTAAGCCCTGTGGATCATATAGTCAGGCATTGCAAATGTAAATAGCTGTTCGCCACAGTTCAGATTCCAGGGTCTCTGAGTACTGCGAGGAACGATGGGTTTCATCGTTCAAGTTGTGGGTAAACTTGGGCGAAATATACTATGAAAACATAGTAGTACACACTAGGAGGACATGCTGGAAATCTGTTGGACCGTCTAATGACCTGGACAAATTGGCCCGAAAAGGTATCAGGTTGTGAATCATTAGGCAACATGAAAAATTGTGCAATAAGACAGTTCTCGACAAATGTGTGTAGAGAGAAAAATAACAAACAGACAGTGTACCCTTACTTTGGATGTGTAGGAAGTCCTTGCCCTTATTCAGCTGTCTGTGAGCAAGTAACATTCGGTGTCCTCTACTCGGCAGTGTTGGATCTGAATGATCTCCTTGTTCCTCTTGCTGATGATTGGCCCTACCGATCTTGTTGCCAGGTGAGGCCACTGCTTTGTGGGGCTTGACATTGTTCATGTGATTCCACACTGTTTCCCTTTCAAGATACTGCTTCTACAGTGTGGCGCCCGTGAATCTAGGTGCTTCCCAGCACCAGGTTAAGTGGCAGAGGAGGACACTGTCCCCAGGAAATACACGGGGCTGCTTAAGTAAGTCCTCTGCGTTGTTGACAATGATTCTTTCTCCTTTGGCTTCAGGGCCTCCCTGGTGCCGTTGTATCTGGCGAGAGATAAAAGAGGCACTAGCAATCAAGGGCCTAACATACTCATACATTTCTTGACCCAGTACGTCTGCAGTACCCCACAAATCTTTGATCGCCGTAGTGGGAGGAGCCAGAGGAAGTTGCATGCACCCTCCTGTAAGCACCTTGTGTGGGATTACAGGGTGGCCGGACCTGGGCTTGTTGTGCAATGCGAACAGGGCTAGAGCAGACAATAATACCCAATTCTTTTTAGTACTCTTCTTTGTTTTCACCATTGATTGCTAAAACAGGCCATTGAGGCATTCACACACCATTTATACTTGTGCAGCTGATAAGCACAGGGGAATTTGTGTGGGATACCTAGCAACGTTGTAATGTGCTTGAACATCTCGTAGGTGAAGTGAGGGCCATTGTCAGACTGCAGTACCTCACACAGGCCCCTTCTTAGGAACACTTCCCAGACCAGAAAATTCACCGCTGTAAGGGCGTCAAGATGAGAAGAGGGTTTACAAAAATGGGCTCCCAACATTTATAGACATATTCTGAAGTAATGGAATAAGTATAGACAAAGCAGAAGACATAAACACATATGTGTGGAGAACCTGTGGTTGTTTGGGATGGAAAAGAAGCCTTAATATGGCAAACCCTTGTGTATACGTTATAGCTTAGGAGATATACAACCTTCTGCACTCAAATACATATAAACAATATATTTACATTTATTCAGTGTATTTTACAGGTTGGTGCATTGCATAGCATAAAAAATATAGCATAAAGGTAAACAAATGACAAATTGTGAAACAAAGAAATGCATGAACAAATCAAAAACACATGGTAATAAGCACACTGTATATTAATTACTAGTGCGATTTTTAAAAATAGTTGAGACTATGCAGGAAGTGGTACTTGATACCACTGTCAGTCAAGCCCAACACTAGATTAGATCATATAGCAGGTCAGGGGCCTGCCTGGATCCACCAGGAAAATGGGAAATTTGGATTATGTCGACATAGTTGATGTGGAGGTGTTGAAATGGACTGACTGGCTGAAGTATGGCTCTTCTCACAACTCTCACAGGGTAATTCATAGAATTTCGCACAAAAGTGGCGCACGCGGCTGGCGCACAGTGTGCGTGTGCGAATGTCTGCGCCAGCACGTGCGCTAAAATCGATTTCCACGCAGAGCGTATTCATGGATTTTAGCCTCCAAAACCAGCCGTGGCGCAGAGTGGCGCAGCGACCCTGCAGCAGTGCCAGTTACGCCCCCAAGAACGCCGTCGCGCAAGGAAAAGCCATCAAAATCCCCAATTCAGTGCAAAGGTCTGCGCTAACCCTGGACCAGTTTACAGGGCTGCCAAACAGCAAAGCCAAGCGGGGAACGTGTATAACTGGGGTACGAGTGAAGTTTCACATGTGAAAGGGCCCTGTGGGAGCGGGGTACGTGTATAACTGGGGTTCGTGTGAAGTTTCACATGCGAAAGGGCCCTGTGCGAGCGGGGTACGTGTATAACTGGGGTTTTCGTGAAGTTTCACAGGCGAAAGGGCCCTGTGCGAGCGGGGTACGTGTATAACTGGGGTTTGCGTGAAGTTTCACGCACAAAAGGGCCTGTGCGAGTGGTGTACGTGTATAACTGGGGTTCGCGGGAAGTTTTACACGCGAAATGGCCCTGTGCGAGTGGGGTACGTGTATTCCTGGGGTTCGCGTGAAGTTTCACACTTGAAAGGGCCCTGTGCGAGTGGGGTACGTGTATAACTGGGGTTCACGCGAAGTCTCACACGCGAAAGGGCCCTGTGCGAGCGGGGTACGTGTATAACTGGGGTTCCCATGAAGTTTCACACGCGAAAGGGCCCTGTGCGAGCAGGGTACGTGTAACTGGGGTTCGCGAGAAGTCTCACACGCGATTACAGCAGAGTATGTGTATTACGGGGTTCGCGTGAAGTTTCACACGCGAAAGGGCCTGTGCGAGTGGTGTACGTGTATAACTGGGGTTCGCGGGAAGTTTTACATGCGAAATGGCCCTGTGCGAGTGGGGTACATGTATTCCTGGGGTTCGCGTGAAGTTTCACACTCGAAAGGGCCCTGTGCGAGTGGGGTACATGTATAACTGGGGTTTGCGAGAAGTCTCACACACGAAAGGGCCCTGTGCGAGCGGGGTACGTGTATAACTGGGGTTCCCATGAAGTTTCACACGCGAAAGGGCCCTGTGCGAGCAGGGTACGTGTAACTGGGGTTCGCGAGAAGTCTCACACGCGATTACAGCAGAGTATGTGTATTACGGGGTTTGCGTGAAGTTTCATACGCGAAAGGGCCCTGTGTGAGCGGGGTACGTGTATAACTGGGGTTTGCATGAAGTTTCACATGCGAAAGGGCCCTGTGCGAGCGGGATACGTGTATAACTGGTGTTCACGAGAAGTCTCATACACGATTACAGCAGGATACGTGTATTACGGGGTTCACGTGAAGTTTCACACGCGAAAGGGCAAAGCCTGTGCACGATACGTCACAGACGCGCTTATGCGCTAAGGGCCTTTGGTCCAATGAAATTGTGTACGTGTGCTGACCCGCTTACGCGCTAAGGGCCTTTCCTCGAATTACATGCTGACGTGCAATTTTTGTCACGTGCCAAATCACTCTGTATCAAGCTGACCATGTGTACACACACGGAAGACCACGCTCCTGCCCTGAAGGCCATTTTCCTGCCCCCCCAGAGCCCCGAGCACGCTCCCACCTGCCATCTGCTGCTGCCTGACTGTCTGCTGCCCACGTGCCCTGCTATTTGGTTCCTGCACATCAGCCATCTGCAGGGGTCCAGTTGCTGTGTCCACCCCTGTTGGAACAGAAGGCTCCCGACTGGGATACCATTGCTCCACAGCCCAGCCCCAGGACCCAGTTGCCCACCCACTCCTGCCTCTGTGGTTGCCATGTCGGGCACATCTCCATCTGGCACCACTGGCAACCCCCAGCCAGAGAGGCAGAGGGCCACCAGCTTCACTGCCACTGAAGTTGGTGTCCTGGTGGAGCATGTCCTGGGGCATTATGAGGCCCTCTTCGGAACATCACGCGCCAACAAGGAAGGACGGGAGAGGATCTGGGACGACGTAGTGGTTGCCATCAACGCGGAGAGGGTGGCAACCCGTGACATCAAGCACGTCAAGAAGCGCTGCGAGGGCTTCAGGTCCAGGACCCTCCACAAGGCCCGGCGCCTCGGGGAGGGGGGCCGGGCACGCATGATTAACATCCAGATGAGGGTCCTTGAACACGTAGGCCCAGCGCTCCATGCCCAGATCCTTCGGAGGCAGACCCGTCCGGAGTTGAGCGGTAAGTGGCCAAGCATTGCTGTGTGAGACAGGGCATGTTGCAGTGTGATGGTAGTCTGATGTTTGCCTGTATGTGTGACATAGGCCATGTATGGATGTGTGTGTGTAGGGACATCATGGTCATGCATGTGAGGCCAGTTATGCGTGAATCACATGGTTGGTGCATGTGTTTTAATGCAATATGGGGAGCTCTATGCGGAATGCACACATGAAAGCATGGCTGTCTCTGTTCCTGGACATGAAGGGGGGTGAGGAATGGGTGCTGATGTCATGTACATGTATGGTGCACATGTGTGTGTGTGTGCCAGAGAAGTGTGTGTGTGACTTTGAAACGCCAGTGCTGCATGTGACTTTGAAGGCAACATCTTGGTTCACAGGGGCCCTTCTACATGGATGTTGATGTTGACTGCAGGCGCCAGGACTGTTTCTGCATGTGTGTTGTGTGCATTCACCCATGTGTTGTGGAATGACAGGATGGAAGTGACATTTGACAGTGCCACTCATGTGTTATTGCTTCCTGTCTAGGGTATTTTGTACTGTATCCTGATTCTTGTGTTTTATGTCTCCCTCTACGCAGCGTCAAGTGAAGAAGAGGGCGGAGACTGTGCTGTGGAGCCAAGCGGCGGGGATGCCTCCACTGGGCAGCAACGCAAAGCCCAGCCACCCTCCCAGGAATTACCATCATCCGGGACCGAGGGGGCTGGTGCTGCGTCTGCCACAACGGCTGTGGCGGAAGGGCCGGGTGAGCCCCCACAGGGGCTTCCAATGGCGGAAGACGGTGTAGAGACATCCAGGTTGGTGGTCTACACAGAGGAGGAGGAGCCCGCTACTGAGCCGCACATGGGGCCTGGTGGTGGTAGTACCACTAGTGCAAGTGGTGCAGTCCAGGGCCAGGGTCAGGAGGCAGCACAGGTTCCAGCTGAGGGGCCTGTGCATGTCACTGTCCCTGACCCTGTGACTGCACCACCATGCACCAGCAGGGAGGCCCCATCCCAGGCCCGTCCGCAGGTAGGGGAGAGTGTCATGTCATCTACCTTTCCACTACCTGCGGACGAGGGGTCCCACAAACGTATGGGCTCCGTCCTGGTTGGTGGGTCCCTACATGTGTCGCGCACTCTGGCGGACCTCTCCTCCTCTGTGGAGACTATGCGCCAGTCGTTCTCCACACCGTCTTCCTGCCCAGATTCCACCAGGGACCCCTGTGGACCTGGCCCGACCAACACAGACAGCTTGGTGGAGCTCACATCCCTGCCACAGTCGGGAGTCGGCGGCCCAGCAGGGGTGGATACCACAACTGGAGACCAGCTGATGGAGGATGTGCAGGCACCATCAGACACGGCACATGGACAGCAGCAGCAGGAGCAGGCTCTAGGTGGGAGCCATCATGGCTCAGGGCCTTTGACATCGGAGGGGCAGGCATCGGCCAGAGGGCAGGAGGACCCAGGACTGGAAGTGTCTTCCATGTGGCAGCGGTTAGGCCATGCCATAGATGCGGAGCGGCAGCGGGCAGAAGAGGCAAGGCTCACGATGGTCAGGGCGGAGAACTCCATGCGGAGGGCCCTGAGGCGGGCTGAGTGCCTCGAAGCAATTCGCAGGGAGTTGGAGGTGAACATGTCGTCGTCCCTGCGAACCCTCGGGGCCATGGAAGAGGACCGCCTCCAGGACATTGAGCAGGAGTTTGATGATGCCATGCACGTTTATTTTTGATTTTGGGCTGTCTGTGCGTTGCGTGACCCGTCATCTTCCCCCAGGGGTCACAGACAGCCTTGTTAGAGCACTAGGGTACGAATTCCATCTGGTATCCTACCCCTTTGACCCCCAATTTCCCAGGACTATAGTTTACTGCAACTCCCATACGCACAACAACATCAGTGCCATGGTTGGGAGGCAACCAAGCGGTAAGGGAGGCAAAGGTGGCCAACCCTCAAGAGGTGGGCATTGTGGGCGCGGTAGGGGACGTGGCCGGGGTTTGCAGGGTGCCCCTATGCCCCCATGTGTGGAAGAACAATCAGGGACACCCATGCCCCCCCCCCATGGTTGAGGTAAACGTGGCTGACACCATCCAAGCTCAGCCCCTGTTGGACCAGCCCATTGTGGCACATGACCTGGCACACGATGACTCCCTGGCTGACTTCCAGGTCAGCAAGTCTAGGCCACGTGTGGAGGTGCAAGTTGTTGTCACCAACCCACGTGGATCTGGGGCAGCTACGTCATCTGCTGCCCCAAGTATGCAGGGTGGGGAGGCTGCAGGGGCAGCTGCAGCTCCATCCGCCCCAGCTCTGACTCTCCCAGCCAGGACAGTGTCAGTCCCAGTCCATCAAACTGACGTTCCCCCTGCCAACATTACCCTGCAACCAATGCCTGCATCAAGACCTATGGTCATTGTGTATTCCCACACTCCTACTACCCAGTCCACTGGTGATTCTGCCCCTACTGACCAGAGCGGCGTATGCCACTCTGGCTCTGCTCCAACTTTTCAAGAAGAGGAAGAATGGTGCTTTGGCATGACAGGCTGAGACCCCAGACACGGCTACACACTCCGGTACCTCAAGGAAGCCTTGCTTCAATGATCCGGAACTTGATGCACTTGTGGGCTATGTGTCGGCACATAGCCACGAAATGCTGGTGACTGCAGGGTGCAAGACCACAAATGGTCAACGTAAGTTACACTGGCAGACCATCGACGACTGCATAAGTGCCCTTGGATTTGTGAGGTGCTCAGCTGATGATTGCTACAAGCGGTGGAATGACCTGAAACGCAGAACAAAGAACAAGCTGGCCTCAAATCATGCCGCTACTCTGGTGACTGGCGGTGGGTCTCCACAAGAGGACAACAAACTCACTGAACATGAGTCTGTTGCTGGGGCCTTCGTCACAGAGGAACAGATCCAAGTTGTGGGAGTACTACCTGATTATGATGCATTGTCCGGTGAGTGCCCATGCATGTGTGTGTAATGCATGTGTATGTTGTTTGGGTGACGGGTTCTGATTGAGTGCCAGGTGAGGGTGTGTGTGCCTGAGTGGTATGGGTCACCCATGTGCTTCATCCAAAACATTCAGCGGCCTTGGATTTGGGTGTGACAGTATCCCTTCTGCCCACATTAGTAATTTGGCTCAACATTACGGCAGTTGCCCTTGAAGTGGCATCTTGCAACAACATTGTTTGTATTTTTCAGTGTTCGTTCAGGCTGATTGTTTCAATTCTCCCTCTTTTGCTACGCATTCCTCAGCCCTATTGTCACATTTGTGACATGCTTCTGTCATTGATAAACCCCACATTGGACCACATGTTTACCTTGTTAGATGAATGATTTGACCATTCAGGCTAATTGAGTATTGGCCTGATCACAGGAATTTTTGGGGCCTGTTTGGATGTGGAACATGATAGTTGTTTCCTGTCATGTTGAAGTGACAAACCATTGATCTGTACATCGGCCTGCAATCACTGTATTTTTGTACACCGGATGTGTTGCAGTGTGTGGCACGTGCCTATTTTGTCACACTATGCAGCATTTTACATCTCATCATGTCCATCTCACATGGATGGCTGACAGTATTCATTCACTGACATATGGATGTACTTGTGGAATGTACCATGGCTATGGTACATGCCATCTGTGTGATGGCATGTGTCATGTATGTGTATTGGACATGCCACTCACAGGCCAATGTGTGATGGCAGTGCTACCCAGCATGCAGCAAATGTGTTGCTCTTCCATGTTGGTGTCATCAGTGTCTGCCTTTTGCCTCCCCTTCCAACTCAGTGACAGTGCATGCATGGGAGGGTTATAGTCATGTGGGACATGTGTAAATCATGTACTGGTTCTGTAGCTTGTCAAGCCTATTTGTGTGCTATGGTGCTAATGCCTGTTTCCATTTTTTATCTTTCATGTTTTTGCAGGGGATGATGCACTTGATACTGTTGAGGTTGATGAGATGGTGCAGACCCAGGAGGAATCTCAGGCACGACCGGGCACCAGTGGGGGACGTGATGTGGTGGTAGGTGAGAACCCAATCTTGCTGCAGACCATTCTGTCGAGGGGTGCCTCCGGGTGCACCTCCCCAGACCTCTATTCAGGTGCTGAGTCGGATGATGAGACCTATGTGGCGTCACAGGTAAGTGTTTATGGCAGGTATTCTGTTCTGTCCAACACACCTGTACCAGGGGTAGAACCCTCTATGGGGATGTCAGTGTTGGTAAGCCTGCCTTTGGTGGTTACGGATGCAGGGTCACACTCCACAACATCTGATCCTGTTCCTGGGCCAGCAGATCAGAGGGGGAATGCAGTCCTGCAGCCTCAGGCAGTGCCGGCACAGCAAGGCACAGATTGCCTTGCCCCAAACAGGTGTGGTGCCCGCCGACACGGTGGCCGTGCACCGCCAGGCAATACCACATGGGAACAATCCATTTAGGGTATGGCAATCCAACAGGCAGCATCAGTTGAGATGATGGCTCAGGCAATGGAGAGGGTGGCCACTTCCATTGTCCCCCCTGAAAAGCAGATGGAGCAACTACAGCAGGCAACAGACTCCATTTGCCAATCACACAGGGAGGGCATGTTGGCGTCCAACAGGGACAGACGGGCGGCACTGGAGACTCTATGCCAATCGATATCAATGGAGTCCCAGGGCCACAGGGAAGCCCTCAGGATAGAACTCCATCACCTCAGGGAGACTCTTGTTGACCTTGAGGCTTCCACTAACTTGATGTAACGCTCACCTGACTCCCACGGATGCGCTGGCCTGGTTCGCGCTGCTGTGACCTCTTCTAAGGTGATGCGCAGGGTTCGGAAGACGGACTGGACCGGGCCCCCAAATCTGGCTTGTCTGGCTCGCAGAAGTATCCTACTGTAGGCGAAAATAGGGGATTAACTGTCTGCGGGGTAATGCAATCAGCCTCCCACTTCCCCTCTCACCCTCCTCGAAACCCTTCTGTGATTCCTCGTAGCGTCTCACCTTAGGGTCTGGAAGGACGAGCTCTCCATCCTGCTTCTGATGCAGAGGCGCGTTGGTATCCAGTTACTTCACTGGATTTTCGGATTGGTGTGAACCAAACTTGCTTGGCTTCCATGTAAGTTTTTTGATAAGAGGTTCCCCTAGTGTCCATGCATTAATGTACTAATGCTAGTGTCTTTTTCCCCATAGGGGCCGGGGTACGGAATGCCGGGGAACAGGCACCGACCCGAGATGAGAGGTGAAATCCTTGTAGAAATCAGGTAAGTCTTTAATGAGCGTTTTTTGGTAATGTCTTTTCATTCGCTCATTAACGCTGATGTCTCTTTTTCCCCTTAGGGGCCGGGGTCCGGAAATGCCAGGATGCGGCACGGACCGGAAATGAAGAGGGAATGAATCAACAGGTAAGTCTTAACATGGAGATTTAGCATTCCTTATTCCCTTCTCTCTCTCACCTTTTGTTCTGGTCTTTTTCTCCCTAGGCGGTGGGGCGTGGCTGTGAATCCGGATGATTGCTGCTGAACATGGAGGCGCGCTGTAAAGGTTAGAGGAATGCGGCGCTGCAGCGATCGACTCAATGAGCTTTTAAATAAAAGTCTTCCTTTTCAGGATTGTCGGCGAGATGTCTCCGGGATGCGGATTTAGCAGGTAATGATTTTTCCTTCTTCTGTTCTCTTTTTCTCTTCCTTTGCAGGTGATCCAGGATGCTGGCAGGCGTGGCAGAAGTCAGGATGCAGGATCAGACACGGTGAGCGTCCAGCTGCTAGATGCAGAACAACGCGAAGCACGTGTGGCTGTTCGGGTGGGGTTTAAATAGCCTTGGAAGAAGTTCCAGGTATGTATCCTTCCTCCAATCAGGTATGTATCCTTCCCCGACCACGCCCGGATGGTAAATTAGTCCCACAGGTAAAGTAGTTCCTTTCAGGCCTCAAGGAGGCCGGGATCCTGCAGCATGGTCTGCATCAGGTAAGTGCACCCAAGCACTTCCATAATGAGCCTGGCGCCTATGGCGCCAGGACTGATGTCTTTTATGAGCCTGGCACCATAGGCGCCAGGACACTGTCCAAAGGGCCCCTATATGGGGTTGCTGGGTCCTTCCTTGGGGACTAGATGTCCGCTTTCGGGGATGCAGGGCTTGAACCGGCTCCCCGGGAGCGGGCATCCTGACACTTGAGGACACAACAGCAGCTGGAGCGGCTCACACGTTCGCTCTCAACTGAGATGCAGGCAACTCGGGAGGAGACCCGGGCATCACGTCAGGTGCTGCATGGGGATCTCCGCACTATAATCCTCCAGAACGAGACCTTCCACACCCGCATGCTTGCTGCCATGGAGGACAATACCAGGGCTTTGCGTGGGCTGCCTCCCATAGCACCACCACCTCATGTGGCAGCACCACCTCCTGTGGCAGCAGCAGAGGGTGATGAGAGCGACAGCAGCAGTTCTCCCACATTGGCATAGCTGTGCAGGCCATGAGCCCATGGAGGTGTTTTTTTTTTCCCAACATCCACACAGGTGGGTGTTGGTGCGCACCCTGTCCTCGGACCTTCTAGGTGGCCGCCCCCCCAGCCCCCACAGGGCCATTTTTGATTTTTGATTTTTGATTTTTTTTGTTGTTTTTTACAGTGTGTTGCCTTGTGTGGCTCCCGTGGGCATCCACTGTATTCCTGCTGGGCACATGCAGGCTTGTCCAGAGTTTGGGTTAGATGCTTGGGTTCGTGAGACACACACCCCTCCTGCTTCCCGTTTTCATGGGCTTGCAAAGGGTGTGCCCAAGTGACATTGACTTACACAGTGACCTAGGGCTCCCATTAGCTGTGTGGGCAGTCTGTAGTCAATACTGTGTATACATTCCTAGTGGATATTGTTGTTGAATTGTACACTGCATGGTGTATTGCTATGTGCTTGTGCATCCATGTCTTTTGCCTAATTTGCAGGTTAATTCCTCATGTCTTCACAAGGCCGTCTACTTTGGAGATGGAGTTCATGTTGTAAGCAGTGCACTTGGACATTTGCGTGGCAGCAGCACTGTACAGTTGGAAGTGGCCGATGTGCTGGCATGATCAGGTTGTAAGACTACCACTACTTTAACTTAGTACTGTCATGTTTATGCTATGTTTGAGGTTGTGTAGCTGCATTGTATTGTTGGCAAGTATTTGCTCATGTGTGTTGTTAGTTCTACATTACTGGGAGCATATTGTGTGTGGGCAGTTTCCATTAAGGACACTGTACTTTGACACTTGTGTCATGTTTTTGGGATTGATTTGTTTGCTCTCACATAGCATGGCATGCCATGGTGTGTTGGGTGGTGGTGCTGGGGAGGGGTTGGGTGACATGGCACTGTTGTCATGTTGTATTTTGCAAGGGGTTAATGATTTTTGCAGCATAGAAGTGTGTCTTTTGATGACATAGCACTGGTGGTGTTTGTGTAGGTAGAGATGCACACAATGTAACACTTCCAGGTGACCAATCTCAGGCTGGTATGGTTGTGACAATTGACTGTCCCTTATGTCATCATCATTGATTGTCAGATGGTATGTGCCAGGGCTGTGTGCACTCCACAGGGGTGTGATTTTAGGTGAAGTAATTAGCCACCAGCTGCATATGGGCTGCCTCCCCCGTGCCCTTTCCCCTCCCATGCGCAGCGGGCGTGCATGTGGTTGGGGATGTGGGGGCACCACCATGTCCACGGGCAGGCCCTGGCATGTTGCTACGTTGTGCAGGACACATGCTGCCACTATGATCCTGCATACTACTGGGGGAGCCTATAACAGCTGCCCGCCAGAACGGTCAAGGGAGCGAAAGCGTGACTTGTGCACTCCTAATGTGCGCTCCACTATGCCCCGGGTTGCAATGTGGGCTGTGTTGTATCTTACCTCGGGTGGTGTGGTGGGGTTCCGAATTGGCGTCATCATGTGGGTGTTCAGAGGGTAGGCACTGTCCCCTGGGGAGGTGATGATGGGTATCATTAGTGGGGTTGTGACATTACTCAGTATCTGATATGCATGCATGTGCTGTGGCATTTATACTCACCGAGCAGCCAAGTATCTCCATGCCGCCCAGCTTCTAGGTCCCGGTTTAGGGTTGACATTCTGTAAATGAAACTGTCGTGGGTGGACCCTGGATAGTTCGCATATACTGAGGTGATGATTCCCTTGGCATCACATACTACCTGTACATTGATGGAATGCCAGTGCTTGCGGTTTCTATAGATGTGCTCTGATGCCCTGGGGGGATGTAGAGCCACATGGGTGCAGTCAATGGCACCTTGCACTTTGGGGAAGTATGCCACCCCGTTAAAATCCTGGACGACAGCCTGCCTTTCTGCAGGTGTTCTGGCCAGGTATATGTGCCTGCGGACTGATGGGTGTGCAGTCATGATGGCCAAGACCTGGTGTAGGCAGCGTGACTGCATGGCCTGTGTCACCCCCCCATAATAGCAGTTGTCCGTTGAAATGATCCAGTGGCCAAGAAGTGCAGTACATTGAGAACCTTATGCAGGTGGCTGAGTGCTTGGGAGCACAGGGTGGGTGATGTGAGGTCCTCCTCCCACTCACTGAACAGGTCGAGTATTATGTGAGGTGGAAACCAGTACCTTCCATACACCTGGTCATCAGGCATCCCAAAAAGGCTGGTTCTGGGTGTAAAAATTCTGGGCCTGACTATCCTCCTCCTGCGGTATCCCACGACCACTGCCGCTAGGAACGGTATATTCATCCTGGCGTCTGTGCTTGTTTGTTGTTTGCGTGCACTTTTATGCTGCGCGGGTCCATGTACGCCTGCTTCCTGCTGGCGTACGTGTTTCCTGATTAGCGCGTCTTTTTTGGCGCACACCTTAGCCCCGTTCGATTCCATGAATACGTGTTTTGAACGTGTGTGTGGGCGTTCTGCGCACTTGCCTCCTGTACTTCCCCTGTGACGCCCACATTTTCACGAGTTGTTCCCCATTCTGGGTGTCACGCCCCCTGTTCCTCCTACTTTTGTTGTGTGTGCCGCGCTATGTGCGATTTCGCTGTCCGCTTAGCGCACGCTGTTTGGAGACGTGTGCACCAGCGTGCACCACACAGAAATTTGGCGCACATCCTGGGATTTACACGCGCACAGACTTCCAGGAATCGCTTTGCGTGGGTTTCGCTGCGATTTTCGCACTGGCACTGCGATTCGCACGCTTGCGCTGAAAATTTCAGCGCACATTAATTCCATGAATTTTCCTCTCAATGTGTGTCCTTCCGTGAATCGCTTTCAAGTCAAGCAATTACTCATTAATTTGGCCATGTGTTCTGCCAAATTAGGACAGAACCATAATTCTCCTATATGGGCGGCAAGCACCTCCTTCCATGTATGTGTTGGAGAAAGTAGCTGTGTCAGTGCTGTGTGCAACAATGCGAGTGGCATAACCACCTTCCATGTGTTGTCTCGCCCCATAGGGAATAAGTTGGAGATACTGTACATCTACTCCTGAGCTACAGATCCCTTTCCTCCATGGGTGCAGCTCCCTGTAGCTCCATGATTTGTGTACCCCTCCTTGAGTATCATTGTCCTTGCATAATCACAGGCATGTGACATGGCATACATTTCTAGAAGCTCTCCAAAATATGTGGCATATTTTGCTTCCACGTATGCTGCTTCATTCCCCCTTGAGACAGGGTCTTCCCTTCTTGTGTGTGCTTGGCATTTCACTATTGCTAGTTGTTCAGGATAATGTATGGCATCTACTAGTCTGCCCAATTGGAGTGCATGCTGCACTGGTGACCCATCCGTGTGTCTAAAACCCATCCTTATCCACTGTGAGAGTCCTGAGTGCACTGTGGATGTCACATATGCTGAATCTGAGAACATCGTTTTTCTGCTGTGCTCCAATGCAAATGATAGGGCCACTAATTATGCTGCTGGGCTGAATAGTTTGATGGCAATCATGCGGTGGCCACTACCTCACTTGTCCCATACTCCCTTAACCTCACCACTGCTGTCCCAGTATGTCTGACCCCATATGTCTGGTCACCTGTTGACAATCTGTTAATAAAGAGCACGTCTCCCACCTTAAGTGTGCCCTCCTGTACCATGAGAGTGTCAGTGAATTATTTTATATTTGCTGTGCAGTTAAGTGTGTAGTCACCTTCTTGTAGCACGTTCACAAGAATGGACATCCCATTCCCTGAAAATTAATTGTTCCTATCATGGTGACTCCACCAAGTTCCTAATGGGGGCCGTGACTATGGAGTGTGTGCCACTGTCCCATCATGTAATTGTGTGCCATTCTGTGTCTGTGAAACCTGCTGTGCCTTGTATGCGTGCTATGTGTTACCTTGAGTCTGAGGCATCTGTGGTGACTGTAGGTACTGCAGTATGGATGCATGCATCTGTGGTGTGGATGTGGGTATGTGCTTAGTGCTGGTCCTTGCTTTTGTGCTTGGTCTGGTCTGGTCTTGTCTGGTTCCCCTTCGTATGCTGGGTGGAACTGAATCCCCCATTGTTTTACATCCCCCTACTTCTGCACACTCTAGAAATGTGCCCTATCTGGCTGCACCTCCAGCACTGTGGTAGCTCCCTCATCTGGCCCTGGAAAACCCTCAGAAAGCTCCCGTGGGCCCTTCTGCACCTGCTGCCCGTATCCTCAAAACCCCCCCTGGAAATCCCCCTTGGTTTTTATGTATAGGTGGCCCACATCCGTGTCCTCTAGGCAGCCCCCTCTTCCTCGAAACCCATGGCGCATGTTACCCTGCCATGAATCCCCCCCCCATGGGCTGTGGTGTGTACTGTGGCTGTGTTGTCCCCTATCCTCCCACACTTGTCAGTGCTGTCCCTTCCATGGCATATTCGGACAAGCCCCTCTGCACTAGCTTTTCTTGAAATAGCCTACAATGGTGTACTTTCGTGAGCTGTATTTCTAGCCATGGTTTTGCTTCCATGCCCACTAATTTCTTACGCTGCTTCTCTACTGGTTCTGGCAACCCATGGCATAATATGTCATAAAACAATTTATTTTTTTATTATTATTATTTTGGTTGGCTGAAAAAATTCAACCTTTCAAAACATTATTCATTACAACATACATGATTAAGTACTTTTTACATAATTTGTATCAATTGATAGACTTTTTCATTAAAAATATACATATAGATAGACATAACAAGTTTAACCAATATTGAAATTAAATTATTCTCGATTTTCACAAAAATGATTTAACAAATATTAGCTAAACATAGATTAAAAGAAAAAGAACAACCTATATCTTAAAAATTCATAAAATTATTGATTAAACATAAAAGAAGGGTTGCAAGGCAAGACTGTTTTTATGAACTGCGTAAGAGCGATATGAATGGCCGTTCGATTGCTCATCATTAATAAGCTCCATATTTCATTTGAAGAACGATCGCAATGTAATTGCAACAAATTGCGAAAGTAGTGTTTGCGTAAGCCATTCAAAGCCGGGCAATCAACCACTATATGAGCTAATGACTCTAGTTGTTTACAGTCTTTGCAGAAACGACAAAAACTTTAATTTTTTGAAATTAGACCACGTCATGCCAAAATTTGATTTGTCGGGTGAAGATTCAGGCGCATTCTTAACATTTCTGCACGCACATAATGCAATGGAGACTTTGGAAGGTAATTTGCCATTTGTTTGAACTTCTTATGTGGAAAGAGATTTAAATCAAAATCCACATGATTTGAACAAAGTTCTTGTGTTACAATCCAGTCATGCCAGTATATTCTTTTTTTGCTTGATCAGGGTTAGTAAGTAGCAAGTCAATGGAAATGTCAGCATTTACTAATACTTTCAAAATGTCTTTCACCCACTTTTTGGGAAACACATCATTGGATGAGCAGATGTACATTGCAATTGAGCCCAACAAATGCATGGTGTTAATTCCCAACAGACATTTACGGTAAAAGTTACAGAACTTCCAAAGAACTAGTGCAGACAAAGAGATGAGGCCCAATTCGTACCTTAACATACACATAGGAGTATACGTAGGTAGACTCTTTCCAAAAATTCCCTTCATGTCTGTCCCAATACATTCTTGATTGTGGAAGCAATGTTTCAGCTCCATAAGATAGAATAGGGACAACTTTTTGATTAAAGAAAGTGACAACATGAGCTGAGGTAAATTTACCGTACTTATGCAAGATTATTTTTGCTTGAGATATAAGAGTCATGGATTTTGCCTTCAAGGTATCATTATAAATTTGATTTTTCACAGTGCCAGAAAATGGTAACCCTAGATATTTATAAAAGGGTACAATCTTTAAAGGGGCTTTCTGCAAATACCACTGGAAATTCACCAATTTTGTATGTCTCTTTTTTTGACATACTACTATCTGTGTCTTGTCCACATTAATGATCAGGTTGTTAATACAGGTATAAGTGTCTAGTTTGTTCAATAATTCTTGTAGTCCTTTAGGAGTTTGAGAAATAAGGACAAGATCATCGGCGTAAAGGAGCCATATGATCTTTTGAGGTCCTAGTTTTGGTGAATCGGATACTACTTGTTCAAAAGAGACACCTATATCTAGAATGAATAGATTAAACAAAGTGGACGCCAGAATGCACCCTTGTTTCAAGCCTCTCAATGTCTCGATGTGCGCAGATAGTAATCCATCGAGAGATAGTCTTACTTGAATAGATGTTTTTGTATGTAGTTTTTTAATTATGGTTAATAATGATAGAGGACAACCATACTTCTGCAGTTTCTGAAAGAGCAATGGTCTGTCGACCGAGTCAAATGCTAGACGAAAATCTATAAAGGCCATATACAATGGTTGATTAACTTCTGCATATTTAGACTTTAGCATGTTCAGGGTGATCAAATTCACTGATGTCCCTAAGCCAGCAACAAAGCAGGTTTGAAACGGATCTCTTTTGAGCTCATTAATGGTCCATTTGTTCAATTCTTGTAGAATGATGCGGCTATAAAGTTTCCCAGGGGCATCTAGTAAGGCAATGGGTCTGTAGTTCTCAGGGAGACTCCGATCACCTTTTATATGGATTGGAACAATCAACAAATGTTTCCAAGATGCAGGAATCTCTTGAGTTTCATTAATATGTTCATAAATTTGATTTAGAATTGATGACCATATTACTGGATGTTGTTTGAAAGTTTTATTGGACAGCCCGTCAGGACCGGGAGCTCTAGACTGACTTATTTTGTTGATGAAGTACAATATGTCAGATTTAGAGATGGTGATATGAAACCGTTTATGGGGAAAAGTGCTAAGAGTTGATTCGGAATTGGGCGGACCGGCATAAACTTTAGAGAAATGGCTAATCCAACTTGCTTCCGGCACACTCTGCAGTTGCGACATAGATTGCACAGGGGATATGGCATTAGTTAAAGCTTTCCAAATTTGAGCCGTGTTATGGTCGCGGATGCTTTGCAGCATTAGCTCTCCGTCTCGTTGGAATAGTCTACTGCGATGGTGTCTTCGCCAATTTCTATATGAGGTTTTAACTTGAGTGAGAACTGTAAACCTGATGCTTAATGGGAGCTTCAAGGCCTCTCTTTTTTGGAACCGAAATTCAGTTATTGTGATTTTCGCTTCCACATCAAAGACATGTGAGCCTCTAAGGGTCTGATTTTTACGCACCCTATTATCTGCAAAATGTTGTATGAGATCATAATAGGGGACAACAGTGGAGGATGTTTTTTCACGTGAGTGACAAAAGGCAGCTTGCAAGGAATTATTTAAGTCATTTAGTTTGTTTTCATTCCAGATTATATAATTTAACTGATTAGAAACAGTTATTTGACCCAAATTTGCCAATGTGTTACATTTAGTAGAAGACACATTGGTCAACCAGATAATAATGAGCAAACGATGGTCACTATTTGGATTGGTTTCTAAGTTAAAGGAATGGATTTTCGAATACAGCTTGTCGTCCACATAGACATAATCAATTGTGGCTTTTGCAGCACCTTGTTGCCACGTATGAGCAGAATCACTAATGTCAAATTTACTCCCATTCATCATACAAAAGCCTCTGGAATGCATAAGTAGTTCCCACAATCTGCATCTCGAATCTCCTATAACATAATTAGCAGGAAAACAGTGGCGATTGAGATCACCAGCAACAATTGTGTACTGTATTTTTGGGATAAATACAATAAAGTCCAACATAGTGGAAAAATCAACCAAAAACCTCCGATTGTCAATGCTCTTGGGACTCCAGTATAAGTTGACTATGGCGTACAAGGTTGACTCTATTGAGATAACAGTTAGTTGGGCAAAAGAATTTGGGGCGTAAGAAAAAATTATACTAGTATTAGAACTTAATTTCGAGGCCGTCAAAAGACCAGCCATCGGACGCCCCTTTTCGCCTTGTAGTGCTGGTAAAAGGTGTATGGCATGATTGTCCCAAGAGGGAACGCTTGTAAGCCACGTTTCATGTAATAGAGTCACATCGTAATTATTTAGAGTGTCTAGTGTGTTGTTTAGAAAATGACTAAAACCTCGAGTGTTCCAAGAGGCAAGGGTTATAGTACGTTCATTCTTAACCTTGTACGAGAGTTAACTTCTGGAGTCACAATTACAGCAGCAGCATAAAGATCCTGAATCATCTGAATCATCTGAATATAGTGTAATGGGACTTTGCCTTCCCCCATTGTGCATGCCATAATCACACTGATGTCTGAGTGTCTGGGTAGTGTGTCCTTAGGGCTTGCCATACTGCTGCTCATCAGTTTGCAAACGGTGAACCATTGTGTGCTGTGTCCTGGATGTCAATCCTGGGTATCCAACCCTTCTCTATACGTCATTAGCTTCCACCCCGAGGATTGCAATTAGTAGTCCCTTTACCTCTCCCACTGCTAACCTCTGTCCGACTGTCATCCTTTCCATTTCACATATCCATTTCCCCACATCCACAGTTAACGAGAGTAGCCAACACTTCAAGTGTTCCTTGTCTATGTGTTTCCATGGTATATAATGAGGTCGCCCCCCTCCCTTTTCCAACAGGGGCACTGTGTGCCTACCTCCCCATTTGCTCAACGAGTAAGTCTAATCTGCTTGTCGGCATCTCTAATGTCAGTGTATGCTTTTACTGGATCCCCTCGCTGTAGCCCTGGGAGATCCCGAAACCTTTGTACATATGTGATCAGGTCATCTAGGTTGCATAATTTTTCCACTGACTGTGCTGTTCAGTCGTCCTTCTGTCCCTTATATCCTGCTGTACCTTTCCCCATGTCCCAAGTCACACTTTTATCTGCACTTTTCCCCATTGACAGGTGCTTGAGTTGCCTGCTTCCTTCGTCCCCACTACCCGTTGCGTCATTGTCTGAGTCAGTGCCCATATTATTGCAAAAATCACCCATGAAGGTCAGTCTCCTAGAAGTTGCGTCTGTGTTGGGCTTCACAGTGAAGTCAATGTCACACCAAGTCATGCCTGCCTCCTTCCCCGCAGGACCTCATGCTTTTCTTGTCTGATATGGTGGCAGTCCTATCCTGTGTAGTCTTGCTGTCCGGCTCCGTTCACCTACCTCCTACCATTCTGTCACTTCCCGTGCTCACCGTCCACCATATTTTCATGTCTCTGATTGTGTGCTCCTCCTCCTCCTTGTGGGCACGCTCTCTTGCTATTCGCTCTATCTGCCACTTGCTCCATTCATTATCCACTAACATTTGCTTTACCATCTCAACTTCTTCTCTTTATCTCTCCCTCTCTACACGCTCCCTTCTACTCCTTTCTCACTGCTCTTGCTCTTTCTCTTCCTCCTTTTGCCTGTCTCTGCATGCTCTCTCGCATCTCTCTTCTGCTTCCCTCTCTCTTCTGTCTACTTCCTCCATTATTTCTGCTCAGTTCTTTACTTCGCTGCTCTCCTTACAGCCTTCTATGTCTTGGATCACCCCTGCTGCCTCTCCTTTTGTCTTCCCATTTAGCTTTAGGGGACTCTGTCCCCCAACCCACTCGTTCAAGGCTATGCCTTATAGCCCCTCCTTCATGTCCTTCATCACCTCCCTGCTGGTTCACTTTCTGCCAGTTGCGTGCACAATCCCTTTCTGCCCCCCCTCCTTGATATATGTCAGAAGTTGAAATACTGGATTTGAAAACCAATCTGCTGCTTTTAGCTCCTGTAGTGAGTACATTCCTTGCTTATCATCTGTGCCCTCTGAGGCTTTGCTCGCAGGAGAGGATGGGGGAGCAGAGGGTGGGGATGCCGGTTCCGGAGCCTCCTCTTGGCTCAGCATCCATTGACGAGTCATCACTGCACCCTCGCTCTCCTGAAACATCCACCACAGCTTGAATATTACACTGCGGTTGTCTAATGTCTTCCTCTTAAAAGTATACTGTAAGTGTGCCAGTAGTGATTGCTGCAAATTCTTGGAGAAACATCTGCATTGTGGCCATGGCATAGTTGATTTAACCTCACTGCTTGTAGTCCATTCTGCACTATATTTACAAATCTTGTCCTTATAGGGCAGAAGAGTTTTACATAGGTGCTCTAGGGGTGTGTCACCTCCGCACTTCCCTTGATAGATTGTGTTTACTCTTACTTGACCTCAAGTCGAGGTTTTCGGCAATCTGGTGTTGGGAAAAAACACAGTGGAATGGCAATTCCTTCAATTTTCGTATATCATTCCTACAAACCTAAAGTCTTTAGTGTTGTCCTTTTGATGATATCTTTGCCAATGCAAGGCCAATGGGTATTTGGCATCTTGACTGGAAATCATACTCATATGTTCATGAATCCTAACTTTTATTGCCCAAATTGTGATGCCTATATAATAAGAGCCACAAATACAAATGATGCAATAAATTACACATTTGGAATTACAATTGATGAATGTTGCCACTTTCTGAGTGTCTTTATCTCCAAAGTTAATCTCATTTGTTTCAAAGGCACATGGGCACATTGAGCAGCCTCCATATTTATGGAAGCCTAATTTGTGCATCTTATATAACCAATCTGCAGTCTGTTGTTTATCCCTCATGAATGAAGGACATAATAAAGTCCTCAATGTAGGAGCTTTGCTCTATGTGATATTTGGTTTGGTATCAAGGTGTTCAAACACATTTTTATCCAGTTTTAGGAGATGCCATTTATTTTGAAGAATATGATAGAACAGCTGGCTGTCTGAATTGTACCTGGTGATAAATCTGAGTGTTCTGGGACTCGAGCATAATTTTTTGATTTATGAGTAAGCAAAGAAACTCTCTCAAACGGATTGCCCTCATATTGTGCTACATCTAATATTGGAGATGAATAGCCTCTTGCCAGAAATCTTTGTCTGATTTTTCCACATTCAACCCGATAATCACATTCTTGACTACAGTTACATTTAGCTCTTATGTATTCTCCATTTTGTATGTTTTTAATGACAGATGTTTTATGACAACTCGTAGCATGTAGCACTGAGTTGACTGATGTGGTTTTTCTAAAGGTATGTGTCATGAAGCCATTCAGAGTAATATTGATTCTGAGGTCCAAGAAGTCTATGCTGAATATGCTTAATGTGTGGGTAAAGGATAGGGCCCAGTTGTTTGAATTTAGATATGTGACAACATATGTTAAATCTCTTACTGTGTCAGTCCATACCATAAAAACATCGTCAATATAATGCCTCCATAATCATACGAATGGCAGAAGTAAGACATTGATCAATGCATATAGCTGATCAAATTGATGCATTAATGTTTTAGCCAAAGTTAGGCATAACTGGCTCCCATGGCAATACCCACCTTCTGTTTGTAGAATGACCCATTGAATAAGAACACATTGTTATCTGATGAAAATGTAAGTAGCTCTTTCACATCTCTATGTATTCATAGAAAGAGGCCAACTTGCCCCTGAATATGTAATTCACACTCTATTGCTAGGTCATGATGTATGGAAGTATATAGGGACTTCACGTCCAGTGTGCCCAAAGATTAGTTGTTAACCATTTGCAATTCATTGAATATTTGTGGAACATGCATAGTGTCTAGGATGTATGTCAGTAAGCATTCAACTTCTGGAATCAGACATTAATTAATGTATTGTGATAAAGGTGCATTGGCCCAGCCCTTTCCACTCATTATCGGCCTATCTTCTGGAATTTGATCATAGTCTTTTTGGTTTTTTGGAAGGAAATAGATAGTTGGGATAGTGGGTTGTGACACTACCATAAATAGTCATTCAGAATCAGTTAGTAACCCCTTTTTGTGCCATTTAGGGATCAACTGACTTGCCAGTAATACAATATTTCTCATAGGGTTAGAAGGTAACACAGTATAACATCCTGGTGTGTTAAGATGATTGAGCGCCATTTGGTTGTAGTCCGGCTTATGTAGGATAACTACATTACCGCCTTTGTCAGCTTTCTTAATAATAAGAGAGCTGTTTCCTGAATAATTGTTTGATAGCCTTGGAATCAGAGACAGTTAGATTGAAGAATTTTTTGGGAGTTCTTCTGTCTGCAATTGCATGAATATATCTGTTGACAGCATATGGACGTTGTCTATCAAATTTTCACCAGCAAATATTGCAGTAAAATGATATTTACTCATTCATTATTTAATGGCCATGTTTCGTTGTTCAATGTTCAATTCATTTAACACATCAGGCATGGTAAATTCTGGTCTGCCCTCCCTCCCCTATCTTCCAGTGAAGCCAATACATGAGCAGATAACAGCGTTTGCATAGATATACTAGAAGACAGACAATGAATTAAAGATGACACGCAATGTTTTACTTGGTTTGCAAAGAATTTTTTCAACTTTAATTTCCGAAAAAATGGAACCAAATCAATTTGAATATCTCCATAGTTGTTGAATGCTGATGGTGCAAACGCTAGGCCTTTATTCAGTAATGTCACTTCCAGTGGGGTGAGCTGGTAGGAGGACGAGTTATAAACTAAATTGGTGGTCTGCTCTGATTCAACTGTTTCAACTGTAAAGTTCGAGTGACTGGACAGGCAGTCAGAGGACCGTTTCCTCTTGCGTTGCTTCCCACCTCTACAGCCCTGCATTTGTGGCTGTTGTTATAATACTTGTGACAACGGGATCTTGGAACCTGACCTGTTTTGAAAGTGGCCTCCAATTTCCTTTCTTGAAGCAGTGGATTTGCTCCAAAAGAGAGGAAGCGGTGGCTGGTGTGATGCTCTAATTTCCAGTTGCACTCAAAGTTATGGAACCTGATTTACTTGTGCTTGCTGTTTGGATATCAGGCTCGCTCTCTATATCTGAGCTAGAGAGAGTTGAGGCCACACTGCTAGCCCGTGATCTAGAAATGTTATTCATGAATGGTGCCGGTACATCCGTTCAGGTCTGCTCATGGGTGCTGGTCCGCGTCAACCAGGTCAGACCTGGTGGGCGGAAATGCACCCGCGGGCAGAACTCGTAGTTTGCCGGTCCAGTAACAACGTTACCGGTAGCTTACCGGCACCATTGTTACTGGAACGGCAAACTTGTAATGAGGCCCATAGTTTTGAAATTCTTTTCCTATGTAGCTGGATCAGTAGCTTCAATCTGTTGTTTTAGAGAATCAATTTGTTCAATAATCCATGTGTGTTTACATTCTGCATGCTCAGAGAGTAATAGTTTCATGAAATTTGAACTAGCCGAGAGGTTTTCTTCCCATTGGGTAGCTAAATCACTGTCTAATGGATTTTCAAAATCCAGTAAAATGTTGTTGTTAGTTCCCAAAATGTGTTTATTTTTCTTATACTTAGGGGGTCATTTCGACCCTGGAGGTAGCCATGCTGCTATTTGCGGCATGGCTACCCCCATTCCGGGTACCGGCTCTGGGTTCCTGGAATGGGGAAATACCAGGCCATTCCGACCTTGGAGGGCCCGGTATTTCCCCATTCCAGGAATCCAGACCCTGTACATCCCCACTCCCATTCGAGTCCCCTTAGGGCTCAATGGGAATGGGCAGGATGCAACCAACGGGCCCGTTGTTTGCATACTGGTCTCATCGCGTAAAACCAGGCATCCTTAGCGGGTCCCGCAAGGAGACCTCGTAACGAGGCGGTAGGGTGTTAACGGGGCGGTAGCTCTGCCGGCGCCATCAACCCCCTACCGCCTTCCTTGTAATGATTTCCCCGGTATTTCCCCATTCCAGGAATCCAGACCGTGTACATCCCCATTCCCATTCGAGCCCCCTTAGGGCTCAATCTATTCTAAGAAATGTATGTTGTAACTTTTCATTTTGAGATGTAATGTGTTTGAAGGGGTTGAGCGTAGACCCACGTGGTGCAAAAAGTGCTTTGATATGATCATTATGGGTCAACAGTTATTCTGCAGTGAGTGACATGAGGCAGCTCCTGTGTTTCATTGCTAGGTAGATCACAACAGTAATTGTCTGGCATAATACTGGAACCACAAAGCACTTGTCAATGCTATAACTTGATCTATGTAAATATTAATCACCTAATTCAAGGTTGAGAATTTGTTGTTTCTCTAATAAAGATGCAGTGGGCGGTTGTGATGATTTTGACCTATGCCCGTGGTGACCAAAATGAATTTAGTACAAAAGATTCACTACCACATTTCGCATACATGTTAAGATGAATGGAATATTTTAATGAAAGTGAAAACAGCCGATACATGTTTTGACCACAGGGTCTTCTTCCAGGCTGATATATACATATCACATATCACAGACATTTAATGTACCTAACAAATAAATAAATATGAAAAGTCAAAATTGGTTGAATGCACCAGTAACAAAAAACGGTGAATGTAGGTGCAGGTAAGGATGTAAGAATGGACCAATAATTACATTCACACTACTACAATGAAACAATTTTACCATTCATGAGTTGACATCGACATAGTCACCAAAGTCACTAACAATCCATAGCAGGGAGAAAAAAAGACATATAACATGTGGTAAGGGTACACATAATTCATTGTTAATTGATAAAATAGCCATTTTTAGTCAACCTTTCAAGGTACAACTAATGTTAAGAGTGGGACGCCTCCATGTAAACCAATTAAAAATATTTCACCAAGTACCCAAGTGGGTGGCACCAGAGCCAAGTATTGTGAATTTAATTATGTGTCTACCTTGTACCCTTTCCTACACCTATATGCCCTGGTTTTTGTTTCTGGTGCATTCAACCAATTTGGAATGGTCCCATGTATGTATGTGTTGTGTACATTAACTGGCTGTGATATTTGATATGTATCTTGTGGTCGAAACACATGTAGGCTGTTTTCACTTTCATTAAAATTATCCATTCATCTAATCATTCATTCATCTAATATTAACGTGTATGCACAGTGTGGTTGTGAATCCGCTGTACTTAAATTCCTTGTTGGTTACCCTGGGTATAGGGTCCAAATCATCACAACCGCCCGCTGCATCTTCATTAGAGAAACAACCAATTCTCAACCTTGAATTAGAGGGTTAACATTTACACAGCTCAAGTTATAGCATTGACAAGCGCTTTGTGGTTCCAGTCTTTTGCCATACAATTATTGTTCTAATTTACATGGCAGTAAACCACACCAGCTGTCTCATGTCACTTACTGCAGAATATCTTTTGACCAGTAATGATCATATCAAAGCACTTTTTGCACCAGGTGGGTCAACACTCAACCCCTTCAAACGCATTATACCTCAACATGAAGAGTTACATCATACATTCCTTAGATTAGAAAGACTAAGGCGCTCATTCCAAACCAGGTGGTAAGTTCCCTACTTTACCGCCCCATTCCAAGGTGAGTGGGGCGGTAAATCCCCAAACCCCATTTACCGTTCCCCATTCCCATTTTTGCCTCATAGGGCATAATGGGAGTGGGGAAGGCGCTAATTACGGCACCGTAAATTACGGTGCCGTAATTAGCGCCAAGGACGCTTAGCGCCTTGGTACTTAACGCCTGCTAAAAGCAGGCGTTAAGGTGGAAATCAGGCGTCAAGGGTTAACGGCGCCGACAGCGGCGTTAAACCCTTAACGCCTGGGTTGGAATGAGGGCCTAAGTATAATGAAAATAAACACATTTTGGGAACTAACAACTCTCAAACAATACCTTGAACAAAATATGATTCCCAGGGATCTTAGAATTCTGATTTTACCAGATTTTGAAAATCTATTAGACAGTGATTTAGCAACCCAATGGGAAGAAAACCTCTCGGCTAGTTCAAATACCATGATAATGTTACTCATTGAGCATGCAGAACCTGAATACACACAGATTATTGCACACATTGATTCTCTTAAACAAGATAGTGTAGCTACTGATGCCTCTCCAGCTACAAAGGAAAAGAATGACAACACTATGTATTCCATCCTCCGTCTGCATCAGGACGAGGTTAAACTAAGAAAGACTTGTATATTTCCAAGAGATGACTGTGATTGTAGAGATGACAGGGTTTCTACTTATCAACCCAACTACAATGACATATCTAGATCATGGGTTAGCAGTGTGGCCTCACCACCAGCTAGCTCAGATATGGAGATGAGCCTGATTACCAAACAGCGAGCACAAGTAAATCAGGTTTCATTACTTTGAGTGTAACTGGAAACAAGAGTGTCCCACCGGCCACCGCTCCCTCTTTTTTGGAGCAAATCTGCTGCTTCAAGAAAGAAAATTGGAGGCCGCTTTCAAAACAGGTCAGGTTCCAAGACCCCGTTGTCACAAGTATTATAACAATGGCCACAAATTCAGGGGCTTTAGAGGTGGGAAGCAACGCAGGAGGAAACATTCCTCTGACTGCCTATCCAGTCACTCGAGCTTCAGTGTTGAAACAGTTGAATCAGAGCAGACTACCAATCTACAGGGTAATTCATAGAATTTCGCAGAAAAGTGTCGCAAGCGGCTGGCGCAGAGTGTCCGCATGCGATTGTCTGCGCCAGGCGCGTGCGCCAAAACCGATTTCCACACACAGCGTATTCATGGATTTTAGGCTCCCAAACCAGCCGTGGCGCAGAGTATCGCAGCGACCCTGCAGCAGCGCCAGTAACGCCCCCAAGAACGCCCTCGCGCAAGTAAAAGACATCAAAATCGCTAAATCATCGCAAAGGGCTGCGCTAACCCTGGACCAGTTTACAGGGCTGCCAAACAAGGAACGCAAAGCGGGTAACGTACATATCAGGGGTACGCGGGAAGTTTTACATGCGATTAGCCAGGGTACGTGTATGACAGGGGTACGCGTGAAGTTAAACACGCGATTAGCCAGGGTACGTGTATTACAGGGGTACGCGGGAATTTTCACACGCGATTTGGCTGGGTACGTGTATGACAGGGATACGCGTGAAGTTTAACACGCGATTAGCCAGGGTACATGTATTACAGGGGTGCGTGGGAATAATAACACGCGATTTGGCTGGGTACGTGTATTACAGGGGTGCGCGGGAATTATCACACGCGATTTGGCTGGGTACGTGTATTACAGGGGTGCGCCGGAATAATCACACGCGATTAGGCTAGCTGGGACCTCACAGGTGTTCCCTGTACACCCTCCACGGCCCCTGCAGGCAGCCCACAAAAAAGGGGACTACCCTGCACACCTGCTCATGTCTCCCACCCCCACCCCCCCAGCCACCATGGGCAGCCCCCACCAGGCTCCCACCCATGTCTACCACCCCCCCACCCCCCAGCCACCATGGCCAGCCCCCACCAGGCCCCACTCATGTCCCCTATCACCCCCACCCCCCAGCCACCATGGGCAGCCCCCACCAGGCCCCCACTCATGTCTCCCACCCACCCCCCCAGCCACCATGGGCAGCCCCCACCAGGCTCCCACCCATGTCTACCACCCCCCACCCCCCAGCCACCATGGCCAGCCCCCACCAGGCCCCACTCATGTCCCCTATCACCCCCACCCCCCAGCCACCATGGGCAGCCCCCACCAGGCCCCCACTCATGTCTCCCACCCACCCCCACCCCCCAGCCACCATGGGCAGCCCCCACCAGGCCCCCACTCATGACCCCTATCACCCCCACCTCCCAGCAGTGCAGGGGCAGCCTCCACCAGGCCCCCACTCATGTCTCCCACCACCCCCCAGCCACCATGGGCAGCCTCCACTAGGCCCCCACTCATGCCTACCACCACCCCCACCCCCCAGCAGTGTGGGACACCCTCCACCAGGCCCCCACCCATGTCTACCACCCCCCACCCCCCAGCCACCATGGGCAGCCTCCACCAGGCCCCCACTCATGTCCCCTATCACCCACACCTCCCAGCCACCATGGACAGCCCCCACCAGGCCCCCACCCATGTCTCCCACCCACCCCCACCCCCCAGCCACCATGGGCAGCCTCCACCAGGCCCCCACTCATGTCCCATATCACCCCCACCCCCCAGCAGTGCAGGGGCAGCCCCCACCAGGCCCCCACCCATGTCTCCCACCACCCCCACCCCCCAGCCACAATGGGCAGCCTCCACCAGGCCCCCACTCATGTCCCCATCACCCCCACCTCCCAGCCACCATGGGCAGCCTCCACCAGGCCCCCACTCATGTCTCCCACCACCCCCACCCACCAGCCATCATGGACAGCCCCCACCAGGCCCCCACTCATGTCCCCTATCACCCCCACCCCCAGCCACCATGGGCAGCCCCCACCAGGCTACCACCCATGTCTACCACCCCCTCCACCCCCCAGCCACCATGGGCAGCCCCCACCAGGCCCCCACTCATGTCTCCCACCCACCCCCACCCCCCAGCCACCATGGGCAGCCTCCACCAGGCCCCCACTAATGTCTCCTACCACCCCCACCCACCAGCCACCATGGGCAGCCCCCACCAGGCCCCCACTCATGTCCCCTATCACCCCCACCCCCCAGCCACCATGGGTAGCCCCCACCACGCTCCCACCCATGTCTACCACCCCCCCACCCCCCAGCCACCATGGGCAGCCCCACCAGGCCCCCACTCATGTCTCCCACCACCCCCACCCTCCCAGCAGTGTGGGGCACCCTCCACCAGGCCCCCACCCATGTCTCCCACCACCCCCACCCCCCAGCCACCATGGGCAGCCTCCACCAGGCCCCCACTCATGTCGACCACTACCCCCACCCCACAGCCACCATGGCCAGCCTCCACCAGGCCCCCACTCATGTCCCCTATCACCCCCACCCCCAGCCACCATGGGCAGCCCCCACCAGGCCCCTACTCATGTCTCCAGGTCCACCCCCACCCCCCAGCCACCATGGGCAGCCTCCACCAGGCCCCCACTCATGTCTCCCACCACCCCCACCCCCCCAGCAGTGTGGGGCACCCTCCACCAGGCACCCACCCATGTCTCCCACCCACCCCCACCCCCACCCCAGCCACCATGGGCAGCCTCCACCAGGCCCCCACTCATGTCTCCCACCCACCCCCAACCACCATGGGCAGCCTCCACCAGGCCCTGACAATCCTCAAGCATGGGCCTCATGGCCAGCCAACACAGCCCAAAGACACAACCAAGTATTACATGCGCCCATGATACTACTCCAATGGAAACAATGTAAATCAACACATGTGTCACACACACACACACAATGGTTGCAAGTGAACCTGAAAACCCATATCATGACATGCATGAAAACAATGAGATGAAACCACACATTGAAGAATTAAAAAATCCAAATAATGTATTAATAACAACAGTAATGGCAAACAAAATTAAACAAAATACACAAGTAAAAAAAAACAAAATTAAGCTGGCTGTCCCTTTTCAAATTAAAATCAATAAATGATAATCCCAAAACATTTCTTCCAAAGTTCAATTCCATAAAAAGGAAATGAAGGGAAAAAAGAAATAGAAAACCATTGCTCCATGGGAAAAAATATTCATAGTAAAAAAAAATTCCAAATCCAAAGTCCAACTATGTACAAAGTATTCAGGGTCCATCATCCCAACAGAAGAAATGAAACCTACCAAAAAACCTATCTAAAATGGGACTATATACAAAAGGTGGAGCAGTGTCCGTCGACTCCAAATAAAAATAAACTATAAAGGAAACCTATCACTAAATAACTATATACAATGGCGGCGGGCCAGTCCAGCGGCTCACTTAGTGGTGTTGTGGGCCAGGGCATCATCGAACTCCTCGTCTATGTCCCGGAGGCGGTCCTGTTCCATGGCCCCGAGGGTCCGCAGGGATGCCGACATGTTCACCTCCAACTCCCTGTGGATTGCCTCGAGGCACTCGGCCCGCCTCAGGGCCCTCCGCATGGAGTTCTCCGCCCTGACCATCGTGAGCCGCACCTCTTCCACCCGCCGTCGTTCCGCATCTATGGCGTGGCCCAACCGCTGCCACACGGAAGACACTTCGCGTCCAGGGTCCTCCTGCCCTCCGGCCGATGCCTGCCCCTCCAATGTTGAAGGCCCCGAGCTATCGTGGCTCCCACCTACAGCCTCCTGCTGCTGCAGCTGCTGCTGTCCATGTGCCCTGTCCGATGGTGCCTGGACATCCTCCTCCAGCTGGGGTGCAGTCGTTGATGTGGCCACCCCTGCTGGACGTCTGACTCCCGACTGTGGCAGGGATCTGTTCTCCACCAGCCTGGCCGCACGGTCGGAGGCAGCTCCACAGGGCACCCTGGTGACACATGGGTGGGAAGATGGCATAGAGGACGACTGGGGCATAGGGGGTTCCGTGGAGGAGGGGGTTGGAACAAGGTCCAGGAAACAGAGGAATCCAGCCCTGGTGAGCTGTCCCAGTGGGTCAACGCAGTCAACGAGCCATGCGAGAAGACGTGCAGACTCATCATGAAAAGACTGCAGGTCAGCTCGCATGGCCCGTTGACGCAACGTCACCCCACCCTGGACAGGCTCAACCTGGTGCAGGATAGCCACATCCGCAGGGAGAGGAAGGCCAGGTGTTGTAAGCCAATCCCCTCCCTGAGAACCGGTCTGGAGGTAGGCATCCCCGCTGGTGCAAGATGATGCAGTGACAGGAGCAGGGACAGGATTGCACACAGGCACCTCCGCGGCGGCCTGTGCTGCCTCCAGTCCCAGATCCTGCACTGCACCACTAGCACCAGTGCAATCCCCACCTCCAGACCCCGCCTCTGTTGCTTGCACGGCCTTCTCCTCCTCCAAACCCCCCACCAACCTGGATGACTCCGTGCCATCTTCCGCCGTTGGGCCCTGTGGGGTCCCAGCTGCTCCTTCTGCTGCCGAGGAGTCCAACTCCAACCTCCGCCTCTTGGACCTCCCCTCGGCAGCTGCGGCCTGGGACACGGCACCGGACTCCTTACTCCCCGACGAGATCAGAACCTGGGAGGGGATCCGGGCCTTGCGTCTCCGGCTGGTGGTGCGACCCCTGCCGCTGTGCTCCACAGCACCTTCTCCGCCCTCTTCATCAGTTGACGCTGCAGACAGGGAGAAAGAAAACACAGGCATCAGGGCACTGTCCAATGGACTCATACACACATGACAGTCATACTTAAGTGGCATTGGTAAACCTCAGACATGGCATCACAATCCCCAACACACATGTCATTTCAACTTGCACACATGAGCCATAGCACAGCCATATTGCAACAGCCAGCACCATCCATTCACATACAACAGCATGAGCAGCCAAAGGTCATCCACACATCACATGCAACATAGGGAGTACACTACACATGCACACACACCACCAAACTTGCATGCATGTGTACACCTCCGCCAACTGTCGCAGTGTTCCGATCGACATCCATGTCACACCTGACAATCATTCCTCCACATCCTGTGCCATGCAAGCCCACACACACAAGCACCATCCATGTGTCACACATGAGACCCCTCGCATGTGTCACCCTCACGGCCCTGTACACCCCCCCTACTTGCCCACATAAAAATACATGTTCAACCTGCACACTCCTGGCACACCACACGCACAGCTTACAATCAGTATGCATGTACACTTACCGCTCGACTCCAGATGGGTCTGCCCCTCAAGGACCTGGACGTGGAGCGCTGGGGATATGCGTTCCAGGACCCTCATCTGATCTTCCGACAAGTGGCCCCGGCGCCCCTTAGCATCCGCTGCCTTCAGGAGGCACCGGGCCTTGTTGAGGGTCCTGGACCTGAAGTCCTCCCAGCGCTTCCTGACACGTTCATAGTCGCGGACTGCCACCTCCTCCGCGTTGATGGCAGTCACGATGTCCATCCAGATCCGAGTCTGTCCTTCCTTGTCGGCGCGCAACCTTCCGAAGAGGGCATCATACTGCCCCAGGACATGCTCCACCAGGACACCAACTTCGGTGGCAGTGAAGCTGGTGCCCCTCTGCCTCCTTGGCCTGGGGTTGCCACTGGTGCCAGATGTTGCAGTGCCTGACATGTCAACCCCAGAGGCAGGAGTGGGTGGGCAACTGGGTCCTGGGGCTGGGCTGTGGGGCGATGGAAAAGCGGTCGGGAGTTTTCGGTTCCAGCAGGGGTGGTCACAGCAACAGCACCCCTGGCTGATGTGCAGGCAGCATATGGCAGGGCACGTGGGCAGCAGGCAGTCAGGCAGCAGCAGATGGCAGGTGGGAGCGTGCTCAGGGCTCTGGGGGGCAGTAATTCGGCCTTCTGGGCAGGAGCGTGGTCTTCCGTGTGTGAACGCGTGGCCAGCTTGATACAGAGTGATTTTGCACGTGAAAATCCAGCACGTCTGCGTGTAATTCGAGGAATGGCCCTTAGCGCGTAAGCGCGTCAGCACATGTCTGTACATTCATTGGCCCAAAGGCCACCAGCGTATGCGCGTCTATGAAGTCACGTGCACATTGAATATGGCACACGTTTGAAATGTTGCGTGTTAAAAAAATGAAAGACACGTCCGAGTGTCAAAGCGTGTAATTGGTGGAAATGGCCCTACACGCGGAAGTGACAAAGCGTGTAATTGGTGGAAATGGCCCTAGCGCGTACACGCGGAAGTGACGCTGGACGTGTGGGCCTGCATAAAAGGTACGTGTAGAACACCATTTCCTTGTACGTGCTTTTCGTGGAGAGCGAGTGGGTGAAATCTGTACTTCTTGTCGTTTCACACGCGATTTACTTCACGGCGTTTCAAGTTCGTACTCCCTGTTACCTCTGACAGCTTTTTCTCTTTTTTCTCTTTTTCTGGTTTTCCTGGGCCTGTTCCCTCAAACAGCGTTCCCTTCTACTGTTGTCCTGTCTCCTCAGACAGCGTACAATTCTTCTTTTGGCGGGGGTGTTGCCAACGCGCACACGCGCTTCTTTTTCACGCTCTTTTTCCTGGCAGACGGTGAGTCACGCACGTATCTAACATCTGTGCTTGCCCTGTGTGTAGCCTACCCCTTCAGAGGTCATTCTAGGCTGCGTGTGACACGCATACGTTCATTCTTGTGTTACTGGGTGCCACAGCGTAGTGCAGGTTTTTTTTTCCGCACATGTGGTCTAGCAGGGGTTGCGTGCACGTCATCTCCCTTTTTTGGGCTTCCTGTGCGTTGCGTGACCTGTCATCTTTCCCCAGGGGTCACATTCAGCCTTGCTAGAGCACTAGGGTACAATTACCATCTGGTACCCAACCCCTTTGACCCCCAATTGCCCAGGACAATAGTTTACAGCCACTCCCATATGCACATTAACATCAGTGCCATGGTTGGGAGGCGAGGAATCCGTAAGGGTGGCAAAGGTGGACGAGCCACAAGTGGTGGCCGTGGTGGATCCGGTAGGGGACGTGGTCATTACTTGCAGGGTGACCCTGTCCCCCCATGTGTGGAGGACCAGTCAAGGGCACCCATAATCCCCCCCGCTCCCCCTGGTTGAGGCTGATGTGGCTGACACCATCCATGCTCAGCCCTTGTTGGATTAGCTCATTGTGGCACCAGACCTGGCTGACTCCATGGCTGACTTCCAGGTCAGCAGGCCTATGACACGTGCGCTGGTGCACATTGATGTCATCAGGCCACGTGGATCAGGGGCAGCAAGGTCATCTGCTGCCCCAAGTAGGCAGGGTGGAGAGGCTGCAGGGGCAGCTGCAGCTCCATCCACCCCAGCTCTCACACACGCAGTCAGGACAGTGTCGGTCCTAGTCCATCCTGCTGACATTCCCCCTGACACCATTACACTTGAGCCAATGCCTGCACCAACTCCCATGCTGAGTGTGCAATCCCACACTCCTGATACAGAGTCCACCAGGGTTCCTGCCCCTAGTGTCCAGAGCGGCGTAGGACACTCAGGATTACCACCACCTTCCAAGCGGAAGAGGAAGAGTGCTCGTCCGGCACAGGCTGATGCCCCAGACACGGCTACACAGTCCGGCCCGTCGAGGAAGCCCAGCTTCACGGATGCCGAACTGAATGCACTTGTCGAGTATGTGTCCGCACATGATAACGAAATGGTCATTGTTGCAGGATTCAAGACCACACCTGCTCAACGCCAGGCACACTGGCAGACCGTTGCGGACATCGTAAGTGCCCTTGGAATCATGAGGTGCACAGCCAATGATTGCTATAAGCGCTGGAATGACCTAAAGCGCAGGGCAAAGAATAAGCTGGCCTCAAGTCATGCCGCAACTCTAGTGACTGGAGGTGGGTCTCCAGTAGAAGACATGGAACTCACTCCACATGAGTCAGTCGCTGGGACCTACGTCACGGAGGAACAGATCCAAGGCGTGGGAGATCTGCCTGATTATGAGGCATTGTCCGGTGAGTGCACATGCATGTGTGTGTCATCCATGTGCATGGTGTGTGTGTGAGGGCTTCTATGTGTGTGCCAGGTGAGGGTGTGTGCGCCTGAGTCGTTTGGGTCACCCATGTGCTTCATGCAATACATTCTGCTCAGCAGCATTTGGCCATAGCAGTATCCCTTCTGCCAACAGTAGACATCAAGCCCAACAGCACGCCAGTTGCCCTTGAAGTGTCACCTTGCCACAACATTGTTGCTTATTTTTCTCTGTTCATTCAGGCAGATTGTTTGCATTCCACCACTTTTACTAGGCATTTCTCAGTCCTCTAGTCACATGGCTGACATGGCTATGGTAAAGTGGAGTGACTTTGTTACCTGGATATCATTTGTTTAGACATGTCCCTGTGCAATCGGACCATTTTGGACTGGCAGCTCCAGGTGAAAAATCAGAGCTGTTTGAATTAGAAAAGCTATTACATGAGGGAACTGGACTGAATGAATAAGTGCTGCCCTCCTCTCCATCTTCACTCAATAGCAATGGTACATGCCATCTGTGTGATGGCATGTGTATTTCACCTGGCAATCACAGGCCAATGTGTGATGCCACTGCCAGGCAGCATGCAGAAAATGTGTTAATCTTCCATCTTGGTGTCATCAGTGTGTGCCATTTGCCTAACCTTCATATGCAGTGAGGGTGCATGCATGGGAGGGTTTTAGTCATGTGGGACATGTGTCTATTAAGTACTGGTTCTGTTGCTTCTCAGCCCTCATTGTGTGCCATGGTGCTAATGCCTGTTTCCATTTGTTTGCTTTTATGTCTTTGCAGGGGAAGACGCACCTGATACTGCTGGGGTTGTGGAGATGGTGCAGACCCAGGAGGGGTCTGAGGGCCAACCGACCACCAGTGAGGGACGTGGTGTGGTGGTGGGTGAGAACCCACAACTGCTGCAGGTCGTGCTCTCAAGGGGTGTCTCTGGCTGTACCTCCCCCGAGCTGTACTCAGGTGTTGATTCGGATGATGAGACCTACGTGCCGTCGCAGGTGAGTGTTCCTGGGAGGGATTCTGTTCTGTCCCACCCACCTGCACCAGGGTCAGAACCCTCAATGGGGATGTCAGTGTTGGCAGCTACGCCTTTGGTGGTTACGGATGCAGGGTCACACTCCGCGACATCTGATCCTGTTCCTGGGCCAGCAGATCAGAGGGGGAATGCAGTCCTGCAGCCTCAGGCAGTGCCGGCACAGCAAGGCGCAGTTCGCCTTGCCCCAGACAGGTGTGGTGCCCGCCGACGTGGTGGCCGTACGCCACCTGGCAATACTGCATGGGAGCAATCCATTTACGGTATGGCAACTCAACAGGCAGCATCATCAGAGATGATGGCTCAGGCCATGGATAGGGTGGCCACTTCCATTGTCCCCCCCGAAAGGCTGATGGAGCGACTACAGCAGGCAACCGACTCCATCTGCCAGTCACACAGGGAGGACATGTTGGCGTCCAACAGGGTGGGCGGGCGACACTGGCGACTCTGCAGGAAGCCATCTCCATAGAGTCCCAGGGCCACAGGGAAGCCCTGAGGCTGGAACTCCTTCACCTCAGGATGACTCTTGTTGAGCTTGAGGCTTCAACAAACCGAAGGACAGAACAGCAGCTGGAGCATCTCACCCGTATGCTCTCAGCTGAGATGCAGGCAACTAGGGCGGAGGTCCCGGCACTCCATGAGTTGTTGCAAGGGGACCTCCGCACACTCATCCTCCAGAACGAGACCTACCACAGCCGCATGCTTGCAGCCATGGAGGAACAGACTAGGGCCTTGCGTGGGCTGCATCCCATAGTACCACCACATCCGGATGCAGCTGCACAGGGTGATAATAGCGACAGCAGTGATACTCCCACAATAGGGTAGCCGTGTGGGCCATGAGCCCATGGAGGTGTTTTTTTTTGCAAGATCCACACAGGTGGGCTTTGGTGTGCACCCTGTCCTCGGACCTCCTAGGTGGCCTCCCCAACCCCCCCGGGCCCATTAATGGCCATTTTTGATTTTTTTTTTTTTTTTTTTGGGGACAGTGTGTTGCCTTGTGTGGCTCCCGTGGGCATACGCTGCATTGTGGCTGGGCACATGCAGGCTTGTCATGTATTTGGTTCAGATGCTTGGGTTTTTGTCACACACACCCCTCCTGCTTCCCGTTTCCATGGGCTTGCAAAGGGTGTGCTCAAGTGACATTGACGTACATGGTGACATTGGACTCCCACTACATGTGTGGGTAGTCTAGTCAATACTGTGTATACATTACTAGTGCATATTGCTGTTGTGTTGTACACTGCATGTTGCATTGATGTGTAACTCATCATCCATGTTTACTTCCTAATTTGCAGGTCCTTTCCTCATGTCTACACAAGGCCCTCTACTTTGGAGATGGGGTCCATGTTGGCAGCAATGCACCTACAACTCTACATGGTGGCAACACTGTACAGTTGGAAGTGGTGGGAGTTCAGGCATTTCCAGGTGGTGAGACTACTGATTCCTTACATTCGTAATGTCATGTTAATGGTAGTTTTGAGGGTCAGTAGCTGATAAGTGTTATTGCTAAATACCTGCTCAAGTGTGTTGTTGGTCCTGCATTACTGTGAGCATTTCAGGTGTCGCGAGTTTCAATTAGGGACACTGTACTTTGTGACACTTGTGTCATGTTGTGGGGATTACTTTGTTTACCTGCACATAGCATGACATGGCACGGTGTGTCGTGTGGCGGTGCTGGGGATGGGTTGGGTGACATGGCACTCATGTTGCATTTTGCAAGTGGGTATTCATTTTAGCTGCATGAATGTGTTTTTTCACGAAACTGCATTGGTGGTGTCTGTGTAGGTAGGGATGCCCACATTGTAACACTTCCAGGTGAACAATCTCAGGCTGATATGGTTTTGACGGTTGATTCTCCAGACATTCAGGATCAGTGTCAGGTTGAGTCATCATTGATTGTCAGATGGTATGTGCCAGGGCAGTGTGCACTCCACAGGGGTGTGATTTCTATGTGAAGTAATTAGCCACTAGCTGTGTACGGGCTGCCTCCCCCGTGCCCTTTCCCCTCCCATGCACAGCGGGCGTGCATGTGGTTGGGGATGTGGGGGCACCACCATGTCCACGGCCAGGCCCCGGAGTGTTGCAACGTTGTGCAGGACACATGCTGCCACTATGATCCTGCACACTACTGGGGGAGCGTATAACAGCTGCCCGCCAGAACGGTCAAGGGAGCAAAAGCGTGACTTAAGCACTCCGAATGTGCGCTCCACTATGCCCCGGGTTGCAATGTGGGCTGTGTTATATCTTACCTCGGGTGGCGTGGTGGGTTCCGAATTGGCGTCATCATGTGGGAGCTGAAAGGGTAGGCACTGTCCCCTGTGGAGGTGGTGATGGATATCATTGGTGGGGTTGTGACCTTGCTCAGTGTCTGCCATGCATGCATGTGCAGTGGCATTCATACTCACCAAGCAGCCATGTATCGCCATGCCGTCCAGCTTCTAGGTCCCGTCTTAGGGTGGACATTCGGTAAATGAAGCTGTCGTGGGTGGACCCGGGATAGTTGGCATATACTGAGGTGATGATTCCCTTGGCATTACATACTACCTGCACGTTGATGGAATGCCAGTGCTTGTGGTTCCTATAGATGTGCTCAGATGCCCTGGGGGGACGTAGAGCCAAATGGGTGCAGTCGATGGCACCTAGCACTTTGGGGAATCGTGCCACACCGTAAAAATCCAGGGCGACAGCATGCCTTTCTGCAGGTGTTCTGGGCAGGTATATGTGCCTGCGGACTGATGGGCGTGCAGTCATGATGTTCAAGACCTGGTGTAGGCAGCGTGACTGCGTGGCCTGTGACACCCCACACACTATGGCACTTGTCCGCTGAAATGATCCAGTGGCTAAGAAGTGCAGTACATTGAGGACCTTCTCCAGGGGGCTGAGTGCTTGGGAGCACAGGGTGGGTGATGTGAGGTCATCCTCCCACTCACTCACCAGGTCCAGTATTATGTGTGGTGGAAACCTGTACCTCCCATACACCTGGTCCTCAGGCATCCCGAAAAGGCTGGTTCTGGGTGTGAAAATTCTGGCCCTGACTATCCTCCTCCTCCTCCTTTGGTAGCCCACGGCCACTGCTGCTAGGAACGGTATATTCATCCTGGTGTCTGAGCTTGTTAGTTTTTTGCGCGCAAATTTATGCGTCGCGGGTCGACGTATGCCTGCTTCCTACTGGCGTATGTGTTTCTTTGCGCGTGTTGTAGGCGAGCGTGTGAAACTTCCCGCGCACCCCTGAAATCCAGTACCCAGGCCAATAGCGTGTGGAAATTTCCGTGCACCCCGGAATACACGTGCGCTGATGTACTCGCGTGGTAAGTGCCCGCGCACCCCTGAAATACACGTACATAGGCCAATCGCGTGTACGCGCACTTTTGTCCAATTACACGCGATGACACTCTGACGTGCAGTCTTTCCACTTGTGCTCCGTCATCACGTGCTATGAGGGAAACACCCGTGCGGGTCACGTCACAGACGCGCTTACACGCTGAGGGCCTTTGGTCCAATAGAATCACGTATGCGTGCTGATGCGCTTATGCGCTAAGGGCCTTTCCTCGAATTTCACACTGACGTGCAGGATTTTCACGTGCCAAATCACTCCGTATCAAGCTGGCCATGCGAAAACACACAGAAGACCACACTCCTGCCCAGAAGGCCGAATTACTGCCCCCCAGTGCCCCGAGCAGCCTCCCACGTGTCATCTGCTGCTGCCTGCCTGCCTGCCTGCTGCCACCATGCACTGCCATTTGGTGCCTGCACATCAGCCATCTGCAAGGGTCCAGTGGCTGTGTCCACCCCTGCTGGAACAGAAGACTCCCGACTGGGATAACATCGCTCCACAGCCCAGCCCCAGGACCCAGTTGCCCACCCACTCCTACCTCTGGGGTTGCCATGTCGGGCACTTTGACATCTGGCACCAGTGGCAACCCAAGGCCAGAGGGGCAGAGGGTCACCAGCTTCACTGCCACCGAAGTTGGTGTCCTGGTGGAGCATGTCCTGGGGCAGTATGATGCCCTCTTTGGATCGTCCCGCGCCAGCAAGGAAGGACGGGAGAGGATCTGGGCCGACTGTGTGGTTGCCATCAACGCGGAGGGGGTGGCAATCCGCGATGTCCAGAAGATCAAGAAGCGCTGGGAGGACTTGAGGTCTAGGACCCTCGTGAAGGCCCGGCGCCTCGTGGAGGGGTGCCGGGGCCACATGAGTTCCATCCAGATGAGGGTCCTGGAACGCGTACGCCCAGCGCTCAACGCCCAGATCCTTGAGAGGGAGACCCGTCTGGAGTTGAGCGGTAAGTGGCCAAGCATTGCTTTGTGAGACAGGGCATGTTGCGGTGTGCTGGTTGTCTGATACTTGCCTGTATGTGTGACATAGGCCATGTATGCATGTATGTGTGCAGGGACATCATGGTAATGCATGTGCGACCAGTGATGTGTGAACCACATGGTTGTTGCATGTGTTTAAATGCGACATGGGGAGCCCTATTCAGATTTTACACATGCGAGCATGCCAATCTCTGTTCCTGGACATGGGTGGGGGTGAGGGATGGGTGCTGATGCCAGGTACATATATGGTAGCCATGTCTGTGTGCCCATCTGCTATTGCTTCCTGTCTAGGGGACCATTGTACAGTACCTTGATGCTTCTGTTCTATGTCTCCCTCTACGCAGCGGCTAGTGAAGAAGAGGGCGGAGACGGCGCTGTGGAGCAAGGCGGCGGGGATGCCCCCACGGCTGCAGCGGAAGGGGTGGGTGAGCCCCCACAGGGCCCTGCTACGGCGGAAGACGGTGAGGAGCCATCCAGGTTGGTGGTTTCCACAGAGGAGGAGGAGGCCGCCACTGAGGCACACATGGGGCCTGGTGGGGGCATCCCTGCTGGTGCAAGTGGTGCAGTCCAGGGGCAGGGGCAGGAGGCAGCACAGGTCACTGTGGAGGGGCCTGTGCATGTCGCTGTCCCTAACCCTGTGAGTGCACCACCATGCACCAGCAGGGATACCCCGTCCCAGGCCCGTCCGCAGGTAGAGGGGATGTCCATGTCACCTGACTCCCCTCCACCTGTGGACGAGGGGACCCGTGGCCGTATGGAGAAGGTCCTGATTGGGGTCGCGATGCGCGCGGGTGTAATTTGTGATGATGTGCGTGCTTCCCGGGAGGAGCAGGCACATCATCACGAAGAGCACCGTGCTGACGTGGCCCAAATGGGATCCTCCATGTGCGGGGGTTTCCTGCATGTGTCGGCCAATCTGGCGGCCCTCTCCTCCTCTGTGGAGGCTATACGCCGGTCGTTCTCCTTGCCGTCTTCCGGCCCAGATGCCACCAGGGCCCCCTGTGGACCTGCCCTGACCAATGCAGCCAGCTCGGTGGGGATCCCATCCCTGCCACAGTCGGGAGTCTGAGGTCCAGCAGGGGTGGACACCACAGCAACTGTACCCCAGCAGATGGAGGATGTGCCGGCATCATCAGGCAGGGCACGTGCACGACGGCGTCGGTGGATTCCATCAGCCTGGATGCTGTTGTGCTGGCAGTGTCTTCCGTGTGGCTGCGGTTGGGCCAGCAGATAGGTGCGGAGCGGCGGCGGGCGGAAGAGGCGTGGCTCACGATGGTCAGGGCGGAGAACTCCATGCGGAGGGCCCTGAGGCGGCCCGAGTGCCTCGAGGCAATCCGCAGGGGGTTGGAGGAGCAGATGGCGTCGTCCCTGCGGACCCTCGGGGCCATGGAACAGGACCGCCTCCGGGACATAGACGAGGAGTTTGATGATGCCCTGGCCCGGAACACCACGGAGTTAGCCGCTGGACTTGCCCGCCGCCTTTGTATATAGTTCTTTAGTTTTAGGTTTCCTTTGTTTCTTCTTATGATTTGGAGTCGACGGACACTGCTCCACTTTTTGTATATAGTTGCATTTTAGTTAGGGTTTTTTGTAGGTTTCCTTTGTTCAGTTGGGCTCATGGACTCTTGGATGTTTTGTACATAGTTCTTCATTGGATTGTTTTATTTTTTTTTTTAATTTATTCACCATGGAGCAATGGTCTTTGCATTTATTTTTCTCTCTCAGATTGATTTTATTTTTAATGTGACTTTGGACAACATTTTTTTGAATTTGGATTTGTAGTTTTGATTTTTTTGGATGGACATGCAGCTTATCTTTTTTTCATTGCCATTGTAGTTTGTTTCATTTCATTTGCATTCAATTTTTTTAATAGCATTTTGTTTTCATACTTCACTGTGTGGTATCATCTCATTGGTTTCATGCATGTCACGTTGGGTGTTTTCCCATTCAATTGCAACCATTGTGTGTGACGGACATGGGTTCATTTGCTTTATGAACATTGGGGGTGTAACATGTAATTTCCATTTCCATGTGGGTGAATGGGATACTTGGTAGGGCCTTTTGGTTGTGGAGGCTGACCATAACGCACATGATTGGGGATTGTGAGGACCTGGGTGCAGGGGGACATGAGTGGGGGCCTGGTGGTGCTGCCCCTGCACTGCTGGTGGTGGGGGTGGTGGGAGACATGAGAGGGGGCCTGGTGGAGGGTGCCCATGGATGCTGGGGGTGGGGGTGCAGGGGGACATGAGTGGGGGCCTGGTGGAGGGTGCCCCTGCACTGCTGGGGGGTGGGGGTGGTGGGAGACATGAGTGGGGGCCTGGTGGTGCTGCCCTTGCACTGCTGGGGGGTGGGGGTGATAGGGGCCATGAGTAGAGGCCTGGTGGAGGGTGCCCCTGGATGCTGGGGGGGTGGTGGGAGACATGAGTTGGACATGAGTGGGGGCCTGGTGGAGGGGGCCCCTGCACTGCTGAGGGGTGGGGGTGGTGGGAGACATGAGTTGGACATGAGTGGGGGCCTGGTGGAGGGTGCCCTGCACTGCTGGGGGTGGGGGTGCAGGGGGACATGAGTGGGGGCCTGGTGGAGGGTGCCCCTGGATGCTGGGGGGTGGGGGTGCAGGGGGACATGAGTGGGGGCCTGGTGGAGGGTGCCCCTGGATGATGGGGGGTTGGGGTGATAGGGGACATGAGTGGGGGCCAGGTGGAGTGTGCCCCTGGATACTGGGGGGTGGGGGTGCAGGGGGACATGAGTTGGACATGAGTGGGGGCCTGGTGGAGGGTGCCCCTGCACTGCTGAGGGGTGGGGTTGGTGGGAGACATGAGTTGGACATGAGTGGGGGCCTGGTGGAGGGTGCCCTGCACTGCTGGGGGGTGCAGGGGGACATGAGTGGGGGCCTGGTGGAGGGTGCCCCTGGATGCTGGGGGGTGGGGGTGCAGGGGGACATGAGTGGGGGCCTGGTGGAGGGTGCCCCTGGATGCTGGGGGGTGGGGGTGATAGGGGCCATGAGTGGAGGCCTGGTGGAGGGTGCCCCTGGATGCTGGGGGGCGGGGGTGGTGGGAGACATGAGTTGGACATGAGTGGGGGCCTGGTGGAGGGTGCCCCTGCACTGCTGAGGGGTGGGGGTGGTGGGAGGCATGAGTTGGAAATGAGTGGGGGCCTGGTGGAGGGTGCCCTGCACTGCTGGGGGTGGGGGTGCAGGGGGACATGAGTGGGGGCCTGGTGGAGGGTGCCCCTGGATGCTGGGGGTGGGGGTGCAGGGGGACATGAGTGGGGGCCTGGTGGAGGGTGCCCCTGGATGCTGGGGGGTTGGGGTGATAGGGGACATGAGTGGGGGCCTGGTGGAGGGTGCGGGTGCAGGGAGACATGAGTTGGACATGAGTGGGGGCCTGGTGGAGGGTGCCCTGCACTGCTGGGGAGTGGGGGTGGTGGGAGAAATGAGTGGGGGCCTGGTGGAGGGTGCCCCTGGATGCTGGGGGGTGGGGGTGCAGGGGGACATGAGTGTGGGCCTGGTGGAAGGTGCCCCTGCACTGCTGGGGGGTGGGGGTGGTGGGAGACATGAGTGGGGGCCTGGTGGTGCTGCCCCTGCACTGCTAGGGGGTGGGGTGATAGGCGCCATGAGTAGGGGCCTGGTGGAGGGTGCCGCTGGATGCTGGGGGGTGGGGGTGGTGGGAGACATGAGTTGGACATGAGTGGGGGCCTGGTGGAGGGTGCCCCTGCACTGCTGAGGGGTGGGGGTGGTGGGAGACATGAGTTGGACATGAGTGGGGGCCTGGTGGAGGGTGCCCTGCACTGCTGGGGGGTGGGGGTGCAGGGGGACATGAGTGGGAGCCTGGTGGAGGGTGCCCCTGGATGCTGGGGGTTGGGGGTGCAGGGGGATATGAGTGGGGGCCTGGTGGAGGGTGCCCCTGGATGCTGGGGGGTGGGGGTGAAAGGGGACATGAGTGGGGGCCTGGTGGAGTGTGCCCCTGGATGCTGGGGGGTGGGGGTGATAGGGGACATGAGTGGGGGCCTGGTGGAGGGTGCCCCTGGATGCTCGGGGGTGGGGGTGATAGGGGAAATGAGTTGGACATGAGTAGGGGCCTGGTGGAGGGTGCCCCTGGATGCTGGGGGTGGGGGTGGTGGGAGACATGAGTTGGATATGAGTGGGGGCCTGGTGGAGGGTGCCCCTGCACTGCTGAGGGGTGGGGGTGGTGGGAGACATGAGTTGGACATGAGTGGGGGCCTGGTGTAGGGTGCCCTGCACTGCTGGGGGGTGGGGGTGCAGGGGGACATGAGTGGGGGCCTGGTGGAGGGTGCCCCTGGATGCTGGGGGGTGGGGGTGCAGGGGGACATGAGTGGGTGCCTGGTGGAGGGTGCCCCTGGATGCTGGGGGTGGGGGTGATAGGGGACATGAGTGGGGGCCTGTTGGAGGGTGCCTCTGGATGCTGGGCGGTGGGGGTGATAGGGGACATGAGTTGGACATGAGTGGGGGCCTGGTGGAGGGTGCCCTGCACTGCTGGGGGGGTGGGGGTGGTGGGAGACATGAGTTGGACATGAGTGGGGGCCTGGTGGAGGGTGCCCTGCACTGCTGGGGGGTTGGGGTGGTGGGAGACATGAGTGGGGGCCTGGTGGTGTTGCCCCTGCACCGCTGGGGGGTGGGGGTGATAGGAGCCATGAGTGGGGGCCTGGTGGGGGGTGCCCTTCACTGCTCGGGGGTGGGGGTGGTGGGAGACATGAGTGGGGGCCTGGTGGAGGGTGCCCCTGCACTGCTGGGGGGTGGGGGTGATAGGGGACATGAGTGGGGGCCTGGTGGAGGGTGCTCCTGGATGCTGGGGGGTGGGGGTGCAGGGGGACATGAGTTGGACATGAGTGGGGGCCTGGTGGAGGGTGCCCCTGGATGCTGGGGGGTGGGGGTGATAGGGGACATGAGTGGGGGCCTGGTGGAGGGTGCCCCTGGATGCTGGGGGGTGGGGGTGATAGGGGACATGAGTTGGACATGGGTGGGGGCCTGGTGGAGGGTGCCCTGCACTGCTGGGCGGTGGGGGTGGTGGGAGACATGAGTTGGACATGAGTGGGGGCCTGGTGGAGGGTGCCCTGCACTGCTGGGGGGTGGGGGTGGTGGGAGACATGAGTGGGGGCCTGGTGGAGGGTGCCCCTGCACTGCTGGGGGGTGGGGGTGGTGGGAGACATGAGTGGGGGCCTGGTGGAGGGTGCCCCTGGATGCTGGGGGGTGGGGGTGGTGGGAGACATGAGTTGGACATGAGTGGGGGCCTGGTGGAGGGTGCCCCTGCACTGCTGAGGGGTGGAGGTGGTGGGAGACATGAGTTGGACATGAGTGGGGGCCTGGTGGAGGGTGCCCCTGGATGCTGGGGGGTGGGGGTGGTGGGAGACATGAGTTGGACATGAGTGGGGGCCTGGTGGAGGGTGCCCCTGCACTGCTGAGGGGTGGGGGTGGTGGGAGACATGCGTTGGACATGAGTGGGGGCCTGGTGGAGGGTGCCCTGCACTGCTGGGGGGTGGGGGTGATAGGGGACATGAGTGGGGGCCTGGTGGAGGGTGCCCTTGGATGCTGGGGGGTGGGGGTGCAGGGGGACATGAGTGGGGGACTGGTGGAGGGTGCCCCTGGATGCTGGGGGGTGGGGGTGATAGGGGACATGAGTGGGGGCCTGGTGGAGGGTGCCCCTGGATGCTGGGGCGTGGGGGTGATAGGGGACATGAGTTGGACATGAGTGGGGGCCTGGTGGAGGGTGCTCTGCACTGCTGGGGGGTGTGGGTGGTGGGAGACATGAGTGGGGGCCTGGTGGTGCTGCCCCTGCACCGCTGGGGGTGGGGGTGATAGGGGCCATGAGTGGGGGCCTGGTGGAGGGTGCCCTTCACTGCTGGGGGGTGGGGGTGGTGGGAGACATGAGTAGGGGCCTGGTGGAGGGTGCCCCTGCACTGCTGGGGGGTGGGGGTGATAGGGGACATGAGTGGGGGCCTGGTGGAGGGTGCCCCTGGATGCTGGGGGGTGGGGGTGCAGGGCGACATGAGTAGGGGCCTGGTGGAGGGTGCCCCTGGATGCTGGGGGGTGGGGGTGATAGGGGACATGAGTGGGGGCCTGGTGGAGTGTGCCCCTGGATGCTGGGGGGTGGGGGTGATAGGGGACATGAGTTGGACATGAGTGGGGGCCTGGTGGAGGGTGCCCTGCACTGCTGGGGGGTGGGGGTGGTGGGAGACACGAGTTGGACATGAGTGGGGGCCTGGTGGAGGGTGCCCTGCACTGCTGGGGGGTTGGGGTGGTGGGAGACATGAGTGGGGGCCTGGTGGTGCTGCCCCTGCACCGCTGTGGGGTGGGGGTGATAGGAGCCATGAGTGGGGGCCTGGTGGGGGGTGCCCTTCACTGCTGGGGGTGGAGGTGGTGGGAGACATGAGTGGGGGCCTGGTGGAGGGTGCCCCTGCACTGCTGGGGGGTGGGGGTGATAGGGGACATGAGTGGGGGCCTGGTGGAGGGTGCTCCTGGATGCTGGGGGGTTGGGGTGCAGGGGGACATGAGTTGGACATGAGTGGGGGCCTGGTGGAGGGTGCCCCTGGATGCTGGGGGGTGGGGGTGATAGGGGACATGAGTTGGACATGGGTGGGGGCCTGGTGGAGGGTGCCCTGCACTGCTGGGCGGTGGGGGTGGTGGGAGACATGAGTTGGACATGCGTGGGGGCCTGGTGGAGGGTGCCCTGCACTGCTGCACTGCTGGGGGGTGGGGGTGGTGGGAGACATGAGTGGGGACCTGGTGGAGGGTGCCCCTGCACTGCTGGGGGGTGGGGGTGGTGGGAGACATGAGTGGGGGCCTGGTGGTGCTGCCCCTGCACTGCTGGGGGGTGGGGGTGATAGGGGCCATGAGTGGGGGCCTGGTGGAGGGTGCCCTGCACTGCTGGGGCTTGGGGGTGGTGGGAGAAATGAGTGGGGGCCTGGTGGAGGGTGCCCTGCACTGCTGGGGGTGGGGGTGGTGGGAGACATGAGTGGGGGCCTGGTGGAGGGTGCCCCTGGATGCTGGGGGGTGGGGGTGCAGGGGGACATGAGTGGGGGCCTGGTGGAGGGTGCCCCTGCACTGCTGGGGGGTGGGGGTGGTGGGAGACATGAGTGGGGGCCTGGTGGTGCTGCCCCTGCACTGCTGGGGGGTGGGGGTGATAGGGGCCATGAGTGGGGGCCTGGTGGAGGGTGCCCCTGGATGCTGGGGGTGGGGTGGTGGGAGACATGAATTGGACATGAGTGGGGGCCTGGTGGAGGTTGCCCCTGCACTGCCGAGGGGTGGGGGTTGTGATAGACATGAGTTGGACATGAGTGGGGGCCTGGTGGAGGGTGCCCTGCACTGCTGGGGGGTGGGGGTGCAGGGGGACATGAGTGGGGGCCTGGTGGAGGGTGCCCCTGGATGCTCTGGGGTGGGGGTGATGGGGGCCATGAGTGGGGGCCTGGTGGAGGGTGTCCCTGGATGATGGGGGGTGGGGTGGTGGGAGACATGAGTTGGACATGAGTGGGGGCCTGGTGGAGGGTGCCCCTGCACTGCTGAGGGGTGGATGTGGTGGGAGACATGAGTTGGACATGAGTGGGGGCCTGGTGGAGGGTGCCGCTGGATGCTGGGGGGTGGGGGTGGTGGGAGACATGAGTTGGACATGAGTGGGGGCCTGGTGGAGGGTGCCCCTGCACTGCTGAGGGGTGGGGGTGGTGGGAGACATGAGTTGGACATGAGTGGGGGCCTGGTGGAGGGTGCCCTGCACTGCTGGGGGGTGGGGGTGATAGGGGACATGAGCGAGGGCCTGGTGGAGGGTGCCCCTGGATGCTGAGGGGTGGGGGTGATAGGGGACATGAGTTGAACATGAGTGGGGGCCTGGTCGAGGGTGCCCCTGGATGCTGGGGGGTGGGGGTGGTGGGAGACATGAGTTGGACATGAGTGGGGACCTGGTGGAGGGTGCCCCTGCACTGCTGAGGGGTGGGGGTGGTGGGAGACATGAGTTGGACATGAGTGGGGGCCTGGTGGAGGGTGCCCCTGGATGCTGGGGGGTGGGGGTGCAGGGGGACATGAGTGGGGGCCTGGTGGAGGGTGCCCCTGGATGCTGGAGGGTGGGGGTGATAGGGGAGATGAGTGGGGGCCTGGTGGAGGGTGCCCCTGGATGCTGGGGGGTGGGGGTGATAGGGGACATGAGTTGGACATGAGTGGGCGCTGGTGGAGGGTGCCCTGCACTGCTGGGGGGCGGGGGTGGTGGGAGACATGAGTTGGACATGAATGGGGGCCTGGTCGAGGGTGCCCTGCACTGCTGGGGGGTGGGGTGGTGGGAGACATGAGTGGGGGCCTGGTGGTGCTGCCCCTGCACCGCTGGGGGTGGGGGTGATAGGGGCCATGAGTGGGAGCCTGGTGGAGGTTGCCCTTCACTGCTGGGGTGTGGGGGTGGTGGGAGACATGAGTGGGGGCCTGGTGGAGGGTGCCCCTGCACTGCTGGGGGGTGGGGGTGATAGGGGACATGAGTGGGGGCCTGGTGGAGGGTGCTCCTGGATGCTGGGGGGTGGGGGTGCAGGGGGACATGAGTTGGACATGAGTGGTGGCCTGGTGGAGGGTGCCCCTGGATGTTGGGGGGTGGGGGTGATAGGGGACATGAGTGGGCGCCTGGTGGAGGGTGCCCCCGGATGCTGGGGGGTGGGGGTGATAGGGGACATGAGTTGGACATGAGTGGGGGCCTGGCGGAGGGTGCCCTGCACTGCTGGGCGGTGTGGGTGGTGGGAGACATGAGTTGGACATGAGTGGGGGCCTGGTGGAGGGTGCCCTGCACTGCTGGGGGGTGGGGGTGGTGGGAGACATGAGTGGGGGCCTGGTGGAGGGTGCCCTGCACTGCTGGGGGGTGGGGGTGGTGGGAGACATGAGTGGGGGCCTGGTGGAGGGTGCCCCTGGATGCTGGGGGGTGGGGGTGCAGGGGGACATGAGTGGGGGCCTGGTGGAGGGTGCCCCTGCACTGCTGGGGGGTGGGGGTGGTAGGAGACATGAGTGGGGGCCTGGTGGTGCTGCCCCTGCACTGCTGGGGGGTGGGGGTGATAGGGGCCATGAGTGGGGGCCTGGTGGAGGGTGCCCCTGGATGCTGGGGGGGTGGGGGTGGTGGGAGACATGAGTTGGACATGAGTGGGGGCCTGGTGGAGGGTGCCCCTGCACTGCTGAGGGGTGGGGGTGGTGGGAGACATGAGTTGGACATGAGTGGGGGCCTGGTGGAGGGTGCCCTGCACTGCTGGGGGGTGGGGGTGCAGGGGGACATGAGTGGGGGCCTGGTTGAGGGTGCCCCTGGATGCTGGGGGGTGGGGGTTCAGGGGGATATGAGTGGGGGCCTGGTGGAGGGTGCCCCTGGATGCTGGGGGGTGGGGGTGATAGGGGACATGAGTGGGGGCCTGATGGAGGGTGCTCCTGGATGCTGGGGGGTGGGGGTGCAGGGGGACATGAGTTGGACATTAGTGGGGGCCTGGTGGAGGGTGCCCTGCACTGCTGGGGTGGTGGGGGTGGTGGGAGACATGAGTTGGACATGAGTGGGGGCCTGGTGGAGGGTGCCCTGCACTGCTGGGGGGTTGGGGTGGTGGGAGACATGAGTGGGGGCCTGGTGGTGCTGCCCCTGCACCGCTGGGGGGTGGGGGTGATAGGAGCCATGAGTGGGGGCCTGGTGGGGGGTGCCCTTCACTGCTGGGGGGTGGTGATGGTGGGAGTCATGAGTGGGGGCCTGGTGGAGGGTGCCCCTGCGCTGCTGGGGGGTGGGGGTGATAGGGGACATGAGTGGGGGCCTGGTGGAGGGTGCTCCTGGATGCTGGGGGTGGGGGTGCAGGGGGACATGAGTTGGACATGAGTGAGGGCCTGGTGGAGGGTGCCCCTGGATGCTGGGGGTGGGGGTGATAGGGGACATGAGTGGGGGCCTGGTGGAGGGTGCCCCTGGATGCTGGGGGGTGGGGGTGATAGGGGACATGAGTTGGACATGGGTGGGGGCCTGGTGGAGGGTGCCCTGCACTGCTGGGTGGTGGGGGTGGTGGGAGACATGAGTTGGACATGAGTGGGGGCCTGGTGGAGGGTGCCCTGCACTGCTGGGGGGTGGGGGAGGTGGGAGACATGAGTGGGGGCCTGGTGGAGGGTGCCCCTGCACTGCTGGGGGGTGGTGGTGGTGGGAGACATGAGTGGCGGCCTGGTGGAGGGTGCCCCTGGATGCTGGGGGGTGGGGGTGATAGGGGACATGAGTTGGACATGGGTGGGGGCCTGGTGGAGGGTGCCCTGCACTGCTGGGTGGTGGGGGTGGTGGGAGACATGAGTTGGACATGAGTGGGGGCCTGGTGGAGGGTGCCCTGCACTGCTGGGGGGTGGGGGTGGTGGGAGACATGAGTGGGGGCCTGGTGGAGGGTGCCCCTGCACTGCTGGGGGTTGGTGGTGGTGGGAGACATGAGTGGGGGCCTGGTGGAGGGTGCCCCTGGATGCTGGGGGGTGGGGGTGGTGGGAGACATGAGTTGGACATGAGTGGGGGCCTGGTGGAGGGTGCCCCTGCACTGCTGAGGGGTGGAGGTGGTGGGAGACATGAGTTGGACATGAGTGGGGGCCTGGTGGAGGGTGCCCCTGGATGCTGGGGGGTGGGGGTGGTGGGAGACATGAGTTGGACATGAGTGGGGGCCTGGTGGAGGGTGTCCCTGCACTGCTGAGGGGTGGGGGTGGTGGGAGACATGCGTTGGACATGAGTGGGGGCCTGGTGGAGGGTGCCCTGCACTGCTGGGGGGTGGGGGTGATAGAGGACATGAGTGGGGGCCTGGTGGAGGGTGCCCCTGGATGCTGGGGGGTGGGGGTGCAGGGGGACATGAGTGGGGGCCTGGTGGAGGGTGCCCCTGGATGCTGGGTGGTGGGGGTGGTGGGAGACATGAGTTGGACATGAGTGGGGGCCTGGTGGAGGGTGCCCTGCACTGCTGGGGGGTGGGGGTGGTGGGAGACATGAGTGGGGGCCTGGTGGAGGGTGCCCCTGCACTGCTGGGGGTTGGTGGTGGTGGGAGACATGAGTGGGGGCCTGGTGGAGGGTGCCCCTGGATGCTGGGGGGTGGGGGTGGTGGGAGACATGAGTTGGACATGAGTGGGGGCCTGGTGGAGGGTGCCCCTGCACTGCTGAGGGGTGGAGGTGGTGGGAGACATGAGTTGGACATGAGTGGGGGCCTGGTGGAGGGTGCCCCTGGATGCTGGGGGGTGGGGGTGGTGGGAGACATGAGTTGGACATGAGTGGGGGCCTGGTGGAGGGTGTCCCTGCACTGCTGAGGGGTGGGGGTGGTGGGAGACATGCGTTGGACATGAGTGGGGGCCTGGTGGAGGGTGCCCTGCACTGCTGGGGGGTGGGGGTGATAGAGGACATGAGTGGGGGCCTGGTGGAGGGTGCCCCTGGATGCTGGGGGGTGGGGGTGCAGGGGGACATGAGTGGGGGCCTGGTGGAGGGTGCCCCTGGATGCTGGGGGGTGGGGGTGATAGGGGACATGAGTGGGGGCCTGGTGGAGGGTGCCCCTGGATGCTGGGGGGTGGGGGTGATAGGGGACATGAGTTGGACATGAGTGGGGGCCTGGTGGAGGGTGCCCTGCACTGCTGGGGGGTGGGGGTGATAGAGGACATGAGTGGGGGCCTGGTGGAGGGTGCCCCTGGATGCTGGGGGGTGGGGGTGCAGGGGGACATGAGTGGGGGCCTGGTGGAGGGTGCCCCTGGATGCTGGGGGGTGGGGGTGATAGGGGACATGAGTGGGGGCCTGGTGGAGGGTGCCCCTGGATGCTGGGGGGTGGGGGTGATAGGGGACATGAGTTGGACATGAGTGGGGGCCTGGTGGATGGTGCCCTGCACTGCTGGGGGGTGGGGGTGGTGGGAGACATGAGTTGGACATGAGTGGGGGCCTGGTCGAGGGTGCCCTGCATTGCTGGGGGGTGGGGGTGGTGGGAGACATGAGTGGGGGCCTGGTGGTGCTGCCCCTGCACCGCTGGGGGTGGGGGTGATAGGGGCCATGATTGGGGGCCTGGTGGAGGGTGCCCTTCACTGCTGGGGGGTGGGGGTGGTGGGAGACATGAGTAGGGGCCTGGTGGAGGGTGCCCCTGCACTGCTGGGGGGTGGGGGTGATAGGGGACATGAGTGGGGGCCTGGTGGAGGGTGCCCCTGGATGCTGGGGGGTGGGGGTGCAGGGGGACATGAGTGGGTGCCTGGTGCAGGGTGCCCCTGGATGCTGGGGTGTGGGGGTGATAGGGGACATGAGTGGGGGCCTGGTGGAGTGTGCCCCTGGATGCTGGGGGGTGGGGGTGATAGGGGACATGAGTTGGACATGAGTGGGGGCCTGGTGGAGGGTGCCCTGCACTGCTGGGGGGTGGGGGTGGTGGGAGACACGAGTTGGTCATGAGTGGGGGCCTGGTGGAGGGTGCCCTGCACTGCTGGGGGGTTGGGGTGGTGGGAGACATGAGTGGGGGCCTGGTGGTGCTGCCCCTGCACCGCTGGGGGGTGGGGGTGATAGGAGCCATGAGTGGGGGCCTGGTGGGGGGTGCCCTTCACTGCTGGGGGGTGGTGATGGTGGGAGTCATGAGTGGGGGCCTGGTGGAGGGTGCCCCTGAGCTGCTGGGGGGTGGGGGTGATAGGGGACATGAGTGGGGGCCTGGTGGAGGGTGCTCCTGGATGCTGGGGGTGGGGGTGCAGGGGGACATGAGTTGGACATGAGTGAGGGCCTGGTGGAGGGTGCCCCTGGATGCTGGGGGTGGGGGTGATAGGGGACATGAGTGGGGGCCTGGTGGAGGGTGCCCCTGGATGCTGGGGGGTGGGGGTGATAGGGGACATGAGTTGGACATGGGTGGGGGCCTGGTGGAGGGTGCCCTGCACTGCTGGGTGGTGGGGGTGGTGGGAGACATGAGTTGGACATGAGTGGGGGCCTGGTGGAGGGTGCCCTGCACTGCTGGGGGGTGGGGGAGGTGGGAGACATGAGTGGGGGCCTGGTGGAGGGTGCCCCTGCACTGCTGGGGGGTGGTGGTGGTGGGAGACATGAGTGGCGGCCTGGTGGAGGGTGCCCCTGGATGCTGGGGGGTGGGGGTGATAGGGGACATGAGTTGGACATGGGTGGGGGCCTGGTGGAGGGTGCCCTGCACTGCTGGGTGGTGGGGGTGGTGGGAGACATGAGTTGGACATGAGTGGGGGCCTGGTGGAGGGTGCCCTGCACTGCTGGGGGGTGGGGGTGGTGGGAGACATGAGTGGGGGCCTGGTGGAGGGTGCTCCTGCACTGCTGGGGGTTGGTGGTGGTGGGAGACATGAGTGGGGGCCTGGTGGAGGGTGCCCCTGGATGCTGGGGGGTGGGGGTGGTGGGAGACATGAGTTGGACATGAGTGGGGGCCTGGTGGAGGGTGCCCCTGCACTGCTGAGGGGTGGAGGTGGTGGGAGACATGAGTTGGACATGAGTGGGGGCCTGGTGGAGGGTGCCCCTGGATGCTGGGGGGTGGGGGTGGTGGGAGACATGAGTTGGACATGAGTGGGGGCCTGGTGGAGGGTGTCCCTGCACTGCTGAGGGGTGGGGGTGGTGGGAGACATGCGTTGGACATGAGTGGGGGCCTGGTGGAGGGTGCCCTGCACTGCTGGGGGGTGGGGGTGATAGAGGACATGAGTGGGGGCCTGGTGGAGGGTGCCCCTGGATGCTGGGGGGTGGGGGTGCAGGGGGACATGAGTGGGGGCCTGGTGGAGGGTGCCCCTGGATGCTGGGGGGTGGGGGTGATAGGGGACATGAGTGGGGGCCTGGTGGAGGGTGCCCCTGGATGCTGGGGGGTGGGGGTGATAGGGGACATGAGTTGGACATGAGTGGGGGCCTGGTGGATGGTGCCCTGCACTGCTGGGGGGTGGGGGTGGTGGGAGACATGAGTTGGACATGAGTGGGGGCCTGGTCGAGGGTGCCCTGCACTGCTGGGGGGTGGGGGTGGTGGGAGACATGAGTGGGGGCCTGGTGGTGCTGCCCCTGCACCGCTGGGGGTGGGGGTGATAGGGGCCATGATTGGGGGCCTGGTGGAGGGTGCCCTTCACTGCTGGGGGGTGGGGGTGGTGGGAGACATGAGTAGGGGCCTGGTGGAGGGTGCCCCTGCACTGCTGGGGGGTGGGGGTGATAGGGGACATGAGTGGGGGCCTGGTGGAGGGTGCCCCTGGATGCTGGGGGGTGGGGGTGCAGGGGGACATGAGTGGGTGCCTGGTGCAGGGTGCCCCTGGATGCTGGGGGGTGGGGGTGATAGGGGACATGAGTGGGGGCCTGGTGGAGTGTGCCCCTGGATGCTGGGGGGTGGGGGTGATAGGGGACATGAGTTGGACATGAGTGGGGGCCTGGTGGAGGGTGCCCTGCACTGCTGGGGGGTGGGGGTGGTGGGAGACACGAGTTGGTCATGAGTGGGGGCCTGGTGGAGGGTGCCCTGCACTGCTGGGGGGTTGGGGTGGTGGGAGACATGAGTGGGGGCCTGGTGGTGCTGCCCCTGCACCGCTGGGGGGTGGGGGTGATAGGAGCCATGAGTGGGGGCCTGGTGGGGGGTGCCCTTCACTGCTGGGGGGTGGGGGTGGTGGGAGACATGAGTGGGGGCCTGGTGGAGGGTGCCCCTGCACTGCTGGGGGGTGGGGGTGATAGGGGACATGAGTGGGGGCCTGGTGGAGGGTGCTCCTGGATGCTGGGGGGTGGGGGTGCAGGGGGACATGAGTTGGACATGAGTGGGGGCCTGGTGGAGGGTGCCCCTGGATGCTGGGGGGTGGGGGTGATAGGGGACATGAGTTGGACATGGGTGGGGGCCTGGTGGAGGGTGCCCTGCACTGCTGGGCGGTGGGGGTGGTGGGAGACATGAGTTGGACATGAGTGGGGGCCTGGTGGAGGGTGCCCTGCACTGCTGCACTGCTGGGGGGTTGGGGGTGGTGGGGGACATGAGTGGGGACCTGGTGGAGGGTGCCCCTGCACTGCTGGGGGGTGGGGGTGGTGGGAGACATGAGTGAGGGCCTGGTGGTGCTGCCCCTGCACTGCTGGGGGGTGGGGGTGATAGGGGCCATGAGTGGGGGCCTGGTGGAGGGTGCCCTGCACTGCTGGGGCTTGGGGGTGGTGGGAGATATGAGTGGGGGCCTGGTGGAGGGTGCCCTGCACTGCTGGGGGTGGGGGTGGTGGGAGACATGAGTGGGTGCCTGGTGGAGGGTGCCCCTGGATGCTGGGGGGTGGGGGTGCAGGGGGACATGAGTGGGGGCCTGGTGGAGGGTGCCCCTGCACTGCTGAGGGGTGGGGGTGGTGGGAGACATGAGTGGGGGCCTGGTGGTGCTGCCCCTGCACTGCTGGGGGGTGGGGGTGATAGGGACCATGAGTGGGGGCCTGGTGGAGGGTGCCCCTGGATGCTGGGGGTGGTGGGAGACATGAGTTGGACATGAGTGGGGGCCTGGTGGAGGGTGCCCCTGCACTGCTGAGGGGTGGGGGTGGTGATAGACATGAGTTGGACATGAGTGGGGGCCTGGTGGAGGGTGCCCTGCACTGCTGGGGGGTGGGGGTGCAGGGGGACATGAGTGGGGGCCTGGTGGAGGGTGCCCCTGGATGCTGGGGGGTGGGGGTGATAGGGGCCATGAGTGGGGGCCTGGTGGAGGGTGCCCCTGGATGCTGGGGGGTGGGGTGGTGGGAGACATGAGTTGGACATGAGTGGGGGCCTGGTGGAGGGTGCCCCTGCACTGCTGAGGGGTGGAGGTGGTGGGAGACATGAGTTGGACATGAGTGGGGGCCTGGTGGAGGGTGCCCCTGGATGCTGGGGGGTGGGGGTGGTGGGAGACATGAGTTGGACATGAGTGGGGGCTGGTGGAGGGTGCCCCTGCACTGCTGAGGGGTGGGGGTTTTGGGAGACATGAGTTGGACATGAGTGGGGGCCTGGTGGAGGGTGCCCTGCACTGCTGGGGGGTGGGGGTGATAGGGGACATGAGTGAAGGCCTGGTGGAGGGTGCCCCTGGATGCTGGGGGTGGGGGTGATAGGGGACATGAGTTGGACATGAGTGGGGGCCTGGTCGAGGGTGCCCCTGGATGCTGGGGGGTGGGGGTGGTGGGAGACATGAGTTGGACATGAGTGGGGACCTGGTGGAGGGTGCCCCTGCACTGCTGAGGGGTGGGGGTGGTGATAGACATGAGTTGGACATGAGTGGGGGCCTGGTGGAGGGTGCCCTGCACTGCTGGGGGGTGGGGGTGCAGGGGGACATGAGTGGGGGCCTGGTGGAGGGTGCCCCTGGATGCTGGGGGGTGGGGTGGTGGGAGACATGAGTTGGACATGAGTGGGGGCCTGGTGGAGGGTGCCCCTGCACTGCTGAGGGGTGGGGGTGGTGATAGACATGAGTTGGACATGAGTGGGGGCCTGGTGGAGGGTGCCCTGCACTGCTGGGGGGTGGGGGTGCAGGGGGACATGAGTGGGGGCCTGGTCGAGGGTGCCCCTGGATGCTGGGGGGTGGGGGTGATAGGGGCCATGAGTGGGGGCCTGGTGGAGGGTGCCCCTGGATGCTGGGGGGTGGGGTGGTGGGAGACATGAGTTGGACATGAGTGGGGGCCTGGTGGAGGGTGCCCCTGCACTGCTGAGGGGTGGAGGTGGTGGGAGACATGAGTTGGACATGAGTGGGGGCCTGGTGGAGGGTGCCCCTGGATGCTGGGGGGTGGGGGTGGTGGGAGACATGAGTTGGACATGAGTGGGGGCCTGGTGGAGGGTGCCCCTGCACTGCTGAGGGGTGGGGGTGGTGGGAGACATGAGTTGGACATGAGTGGGGGCCTGGTGGAGGGTGCCCTGCACTGCTGGGGGGTGGGGGTGATAGGGGACATGAGTGAAGGCCTGGTGGAGGGTGCCCCTGGATGCTGGGGGTGGGGGTGATAGGGGACATGAGTTGGACATGAGTGGGGGCCTGGTCGAGGGTGCCCCTGGATGCTGGGGGGTGGGGGTGGTGGGAGACATGAGTTGGACATGAGTGGGGACCTGGTGGAGGGTGCCCCTGCACTGCTGAGGGGTGGGGGTGGTGGGAGACATGAGTTGGACATGAGTTGGGGCCTGGTGGAGGGTGCCCTGCACTGCTGGGGGGTGGGGGTGCAGGGGGACAGGAGTGGGGGCCTGGTGGAGGGTGCCCCTGGATGCTGGGGGATGGGGGTGCAGGGGGGCATGGTTGGGGGCCTGGTGGAGGGTGCCCCTGGATGCTGGGGGGTGGGGGTGATAGGGGAGATGAGTGGGGGCCTGGTGGAGGGTGCCCCTGGATGCTGGGGGGTGGGGGTGATAGGGGACATGAGTTGGACATGAGTGGGCGCTGGTGGAGGGTGCCCTGCACTGCTGGGGGGTGGGGGTGGTGGGAGACATGAGTTGGACATGAGTGGGGGCCTGGTCGAGGGTGCCCTGCACTGCTGGGGGGTGGGGGTGGTGGGAGACATGAGTGGGGGCCTGGTGGTGCTGCCCCTGCACCGCTGGGGGTGGGGGTGATAGGGGCCATGAGTGGGGGCCTGGTGGAGGGTGCCCCTGCACTGCTGGGGGGTGGGGGTGATAGGGGACATGAGTGGGGGCCTGGTGGAGGGTGCTCCTGGATGCTGGGGGGTGGGGGTGCAGGGGGACATGAGTTGGACATGAGTGGGGGCCTGGTGGAGGGTGCCCCTGGATGTTGGGGGGTGGGGGTGATAGGGGACATGAGTGGGCGCCTGGAGGAGGGTGCCCCTGCACTGCTGGGGGGTGGGGGTGATAGGGGACATGAGTTGGACATGAGTGGGCGCTGGTGGAGGGTGCCCTGCACTGCTGGGGGGTGGGGGTGGTGGGAGACATGAGTTGGACATGAGTGGGGGCCTGGTCGAGGGTGCCCTGCACTGCTGGGGGGTGGGGGTGGTGGGAGACATGAGTGGGGGCCTGGTGGTGCTGCCCCTGCACCGCTGGGGGTGGGGGTGATAGGGGCCATGAGTGGGGGCCTGGTGGAGGGTGCCCCTGCACTGCTGGGGGGTGGGGGTGATAGGGGACATGAGTGGGGGCCTGGTGGAGGGTGCTCCTGGATGCTGGGGGGTGGGGGTGCAGGGGGACATGAGTTGGACATGAGTGGGGGCCTGGTGGAGGGTGCCCCTGGATGCTGGGGGGTGGGGGTGATAGGGGACATGAGTTGGACATGAGTGGGGGCCTGGAGGAGGGTGCCCTGCACTGCTGGGTGGTGTGGGTGGTGGGAGACATGAGTTGGACATGAGTGGGGGCCTGGTGGAGGGTGCCCTGCACTGCTGGGGGGTGGGGGTGGTGGGAGACATGAGTGGGGGCCTGGTGGAGGGTGCCCCTGCACTGCTGGGGGGTGGGGGTGGTGGGAGACATGAGTGGGGGCCTGGTGGTGCTGCCCCTACACTGCTGGGGGGTGGGGGTGATATGGCCATGAGTGGGGGCCTGGTGGAGGGTGCCCTGCACTGCTAGGGGGTGGGGGTGGTGGGAGACATGAGTGGGGGCCTGGTGGAGGGTTCCCTGCACTGCTGGGGGGTGGGGGTGGTGGGAGACATGAGTGGGGGCCTGGTGGAGGGTGCCCCTGGATGCTGGGGGGTGGGGGTGCAGGGGGACATGAGTGGGGGCCTGGTGGAGGGTGCCCCTGCACTGCTGGGGGGTGGGGGTGGTGGGAGACATGAGTGGGGGCCTGGTGGTGCTGCCCCTGCACTGCTGGGGGGTGGGGGTGATAGGGGCCATGAGTGGGGGCCTGGTGGAGGGTGCCCCTGGATGCTGGGGGGTGGGGGTGGTGGGAGACATGAGTTGGACATGAGTGGGGGCCTGGTGGAGGGTGCCCCTGCACTGCTGAGGGGTGGGGGTGGTGGGAGACATGAGTTGGACATGAGTGGGGGCCTGGTGGAGGGTGCCCTGCACTGCTGGGGGGTGGGGGTGCAGGGGGACATGAGTGGGGGCCTGGTTGAGGGTGCCCCTGGATGCTGGGGGGTGGGGGTGCAGGGGGACATGAGTGGGGGCCTGGTGGAGGGTGCCCCTGTATGCTGGGGGGTGGGGGTGATAGGGGACATGAGTGGGGGCCTGGTGGAGGGTGCTCCTGGATGCTGGGGGGTGGGGGTGCAGGGGGACATGAGTTGGACATGAGTGGGGGCCTGGTGGAGGGTGCCCTGGATGCTGGGGGGTGGGGGTACAGGGGGACATGAGTTGGACATGAGTGGGGGCCTGGTGGAGGGTGCCCTGCACTGCTGGGGGGTGGGGGTGCAGGGGGCCATGAGTGGGGGCCTGGTGGAGGGTGCCCCTGGATGCTGGGGGGTGATAGGGGACATGAGTGGGGGCCTGGTGGAGGGTGCCCCACACTGCTGGGGGGTGGGGGTGCTGGGTGACATGAGCAGGTGTGCAGGGTAGTCCCCTGTGGTGTCGGCTGCCTGCAGGGGCCGTGGAGGGTGTACAGGGAATACCTGGGAGCACACAGCCAAATTGCGTGTAGAATTTCTCGCGTACCCCTGAAATACATGTACCCAGCCAAATTGCGTGTGGAAATTCCCGCGCACGTACCCTGCCAAATCGCGTGTGGGACTTCCCGCGCACCCCTGAGATCCACGTACCCAGCCAAGTCCCGTGTGGAAATTCCCACGCACGTACCCGGCCAAATCGCGTGTGGAACTTCCCGCACACCCCTGAAATCCACGTACCCTTCCAAATCGCGTGTGAGAATTCCCGCGCACCCCTGAGATCCACGTACCCAGCCAAATCGCGTTTGGAAATTCCCGCGCACGTACCTGGCCAAATCGCGTGTGGAACTTCCCGCGCACCCCTGAAATCCACGTACCCTGCCAAATCGCGTGTGGGACTTCCCCCGCACCCCTGAGATCCACGTACCCAGCCAAGTCACGTGTGGAAATTCCCACGCACGTACCCGGCCAAATCGCGTGTGGAACTTCCTGCGCACCCCTGAAATCCACGTACCCTGCCAAATCGCGTGTGAGACTTCCCGCGCACCCCTGAGATCCACGTACCCAGCCAAGTCGCGTGTGGAAATTCCCGCGCACGTACCCGGCCAAATCGCGTGTGGAACTTCCCGCACACCCCTGAAATCCACGTACCCTGCCAAATCGCGTGTGAGACTTCCCGCGCACCCCTGAGATCCACGTACCCAGCCAAATCGCGTGTGGAAATTCCCGCACACGTACCCGGCCAAAACGCGTGTGGAACTTCCCGCGCACCCCTGAAATCCACATACCCTGCCAAATCGCGTGTGAAAGTTCCCGTGCACCCCGGAATACACGCACACATTATTTTTCAGTCAGCGGTTTGTGTTTGTGGGTACCCCTTTGCACGTCATTTGTCCTGGAGGGCCACAGTATAGTACATTCATCATAGCTGTATATAGGTGCTATTAGTTGGCGCACCTTTTGGCGCACATTTATTACAGGTGCAGAGACGCTACCGCCTGCTTTCTTGTGGCGGTCGTGTTTGTGCCTGTGCGCTGGTTTGACCGTGCGCTTTTTTGCCCTATTCGATTCCATGAATACGTGTTGTAGGCGAGCGTGTGGGCGTTCTGCGCACTTGCACCCTGTACTTCCCCCGTGACGACCACATTTTGGCAAGTTGTTCGCCATTCCGAGTGTTACGCCCCGTGTTCCGCCTACTTTTGTTGTGTGCGCCGCGCTATGTGCGATTTTCGCTGTGGCCTGTGCGATTTTCGCTGTGACCTGGCGCACGCCGTTATATGGCCTGTGCGCCAACGTGCGCCGTGCACTTTTTTAGCGCACATCCAATGGTTTTCACGCGCACGGCCTTCCATGAATCGATGTGCGCTGTTTTTCGTGCGATTTTTGCACTTGCACTGCGATTTTCGCTATTCCACTGCGAATCGCACGTTTTTGGCCACTTGCGCCGTGCTAATTATTCCATGAATCGGCCTGTCAGTTTATAACTTGCCCTCAGGAAGTGACAGTACTGAATTAAGGTCTATCTTCTGCACCATCAGCATTGAACAACTATGCAGACATTCAAATTGATTTGTTTAAATGTGTTCGGAAATTAAAGTTGAAAAAAGGATTTCCAACCCAAGTAAAACAATTTATGTCATCTGAAATTCATTGTCCACCTTCTAGTATATTTATGCAAACACTCTTATCTACTAATGTATTAGCTTCACTGTAACATAGAGCGGGCAGACCAGAAATGACTGTGCCTGATGTGTTAAATTTATTGAACATTAAGCAAAAAAAATGGCCATTAAAGAATTAATGAGTACATCTCGTTTTACCCCAATATTCACCATGTGATTATGTGATAGACACCTTCCATAGAGCTGTCACCAGAGATATTCATGCAATTGCAGACAGAAGAATTCCCCAAAAATTCTTCAATTTAACTGTCTCTGAATCCAAGCCTATCAAAAAATCTATAGGAAACGACTCTCTTATTATTAAGGAAGTCAACAAAGGTGGTAATGTAGTCACCCTAGATAAGCCAGACTACATACAAATGGTGCTCAATCATTTTAACACGCCAGGCTGTTATGCTGTGTTAGCATCTAACCCTATGAGAAATAGTGTATCTTTGGCAAGTCAGTTGATCCGTAAATGACACAAAAAGTGGTTACTAACTGATGTTGAAAGCAATTTCTGCTGGTGTCACAACCCACTATCCCAACTATCTATTTCCTTCGAAAATTCCACTGTGACTATGATCAAATTCCAAAAGGTAGGCCGATAATGAGTGGAAAGGGCTGGGTCACTGAACCTTCACCACAACACATTAATGAATGTCTGATTACAGAAGTTGAAAACGTACCGACATGAATCTGGGACACTGTGCATGTTCTACAAATATTCAATGAATTGCAAATGGTTGACAACCAAATTTTTGGTCACACTGGACGTGAAGTCCTTATATACTTCCATACAACATGACCTAGCAATAGAGAGTGTGAATTACATATTCAGAGGCAAGTCAACCTCTTTCTATGAGCATATAGAGATGGTGAAAGAACTACTTACATTTGCATTAGATTACAATATGTTGCTATTCAATGGGTCATTCTACAAACAGAAGGTGGGTATTGCCATGGGAGCAAGTTATGCTCTAACTCTGGCTAATATACATCAATGCATCCATTTTCAATTTAAACAGCTTTATGCATTGATCAACCCCATATTTCAGCCATTGAAATGCTTATGAAGGTGTTAGATTGATGATGTTATTATATTGTGGAATGGCACAGTAAGAGATCTAACGCATTCTGTCATATATCTCAATTCAAATAATTGGGGTCTATCCTTTACCCAGATATGAAGCATATCCAACATAGACATATTGGACCTTAGAATCACAATTGCTCCGACTGGCTTCATGACACATACCTTTAGAAAAACCACATCAGTAAATTCAGTGCTACATACTACGAGTTGTCATAAAACAATCTGTCATTGAAAGCATACCAAAAGGAGAATACATAAGAGGCAACCGTAACTGTAGTCGGGAATATGATTATCGGTTGAATGTGGAAAAATCAGACGAATATTTCTGGCAAGAGGCTACTCATCTCCAATATTAGATGTAGCACAACATGAGGTCAACCAGTTGGAGAGAGTTTCTTTGCTGACTCCTAAATCTAAAGATCATGATATGAGTCCCAGAACACTCAGATGTATTAATAGGTACAATTCAGTCAGCCAGCTTTTGTATCATATTCTTCAAAAAAACTGTCATCTCCTAAGACTGAATAAAGATTTGTTGGAACACCTTGACACCAGACCACATTTCACATACAGCAAAGCTCCTACATTGAGGACTGTATTGTTTCCTTCATTCATGAGGGATACACCGCAGACTGGAGATTGGTTATATAAAATGTGCAAAGGGGGCTTCATTAAATGCGGAAGCTGCTCAATGCGCCCATTTGTCTTTGAAACAAATTAGATGAACTTTGGAAATACAGGCACTCAGAAAGTGGCAACATTCATCAGTTGTAATTACAAATGTATAAATGATTGCATCATTTGTATTTGTGGTTCTCATTATATAGGCATCACAATTTGGGCTCTAGAAGTTAGGATTTGTGAACATATGATTTCGATTTCCAGTCAAGATGCCAAATGCCCATTGGCCTTGCATTGCCAAAGATATCATCAAATGGACAACAACTTGAGGTTTGTAGGAATGATAAAAGCACCCTCAGAGCATCAGGTTTGGAACCGAGAACTCATTTTGAGGCAATTAGAGTCTCGCCTTATCTGCAAATATAGGACAGTCTATTGCGGGCTAAACACCGACCACACATTTTCTGTGTTCTTGTGACTATGTATCTGCATATATACAGAGATCCAGATCTGTCAGGAATGAAAGTTAGCAAGAGACACTGTGCCCAATTAAATTATACTGTAACAATGTCCATACATTGGGTTTTATAAACATGCAATTGAACCTTGCACCTCAACTGTCTACCATGCTCCTTGCTGTTTCTTCAGTGCATAATACCGTTGCACTAATTCAGACTTCAATGCAGATGTATGCGGTGGGTAGCTATATGTAATTATTATCATGTAGATGTGCATACATTGAAAGTTTTGTCAAATATTATACACATAAAAAAGAAAAAAAAGAAATGATGTGTTCCTTTATGTCTATTTGTGGAACATCAGAGCCAAGGCTTGGGCTTTTGGCCCAGAACATCACTAATGTGAAACTACGTATATGGAAAGATTTTAGTTGGAACAGCGGTCTGACTGATGGTCCTTATTATCTCTATCCCATTCCAAGATGGTGGCTGATGCAGCCTAAGCCATTATTTTTCAAAGTAGCAGAAGTTGCTCAGAATAACATTAGAGCTGGTACATGACATCATTAATCTTACGCAATTCAATTACTAATATGGTCACTTTTTTGTGGTGGTAGCGATGAACTCGACTGCAACATCGTTATAACCCCAATCCAAGTAGATGGCTCAATGTGCGCCTACCGATTATTTCAAGGGTCATTTGTAGCAGTTTAAAAGAACAATATTACAGGGCAGTAGCCCTTGAGATTGGATGCAAGGTGAGCTGCCAGGGACATCAGGTGAGTTTTATATTTGTGTGGGTAGGGAATCACTCATGTACCTTTGAGTTACAAGTGAAGGGTTACTTTTAACACTGCCCTTTCTTTTTTCTTTTGTTTTCTCTAATACCCTCCCGGACTCCTGACAGAGTTGAGAGCTATGCAATTGTGGGTGATATAATTTACTGAAAACTGGTATGTCAATCAGAGAGGGTGTAGCCAGGGTTCCCTATAAGTAAGTGTTGGGGGCATTTAATTGATTTAAAGGTTTTGTTTTTTTCAATTTTAGTACACTTTGAGTTCCCAGAAGTGGGAGAACAGAACACAGATAAGGTAGGCGGACATGATAATTGTTCGTGCTGTTCCCTAACAAGTCACAAACAATGGCTCACTGTAGATTTATCTAAGTGCACCCTAATCAATACAGTCATCTGGATCTTCATAGATATGGGACTGTCACTGCATGATTGAGCATGCGTTATGATGTCTTGGCACTGGTGTCACCCACTTGGGTATTATAAATATGGCAAACTATTTTTAGTTGGTTTACATGGTGGAGTCCCACTCTTAACATTAGTTGACTAAAAACGGTTATTTTATCAATTAACAATGAATTGTGTACCTTTACTGCATGTTATATATCTTTTTTCTCCCTGCTATGGATTGTTGGTGACTTTGGTGACTATGTTGACGTCAACTCATGAATGGTCAAATTGTTTCATTGTAATATTGTGAATGTAATTGTTGGTCCACCTTACATCCTTACCTGCAGCTATATGCCCCGATTTTAGTTTCTGATGCATTCAACCAATTTTAACTTTTCATATTCATTTATTTGTTATGCACATTATGTCTGTGATATTTGATATATACATATCAGCCTGGAAGAAACACTTGTTTGCTGTTTTCACTTTCATTCTGTTGTACATAAACACCTTTAATAGTGGTTACATCAGAAATGTAAAACAATCAATCAACATTAATTACCATACATACAAAATAACATAAAAGAATCAGCTTGATGCAATATTAAAACAAAGAAGGAAAGAAGCACTAACTACATTTCTTAAAAGTTCATTCAGTTAAAAGAAAAATCTAAATTCAGTGCTTATTTCCAAATCCTTCCCTCGAATACCGTAAGATGTTTTAAAATAGCAAATGGATGGGTCTCAATTTTGTAGACAAGTTTGGGAATGAGTTTTGCTTCATACTATCTAACCACAGGTTTTAGAGAGAATCTACCAACTTTTGTAACTATCATTTTAATCTGATTGATCTGTTTCCCTACAATTTCATTTAACCATGAGATAATACTCTGCAATGAAAATCTCCCAAATGCTGGGAAGCCCAAGTAGATCAATTAATCAACACATGCAATTGAAGAGTCAACCCTACTCCATTTCAAAGGGATTTTTTTTGTACTAATCGAAAATCCGATTACTTTCGATTTCACTGGGTTTACTTTAACGGAATGTTTCCCATATAATCAACAAATTAATTAATTCGTTTTTGCAGACCGACTTTACTGACATCAAGTTTAAAAAAGTCACCCTCATATGCAAGCCATTGGAAATGGAGATGGATCAATTTTGGTGAAATCAATCAAGCATCAGCTAGAGGACCATCCATTATGTGGGACAGGTAAAGATTAAAAATGCCAGGGGCTACACCACAACCCTGTCTGACCCCCCTCACAGATGTAACTTCTCTTGATAAATCCCTTTTATTATTCAATCTTACTCTTATGCCAGTATTTGAGTGTAGCCGGATAAGTAGATTAAGGAGACCAGCGGGCATTGATTGATTGATTGAGTGTTTATATATTATGTGTTTATACACAACTGTTTCAAAGGAGTCAAGTTTCCCCAGGAGGCAAGTTTCTTCCACATTAGCCTGCTATCCAAAGCATCAAAAGCCGCTGTGCGATCAATCAGGGCTCCATAAACAGCCTCTTTTTTACCACTCCATGCAAATTGCTGAATTGTATTAATAACTAGACAATTGAGAGTTGTCCCCATTTGTTTCCTAAAACGAATTTACCACTTACAGATGTTCCCAATATCCGAAGCCCAAACTTCTAAATGATGTAAGACAACTGAGGTGAACATTTTGCTATCAGCATCTAAAAGGGCGACTGGATGATAACTAGTTGGATCGGATCTGTAACCTCTTTTAAATATGGGAAATATATAGGCGCTGGACCAGGAAGAGGGAAAAACTCCTGAAGTAAGACTATTAGCAAACAGTATAGAAGGTGTGGCAGCCCAAGTGTCCTTATCTGACTCCAGCACCTGGTTATTCAGGCCATTATTAGGACCTGGAGCCTAGAAGAGCTACTAGAGATTAGTATTCTAAAAATTACGTCCTTACCAAAGTCCATCAACAAGATCGACTCAGGTTCCCACTCTGGAATCACCACTGCCACATAACTCTGCCCTCTGTAGTTTGCAAAAGTTTGTTTGAAATGCATAACCTATTCCGACTCCGAGGCTCCATTGATTTGGAATAACAATTAGGGGGCCTCACTGCTGTTCATTAGTTGCCGGAAGGCAGAGGAGTTCTTATTTCTTAAGCATAGGAGCATTGCTTCCCCATCCCATTGTAGTATATTTGCCTTTGTTTGTCTGAGCCAACTCTGATGTGCCTGACAGAATTTTCTGATTAACTCATATATTACGGACTGAGAGCCCTTGCCATATTTTTTTAAGTGGGCTATCTTGCGGCAGAGTTCCCTTTTCCTTTTTACCACCTCAATATTATATACATGTTTGTGGTTCGCCTTGTGAGTGGTACTGCCTCTATAAGAGAGAACCCCATTTGTTCTTAAAATATGGCCGAGGAAATTACCAAATTCATTAGGAATGATGGGATTTTATTTCCAGGATAGGTCCGTTGAGTGCATGTAGGAGGCAAGAAAGCAATTCAACCTCTTCACTTTCCCAGGGTTCAAGCACACTTGAGTGCCTGATGCCCTAACTAACAAACTTTGCGCACATGTTGTTCGAGGATTACTCACAGCCTTATTCACTGATATAATACACGGGAGATGTAAATCAGCTTCCAAAATGGCGTGATCACTAAATGAAGTAAAGGTACAGTGAATTTTGTGTAAACGGAACCTAACCAATAGTCCGCAAAAATGTAGTCAAGTGTGGAAGATGCAGTCCTTTTTGTCCATGTGGGAAGAGGAGCAGCTTTATGAGAAAGAGCTTTGTTCAATGACCAAAGCCCAAAATCACCCAAGGCTGAAAGCCACCTTTCATCTTGCGGGTTGGTCGAAACAGAAAGACCTCTATTCTCTAAGCAATCGTTTGTACAAATACAATTCAAGTTATGATACCTCACCAATACTATGTGACCATTTGGGCACGCATACCACCATGCTTGTACTTGGGAAATTTATTTTTATGAGAAATGTAGCCAAAGCACCAATCCATCTATGCCAATAAATGTTCAGGACAAGCAAGTCCAGAGGAGCAACTTGTTCTAAGCTAATATGAGTGGCCAGCACTCCTCTGGTAATGCTAAATGAATCCTTCACTATAGCCTCTACCGAGAACGGAACAAGAGTTAAAAGTCCCCCAGAGGAACGACCTAAGGGGCCCTATGTGACTGGTTGACATGTAACTACAAATTCATCAAATATTGGAGGGTATATAAGCCAAGTTTCCTGGAGATTTATTATTTGAGCTAACTGAAATTTAGCGCCTAAGTTGAGTTCTGAAAAGAGGTGCTTCCTACCGCGAGTGTTCCAAGCAATAAGAGTGCATTGTGTACCCCTAATACCATCAGTTACTTGTGAATCTTCCTTATGGGTTGGGGCTGTAAATAGCCATGTCCAATTGTTAGAAGCTTCAAACTGCTGAATTTTGGGTCTAAGATATTCAATCTCTGCGGCTGCTATAGGCCTATCCCCTTGCTTAACTTCCGGTTTGAAGGCTGTGACATCAAACCGCAGAATTCGTATACTGTCACTCTCCTTCAAGATTGAGTCATAGACAAATCAGGAGTTAAATTCCACAATTGCTCTTTCCATGCAGCCATGTACCACAAAGTCGACTATTTTTATATCAGCCAAAGTGATGCCACACAAATTAGGGACGTCTGCAAATAGTTGCAAGACCATAGTGCGTGTCAATATAATGACCTTGTTCTCTGGGAGAATACGCTCAAGCAGGATGGTCATGGGAAGATCTTGGCTCTCAGAAGAGAGCTTCGGAGACATTTTGAACTGACTAGATGGTTTTGACCCTACGGAACCTTGGGAAAACTATATAGTCATTGGGTCTCATCACAACCCAGGCGGTAAGTTACCGCCAGAGCCGTGACTTTACCACCATGGCGTAAACTATGTTTACGCCATGGTGGTTGGCGGACTTACCGCCCCATTCCGACCTTGGCGGGGCGGTAAGTCCCCAATCCCCATTTACCCTTCCCCATTCCCATTTTTGCCCCATAGGGCATAATGGGAGTGGGGAAGGCGTTAATTACGCCACCGTAAATTACGGTGGCGTAATTAACTCCATGGTCCCTTAGCGCCATGGATTTTAACACCTGCTAAAAGCAGGTGTTAAGTCCGCCATGGCGCTAAGGGACCTCGTACTCAGGCGGTAAGGGTCGGCGCTGTTTACGGCGCCGTAAACCCCTTACCGCCTGGGTCGTAATGAGGCCCATTCTGTGGTTAGCGTGTCCCTATACTCATTTAACTGAATGGGAATCTGGGCGGTCTGCATTGAGGCTCTCTCCTGAGTTACACTAAGGTCAATAATTTGCTCTTTATAGCGTTCCTTTATTTGCAAGGGAGGAGGAGGGAACTGTCCACTGACAGACACCAGGACCATTCAAACACCCAGTATTCAACCCTTCTAAGGGATATGGAACCCCCCCTTAGATGTACACTTGGGTTTGTGCCAAGATCTCTCTAAGCACTTTCAATCTTACAAGGCAAGTTGTAATTCACTACGCTTTGACTGGAATCAGAAGAAGGAATGGGAGGCATTTGGTCCAACAGGGGGAGGTAGACCATTTTACCAGGACCAGTTTGCATCTCAGAGTCAACTGAGGTATAAATATTAGTTAGTATGTCCCGCCCTCTAGGTGTACTACCCAGTGCATGGGCCTTAGTTTTTGTGATGGGCGCTGCACACCTTTTTTGTTACCCAAGGGCGATGAGAGCAGATTTCTAACGAGGGGCTACTTAAAAAATGTTGTTAGAAACTTTGAATTGCTTAGTATGATTTAATGTGTTGATATTAAAAGCAACAATCCTATTAATATTCCCCCCAGATAGGACTTTGTGGTCAGCCACCAATTCACGTTTTACTCTTTTAGTAAATAGAGGTCACTATAGTAGGGATACTACTCATCTCTTTTTTTATAATAGGTTTTAATTATAATATGATTGGAAGGCTGAATACAAGGTGGAACAGGTTCAGACACAAATAATACACCATCATCACAATCTCTGCTGCCCCCCCCCCCATTTGAAACACTTCTAGTTTCCTTAGGCACAGACATTGTGCTGGAGGTAGTCTGCTCCATTGATGATTTTGATAAGTGTATGGGAGTACAACAAGGACGGGACAGTGAAGACATATATTCAGAGGTTCCCTTATTTGCAGCTTTGTACATGGCAGTTAAATTATCCATTTTACCAAATGCCTCGTTTAAAAGCAGTGCATTATTAATGATACCATTTTTCAATTCTTCATATAGTTTCACCATGATGCAAAATACTTCATTGATGTCAATCAAAGTTTCATCTGACGGGACCTTCCAGCGTCAGTTGGTCCCAGAGGTAGATAGTGATGGTCTACGCAAAGCTTCAAAAGTAGGGAGGATGCACAAAAAAACAGTTTGCATTTTGATTTTTAGATTCATTTGGTTCTGAAGAGACATCATGGGTTGTAAAATTGAACACATTATTGGACTCACACATAGATGTTTAAGTGTATTTTTCAGAAGAAGGACTGAAATGCAACTGTTCTTTATGCTGTGCACGATAGATAGAGTTTTTACTTGTTCATTTGATTTAAAATGTGAGTATTTAGGAACTAAAGTTGTAATTAAAGTGCTTCCCAAGTCTTTGGTTTTGTTAGGGGCTTTAGGGGTGCTTCGTGGAAATGATTGCAATTTAGAGCTTTTTGTTCTGGGAGACACATGACATTTAAGGGACGGAGGGAGAGGGAGATTAGCTGCCTTCAGCATTTTCTCATCAATTATTTATACGGAACGGGGTAAATCAAGTTCACCGCAGGTTTCCCACTTCGTAAATGCTTTCAGAAGAGGAGGGACAACAATATCACAAGGCTCCAAGATACCAGGCCCGCAGTCGCTGTATACAAAAGTCAAATTTTACGATCAAAGTGCAGTTTAATAGAAATATTGATTACAAGCAGGTTATATATAGTAAGGGGAGACCTCCAAGAACCAAGGTGGGTTCAAACACCGAAACTCTAAGATCATGTACAAAAAGGTTGTAAGTAACAAAACTGCTCACGAGAAACAGTTTGCACAATATTTCACACGGCTCCAAGGCACCTGGCCCACAGTCGTCGTTCAAGAATAAGCAGTCACTATTAGCAATCAATAGGTCATCAACAACGGCACTTTTCAATGTTAATAGATCTTGGATCAAAGAGGCGAACAACCCCTGCAGTCTCCATGCAGCTTACTTGGGTCCAACGGTCAGCAAAATGTCTTTATAACCCCATTATTCTCTTCCGAAGTAGAAATAGGTGTTTCCCCACTACCCACTCGCTTGCGGAATGCAGACTGGAACACTTGGGACCACACTTCTGGTTGGTAATATTAAAGACCTCACAAGCCTGCAGTGGTGCTGCCGACACCACTGGGCCTGTATTGCTGAGACTAGAAAGATGGGCCATATAATTCTGCCGCAGATCAATCAAGTACTTTTTAACTGGAACCAGACATGTTCAGATAATTTGGGCAGAAATATTTAGTGTAACTGCGGGCCTCCAGTACAGTATCAAGGATAAGCAGCGTCTTACAGTTGCACTCCCATGGCAGGTGTCAGGGCAAGAATAAATACAGCATTGCAAGGTAGCAGGTCCCAGAAGGCAAACTCTCCCCTGGCAGAATACTTTTACTTCCACTCTACGTGTGTTCAAAGTCAGCACTTTCAGAGTCATCAGAGCTTGTTTGCGATATGCAATATGGAATATGCGAGACAATGGTTTACAAAATGTACTCCTGCTCCTGTCTACCACTCTGCTCAGCTCCACTTTGCACTTCGCTCGTTCAGCTCCTCTCACAATTCCACTTGGCTGAGAAAAATTACTGAAGGAAAGCACCAAAGAACGTGACACACAGCATGTCATGATGCAGTCATGCAATGTTAATGACACATTAAACAAGGGGTCTGCAACCTTTGGCTTGCCAGATGTTTTGCACTAAAACTCCCATCAGCTCTAGCTAGAACAGTAAATGGTGCACTAACATGAGAATTGCAGTCCAAATCATGTGGTGTGTAGCAGGTTGCAGGGACATCACTGATCAGGAAAACTTCCTTCATAGTCCCGTAGATGCTCACATATCCATCCATATGCTGCAATATTTAGTGCATCTTCATATATCAAGAGTTCTGGCATACATGCTGAGTCCTCCTTCCTCTACTGAGTTTGCTCTGTGATCACTTCGTCACCTATTTGGATATTACCTTCTCTGCCCCCCCCTACTGTTGTCAGTATACCTTTTCATCTTTTGCTTCTCCCTCTCATCCTTTTCCCTCAATTTATGATCCATGTACTGTTGGTCCTCTCATCCTTCTGCATGAGGAAGTCGTGCTCTGACCACTCAGCCAAATATCACCTCTGCCGGATACGTTCATTTTGTGCTGTGCGGGTAGTTCCTGCAGTACCGGAGTTACCAATATATCTATTCCAATGGTCAATCCATGATATGCACAATCTGGAGTGTTCTCTTAATATTTCACATGAATCCTTCCACCATGCCATTAGCCTGTGGACATAGTGATGTGAACATTTGGTGCTTAAACCCCATGTATGCCGCAGAATTTGCAAAATCTTGGCTTGTGAATGGTGGTCCATTGTCAGATTTCACAATCTGTGGGATACCATATTTCACGAATATTCGGTCAAGTGCAGGAATGACACTTGTGTCAGATGTTGATGGCCGATTTGCATCTCAGAGAAGCGAGAGTACTCATTCATTACTACCAGGATATATGACCCATCTCTTACTGGCGCAAACAAATCATCAGCCACCTCTTCCCACAGATCTCCTGGCAGCGTTGACATCTGTAGTGGGTTTGGGTGTGGTACTGGGGCAAGCAGTTGAGACAAATCTCTGATGCCCTTCTTGAGTCTGATCAATGGCCTGTTGTAGCAGTGACAGGGGCATGACTACTTTACATACATTCAGAATTATGTGATCCCAGTGGCAGTCAGTTCATCTTGCACTAGAACCAAACTGCTCACATCCTCCAGCACTGCGCTACCTTTGTTCCGGGCCATCTCTTTGGCATGCTTCATCTTGCCTCTTGTGATGCACGTCCTGATGATGGCTAGAGCTTGATCATTCTCTGACTCCTGCTGGAGAGTGGCCCAGTGCAACTGGAATGGTTTCATTTGGTGTATCAAAACACAAAGCTACAAAGGGACACCAGGTATTTTAAACCCCGGTCATACCTGGTTGATTTCTAAAGACATACATAGAAAAGAAGAACCGGAGTAAAGTGCATCTGTGTAGGGAATGCAAGTAGACCAGAATCTCTACCAGTATTATAATATACAAACCAGATACATTATCTAGAGCTTAAAACACATGATTTTGGACAAGAAAATATACATTTGCATCCAGTTTATCAAAGATTAATCATTTTATTGTACTAAAAAAATCAATCAATGGGATGCTAAAAAATCAATTAAATATAAAGAATTACACATTATATTGATACATTGGCACTATTTAAAAATAAGTAACACAAAAATCGGGTTCTAGATTTATACAGTAGAGTAACCCAGAAAACTGACTAACAAATAATGAGTGACTCGCACACCTGACAAAACTACCCTCAACTAAATTAAACAATCGATGAAGATACCCTACTCACACCTCAACAAGTGTACAAAATGCATGAAAAAAAATATATAAAAATGATTACAAGAAAAATAACAATCATCAAATTCACTGATTTCCCACTATGAAATAAAGCAAAAAAGCAAAAACACAAAACATCACAAAATTGAAAACTGTGAAATGAAATAGCCACCTAACTAGCAATGTATATCTGGTATACATAGTCATGTCATACTCAATAGGACCCATAAGATCCCAATATGTTTCTTTCCATAAAAAATGATTATTTTACTCTTTGGAAATCCTTCAGGGGTTTAATAACGTTGGTGATCTTGCTGGTATGACATTTCACAACAATTATTCGGTGGTAGAGTCACGCTCCTTGGGTTCACCTGCACATTAAGGTACACATAATTAATGAACTTGTATAATTCATAGTTCAAACTACTACACTTGACATAACTAATATGTCACGTACAGGTCAAAATAAATGAAGACAAAGAAAAGAAAACAGAGAAAGAGTCTCACACTCATTCTATTGACAATGAATTATTCAATCAGGGTAATTAAGCCAGAATTTCAATTTCCTTATTGAGCCGAAACTGCGTCACAAAGACCAAAAGACATAAAGGGGACAACACAGGAAGAAAGGTGAGAAGAAGATGTTATTGTGAAGTTCACGAGGGCAAATATATTTTATAAATGCCACAAGAAAACTAATCATGTTCTAAAGTCATATATTCTGAACAAGTATTTACACCTTGATCATCGCAGGTGAAATTGTATTCATTAATAGGTATCCCATGAGGTTCAATATGCACACACCAAAGCATGTACTGGTGGGGTCATCAACCATCAAAGGCACAAATCTCTGTTCGACCCACCGTGTAAACTGATGGAATCAGACATCTATCATTTGCATTGGTCTGAACCCATGAAATCAGAATCATCTCCAAAGTAAAGCATCACTTATGACAAAATGGATGAAGCTTACTTACTAATAGGTCTCCTGATATCAAAAAGCAGTCAACGTGGTTCCCATCTCTCCTGGAACAGATCATTAGTCTCTGTTTCAGCTCTAGCTTCATCAGAGCTGCAAAGTGTTAAAAAGAGAGAGAGTGTGGACCACGGAATCAGTCCTAATCATTATATATATTCTCGTAGGGCTCAAGGTTTGACCAAAGAATACATAACACGGCTCTCATTCATATAATGAATGGTCCTCAACAATATACCTCCTGGTCTGCAAAACCTCTCATTATATGCGACCACCTGTCGAGTTTATTTGTTTTCTTAATAAAGAACGTCATTCATTTATCGTCAATGGCGGTAAAGTCTCATTATGTTTGACTTCTATGGCGTCACTTGACCGCAACCTCTGATGAATCACTACGCCAGTGATTCGTAATTTCAAATCTTCCAACCGTGATTCAAATATGGTGCTGTGTCGTGAAACACAGGTCCTGAGACTGTACTGAATTTATATTACGATACTTCAAGCCACCAATGACGATAAGCTCTTAGGCTCGTGGACCGCATTTATCACAATCATTATACAAGAAAATAGACTCAGGGTGGTTCCATCCCTTGAATGCACCCACCTTTGGTATAGTTGGCATTCGGTGTATGACATAGTTTACATATGTGTCAGCAATGGAAGATTCTACTCTGGTTGATCCAGTGGAGTGCCTGGAGAGATGATCATCTGGATTTTTGTCCTTTGCAGGCTTGTGTCTAATAGAAAAATTATAGTCTTGGAGACGCAGACCCCCCTCTGGCTATTCTTGGTGCCATTCTTTCTTTTGTGTTACCATAGATGGTGAGGAGAGTGTGGTGGTCAGTAGCGATGGTGAATGCCTTACCATACTGGAAAAGATGGAAGTGTTCACAGGTTCACAAAGCCACCAAACTCTATTTTTTTGCCTTGGGAATATGTCTGTTTGGTGGGAGACAAACCTCTACTGGCCTATGCCTCAGTACATTTGGTGTGTGTGTGTGGAGTTCAGCTCATGTTGTACCAGTATGGCACTAATTTCCATTAGACCAGCACCCAATGTCACCTACATCTCCCTCTCAACATTGAAATAGCCCATGTCCTCAGCCAAAGTTATGTTCCTTCTGATCTCCTCCAATGCTGCTTCACACGCTGGTGTCCACCTGAATTCTGCTTTGTTCTTGGTGAGGTTTCGACAACAATAGCTTTCCAAACCCAGAAATGGCCTCAGATCTGAGACATTTTCTTGCATTGATGTCGCATTTAGGGTGGCTCATATACACATGATTTCCTAATCTAACTAACGTGACTCACTACGGTTACCAACCCCACCTGATACTGTTGGACTATTTGTCTAAAATAGAGAGTCTAAGATTTTTAGACTTCAAATTGGACCAAGTACGTCTGATATATATTTTAATCATTTGTTTGGTTGCTTTGGGATGTGGGTCTCCACGTCCTTTTAGGATGATTTTTCAATAAAGTGTTATTTTGATGTAGTAGTGACCCATTATCATCTCTGTATTTATTTAATATTATGGTAATATTCTTGCTGTGTCACCCTCGCTTTCCCTGGCTAAAGAATGTAACAACTGGGTAGCCTTTTGGGAAATCACATGTATGTGCGTATTCTGACGTCCTCACCCCAAAAGAGGACTTGTTGGGCTTATCTTGTGTACACTGCATTCAGGGTGGCTACTTTGTCTGGATCAGGGCACATCCCCTGTTCTGAGAAATCATGTCCGAAGAACTTGAGCATCCATTTTCTAAACTCACATTTTTTGTTTGTTTAGTGTCAGGTAGGCTGCTTCCGGTGCCATGAAGATGCAATGCAGTGTGGCATCCTGTTGCTCGATGGATTTTCAAACAGCAATATGTTGTTGCTGTAATTTAGACAGATGGCATGTGTTGAATCACTTTGTGGATGTCCTCCTGGAAAAAGCCAGCAGCCAACGAAACCCCAAAACTCAACCACGTATACCTGTATAATACCAAGTATGTAACAAAGGTGGGTATGTAACAGGATTCTGGGGTCAGCTCCAGATGGTGCTATCTTTTGTTGAGGTCTAGTTTACAGAAGATGGTCGCTCCATTTAGTAAGTGAATCATGTCTCTGATTCTCTGTGCTTTATTGTTATTATTATTATTATTATTATTACTATTATTGTTATTATTATTATTATTGTTATTAGTAGTAGTAGTAGTATCATTGTATTTATTGAGCACAGACCTAGCTCTGAGTAGCAACGGAGCACTTTACATTGGTATACTACAATACGGGTACCCAATGGAGCGATTTCAAGTGGTATGCAACAGTAAAGATGCATAACAGAGTGCTTTTCAGAGGTAACAACAGAACAGATATACAGCAAGGGGTAGGATAGAGAGGGGCACAGATGATGGGTGGAGCTGTTCAGGGTGCAGGGAGGAGAGGGGTGGACAGTGTGTAGCAAGTCAGATGGGGTGGGGCGGTGTGAGAAGAGTCTCCTGGAAGAGGTGGGTCTTGAGTTATTTTCTGAATTGTAGGAGAATGGGGGCCAGTTTGATGCTGATGGGGAGGAAGTTCCATATTCTTGGGTTGTAGGCAGAGAAGGCTTGTTTTCTGGTAATTTCCTTATTGTAGAGGTGGATTTCAAACCTGCACGTGTCCTGACTTTTGGTGGTGCACTGTATGACGGAGATGCTGAGTTTCTCTGCTAGGTAGCTGGGTGACATGAGTGTGACTGCCTTATAGATTTTGCTTGATGGCATTCCCTCTGTATTGTCTCAATGGGTTGTCTAATATCCACACACAGTTTTATAATGCCATCCACCAATTTCTTGGGGACTGCCACTATGGTTGACACCGAGGGTGTGGGTCCCTTGGCAGGCTTTATAATGTCTTGGTCTAAGAGCTTCCTTATCTCATTTTCCACTTGGTGTTGTCTATTAATCCAGATGCCCAATAGTGTCATGCCACTGGTTTGATATACTCATCTATATGTAGTTTGACTATCCAATTTCTCAGCTTTCCCAAACCTTTAAAGAGTGAGGGGAATGCCTGTTCGACGTCCCCTTCTTGCAGGAGATACTTGTGAGACATAATATTGTATAGTTTGTGTATCAAACCCATGTCAAGTGTAATCTTGAAACTCAGGATGCATCCACTCTCGGTTTCCATCTTGAGTACATGAAGCTGTATCCGGGCTGAGTAAGATTTATAGGTGCATGCGGCAGAGAATATGCCTTTGCAAGGTAGAGGGACATTTGACTTGTATGGTTATTTATCTACTTCAGAGGGTTTTAACCGATGCGCTTTTTCCAGACAATTGTAAGACATCTCGCTTATTGCCTTTACTGGCGCTCCTGTATCTAATAGAAAGTCTGTGGGATTATTGATTACTTGCATCAGTATGATGGGTTGTGTTCTTTTGCTGCAGTATTTCCCAGCGTCCAAACATATCACTTTTTGAAATGGTCATCTGTTGAAGAGCTTGACTCGCTCCCTGATTGTGACCTGGTCTCCATGTATCGCACATTACTCCTCGGCGCGCATCTGTTGATCAGTATTCTGTGTGAGAGTGATATTATCTACTGTCAGCTCCTTTGTATCAATGTGATTTATTTTCCCTTGACGGTGCTTTATGCCGACCGGATGGATATACTTAGGTGCAGCAGTGTGGGCAAATTGTGACATACTGCCCGAAAGTTGGTTCTCTTCCCCACATGCTGCGCATGTTTGTCCCATTGCTGGGCAGGTGCCCTCGTGTGGGAATTCATAGCCACATTTGAAACACAATTGATCATTTTCTCTGGGTGGAGGCTTCTGACTAGGTGCCGGTGACAGTTTATTGATAGTCCCTTATTTTTTTGTGGGTTGGTGTACATTTATTTTGTTCATTGTTTCCACGTGCAGTTCTATGGTGGATTCTGTGCACCCCATTGCCAGTACCTCCTTTAAGGAGCGCTGTTTCTGCAGCAACTTCTTCTTTGGGGATTCACAGCCTGCTATCACTCAGCACCCCCTCGTTGGTGTAACGGTGGAATTCACAATGTTTGAATCCGATGTGGAGTCTCATGACAAAGTTGTCTAATGGCTTTCCCTTGTCTTGTGTTAGTTGTGTGGTATACGTGGTGTACATAGTCCACGTTTGTATGTGGTGCAAAATATGCAGAGAGTGCATCTTTTGATTTGTCAAACAATGAATTTTCATCGTCCATAAGTTCATATAGTATGTCTCCTACTGCCACGCCCATGGCCAGGGTGATAAGGTCATTTTTCCTGTCATGTTCTAGTTGTCCAAATACCCCTATCTATACCTTGAAATCTCTGATCCAGAGTGACCATCTGGGGCCTACGTTGCTGGTGTCTGTTAGATCAAATGCCGTGGGTAGTTGTGATAAAGACTCACCACATGCTGGCAAGAACATACCAGATGATCGTGCAGGGGCTGTCGCTGGGATGTCTCCATCCAACAAAACAAAATAATTTGTGGGACTTGTGTGCTTCTCTAATTTGGTTTATGATGAACTTCTTGTTTCTGCGTTGCAGTCCTGTTAGGAAACATGCATTTGCGTCTTTTGGTTTGTGGGAGAGCTCCCTGGCTTCTCTGCTGTTCCCAACCTTTCTCACTGCCCTGAATGTGTATTTCTTGAGGGGGTTACTCACTTCACTGCCAGTACTTTGTGCCCGACTCCCAGATATCTGGAGCCTACTAGACTCCTCCTTCCATTCCCGGGGAACACTGTGCCTCCCGTGTGGCACTACAGGCATCAGAAGGCGCCATTCTTTGCTGTGCTTGTTGTGCTGTATGGCTCATCCGTCCGAGCCTCCACTTCACCCTTGTTGAGCGGGTATACTGAACAGCGTGTCTGTACACATGCTGAAAGTGTTTCACTACCGTGGTCGGTCATCGCGTTGCAGTCTCGTCGAGCCTGTGCCAGAGGTCTGTTGGTAAGTCTCCAGGAACACACACATTTTATTTCATAACTGAGGAGCTCCCCCTCCTCTCCGTCACTTCCTTTCTGCTCCCTCTCCTCAGCCCCTCCTATACATAATGAGGAGGATGATTGAAATATTACAAACATTACAAATGCTACTCAGTATGTCAACATAGGAGCGATGAAAGGCAGAGTCTAAGTGATTGGATTTAAAATTGTACTAAGTTATAGATTAAATACGGTTACACGCAGCAAGCTCTTTACTTACTTAGCCATCACCATCCACTTTTATGTACTGTATAGAAAGGTTATTTCTGAAATGAACAACAGTACACAGAAGGTAGTGCTTTGCACAGTTTGCATGACTTCTGAAAAGTCACAATTAACCAATCTCCAAGCAAGGAAATGTGAAATATACATGAAAACATATAAACGGTCACGTTCTTGAATAGTCATTATTTTGAAGATGCCATTTTAGTTCATACTGTGTACAGATTGTAGGTCGTTTATGCCAATTCACCAATAGTGCATCTCTCAATCATGAATGTCTTCAGAGGCGTTGCTAGGGGGGGCTAAGGGGGCTATAGCCCCTGGTCTTTTGGTTGTAGCCCCGGATATAACTCAGAGGCCACAAGCAAAAAGCTATAGCTAGCCCCGAATCCCGCCAGTCCAGACATTAGCTTAGCCCCTGATCTTGTCCAGACCTAGCAACAGCCCTGAATGTCTTGCTTTGGTTACTAAAGGCACACTATTTGGAAAAGAGCAAGGAGAGTCACTGTGTACAAGAATCAGTACACTGAGCAGTGTTCATGCACATTATTTACTGCAGTATCTGCATGCAAATAGACAGGTTGGGGCCTTTATAAAAAAAGGCGTAGCCTGCCTCCCCCCTCAGGACACAGCCACCCTCCACCCCTGGTGGTGAGGGCTGGTGCTGTGACGCCTTGATGGGGACTCTTCATAGCTCTCTAAATTTCAGAGAGAAATATGTTGCTCCTTCCATGATGCCGGACAATTGGGTCTCTGAACTGTGATTTATGTGCGAACCTCTCCCTAATTGCCGGTTTAACAGGTGCTGTTTGATTTTCGGGCTGCCATAGCATTTTGGCTGATCTGTCCTTCATGTGCTTGTAAAAAAAAATGTAAGGCTTATGAAATGCACATGCTCTGAGAAAGTGGAATTTTCGTGGGAGACAGGTGGGTGCAAAAACAGGTGCACACTTTCTGCAGTATGTCCGTAGACATTTTAAAGTGTTAGTTGTACATTACATCTAAACAGGGCCTTATTGGAACAACGTTTACTCCTGTCTTTTCAATTGTAAAGTGCAACTACTGGAGGTATTTGGAGGAACATAGAGCAAACATAAATGTAAGGTGTAAAACGTTTACATCTTACTTTAATGCTCCCTGGTATCCAGAAAAAGACCCCAATAACCATTATAAAAAAATATTCATTAAAAATCACTATAAATTCAATACAACCTAATATCCCATTTCCTAATTTAAACCAGAATTTCTGCCAGTAGATTCATAAAAAATGGGGATCAAAAGTAATATCCCTCACTCCAAAACAAAATCAGCAAATTTCCAATGATTATCTCACCACTTTCATTCATTAAATATATATATAAGAAGAAACCACTTCCAGGTTACCAACTTTTGACTGTCCAATGTTAGCCAACATGTTTAGTTACTCCCGAAGCACCATTATCAACAAAATGACCACTAAGGTGTGAAGGTCATCAGTGTTTAAACTCAAAAACCTCGTTGTTATGATTGTTATTATAGGTGTAAGACAAATTGTAATGTTTTCACCTACAAGGCATGCAGTCAACAATTCATGATTTTAACAAAATTAGTTTCCATCTAGAACCCTCCCTACACATTGCATTACCATCCTCGTGTAAAGGGTGGCATGGGATCAGTAGATGACCTCAAGTCTCCATCTCCCCTTACAATCTGCTGATGAAGCACCTATCGGTGGCATAGGGAGTTGTTTGTTATCTGCCAATACTCTTCCCTGTTTCAAGCAACTTAAAAAGACATTTCTTATGGATTGTCCTCGTGGATATACGTGATAAATTGACAAGATGCAACTATGGTTTCTCTTATTGTCCTGTTTTCCATCAAGGACATGCATACTTCTATGTTTTCCTTTTTGTTTTGAATTTCTCGGGTGGATAGCTCAGCGGCAACTTGCTCGCCTTGGAAGCAAGACGACACAGAGCAACACAGGTTCGATCCCTGGGTCCGCACTTAGAAACCTCTGGGTATTAAGTGGGTTAGAAATAACCAATCATATCAATGTGTTCTCCTGTTTTTTAGACAGTTATTCCAAGGAGTATGCTTCAATGAACCACTGAATATGCTATACCAATTTAAAACCTACTAGAGCCACAGATAAACAAACTCATGTGCATTTGCTTTTACCAAATGAAACCTTTTTAAAAAGGTTGCTGGACTATTTTTCCTTTCCATTAAGAATTCAATGCATACATGCTTTTATGTCAAGTCATTCGTATTACTGCAACACTATATACCTCAGTTTATCCAATAACATTATTTTTAAACCACAACTAATTTAAAATGCTGCTGGCTGACTTTTATTCATCTAAACAGGTAGACTCATATCTCTTCTGTTATTCTGTTCTAAAACATGTGTGTTGGCTGCCTCTGTCAAAAAGGATTGGTTAAAAGGGATTGATTTGAAGATATTCTCTATGGTACACAAAGCTCTTTACTATAAAGGATCAGGTCTTTACCATAAAGGACCAGGTCTCCATCAACAACCGGTTGGTGTGATAAACTCCTGGCAGACAATTAAGATGGACTTCTGTCAAAGTGCTGAAGTTTAAATACCAGCGGTGGGGGGCAGCCCTTCACCGTCTTGGCACCTAAGCTATGGAATGGTCTCCTATCTTGCCTTTGGATAATTTCAAACCATTTAGAATTAAGATGTCGACCTTGATGTTTCCAAGCTAAGTGTTATTAGTCTGGGAGTCAGGGTTTCTGCTGATGTGGTAGCACCTTGATGCCTCCTTCAAGGTGAGTCGAAAGACCTATAAATTAATTAAATACCTGCCTACCTTGTCATGATCCCCAACTAATGCCTCTTGCACCGTGTTTGGCAAGGTTTCCTCTGGCCAGCCCTCCAGACCATTGTTGTTCAGCCTGCCAAGCCATTGCACAAGGGGAAATACCAAATGCAAACCCAGCCTGGTCCCATCCCAAAAGGGGCAGACCAGCCTGAACTGCTAGGTCACATCTGTTCTGCATGAGACCACAAGCATTCCCAGAATTGGTTTGTCCATGTTGGGCATCATCATTGAGGAGAGCTTGGGTCTATAGGCCTAGCAGGCTCGGGACCCACGTCTGGGCATACCCGTCCCACTCGGGGTGACTAACGCAAAACCAAAAGTTGATGGCTGGAAGGTTATATTCAGCAATATTGAAATGACAAGGCGCACATTACTAGAAGGACGTTACCATGCTTCAGGAAGTGAGCATTCTTTAATGGGGTATAGAGAGAGGCCCACATTAGCACAAGCTGGAACAGGAAATCTACACCTATAAATAATGATTTGACATCCTGCATTGTAGACTCAATACGAAACAATCCTTTCTGATGAACAAATGCACACTAAAGGAGTCTGACAGACAAAAGCACGAAAACTCAAAATTGCCGTACATAAAATGGAAAATGCATCACTGTGCCACAGTTTCCACGTGCCACGCCCCCAAAATAAAAATAACTGGAAAGACTGTTCAAAATGGGTGATTCAATCTCTTCAAGATGCGGAAAAGAAAGATGGAGATCTGAAATTGTTCAAACATCACTCAGTGAAGTATTATATCCCTTCCTCAGAACTCTGGGCATGCCTTCAAAAAGAAGAAAGAGTGATGTTTGATCAGGAGATTAGTCTCGGGCAAAACATATGGCTTCATTGCTACAAACATCCAACCAGAAAATGTGGCAGCGCCATGGCATGTTTAACAAATACAGACTGGATTGGAGCACAGACATCAATGCCACCATTATCATTCACAAGTTGGATGAACTGAACAACAGTATCCAAAAAGTGAATGTAAGACTGCAGAACAGACTTGCCAACACAAAATAGAATTTAGAATGGGCTAGACTGCACTAACAAATATACACTTACATTGTACCAAATGAATATATGCACGAAATGTGATCTGGAGAAAGGAATACTTGGTTACAAATTCTGCAGATGCCCAAACGTGTCACAGTACTGATTAAAGGTTCTGGAAAGTATAAGAATGGTACAGCCATGAGACATCCCTTTAACAGACTCACTGACCACTTTCAATGAAACGATCAGGAAGTAAAGCAAATATATGGGTTAAGAAGGCAATATAATGAACTAGAATAGAGGACTGGATAAAGAAATTGTGCAGCAGGAAAGCATACCACAAGAGATCAACATAAGGTAGCAAGGTACTAACAATGGGGAAGGGATGTGAGGCTATTTGGCAGCAAGGGATCTACAAGCAACCAAGGAGGTAACAGAGTGGAGAAGATCACCCAGTCTCAGGTTAGTTGGGGAGTGGAGGAGTGTGGCCCTACGTGTTAAGGAGTAGCCGGTTATTGACTATGATGGTATTGAGCACCTTCCTGAAATGTTGAAGCAACGGGTCAGGGGCTTGGTGTTGACGGTACAGAGGTTCAAGAGTCTGGCAGTGTAGATAGAGAAGGCCTGTTTTCTGGTTCTTTGCTTCCCGAACCAGCAGAGTTGAAGTCTGCACAAGTGCTCGCTTCTGGTGGATCATTGGACTATGAAGACACTGAGCTTTTCAGCAAGGTATTTTGTGCGCTTGAGGATAATGGCCTTGTAAATGATGCATCAGAGTTTAAATGTGATACATGCTTGCAGCAGCTGCCTGTGCTTGTTGATGAGGGCTGGGGTGATCAGCTCCAATTTGTGGAGTCTTTTGATGAGTTGTGCTTCTTGCAGTTTGACACTGTGCCAGTTATTATCTCTTTTGAGACCTTGTCAACTACCCCCTAGTCTAACCACCACTGTTTTCCATCTTTGTATAAGCAAGAACATATAAATCCCAGATCAGGTTAATTTGGCCCGGAATACGCCTATGTTTGCCATTTCAAGAGCTGCGGTACAATGCAAAAAAAACCAGCATTTTCAGTCCCTTTGTCCTGTTTGTTAACAGGATTAATACTACACTTAATCCCCAGTAACAATTTCCACACTAAAGCCATCATGTATTATTAGAGAATGTTAATATCCTATACCCACTTAATACCATTCACTGAAAATATTTTTGCAAATGTCGTACTAGGGACATCAAGAAAGGTGAATGACTATAATATTCTGGCACTTGTCTGGATCCTTCTTTTATTATATATCAGTAGTTGGACACCTTTTGTTACAGGATTTAGGTAACAAACCTCTCTTTCTAATTCATTAATGAATGCAGAGCCTACTAGCCCAGGTCAATGATTGGGCTTTAATCACCACATTACATGCCCAATCCAACCGGGAGCTTTAGGCAGTTTACATTTACATAAGAATCCCTTAAAATCCATCATTGAGAATTTTCATGAACAATTTGATTACACTGATTTAAGCCATGACCTAACCTTCCAGTAGTAGAAATAAATGGGGCTTCAATATTCAAAGATCAAGCTTGTTCTTATACCCCATTATTTTAAGCCATGGTTAACTTTTCAGAGATCATTAAACATCTTCCAGAATATTATTGTGTTCTTTCGCTTAATTATTTTGAGAATAGCCTGTTAACATATCACAGAAAGATTTTATTTTGTTATGTTTACCTGTTTCTACAGAATTGCGTTGCTCTCTTAATCAGACCTATGCACATACTCTTCAAAGGGAAGATGACATGAATTTGAACATGATGTGGAAAATTCTCATCTGGGCATTTCGTTTTTTGGACGAATTGATCCCTCTACCTCATCTTCGGGGAGGACTATATTGGCTTGCATTGAATTAAATCAGCGATCCAGTGTTGTTTTATGGTACATTACTTTGCATATAGGGTTAGAGATGGCCCTCTATTCATAGACCTTTTATTATTTATGTACCTAAGATATTGTTTCAACACAAACTTTTGTCAAAGGTAATGGCAGAAACCAGTGCACATAAAAAGGTTCACATTTTCAAAGGTTATATGTCAATAATGACTTGTCTTACTTCCCAGGGATTGGAGCAATGTGAGGTCAATAATCTCCCCAGTCGGAGGAAGGGCGGCCTTTCCTGTTTTTCTTTCTGTTGCTGGACAGCTGTCATTGAGATCACCCATAAACTAAATGTGTTTAATCAGATAATTAATATCTCATCTTTCCACCAAGTTCCAGTTGATCACTTAAGACCATGAGAATCTTAAACATTTAACACAATAATCAAGTCTGCAAGAATGTCAGTGGTCGCATCCACTTGACTGGATGATACACTTCATATATAATAGTCCAAGTACACTTTATTAAATTGAAATGACTATTTACCCCTAGCAGGGGCCCTCCTTTTGGCTGACCTCTGGTTACATAATGGTGCTTCTTCCATGAATAGATTCTTCATCCAACTACCAAAGATATTGAAGAGAAATAATATTATACTTAGCCAAGAATTCTAAATAATTCTATCTTTCAGATGTTGTTTAGGTCCTCTTGAATTCCTTGACAGAAGGGCACATGGTTCCTTACTTCTGCCAGGGCATATGCAAGTTTCTCGGCTGGAGAGGGTCTGAAACCATGACCAGTGAAAGAAAGTTTTTAATTTCTCGGAATACTATGTTCTTTAAACCAGCAATAATCAGCCATCTATCGTACTGCTGGGCAGTCATTTGATTGCTAGGTCCCAAACCCTGCCTAGAAAATTCAGAGTTTGTTCTTGTGTTTTATAAATCAGAACCTCTTCCCCTTCAACTTCCATGACCCAGAGCATGTAATAACCACCTCCTAAATGAATATGTATATAACAATATATTGTTGTTTCCTGAAACAATCAATATATATTAGAATCATGGAAAGGTAGAATTAAAATTAGCTTAAAATTAGAGGGTCTCCTTTTCATTAAATAGTTAATGTATATCTTTCGGAATCAGAACTCTAAGTTGTGATATATTGTGAAGAATATTTAAAATTGTTCTGCAGTGTAAGGGGTGGGGACATTCTCCTTCCCAAATAGTCCAAGCTTGCCAATACACATCCCCGATTTTCACCTACTTAGATAAAGGCCCTCATTAGGACCTTGGCGGAGGACCATGGCGCTATTAGCATCATGGTCCATGGCGCTAAGCTGCCAACTCCGCCATGGTGGTTGGCGGACTTACCGCCCCATTCCGACCTTGGCGGGGCGGTAAGTCCCCAATCCCCATTTACCCTTCCCCATTCCCATTTTTGGCCCCATAGGGCATAATGGGAGTGGGGAAGGCGTTAATTACGCCACCGTAAATTACAGTGGCGTAATTAACAACAAGGTCCCTTAGCGCCATGGATTTTAACGCCTGCTAAAAGCAGGCGTTAAAATCACCATGGCGCTAAGGGAACTCGTACTCAAGCGGTAAGGGGCGGCATGGTTTACGCCGGCGTAAACCCCTTACCGCCTGGGTCCTAAGGAGGCCCAAAGTGTTTTCTCAAATCCTTCCACTAGAAACAGGACTATGATCATGATCACACTTAATGTGGATATGTTCTACTTGATACTTAATCTAATTTTAATTATCATCCTGCTCACTGCACATGATTCTTCGCTCTTGTCTTCCGTAGTATGGCTTTGACAGGTCTCAATTTAATTATGCTCTAATTCCTTCTGTAGTCTAGCCCTCAACTGTCTTAGATCTGTTGACTCAATACTTAGTTGGGCATTGTTTCTTCCATAACTGTTACAGCACTGATGGTCTCTGCTTTTTTGTATTGCTCAAGGTAAAGTTGTCATTAGTATTTGTTTTTACCTTAACTCTGTGTGTGCCAGAAATGCTAACTTCATTGTTTCACATTACCCTAACAATGGCCCTCATTCCGAGGTTGGAGGTTGTCATGGCGCTATTTGCGCCATGACTGCCTTCAATAATGGTACCGTGTCCGGTTTGGTGCAATGGGGACTTACCGGTCTAGTCAGACCTTGGCGGGACCGGTAAGTCCCCATTCACCAAACCATTTCCCATTCCCATTTGAGCCCTAGTAGGGCTCAATGGGAATGGGGAGGGTGCAAATAACGGGCCGGTGTATGCCAAGCCTGTTATTTGCACACAGGTCCCTTAACGGGTCCCGTCCATAACACCTGGTCAGACCAGGCATTAAGCGAGGGACCCGCTAAGGGACCTCGTAGTAGGGCGGTAAGGGATTACTGGCACCGGTCTCCTTACTGGTGCCTGTATCCCTTAACTCCCTACTCGGAATGAAGGCCAATGTGTTGATACCTTTGAACCTGTTTCTGTTACTCATTCAGAATTCCTCCCTCCTGTTGTTCATTTATTTATTTTTTGGGAATGTGTTCTTCTTGTTTTTATGGATAAACCTCCCAATGTGCCACACTTCACTAATGTGTCATTATGGATGCATTACTTTAAATATCTGGATTTCAGACCCACCATCATTCGTGTTGCCTGGTTGATGAGTACTTTGATTTGGTAGATCAAATGTTGTTTTAGTTCTGGGTAGAGGCTGATGTAATAGTCAATGGATGATAAAAGCATGGGCTTATTATATCTACTTTATGAGGCATTTTTAACACTAGATCTATGCATTTCAGTATATCTGGTAATGAGGTTCTTTTGTTAACACATTTCTCCGATTGGTGAAAGAGAAGAGATGTTTTCACCAAAGTTAGTTGTTATGTTTCTTACTTACTTGTACTGGGTGAGTGGCTAGTCCATAATGTCAGGCCGGGGACATGGAAGTGCAGAGGGATTTTCTCATATTCTTGAGGATGATTTCAGATTTGTAGGCATTTAGGCAGAGGTAGTTGTCAATCATCAGATATGGGATGTGTATCAGTCAAGTAGCGATCCTGTGTTAGTCATGTATACTATTCCCAAGTTTGAAAATAATGTTTGTGTCATTCGCATACACTTGAGATAGAAAAGGAAAAGGAGAGAATGAGGCCAGAAAGGACAGTGGCCCTCATTACGACCCTGGCGGAAATCGCGGTGCTAAATGCACCGCGGAGCACGGCGGAAAGCTGCCGATAGCGCCATGGAGGTTGGCGGATTTTCCGCCCCATGCCGACCTTGGCGGGGCGGTAAATCCCCATTCCCCATTTTACCCTTCCCCATTCCCATTTTTGCCCCATAGGGTATAATGGGAGTGGGGAAGGCGTTAATTGCGCCACCGCAAAATACGGTGGCGTAATTAACATCAAGGTCCCGTAGCGCCATGGATTTCTCCGCCCGGAAAAACCAGGCGGAAAACGTTCCATGGCGCTACGGGAACTCGTAGTAGGGCGGACGGGTCCGCCGCGAATAACGCTGGCGTAAACCCACTCCGCCAGGGTCGTAATGAGGGCCAGTGACTTTATATAAGTGCAAAAGATCCAAGAGAACAGTCCTTATCTTTGAGATACTCCATAGTCATTAGTTAGCTCAGCAGCTAGGTGCTTTCCGATCTTTCATGGGATTTCCAATTTCGTAAGAAGGATGATAAACATTTTAGTTTAAGGGAATCAATACGTATGGCATTGTTAGGTCACTTAAGTGGCATATGATGGTTATCCCTGTCAAGGCCTGATGATAAGTCAAGCAGGTCAAGGACTATCGAGTTGATGTTATCTAGCCCTGCCACGGGTTCTCTGTTCATGAGCAGCAATGTAGATCCAGTTCCCCTGGTTAGTCTCAATCCTGAAGGTGTTCATTTAATAGGTTGTGTGTTTCACTATGTTGCTGAAGATGTGTGGGAATTATTTCAAAGACGTTTGCCAATGTAGTGGAGATAGAAATAAGGCGTGTGTTTACTGCAATGGTAGGGACTGGATCAAGCCTGTTAGCAGAGGAGATATGCACACTCATTTAAGCAATCTGTGATTGTTCCATGTATGAAGGTGTTGTTAAAGAGAGTGATCAATATTGGTTTTCGGCTGGTTATTTTCTCTTTGATATAGATAGCAGGAATGGAGCATAGTAGTGCATGCATCAGTAGTGCTAGAAAATAACTTTTCAAGAACATTCAGAATGGTTCAGGAAAGGAAGAACGTTTGGCGTAGATACAGAGGAAGAGGAAGGAAGGATAGAGAGGTGGCACAGGTTATATTGAGCTGTAAGAGACAATATGCACAGCTGGACCAAATTATTCATGGGACTCAGCTGTATTCTATGTGGTGCAGTGGTATAAGAAGAAAGGAAGAAGGAATACACTGTATACAGCATCCCAGAGTGACTGTATAGATTTGAAATGTCTTTGCATGCAATGGATCAGCAGATGCTAGCAGCTGCAGGATAGCCAGACCAAACTTTAGTGCGACTCCATTGTGTGTAAAGGGTGCAGCACTAGAAGGCAGGAAGCCAGAATGATAGTGTCCAAGTATTGTAACTGAAAGGTCATTTAAAGGTAGGTTTTCTGTGATTATTGACCTACTCTTGTCACTTCTGCCCAGAGGGGAGACCTTTCCCATGAGGCGGGGAGATGAGGCTGCTACCCAAAAAATCCCCCTGGGGTGGTCAGGGCTGGACTGGGAACAAAAAGAGGCCCTGGAAATAATGTTCAAGTGGCCCCATATTACACATTTTTACCAAGCCCAATCCTTTTCCTTTGGGGAAAATTTGGAACTACAACACAAAAAAGGCACAGCGTGCAGAGGCCTACTGGGTAATCTCCAGAGTTCCCTATAGGCCAGTCCACCTCTGCTGACAGTCCTCAGTCCCATGCCCCGTTCTCCTTGATACTTTCCCCCTTAGCCCATACCTTAAAGCATGAAACTGGGGCTCTTTCACCACAAACTGAAGCCTGAGCTCTTCATCACCTGCACTGGAATTGCTGCCAGTCTTAACCTTCTAAACATCTGTAAAATCAGTAAACCTCCAACATTTTACTCCACCAGAACACTCACCGCCACTCCGGTCCTGAGCAGGCAGGATTGCTTCACTAGTCTCCACCTAGGACGCTCCTCACTCGCTTTGCTCCATCAAGTCACTGAACCTTACAAAACAAACTCTAAAACTCCCCCCATCACCGCTCACCTCTGAGCAGCATCATGATGTGGGGTGGCTATCCAAGCTAAATCGCTTCCTAGTGAAATGTATACAATACACCAATAAATTAAATATCATTCTTGTGTTTAAATCCATCCATGGGCTGACACTTGCCCAACCTGGCTGACTCTATACTCCCCCCTCCCCCTGGACTGTACATTCTCAAGCTCTCCTCAACCTAACCGTAACCCCTGCACCCTGCTCTGTCACCTGCCTATTCTATTCGCCTCCCAGCTACACCTCACTGGAACTCTATATCTCTGAACTCTAGGACATTCCGGAAATGACTATCTTCAAGATTGCCCTTAGGAGACACCTTGCCTCCCACGAGAGAGGCTAAGGGTTGAATGTGATCATCTACGGCCTCTACCCCAAGAGTATTGCTATTACTGAAAATGTATTTGAAGTCTGTCCTCTACTCTCCCCTTTACTGTTTCATTTCCAGCTCCTTTCCCACCACCAGTCGGTTTTATGTATTTATATTTACTACTACATCATAGCTTTGTAAATGTTAGCAAAGCTCCCAGCAATGGGTCTGAGTCAGACATCAATACATACTTTATAAAATGCTTCACAGTGAAGCAATGGTCACTTGCCCATTAAGCTTTGAACTGGAGGGGAACTTCCAGCAATGGCTACTGGGTGGCGCTGTACTGTGTGTGGCTTTGCTCAAATGGCTTACTCTGTCTATATATAAAGAAGAAAATCTGGTTGTTTGTTCCTTATACAATTCCACACCGTTCCCCAAACTGCAAACATTTTTGCATAGTTACCTGTTGGGACCCTGCAGACATTACTGGCTACATAACATTTGGACATCCCACTCCTTTCTCTGGCTTTCAGCCCCTTCACGTGAGAGATGGTTGCCAGAAAATAGCGAAACACATCAATGTGGACGTAGAAGAACCAGGCAAAGCTCAGTTTAAGTGTCTCGGCTCGGGAAACAAATATGATTAGCCTCGAAAACCATGTTTTAAGGCCCTAGGATGCACAATTTCTGAGATATTTGCACTACACTACAACACGCCAGAGTGATGCGACAGGTGGGAGGTGGGGAGAGCACACAGAAGGTCCCAGTATGCTGCAGCACACCAACTCTCGCCTCCCTTCCATGTCAGCCAGCCACACGCTCCCATTCTCAGTGCAGTTTACTTCAGAGTGAAAAGTACATTAAGCGATAATCAACTCGGAACAGCGACCTACAGGATCATTTATTTTCAACAATTGATGAGTGTTATCATGTCTGTCTACAGAACCTGTGCAGAATACTGCTACTTTTTGCTATTTTACAATAAATAAATATAAAATATATCCAGTGTTTTAAATGCAATCCCTTGCTTGATTAACAGCCCATAAAATATGATTTGCTACTCAAGTTTTTAGCAATAAACTACTTATTGCAATATTGATATCACAACGTTGTTCAACTTGGGTTACTGAAGTAAATTTGTGTCAGTTGAATGACCCATTTTTGAAACCAGTGTCTCTAGGGACTCTGTATTCGTTATTCTAATTATTAACAGCATATTTTCATTTTCTTAGACCAATCATAGTGTTTTTACATGTTTTCAACTATACTGAGGTATGAAGAACTATTTCTTCAGAATTTCAAATAGTTTATTCACTACAAACATGTATGGAAAACATGTATAACTTTTTTTGTTGCCTTTTATGTGAAGCTGAATAATTGTAAATAGTTATATCCAAGAATAAGAGAAATATTAATGCTTGTTTATATAGTGCTTCATCTTCCCTCTTCTAAGCGCTGTAATAACAGATGGTAACCCACTTTAATGTACTAGCCTTTTCCACCTTGGAAGTGCAATCGACTAAATTGTTCTTGAAGCAGGATTCGGTTTGCTAAATGCAAACTGGTCTCATGGTTAAGGAGGACATGTATATTGTGAGCTACCCACCACCGAAGGATGGGATTTTACATGTAGGGCTTAAAATGTGTTTTTAATCATAGAACAACGCCTGACTACTGTAGATGACAGGCAAGCTTCATGTTAGAGTAATGAGTAACTGCAAAGTTGAAAGCCAAACGACATCCCAGTATCACTTCAGAGAGAGAAAATATCACTGATTCGAATCACAGTGTTGTATGGTGTGTGCTACACAGTATCGGAGCATGGCTGTTGTTACTGTACTGGAAGTGCTCTGCTGTGTGTGTGTGCTTTACTGTATATTCGTGTGTTGTTCTCATTGAGTGTTGTGTGTGTGTGTGTTGTGCTCTGTGTGCTGGACTTTCTTTACTGCACTATGAGCGGTGTGTTTGCGCTTTGTTTATTGTGCTATGTGAATGCATGTTGCTCAGTGTGCGCGTGTAGTGTGGATATTACTGTATGTGTGTACTGGTCCTGGAATATTAGTGCACGTGGCTCAGTGTTTACGTGTAGTGTGTACATTCCCGATTTACACGCTCTCGTGTTCGTCTAGGGAGGGCCACTGCTCTCTCTGCTTTGTGGCGCTTTCTACTTGTTTCTGCTTCAAAGGGGGTGAGATGCCGGCCTCTGAAAGCTGTTCAATTTGTGTATACAGCAGAAGGGCAAGGGGTACACGTTGTCAAGGGGACACCAAATAGATCACGCAACACACGGGGTAGGCCGTGCCAATGCTCGAGGAGGAGGAGGAGGGGTCCAGCCTCCGTGCCCGGACCCCTGGCTTAGGGGCCTGTGGCTGTTTCTGGGGACCCTCGGTTCCCTTAAAGCTCCCATCCCCTGTCTTAAGAGAGGCCCGCTCGAGACCTAAGCAGAACAGACAGCTTTAGACTGCAGCAGATTAGGTTAACTCTGTGCTGTGCTTTCAACCACTCACTGAGCAGAATTGCATGTGCATTGTTGATTGCAAGCTCCTAAGGTGCCGAAATGATCAGAAAATAACTTGCTGTAAAAATACAGGAAATAGTTCCACTTCATGAAACAAATATGCGGTCGCACATGCCTTCTTTTACCCAGCTGTCGCCTCTTATAAAAATGGTAAGGACGCTCTCAAGTTCATACGGTACCTGTCTGACTTCACATCTCAGTTCTGTTCCGGTGGTTTGCAGGACATTTTCTGCAGCTTTCCGTAGGACGCCCTCCAGTCTGGTACTTCCGTCCTGACTCCAGGTGCTGTGCAGGGCACGTGCAGTTTCCTGTGCACTGTCCAGGCCAGCCGCTCCCCTCCATGTAACCATTTCATTTCATTTACCATACGGCTTCCAGATTGGGGGCAGCATGGGACCTATAAAAGTTCATTACTCTGCAGCCATCGTGCACCAACGTAAGTTACAGCTGTATCCACAAAATCAGATCAATATTTTACGTGACTCATTGAACAGATGAACATGTTGCAGTATGTGGGCTTTATTCTGCCCACCGAATGCAAAGCGGTTGTTGTGAGGTTAAAACCAGCATGCTTACACAGTGAGCCCCACGCGCCAACACAGCGTCTGCTCTGCCTCACTTGAACACCATTAATCGAAGCAATCCTCACAACGCTGAACTCGAAGATGCCTATTAAAAAAAAAAAAACACTCGAACCGTATCACTCCGCACCCATGCTGAAAAGGCAGCGTCATCAGTCAAGTCAGCCCTGCTGTGAAGAAACGAAACGCTCAGCCAGCGCGCCTCGGTCAGTGAGGGGTTTGGGCAGCCAATTCAATGCAATACACCCATGCAGATTCATGTGACGCATGCAATCACTCATTTTGCATCCTTCCGCCAAAGAGGCCCTATGCCCCGAGGCCTACCGGGGGATGTCCCGGTGTCCCGGTGGGGCAGTCCAGCCCTGAGGGTGGTATAATGAAGGAGGATCTCATGAGGAGGCACTCTCCCTCTAGAGATAAGGACAACCATTGTGGGTAAGCCCATATGAGAACATTACACCCCAACACACTCTAGCCCCTTCTTCCTATGATACCATTTTTGTAGAAAGTACACCCATGTACTGTTATAAGGCAGAGTACCCCCAGGTTCTTGAAAGTACAGAGATGACGAATAATAGTTGCAAGTTATGTAATCAAAATACTGGGACAAGTTGACCTCACGGAGCAATGAAGATGGAGCCTATGAAAGAGACAAAGGACTATCCAATGGGCCCAGACACTGCTGGCAACATTGTATAAAGATCGACAATGGCCTAAACACTTGGTCTCCGGCAGCTGTGGAGTACTGCAGGTGTGCTGCATACCAAACACAGAATATTCAAACCTGTGTCGATGATTGGAAGAGAGAGAGCTCCAAGGTCCCTGGCAGTATGCCACATCTGATGATCAGAATGCCAGCGGGAGCTGACCTGTGCACAGAATTGTCAAGAGGAGGAAAGAACACAGACAGCAGCAGGGAATGCTGTCGCACAGGAGCAGGGAAAGCAAAATGCCAGTAGAAGCCAAACCGAATGCCCGCCATCCCAGGAAGCCCCAGCAACATGCCAAAACCCCAGGCAAGGCAAAGGGTAGCAGAGGAGTCCCCCTGTGTCTCCGGGGCAGCTCACCAAGAGGGTGCAAGCAGTTGTCCCTATGCCCCTTTGCATTCATAATGCTTGTGTGGCACGGCAAAGGCAGAAACTCTACAAGCCTTCTCCTCCTCATTGCAGTGGTTGAATGAAGCCCGTTGACCAGCAGGGATGGGTCAAGGACCACAAGCAACATAAAGAGAACCTGAGAGGGAGAGTCCCACAAGACAGTGGCAGAGATATGCCCACTGACAACCAAAGGAGGGTCAGGGACTCTCAACAATGTACAAGTCATTTTCCTCGTGGTTGTGTTTGGCAAGGAAGTGGCCCAAGTGGGCCAGTTCAATGAAGAAGAGAACCAGGTTCTGGGAGCCAAACCAAGAAAGTTGTGTGAGTCATCTTCCTAGTGGCAGTTTTCGGCAGGGAAGTAAACCAAGTGGGCTGCTTCAACTAAGAGGAGAAACCAGAGTCTGAGACCCAATGCAAGAAAGTGATACAATTCATCTTCCTCATGGCAGTACTTATCAGGGAAGTAAATCAAGTGAGTCAGTTCAAAGAAAAAGAGAGACCAGGATGTGGCACCCAAAGCAAGAAAGTGATACAATTCATCTCCATGTGGCAGTACTTGGCAGGGAATTAAACCAAGTGGGCCAGTTCAAAGAATAGGGTCTGAGACCCAAAGCAATAAAGCAATACGATTCATTTCCCTCCTCGCAGTACTTGGGTGGGAAGTAAACCACGTGTGTCAGTTTAAATAAGAAGAGAAACCAGGGTTTGGGACCAAAGTAAAAAAGTGATAGGGTCACTAACACTTAGAATAGGTTGTTGTAGGTGTGAAACAAAAGGAAAAGAAGACCATGGTAAGGGAGTCACTCCCCCTGGTTGTAAGGAACTGATAACAAGATACCAGGAGAAGGGAGTTCTTCTCCTGGTAACCCGGAACAGAGATAAGGTCCAAAAGCCTGGGCAAAAATCATTCCCCCGGACTACGTGAGACCAGACACCAGGAGAAGGGAAACATTCTCTCGGCCCATCCAGGAGAAGATTAAAAGTAATGTTTTAAACTTTACCATTTTGGGAAGGGAGTTATTCCCCCTGACAATGTGTAGAGACACATGACTGTTCTAAGATTTGGCAACTGTTTGGATAAATCAGGAACCCTAACCCAAGAGAAGGGAGTCATTCTCCAGGGACAAGAACAGTACTGCCTTATTCTTTAGTTTCTAGTATAAGGAATAGAAATAAGGTTTTTCTTGACACAGGACGGTGGACACTTTGAGTTGACAGACATCCTGACAGTCACCTTTTCTCTTTAGTTGCAGCAGGGAAATCCCTCCTAGGAATAGGGATAGTTAGGTTTTCTTTTTCTTTCATCTTCAACAAAAGTCTTTTGCCCCAAGCATGCCACCTTTGTGTCAGCCTCCTTCTTCTGCACCCTTACATTTCATACAACATAACTGAAGAGATTAACATATATTGGAGGGCTTCCAAGGAAATTTGTGCATTTTCACTAGCATTGGGTAGGCCATCAGTACAATGATGCACTCTTCTCTTGCAATACCCTTCTTCTACTAGCCGCTCAGGCTTACTGGAGTTGGACTATCCAGTAAATACTCCTTGGGTGATATTTACTGTGCTGCTGCCTCCATCCCCATTTGATTTGGCCCCTAACCTTTCCTCGCCCCTTTCCTATATACTTAGGGTCTCATTACAATTGTGCCTGTATTTCCTCTGTACATACTGCTAAACACAAATACTGTTACCAGTTGCATTGCGCATGCAATAATAAGAAGGGTCGACATTATTCTGTGTACTGCAGACTCTTTAGTTATTTCTAATGTTTGAGTCCTCTGGCACTCCATGGGGAATGAGCAAATAACTGCATGTCCACCATTTACATGACCCTACTGGACAGAAGTACACGTATATGTGTGTCAATCAAGTATAGCCCAATCATACATTACAACATGTCCACTTTCATTGATAAAATACTTATTTGATGCTGATTGTGCTTTTGTGACTTGTACAGCAGGATTGGATGTTGAGGGACAACATCATTCTACTCCATGATAACTGCCTTGGTACACATATTGAGACTTGGCGTCATTCCATGATATGACCAGGTGCATCCGTATGCACAACAATAGACCAGGGCAATAACTTGATACCACAATTAGGCCACCTAAAGGCTGTTGGGACCTCACACCCAAGGCATGGAGTGTTGTATAGTAATCACTCTTTCTGCATTAGTGCCTTGTTGGAGCACATGTAGGCACGTTTATGCATGTACTGTTGTCTTTTATCAATATATATTGTGTGTACAGGACTACATGTCACCTTTTGCCTCCAAACATCAAATCTATGTTTCCACAATTTATGATTACCGCATGCCATAATGCAGCATGTTGTGGTACTTGTGTGTGGATGAAACTCCCTCCACACAAAAGAAAGCAGACTGAATGAGTTTCAGTTCCCGAAACTCAGAATTTTGTTGAGTGGTAAAACATCTAGTATTTCAAAATTCTGTCTGTTTTATCACTACCAACAAAGTCCTTATGAGGCCCTAAATTCCAGTTCTAAATTGGGTTCTATTTCATCTATATATTCTTCCATGTGTAATTGAAGATTTAAACTCTAGGGACCGATAGTGGAAATTAAACTTCTAGATATTTACTAGTTCCCTTCTGTTTGTTCATCTCTAGGTCAGCTCAACTCAGCTCAGTAAATTGAACTTCTAGATATTTACTGGTTCCCTTTTGTTTGTCCATCTCTAACGCAGCTAAACTCAGCTCAGAAAAGTTACGAGTCTCATTACGAGTCAGCAATTGTATTGTTAATTCAGTTACCATAAGATTTTTCTTTTTAACCCGCTGTTGAATCTTGATTTGGAGGTGAAGATGAATATTTACCTCTGCATAAATTGAGTTACTTCACCACTTTACTTCCATAATCCCCATGGAGTGTTATGGACTCCAGAAATGGGGACTAACAATCATACGAGTAATTCAGTGGCAATCTGCAGGACTAAGCGGTGGTAACAATGTCTCCTAAAATTCAAGGTTATCAACTGATGTCACACATGTTAGCATAGCACAATCTACCATCTCTGCAGTATACAGCAGCAAATCAGCATCAATGTTAAAATTACTCAGGTTATTTACCAGGGAGTATGTTACTTCTTCTTGCAGCATACTCGCAAACGATCCTAAAAGGGTCTTTGGACCTCATTACAACCCTGGCGTTGGACCATGGTGCTATTAGCACCATGGTCCATGCCGGATTCCGCCATGGTGGATGGCGGATTTACCGCTGCCTCCGAAGGTTGGCGGGGCGGTAAATCCTCATTCAACATGGCCCCTTCCCCATTGCCATTTTCGGCCCATAGGGCTCAATGGAAATGGGGAAGGCGCTAATTAATTAGCACCAAGGTCCCTTAGCGAGATGGACTTTAACGCCTGCAAAAAGCAGGCGTTAAAGTGTGAATCTGGCGTTAAGGGTTTAACGGCGCTGCAACCTTTTACAGCACTGTTAACCCCTTAACGCCATGGTTGTAATGAGCCCTTTGTCTTATGTGGCCTTGTAATAGAATTCATTTTTATAAACATGGGAAACGAAGAGGTAATTTACCCTCGATAGTCTTCCGCAGTCAGAATGGGACCTTCTTTGGAACTAATGTTAGCATCTGTTTGAGGGGGTGTCTCTTCCCAACTCTTCCCCCTCATCAAGGTACCCACTTTTTACCTCAGTGCTCAGTCTATTTAGGTTTTTATTGTGCAAATTCCACAGCATAACACACCAATGAGTGTGGACAGGCACTTTGAGATGTGCTCACAGAAATAATCTCAGCTATCACAGTTACTTTTGACAGCTCTGACTTAAAATGTACCCAAGAGGAGCCCTGGCTAGAGATAGCAGACTCTCAAAGCTGATGACCATTTTATATTCCATCTTTGGGGCAGAAATTCTTGTTTCTACTTTGCATTTTCACAACGGATGGCATGAGGTAACACACTCTACATCCATCCAGCATGGAATACCTAGACCATGAATTTGAGTAGTTTTGGAGGTTTACATGTGGGCAAAATAGCTCAGCAAGAAGTTAATGCCCTAATATTATTGTGCCATGAACATTTGTGTGTGACCTGCATGAACAGGCTTGAATATCGATAGGGCTCACTAATCCATTCATCCATCCCAGGTTAATTGTGAAATATAAAAATTCGTTCAGCACATAGAAATAGAATGTATGCAGCATAAATTGCTATTTTAAATTGCTGAATTATTACCATTCGCATCACAACACCAAGATCCTATTAAGCAGCTCCTTTTCGGAAGCTATCCTCATAATTACACGAAACAAAATGTGTTTGGTTGTATCAGAAAAGGTAGAGTGTCACACACACAAGAAAGTGTACAGTACACAAATCTAAAAAGTAACAATTTATTCGCACAACAATATTATTTCACTTAATACCATTCATGTGCAACCTTATTTCCTCACTTTTGACTACAGGCAGATATTAGCTCTTGTACTATTGTCTCAACGGCAACTGCTAACATTACTGTTATTCTAATAGTAAAAAAGCGGTATTCGGCTCGTTCAAATAGTTAAAAGGTGCTCGTTTTAACACTGCAGTATAATTGCTAAAAGCTAAACATAGCTTTTCACTCATACTGAAACTAAGTTCGCTCATTCAAAAATGCATACCTCATTCACCCTACATGTTTCATTCCTCTCTATATATATTAAAAAGACATACGCAGGAATTTCTTCAGGGGCACGCCGACTCCCGCTTTTGCCCAAATGACTGTCCGTGCAACCTTTATACTGCCTCTTACTCCAGCACCACCCGTCACTTCTTCTCATTAATGTGAAGCTGTGCACTTAGTATGATTGTTTCTAGGTGACTCTTGCCTTTTCTGAAACGACATGAACATGGGTTTTAATTACCATGTCTTCATTTACTTCTTATTAGCATTTAAATTGGACATACAGGCTATAGTCCCCTTCATTTCAGATAAGTGCCAACTGTTTGTTCATCCCCATTTTGGACTTCCCCTCTTTTAGTTTAATCGCACCGTCTCTCTCGATTGCCGGCTACCGTCTATTCAACCATTGTAACAAAAAAACAACACGCCACCCCGTTTGCTTCTTATTGGGCTTATTGGGCAATAGTATTTGTATTTGTATTTGTATTTATTAGTTTATATAGCGCTTTACGCCACAGCGCTGCACAATTGAACAACTTTATACAAAGAACATAACATAACAATATAACGGTAGAAGCAAATTACATTATGAATCAATCAACAAACCATTAGTGCTGCGTGAGTATCACCATTATCCACTTGCTCATACATTAGAACAAGATCAACTCTGAGCTCTAAGTACCAATGTCTATGGCCATCAAACTACCTTTCCGTTTTTGAATGCAGCTTTCCCTTTAACTGTTTTATCGAACACCAGCACGCCACTCCGTGTGCTTCTAATTAGGCTTATTGAGAAATTGTGCTGCATGAGTATCACCATTGTACACTTACAAAAAAATGGAAAAAGCTGAGCTTTAAGCTCTAAATACTAATCCCTATGGCAATTAAACTATTCATTTTTTTAATACAGTTTTGTCGTAATTACATCTTAATTGCTGTACTTCACTCCTAGGTGCACGTTTGTCACTTTTCAAGCTCACAGCCTCATGAAATACCCGGGAACCATTTCACTGTTTGTTTCTGTGCCGAATTTGCCAGTCTCTAAAATATCCGGACCTCACTCCAAGATCTACATAAGAAAATCCAACCTGCAATGATATTGACAGGGGACCTGTTAACATCGTAGTTTGGATTTTCTTATGCAGATACCTCAATTCCAATATTGACTCAGATTTCAAAAAGACCTTGTTTGACTTGTAATTGTTACCATGCTTCACAACGGCACCATTCTCAATCGAATAGCATCCCCACTTTCTTTTCATAAAGGTCTCTCACAGTATACGTTGCACAGCCTTGTGTCTACAAAACAAGTACACACACAGCCGAGCATATTATTCTAGACAGCTGTTCCTGCTGCTCACAATACTAAAACAGAGGTTTACAACCCTACATTTGTAACGTCTTCTAGTCCGTATTCGAAGTCGACAGTAGTCACTTGGATGGCAAAGTTGCTGCCTGCTTCTGTTAGCGTTCTCACTTCTAATTCAATACCTTGTAGTCCTATGTCTATGTTTTACCACGTCACTATCATTTTCTCGGGCAGGCTAGCGAACCCCACTGGTGCCACTTTGAATGTATTCTTAAGCCGTATACAACTAAACATTGTGGGCCCAATTCATAGAATCCAGTGCAGAAGCAGCACAAGTGCTGCACGCAGAGAAGGAGGGTGCGCCAGCCGTGGCACAAACCAGCAATTGCGTGGCATGCGTATTCATGGATTTGCCGCGGCATCAGTAGCCATGGCACAATGAACAGCAAGCAGTGCCAGTAACTCCCCCCACACAGCCCTGTGTGCAAGAAAAAGCCAGTGAAATGCCCAATACGGCGCAAGCCCCCGCAGCATCCGTGGCCCAGCGCACAGCCCCCCATCGTAATCGTGTGAAAAATCGGAGCGTACCCCACTCGCACCAGCCAAATCGCGTGGAAAAAGGCCTGCGCATACCCCGTCCGCAGCCCAGCTAAATTAACTATCCTGCTTGCACCAGGAAAATCATGTGGAAAGGGCAGCGCGTACCCCATCCGCACCGCAGTGAAATCGCATACCCTGCTCGTACCAGCCAAATCACGTGGAAAGGGCTGCACGTACCCCGTCCGCACCCCAGCAAAATTGCATACTCCGCTCGCACCAGCAAAATCGCGTGGAAAGGCCTGCACGTACCCTGTCTGCAGACCAGCGAAATTGCGTACCTCGCTCGCACCAGCCAATTTGTGTGGAAAGGGCCGCGTGTACGCCGTCCACACCCCAGCAAAATTGCATACCCCGCTCGCACCAACCAAATTGCATGGAAAGGCGTGCGCATATGCCGTCCTAACCACGGTGAAATCGCGTACCCCACTTGCACCAGCCAAATCACGTGCAAAGGCCCGTGCGTGCAGCCATCAGCCGCAAATACACCATGCAGGCAGCTCACTCCAAAAGGGCCCCCGACCCAACATCCATGACCATACCCCACATGTAGCCCACACCACAAGATCCCCCAACACCCGTGACCATACCCTGCAGGCAGCCCACACTGCAAGAGCCCCCCCAACACCCATGACCATACCCCAAAGGCAGCCCACACCACAAGGGCCCCCCAAAACCTGTGACCATACCCCGCAGGCAGCCCACACCACAAGGACCCCCAACACCCGTGAACATACCCCCAGGCAGCCAACACCACAAGGTTCCCCACAACACCTGCGACCATACCCCACAGGCAGGCCACACCACAAGAGCCCTCCCAAAACCCGTGACCATACCCCGCAGGCAGCCAACACCACAAGAGCCCTCCCAACACCCGTGACCATACCCCGCAGGCAGCCCACACCACAATGACCCCCCAACAACCATGACCATACCCTGCAGGCAGCCCACACCATCAGGGCCCCCCAACACCCATAGCATACTTCGCAGGCAGCCCACAAAACAAGGTCCCCCACAACATCTGTGACCTTACCCCACAGGCAGCCCACACCACAAGAGTCCCCCCAACAACCGCGACCATACCCTGCAGGCAGCCCACACCTAAAGGGCCCCCCAACACCCTTGACCATACCCCGCAGGCAGCCCGCACCACAAGGGCCCCCTCAACACCCGTGACCATACCCCCAAGGCAGCCCACACCACAAGGTCGCGCCTTGAAACACTTGTGTATAGGCGCGTTACAAATACCATATCATATCATATCATATCAAGGGCCCCCCAACATTGTGATCCTACCGCACAGCCAGCCAACACCACAAGGGCCCCCCCAAAACCCTTGACCATACCCCGAAGGCAGGGCTCAACTCATGACCCCCACCAGTGACGGCAACCTGCAGGCAGGCCTGACTCATGTCCCCCACCCCCACCAGTGACGCCAACCTGCAGGCAGGCCCCGAATCATGTCCCCCGAACCTCCCCAGTGACGATAACCTGCAGGCAGGCCCTGACTGATGTCCTCCACCCCCACTAGTGACGGCAACCTGCAGGCAGGCCCCGACTCATGTCCCCCGACCCCCACCAGTGACAGCAACCTGCAGGCAGGCCCAGACTCATGACCCCTACCACCAACACATTGGCCTTACATGCAATCGTGCAGCATATGTCCACTAAAATGCCACACACGTTGCACCCCCACGGTGCACGCCAACACCCATCCATTGGTCCTGCTCCCCTGTACATGCCCCATGGCATGCGAATCACCAAATCACACATGCATGCATGTTTGCACACACAGGAACAACATCGCTCAACAGCAGGGACACTTAACAGAGTCAAGGGAGAGTGAAACATGCATCAAACCATTGAGAGTAGACACCATTTGGAGTTCAAAGTATGAAAATATATTAATGAACATGTATAAAAGTCATACTAAGTAAAATACAACCAGTAAAATCAACATGAATCAAATCAAAATAAAAATGAAAGTGAAAACAAAAAAAAGTGGTATGTAAAAAAGGAAAAACTCAAAAATGTGGTCCATATCCATTAATGTCTCTCACAATGCTAACACAAATCAAATGACAACCATTCCTCCATGGTGAAAAAATAAGTTTAAAAAAAATGGAAAATCCAACTATATGCAAATATCCAGGGTCCATGATCCCAAAACATCAACGAACATCCAAAGAACTCCATGAAGAAATAACTATACACAAGATGTGGAGCAAAGTCCATGAACTCCAAAAAAAAAGGGAATAAACACATGAAACTCCTAAAAACTATATACAAAGGCAGAGGACTAGTCCTACGACTCACCTTTTCCTCCAAGAGTTTCGTCCAGGGCATGATCGAACTCTGTGTCAATTTCCCTGAGATGGGCCTGTGCTCTCAGCTTCAGGGCTTGCAAGGACTCCATCGTGCTCCTCTCAAACTTCCTCCAAGACTCCTCGAGGAACTCGGCCCGCCTCTCCGCCCAACACAGGGTCTTCTCTGGCCTGGCGATGGTGAATCGTGCCCCCTGTGCCCACTGCCGATCTGCTGGCCTATTCGCTGTAACACCGAAGACATCCTAGTGGAAAGGTCTACGTTTCCCTCCTGCCCAATGGACGATACCTGCCCCTCTGATGTTGAGAGCCCTGAGTCCTGTTGCCTCCTACATGGAGCCTGCTGCTGCCGAAAAGCCTAGTACCTGCGCCTCCGGGACAGCCTCCGGGATGATGAAAACTCCCAGGGCTGCCGTGCACGTGCCCTGCTGCTTGGTGCCTGCATTTCCGCCATTGCCATTGGTCTGGTTGCTGCGGTGACCACTTCTGCTGATCCTCCTTCGACTCCCGACTTTGGCAGGAATGTGGTCTCCACCAGACTGGCCACCGGGGTTAGGGCAGGTTCACAGGGGGCCCTGGTGGTATCTGGGCTGGAAGACAGTGGGGAGGATGACTGGTGCACAGAGGAAGTAGAGGAGGAGGGGGTTGCAGCAGTGGTCAGCACACGTATGAAATTTGTGACCAGGAACAGAGCTAGCCAGTTAATGAAGCGACAGACCTCATTGTGATGATGTGCAAGCCCCCGATTGGAAGCCTGCACATCATCACAAATGCTGGCTGTACGCCTCGCAATAGCGGCCAGCAATTGCCTCATCCACAGGTAGTGGCAGATCCGTTTCCGTAGATACATCCGCCAACTGCAGACGGGTACACCATGGGGCATGCTCGCAGGTGGATACTGCTGCAGTCGCAGTACCAGGGACAGGATTATGCACAGGCCCCTCCATGTCAACCTACACTGCCTCCAGCCCCTGACCCTGGACTGCAGCAGTCACACCTACGTCATCACCCTGCTTTGCCCCATGGGCTGGTGTGAGGTGGCCTCCTCCTCCACCAACGCCAACCTGGAAGAATCCCCACTGTCTTCTGCATCAGATTGCCCCTGTGTGGCCTCCCCTGTCCCTCCCACTGCCTTGGAGCCCACAACCAACTTCACCCTCTTGGGCCTACCATCAGCAGCTGCGTCTGTTGACTCTGTTGCAGCACCAGTATCCTTGCTCCCAGAAGATGACAGTGCCTGGGAGGATGACTGGGCCTTGAGTCTACTCCTGGTGGAGGCATCTCTGCCGGGCTTAACAGCACCTTCTCCACCCTCTTCTTCTATTGTCGCTGAGGATAGGGAAACATAGAACACATACATCAGGGTACTGGACATATGTGTGTTTGGCACAATGCAAAAATACATAATTGGCATTGTCAAAGGTCACAACCATCATCACTGTCCACTACACACAGGGAAGTGCCATTCACACACATGCAAAATCATGTCCGTCATTCACACCAGACGTTCACATACTTGGACAAGGCACTGCCAGCACATCCAAATTGTGCATGCACCTCACACGCATCATGGCACATATACATCTCACTCACACACATCACCTGACAGTCATTAAGCAGGCCATGGATCCATCACGTCAGACAGCACTTGCAGTGAAGTTGGCAACATGAGGCAATCACACATGCAAAAGCAAAGAGTCACAGACATCCTGGAGTGTTCGCCACTCACACATTCACTTCTCATACACATGCACATGTACACCATGCATGTCCATGATGTTGCAAAATGCACACATGTGTCACACCTCTGGCATGACACAATCCACACCAGGGATGCATACATGTGCACGTTGTGACATACATGCGCGCATCAGGAACTTCCACACAGACTTCATTGATGTCGCACATGCATCAATGAACTCATATGCAGCTGTGCCTGGGACATGCACACCGACATCTGTACAGCAGGCATGCCAAACATAAGAGCAGGGTTCACAAACCAACCACACGTCTACATGCACACGCACTATGGTGGACAAGTACACATGAACACTTACCAGTCGACTCCGGGTGGAACTCCAACTCAAAGACCTGGGTGTGCAGTGCTGGGTCGATGTGCTCCAGGACACTATTTTCATTGGTGGGCAACTGGCCCCGGCACCCCACTCAGACAGCTTGGTAGTCACAGGTGACACCCTCTCTGTGTTGATGGCACGCACAATGTCCACGCAGATCTTTCTCCATCCTTCCTTGCCGACTTGCGATGTTCCATGGAAGAGGGCATCATAATGCCCCAGGACTTGCTCCACCAGCATGTCAACTTCTTTGGCACTGAAGCTGACAGCCCTCAGCCTCTCTGCCGGGGGATTGCCATTTGCCTCAGATGGTGTGGTGTCAGGCATGGCAACCCCAGAGGCAGGTGTGTGGGCAAGGTGTTACTCGGGCTGGGCTGTGGAGCGGTGGTATGGCAGTCGGGAGTATTCAGGATCAGCAGAGGTGGTTGTTAGGCAGAATTACATGCAGTACCTTTTGGGAACACTACACACAATTAAGACCACAAGTACAATCTCACCTTTGGTACAAGCCTGTACTACACAGTTATGTGGTAGCAGTGGCTGAGCAGCCAGACTTATCTCAAGAGGGATGTGAGCAGTACAAGATGTTACACAAAGGACTTGCAATCACAGTAGTTCGAACAAACACTTACTCAAGGTTTCTTGGTAAAATAATATACATTATTTACACATTTTGTTAGAGAACATTCCACTAGCAAGAAGCAGATCAATATGACACTATAATACACTACAGTACACAACCAATATGTTTCTGAACAAGTTAGGCTCCCCTGAAGTGGGAGCAAAATGACACTTTAGTAACTTTCAAAAGGGATAGAAAGACAAAGGTTATAATAATCAAAACACAATTACATTCAGAGGCAGGGCAAATAGTTTCAGTTCACTAAAAGAGGCAGTTCAATTCAATAGGCCTGGGACAAAGTCAATGGTTCAGTGTCTTGGATAGGATAGCACAGTTCTGGTAGTAAACGGTTAAGTCTTTGCCAATGTTTTTAGAAGTAGTTTGCCAGAAAAAGAGTTATATGTCGGAATAGGAGCGAACAAGACTCCAAAGTTGGGAAAGTTTCACAAACTTTCACTGCGGCAGAAAGGATTTCCACACCATGTTTGCACAGTACCTTATTGATGAAGAAAAGCTGTAGCTGAGGCAGTTGTTCCTGGCAGTTCCTGCAGATCTCACTGTTCCTGAGCTTCAGTTGTGGGGACAAGAAGGAGGACGTCGGGAGGTTCCTGCACTGCCCAGGGAAGAAGCCACAAGCTTGGCTAAATGTCAGTTTTAAGGTGTGAGTGCCTTAAAGTCCACAAACTGGTATCCTTCTCACTGTCTATCCGGTTTTCAACAGCACTCTGAAGAAAATTTGACCAGTTGGTAGACGGTGTCCAGGTGGCTTGCGAGTTGGGTTTTCCCACTAACTCAAGGGAAGAAGTCGTCCTTGAAGGGGCTTCTCTGTCGAGGGAGTTTCAGGCAATTCGGACCTGCAGCAGGGCTTCACCGGGCAAACCAATGGTCCAGGAGTTGCAGCAATCGTCTTCCTGCAGCTCGCCTTCGGTTCTTTTGTTCCAGTGGTCGACTCTTCCTTCTAAGTCCCAGAGACCTGCTTTTAAACAGTTTTCTCCCATTCATTCCAGCCTAGCTGTCACTCACCGAGCAGGGTGGCTGTCCTTGCCGGACAGTCAGCCAGCCAATCATGCCATAGTACATTGAGGTCTCCTAGGAGACTAAGCACAGGGAGTTTCAGGCACCGCCCTCACATCCTGTCCACCCCAGACACTAAGGCACCAGAGGAGGGCTTCAGCACTGAAGCCTGCCAAAAGCCAACAAACAAAGGGACCACCTGGTTTGATGGACAGAGACACTAGAAGGACATCTCCTAAAAGAAACGGCAAAAACAGATGACCGGAGTCTGTTGTTACAGAGGGGTCTATGGCGCCATATTGAAAAACATGGCTGACCCGATTTTTAGCTACCGGTGTTCTCAGTCGGGAAAAAACATTGGTAGTTCATTCTAAAACCACTGCCACCAGACATTTCAAGAGGAAAGGGTAACATTTGACTGTTACATGAGTGTTTAGACATAGGAGATGCTAGGCAACCCCTCCAGCACTCTATAGGAAGATGGGATGTGCTGGGTCTATGAATTTAAAAAGAGTAGCAAAGTAAATTTAACTTTTCCTGCACTGGGAGACAGTAGCCAGTCCCAGAGAAGTTATTTAAACATTGGGAAGTCTGAAAGACATCCCTGTGCCACTGCACTGAACGTGCTGTTTGACACACAAGAAAAAGATGATGCATATGGAGTTTGTCTAAAACTCAATATCCAAAGAAACAAACACAGAAAACACAGTGAAAATAAAAAGTTCAAAGTCCAAAAATATAGCAAAAGAGCTGGAGGGCTCTAAGGTAGAGGGAATAAGCACTTGTGTAAGAATTCTCCCTAACAGTGGTCACAACAACAGGATATCTGGCAATGGCTTCAGAGCAGGCACCAACATGCAGGGCACGTGGGCAGCAGGCACACAGAGTGGGCTGGCAGCAGCAGATTGCTCGTAGGAGGCATCTTGGGGCAGTTGGAGTCAGGTAAATGGCCTTGTAGGCAGGAGTGTGGGTCTTCTGTGTTCTTTCACATGGCCAGCTTGAAACAGAGTGACTCTGCACGTGCGGAAACATTGTGTTAGCGTGTAATCAGAGGAAAGGCCCTAAGCACATGAGTTACATGACGCATGCTGGACATTGGCCGTTGCCGTTCAGTATGTGGTAAAGGTGTGCATAGGACAACAGTGCAATGTGGGGACGGATGCATGAATTTCATAGTTTTGGGGGTTCACACGCCATTAGTTCACTACTGTGGCAGTGCGTACTTCTTGTTTTGTCAGGCGAGTTGCCTAAGCGCACACATGTGTGTGATTTTTTTCATTCTACGAGGCAGACAGTCAGTCGTGCATGCATTTTTCCCACTGCGGTTGCCCCTGTGTGTCGCATACCCTGTTTTCAAGGTCATAGTAACCTATGTGTTCCTCATGTATGCATTTTTTGTGTTGCTGGGTGCCACAGCGTACTGCAGGATATTCTTTACTCACGCGTCGGCTACCGAGGGGTCGTGTGAACATTAATATTTGTTTTTGGGGTGCCTGAGCGTAGCGCAACCCTTTATTTTTTCACCAGGGTTAACATAGAGCCTTGATGGAGCACAGTGGAACATGTTCCATCACGTACCCTACCCCTCAATCCAATTGCCCAGGACAATTGTCGGCTGCACCTCCCATTGTGCTAGTCCATCAGTGCCATGACTTGGAGGGCAACAAGTGGGAAGGGAGGCAAAGTTGGGCGACCTACCAGAGGTGGCCAAGGTGGGCGACGTGGCCAAGTTGGGCGACGTGGCCAGGGTTGCCAAGTTGGCCAAGGTGGTCTACGTGGGCAAGGTTTCCATGCCCATGTAGGGATAGCTTTGCTCCCCACCCAACCAGGGAATGGAGATGCATCTGCTGCTGACATCCCCAGCCCCGGTGGCCCAGGAAAAGCAGTGCCATCTGCGGTCCAGAGCGGCCAGGGTGTGGAAGCTGCAGGGGCAACTGCAACTACCACCACCCAGGCTCAGGGTCAGCCAGCCCGGACTGTAGTGGTCCCAGCCCAGGCACAGGGTGACTCAATGGCCGATTTCCATGTCCCGAAGGCCGAGACACGTGCAGTGCAGTGTCCTGGCAACATCACCCAGCTACCAATACCTGCAAGCCGACCTTCTGTAGTAACATCAGTGGCTGATTGCATAGGCCAGTCCACCTGTATCCAGCCCCTAATGACCAGAGTGGTACAAGCCAACCAGGGTCTGCACCACCTCGCAAGAGGCAGAAGCGAGCTCCACCGGTACAGGCTGGGACCCCAGACACGACACAGCAGTCCCACACATCAAGAAAGAGGAGTTTCTATGATGAGGAACTGGACACGTTTGTTGACTACATGCTGGATCATGGCTGTGACATGCTGGTGCAGGCAGGGAACACTCATATGCCTGCTCAGCATATGGCCCACTGGCAGTGCCTCACGGACCGTATTAGTGCCTTGGACCATGAGAGGCACACAGCTGGTGATGTTGTGAAGTGCTGTAATGACCTCTGACGCTGAGCAAAAGACAAGCTGGCTGCCAAGTTTGCCTCTACTCTGGTGACTGGCTGTGGGTCAGCACCAGAGGACCATTAACTCACTGGACATGAGGAGATTGCTAGTGATTTCATTGCAGTGGAGCAGTTCCTAGATGTGGGAGACCAGCCAATGTATGAGCCAATGTCCGGTTTGTGGTGATGGGTGTGTGTCCAGGCCGTGTGTATGTTGCTTGGGTGCTGTGTTCTGATTGTCTGCCAGTTCAGGCTACATTGACATGACTGCCATGTGTGACCCATGTGATGTTCGACTGATAAGTGCTTGTCATCATGCAGACTTCATGCAAACCATGTGCTGCACACAGAGGAAATCCTCATCACCACACCTGCTCCCTCCTTCCATGACACTCTCTGTCCAGCCTCTCTTGGCCCTATTCGTGCTCCAACCTGTGGTCACGGATAGCCTGTGATGGTCTTCCACTCAACACTTGCTTTATATCGTTGCATGACTGACGTCTGTGTGAGGTCACCCTGCAATCTTCTCATCCAAAGAGGCATTATTAATTTCCTCTCCATCCCCCAGCAGCTCACTGTCTTCAGAGGACTGGTAATTCATATGGTGGACTACTGCAACGGCCTTTACCAGGATTTCTGTGATTCAACATTCTTCCCTCTGCAACTCTGCCAGACCGGGACTGTGTGGAAAGTCCTTTAGGCCTGGTGCAAGGTATCGGCCTAGGACTGTTATAATGGCACAGGCTCACAGTGGCTATGAGTGTTCATTCCTGAACCCTGTGCATTCTCAGAAAGTCCCTATGGGTCCTGGGCCAGCAATTCCTTCTGCTCCAGTTCCAGTATTTACTTCCTTCTCATGGTCTTTGATCATGCCTTTCATGCTCCCTCCCGGTCAGTTGCTCCTCATGGAAATTAGTTAGTGGTTCTTGTCTGTGTTGAGCTGGGGCCTCCCCCTGGTACAGCCGCCCTGCCTCTATGTAACCTGGGGTTTAGCTTCTGCGGGTCTGGAGACACTTCTGATGCTTCCTCATGTGTTCTGCTTTCTGTCCTCCTCTCCCCTGCTGTAGTCCGAGATGACTGAGACAATGCACTTGCCACCTGCCCACACTGTCTGCTACAACACGGTCTGACATGCATTGTACATGGCTCATGGACAGTAGTATTCAACTTCCATCTGAGGCTGGTTGACCGTTCTGGTATGGCTATGCTACGTGCCATCTGTGTACTGGCATCAGTCACCTTTGTGGAAGGACTATGACAGTGACATGGGTGTGTGTGATGTAGGTGCTATGCATCATGGAGTACATGTGTTTTTTTTGCCCTTTGACATGCATCCATATCTGCTTTCAGGCTCCCCTTCCTTTTCATTGACACTGTCTGAATGCCTGAGTTTGTGTCATATGCGACATGTCAGGTTAAAATATTGGCTGACAACATTGTAATGCCTATGTGTGTGGCCTATGCTATTAACATGTGTATTCATGTCTCTTTTTTGCATTTGTGCAGATGATGAGGCACTGGATGCAGTGGAAGAGATGGTGTAGGAGGAAATGTATTTTGAGCCCCAACCAGGCACCAATGGAGGACTTGGTGTGGTTGCCCATGAGAATCCATTGGTACAACAGACCATCCTGGCCAGGTGTGTCTCTGAGTACACCTCTGAGCACGCCTATGCCTCTGCTGCTGAATTGGACATTGAACCCTCATTGCTGTCACAGGTGAGTGATTCTACTGTGGATGCTGTTCTGTCCCAAACACCTGCAGGGGGAGTAAACCCCTCACAGGGCCAGTCAGTGTTGGTATGTCTGTCTGTGGTGGTTTCGGCTGCAGGGTCACGCTCCACAGTATTGGCTGCTGTTTCTGGGGCAGCTGATCAAGGGAGGAATGCATTCCTGCAGCCACAGGCAGCGCCAGCGCAGCGTGGGGCAGGTATCCTTGGGTCCAGCAACGCGGTGGCTGTGTGCCACCCAGAAATACTGTGTGGGAGCAATGTCTTTTTTTAATGTTTATGTTTACCTGACCCCGGATGGTAGTACTATCGTCTCGATTTACTACACTTCACAACTGTTTGTGCTTGGTACGTACATCTACGTACATCTATTTATTCAACCACTCCTGTCCTCAGTGTTGGCCATTTCACTTGCTCGTTCGGTGAAGGGAAAAGTCTAATATTTATTCAAGTTTTAAACTGCTAATCATAGCCAGTTCCTAATGCATTTGCAACCTCATTTAGAACACAACTACAGTTACGCGAATGGCTCCATATTACTTTGCAACGGGTATTCGTGAACTTTCTTTTAAAGATCCAACCATTCAATTTGTTCATTAAGACCTCTCTCATTGCTCTTAGTCAAAAAAATGGCTACAATATTATACTATGAATGTTTTGGACGATGGCCTTATATGGTGGCTCTTACAAATGAGGGAGGACAAGAGGACACGTGCGGGATTTTTCCATTTAAGAGTTGTTTTTCAGTCGCCTAACGATAAGGTGGACTGGAATACAACATTGTGTGCTATATGTAGACACTTTATACAATAATAGTATGTGATGAAATCAAGAGGATGACAAAAGATGAACAATACAATTGAAGGTTTTTATTTTTTATTGTTGTTTTAGGCAATGTGATCCACCCTGCTAGATTGAATGGGATGTGATTGATGATCCTGTTATTTGTCCTGAAGAGGGTTGGTGTACATAGTGGACCTAGTCAAGTCCAGCTAATACAACCCGAAACACGTGTCGACAGACTGCCGATTGTGATGAAGGCGGTTATCCAGTTGTGAAGACTGTATTAAAAATTGAATTTCAAATAGTAATATACTTTTGAACACTGGAATATTGACCCTAATGAATTGGTCATAAGAATTGTGTGCATAGATTTTGTTTTGGATAAGTGAAATGAATGGTATGTAGGGTTGAATGTTGTGGATCTTCTGAATGAAAAGCATTAATTGTTGGTTTTTTTATGTGATGTATTTGCACACCATTAGGTGTGTTTTAGATATGCAATATTATTAAATATTTTGTACGAAGGGAAAGAATATTGAATCATTTGTGATTATTTGTGAAGAAGCAAATGTATAGATTGTCATCCTCTTTCTATGGGTTCAATTGAAATAATACTGTCCATTTAAGCTGATCTGCAGTGTGGATAAACTCAATGCATTGGATAACAAGAGGTGCAGTTAGGACTCGATTTTTAATGCAGCTCTTATGTTCTGTTGTACTGATTTAAATTTTTATCTCAATCTTCCCCATGTGTAGTTTTTGACACGGAAACCAGTTACAATATATGACCATTTTTATATTGCAGTTCGTGAAACTCATTTGTGTCCAGGGTCTACACAGACCAATGTGAACGTCTGAAATCCTAAACGTCTGAGAACAGCAAGAACTGGGCAAAAGGCACCAATCAATCAAGCCTCTGGCACCTCTCCCCCCATGTCCATCATTTTCTTCGCTGATGATCTTAAGCCCTTGCCCTTTTCCATGTCCCCTGCAAGACCTGCAAGCCACAAAGCCCCCCCCCGCACGTATCCTTCTCACCTCCTGCTCTGTACTTTCTCTGTGCACCCTCGCCATCACAGGGGGCATGGAAATAGAAACGATGTGTGCACCATTTTATATTTTGCATGGTGCTCGCCAAGTTTGTTTCCATTTTTATGGGAAATTCGGCACATGTAATGAGTGTGCAACTCATTTACTATGAAAAAAAAAATATTAAGTATTACCACCCCAGATAGTTCGCAGTGGTGTAGTCTTCGATAGCAATTACCTTCACATTCAGATGCGTACATCATTTGCTTGGCCACCCATTACTGGCCATCGACCCCCCCAAACATGCAGGTGATTGCGATATCATTTCTGTGGGAGTACTTGTTTGTTTGTTTGTTTGTTTATTAATTTGTATAGCGCACCTGACCCAAAGGTATATGGGCGCTTAATCTTCAAGTTACAGGCAAGGTAGGGTACAATTATACAGTGATGAAGCAAAGGTATACAAGACAGGATAGCAATTCGTGCATAGACAGTAATATAGCAATTCGTGCATAGACAGTAATATGCTGGCATGGTGCAAAATACAATCAAGCAGGAGGTATGCATTCAATCATGGTAGGTTAATTGTTGAGTAACCAGGTGATGACCTTAGTTCTGAAAGGTTGGAAGGTGGGTGTAGATTTGATATCCAGTGGAATGGTATTCCAAAGTTGTGAAGCCAGAACTGGGAAGCTGGAACCACCAGCTCTTTTGAGGGAGAATTTGGGCACAGTCAATTGTAGTGTATTAGAGGATCTAGTGGTTCTAGTGTTCTGTCTTAGTGTGAATTTGTTGGTGAGATAGGGCGGGGCAAGGCCGTTGAGTGCTTTATAGGTGAGGCAGATAGTTTTTAGATCTATTTTTTGTTGGATGGATAGCCATTTGCATGCGATTCTGGTAGCCGAAATATGTTCTCTTCTGGGAATATTCAGGGCGGCACGGAGTGCATTATTTTGTATAACTTGCAGTTTATTGATTACCGTTTTGTTGGCACCTACGTAGAGACTATTGCAGTAGTCTAGTTTAGATTGTATAAGTGCTCTGGCTAAGGTGAGGCAGTTGTTAGGGGAGATCAGCGGTCTACAGGCCCTGATTAGTTTGCCTGTGTAGGCCGTGGCTGAGGCAGTCATATTAATTTGTTTGGCTAGGTTAGTGTTCGTGTCGAGGTAAAAACCAAGGGTTTTTACACTCTTGGCGATAGTGATGGTGTTGCCGTCAATGGTAAGGCTAGTGTAGCTAGGACTAAGTTTCCGAATGGTGTTGGGTGAGCCGACAAGGAGCAGTTCAGTCTTGTCATCATTCAGGCAGAGGCCATGTGTGGCCATCCATGCCTGAATGATGGAGAAGACTTCATTGATCCAAATGGCGTCCGAATTATAGTTGCCGGTTAAGGTGAGGAGTATCTGGTTGTCGTCTGCGTAGTTAGTGTGACACCCAGATGGTCCAGCTTGTCGAATAGGGGCTTTGTAAAAATGTTATACAAAGTGGGTGATACACACGATCCTTGTGGGACACCACAAGTAATAGGAATAGGGTCGGCCGCTGCTAGGGGTGAGAAGACCCGCATGGTCCTATTGTCCAGGAAGGATTGGATCCATGAAATTTCGGAGTGGGAGAAGTGTACTGCCGATGACAGATGGTTGCACAGGATTTTGTGATCAACCAGATCAAAGGCAGCGGATAGGTCAAGAAGAAGAAGGATGCCAGCTTTACCTTTGTCTTTGAGGTCATCTATCTGGCACTTGAGATCGACCAGGGCCGTTTCTGTCCCGTGTTGTGGACGAAAGCCGGACTGGCGAATTCCTAGTAGATGGTTTGTCTCAAGGTAATACTGGATTTGTAGATAGGCCACTCTATCAAGAATTTTTAGTAGGAATGGGACAGTGGTGATGGGTCTGTAATTTGTGGGTATATCTGGGTCGAGGGTAGTTTTTTTTAGTAGTGGTAGGACCCAGGATTGTTTTAGATTACTAGGGACCGAGTTATCAGAGAAAGACAGGTTTATTAATTTTGTGAGGAATGGGGAGAGATCCCTTGCAGCATCTTTTATAATCTGAGCGGGACAGCTGTCCCCCTTGCAGTTCGAAGGTTTCAATGACGCTATGATTTTCTGTACTTCGGGTATGGATACCTTTTTGAAGGTGAATCCTGGGCTGGAGGCTGTAGGAGGGGGAGGGGTGGGACTGGAGGTCGGAACATAGGTGAGTTGTTGTTGTTTATTGTCAATTTTAGACTGGAGCCCTGAAATTTTGTTAACAAGGGCATTCTGGATCCCTGTGCACCATTGTTTATTTTTAGTGCAAGTATCCGTGGAATGGGGTTTTCTAGTTCCTTTAGGATCTTAGGATCTTAAAGAGCTCCTTTGAGCTGGAGCTTGCCTCCGAGATCCTGGAGTTGAGCGATTCTTTCTTTGCGCGTATAATCTCATTTTTGTAGAAAGTGGAGATATTAGTGAGATTTGTTCTGTTAATTGCTGAGGGCGCTGATTTCCATAGTGCTTCAAGTTTACTTTTTTTCTTGCCGGAGGGATTTAAGTTCTGGGGTGTACCATGTATTCAGGTGCGCTTTTGGTTTCCCTTTGCGCATTTTTAGTGGGGCAATAGTGTCAACAGCTATGGCCATGGAATTATTGTAGACGTTGACCAATTGGTTCAGGTCGGTTGTGGCTGGTAGTGCGTTCAGGATAGGGGTTACCAAGGGTATTAAGGCTTCCGCTGTGATGTTACTCTTTTTCCTAGTTAGGCAGGCTGGTGCGGTAACAGGCTTGTTATGCACTAGGCTGCTAGTGTTAATGTCAAATGGGAGGAAATGATGGTCAGTCCATAAGAGCTGTATGGGATCCTTCATGGTAATGTTGCAGTTAAGGGCGGTTACCCAATCGAGGATTCTGCCCTTCGAATGGGTAGGTTTGGAGCAGAATTGTTGGAGGCCATGCTCCTCTAATGCTGTGGCCAGGGCAGTGGCTGGGACGTCGAGGGGGTCATTAAACCCAAGATTGAAGTCTCCAAGTATAATCATTTGTGCTGAAAGTTTGGAGCTTTCGGCAACTAGTGAGGTGATATCTTCCTCAAAGGAGCCTGGTGGACCCGGGGGTCTGTAAATTAAGTGCATCGTAATGGTGTTCTTAGGGGACGTTTGTAATTTGAATGTGAGATGTTCACATGATTTAAGTGGGGGAGACGAGGCTAGTCTAATATTAAGCGAGGACTTGAAGATGATAGCTACACCGCCTCCTCGTGCGTTAGGTCTATCTGCTCTGAGGATGGTATAGTTGTCTGGTATAGCTAGGGTGAGAGATGGTCCTGCAGCATCATGCAACCAAGTTTCAGTAACAGCAAGGAAGTCCAAATTGTTTGTTAGAATGATGTCGGCTACTTCTATGGAATGGGCGACTAGTGATCTAACATTTAGGAGCGCTCCTTTAGGAGTAGAAAGGGTGGAATTGCTAGGTATTGCAGTGTGATTGATAGTCTTGCAGGGTCGCTTAACTAGGGGTATGCTGGTCTTATGGTGGGTTCTGGCACCGAGTCTTTTGTTCCGATCAATAGGGGTGAGGGTGGTGGTTCTAGAGACAGTAAGGTCAGCAGTTGTAGAGGTACTGGGACCAGAGGTGGGGCTTGAGGTACTTATATTGGTAGGGTTCCGCTTGGAGGTATCTAGGTGATTAGTAGCCGGGACATCAGAAGAGTATGCGTGGTAATGGGTCGGAGAGGCGGATTGTGAGACTGGGAGGAAGGCAGGAGTGGTAGGCAAGAAAGGTGTGGGGCATATAATGGGGTAATGTCTTGGGCAAGCCGGCCTGGCTAGACCGTTTTTATGGGCTATGTAGCTATTGCCATTGCAGGGTATGTTACTTTGCATGACACAAAAGGGGAACATGATTGCGAAGAGGTAGGAAAGCATGCTATGGCAGGGGCGACTTGCAGGAAATTGGCGAGTATGAGGCATTGGTGACATACGGTAGGCACACAACAAGTCAGATGCGGTCTGGGGGCGACCATAGGGCTCAACACAGTTCAAGAGTGGTCTGGGGGCGACCATAGGGCACAACACAGTTCAATGTGGTCTGGGGGCGACCATAGGGCACAACACAGTTCAAGTGTGGTCTGCAGGCGACCATAAGGCACAACACCGTTCAATGTGGTCTGGAGGCGACCATAGGGCACAACACAATTCAAGAGTTGTCTGGGGGCGACCATAAGGCACAACACCGTTCAAATGTGGTCTGGAGGCGACCATAAGGCACAACACCGTTCAATGTGGTCTGGAGGCGACCATAGGGCACAACACAGTTCAAGAGTGGTCTGGGGGCGACCATAAGGCACAACACCGTTCAAATGTGGTCTGGAGGTGACCATAAGGCACAACACCGTTCAATGTGGTCTGGGGGCGACCATAGGGCACAACACAGTTCAAGAGTGGTCTGGGGGCGACCATAGGGCACAACACAATTCAAGTGTGGTCTGGGGGCGACCATAGGGCACAACACCGTTCAAATGTGGTCTGGAGGCGACCATAAGGCACAACGCAGTTCAAGTGTGGTCTGGGGGCGATCATGGGGCACCACACAACTCATATGCAATGGGGTTGTATGTTGGCGGGAGTACATCAAAGTATTTGAGTGCGAGGCTGGAAGTGGAGGGCAAGAGGGTGGCAAGGTGGTTGCGGGGTAAGGCAATGAGCATGAGAGTGAGACAGTGGCTGACAGGCCTTGAATTTCACAAGAGAATACAAGGCGCATGCATGTGCACGTTGCCTAGGGCCTTTATAGGGCAACTCGGAGCACTTGAGTGCATTTATACCATAGTGAGGCATATTTGAGGCTGGATGACCAGCACAAACAAAGATAAAGAATAGCGCAATGTGGCAGCGCTTACCAGGTATCTGATCCTGGAAGGTTTCCTAGCCAAGTCCGCTACTTCTGCGATGTCATGAGCTCCTGCTCAACCACTGCGTTCCACGGTGTAAGCCCATGTATTGACCTGGGGCATCAGAGGGTCATAAATGTATAATATGGGAACTCGCCACGCGCCGTAAGCGGCAAACAGGGGCAAACAGAGCCTTAGAATGGCCTTTGAATGTGGCCGGCTCTTCCGCCTGCCGGCGGATGTTGTGTGCTATGAAGCACGGTTGCTTAGCAACCAGGATGCCGAGCCTCGCTCTGGCGCCGCATCGGCATACTGTCAAGTTTTATGTTGTGGGTGTTAAGGTACATATGTAAACTTATTCGCCCATGTGTTATGTTTTGAATAGTTACAAGAGGAGCAGTTATAGTATGTTATAACTCTGCGAATAATAGCCATGTTTTGATTGAATCCATTTAAATATTGTTGCAGGTATGTTGAATGTTTCTACATTTTGTGGATTGTTCAAAATAAACAGCCTGGTTTGCTAGCTCCTTTAACTCACGATCAAAAGTGACAAAGTCATTGCTCTAACGCAATGTTTTTTTAAGGAAGAGATACTATCCCTGGGTATTACCAAATGTTGGCCATCATTACAAATTCGGTGGTAAATTGTAAGTCTGTTACCGCCTCTTTTACCACTCTGCTGGATTACTAGAAACCAAAAATGGACATTAATTCCGCTGGCAGAATTAGCACCGGTGGAATTACCATCAGAAACACAAATACTAACTCTGCCAGTTTACAGGTGATTTTGCTGCCAAAAGACTGCCAAAAATAGTGGCAATTGTGCCAAAAATATAGTGCCGTTATCCACACCAAAAAGGTGCAGGTAAAAGCATTCAGGTGATGCAAATCAAGTTAAGGGGCCAATAATTATCTCATAAAGTGTATTTAAGGCCCACAACCTCCACAAACACACTTCCAGGTAACATGCAGCCACAACCAGAAGTGAATTACAACATCTTCCACCTGCTGCTGTTCATTGAGTTCCAGCATCATGCATTACAACCGCATGGACGGATACAGGCTTCACAAATATGGAGGAGACGTGTGTTGCGGAGGGTTCCCATACCATGTGTCCATTTGTCGCCATGTGGATCTGACTGATGGTCAATTGGTCTCACTGTATTGCTTGGCCAGGAACACCATATGAGAGCTGCAGACTATCATAGCAGCAGACCTCCAGAGCACCATATATGCATCGGATCAGCAAATCCCACCACTGCATAAACGTGTGTCTGTCCTCCACTTCTGTGCCACAGGTGCATTTCAGGAGACGGTGGTGATGCTGCAATGCATGTCCTAGCCAGCATTATCAATTTGGGCTTGCTTTGGTGTTGGACACACTCAGGAAGCATGCCCATCAACACTTTTCACTGCTCACCACCCAGACAAAGGTACATGCAGCAAAGGCAAGATGCTGTGCCATCGCCCATTTCCCTAATGTCATAGCAGCACTTGACTGGACACATGTGTCGTTGGTGCCCCCCTAAGCAGTAGAACCTCCATACAGGAATCGCAAACAGTACCATTCCAAGCACCTTCAGATGACCTGTGATGCAGATCTGACCTCAGCCACTGCTGCATACGATTCCCAGGTTCCACACATGACTCCATCATACTGAGGAACAACACCCTCACTCCATATATAGACATACACAGAGAACATAAAACTCGACTCCTGGGTAAATATGACATCTGACAATGATGCAGACCAGAAGCACACCTGTAGACAGGAATGAGATCACATGTGAGGAAACTACAGGAGCCATATTGCATGTGTCACTCAGTAACCCATGGAACTAAAGCCAACTAATGCTGGACACAGAGACACCTGAGATCAAATTGCATACTCCTGCAGGTGCCCAGAAACAAAACGTATCTGCGAACATCGCTCCTGCCTTAAAAATCTAGTCGATGACAAGCCCCTAGTGGCTCACTACAAATTGAAAAAACACAGCCATAACGATATTTTCTGGGTAGTGCTCCAAACTGTCAATAATCCATTCCTTGGAGGCAACAGAGATTTCATACTACGTAAACTGGAACAAAAATGGATCTACAAGCCCCTAGTGGCTCACTACAAATTGAAAAAATACAGCCATAACGATATTTTCTGGGTAGTGCTCCAAACTGTCAATAATCCATTCCTTGGAGGCAACAGAGATTTCATACTACGTAAACTGGAACAAAAATGGATCTACCGACTTGACTCTGCCAAGAATGGCCTGAATATATCAATTGAATGGAACTTGTTTTTCAACAAATGATTGAACACCCCTCATTTCTCCCTCTCGACTGCTGATTTAAACACCTGTTGTTGTTTTTTAACCACCTATTAGTCAGCAAACATACAAACACAAACATGGGTTCTATCCACAAATTCCCATGATGAATTTATTCCTTCTTCTCTACTCTGTCTTTTGTAACTTATCTTCATTTATTTACACTGCAATATTGCTCTATGTACTACCAACTAAAATTATTGTTTCTGTCAACAAAATGGGTCTCTATTCCCTTCAGCCTGGCTATTTGTGGCCTTTGCAAGGAGCAATGTATTTATATGTTTCTCTGTTTAATTTTTGAGCATTTTTGTATGTTTCCTAATTTTTTGCAAATGGTTGTATTTTCAACAAAAATGCATGGTTTGATGAAATGATAACTCCTTCAGTGTACAATAACATTACGAGAAACACATGGTTTGGCAAAGGGACAATCCAATCGACATCCAAACGACATTCCATCTTGTGAAAATCGAGCCATGATGCACTGACCATTCCCAACGATGCCGCCACTACAGAAACACTACCCATGCTCTACATAGCTATTCGTTTGCACATGCACATTGGGTCTCGCTTTACTTAGAAACGATCTCATATATTCTAGCCATCACGCATGCGCACCATTCAGACAACAACGCAAGCCACTGATATAGCTCGCTGAGAGGTAAGCACTAGGACTCCCTGTTCTCCGCGCATTTGTTTGTCCTCACTTGGCTACCGGGACCACAGCTATCTCACTAAGTTACAACATGGCCCCTCACGGTCAAATTACTTTACGTGTACCATCGAGCCATAAGCGCGATCAGCAATCTTCCAAACCAGCTGCATGCTCTAAGCCCATATAAATTCGGCATTCACCTATATCTCATGCAAATATCACGGGTGATCACTTAAACCATGTGAACTAGCAAATTTAGAAATCAACCTATTTCTTTCCTCGAGTATTGTCATACGACTGGGCATGGCCCCTTTCTCGGCATGTATGTCCACCTCCACTCGGGCATTACTAAGTCACGTTTACCTCTGCAGCTAGCTATACGTACCCTGTATTACATACATCTTTTTCCCTTTTCAACAGGACTCCCACAGTCACTAGACGTAGCCATTAAACACCGGCTTCCACCACTTTTTTCGACTTGAACTCAAGATCGATCCTGCAAGGTAACACTATCCCTTTTTTTAACCCCCTTTCTCTATATCACATTTAATGTGCTAGTTCCCTTGAACCACAAAATTCTTTTGAATCTCTTCAGCAACCACAGAGATCGCCTATCCACTTTGCGGACTACAATCAACATGCCAGGCACTCAACCGCCCGCACCTTCAACAACAAACAGTCATGGCGCTTGAACTACCTTAGGTAGGCTGTTCTTCCTGCAGTGTCCCCTTTTGTGCAATTTTAATTTGCCTTTTTCAATGATCCCCAGATCTAACACCCCATCCTATGTTTTTACCAATTACAGGTACACGTCATTCTCCTTACGGCACCTTTGTGCTCCAATTTCCATCAGTCCTGACAACAGTGCGGTGCCATTACCAGCAGGTCACGACCACTCCAACCGCTGGTCTTCTCCACCTATCCACCGCACCAGAAACACCTCAATTGTTTGTGTGTCGACCATGCTTGTGTACTGCCTTATTATTAGCAATACATAAAATCACAGTCACTTGAATTATACTAACCCACTGAAATATGTGCAAGGTATTGTGATCGATATACAATACCTTTTTTGTGCCCAGGACGGCATATGTCATTATTTTAAATATTCTTTTATCGGATGTGAACTAATAAATTGTAGAACTTAACTGTCTCCACTTTTTCTGGAAGAGCTTACTGATATACGGTATCCAAAGCTCCAATGCGCTTATTAAGACAAACCACCTTAGCGTCATTGACAAGGGTAGCCTTTGACTCCATGTTCCTCTTTTCGATATATTTGCCTAAACACTCCAGAGTCAGGCCCCCATCAAAAAAGGGTTCTTTTGCCCTTATAGCATACTTCCCCTAGGACAACCCTTTGGTTGTTGGGCTGATTCATCAACATTGAATGGGGAGCGTCAATATCGTCAGCTTTTCCGACGATCTCTATAAAAAATTATTAGATACTCCTTCGCTCTTAGGTGTAACTACAGCACCAGCAGGGCCAGACAAAAATTCTGGTCCTAATGATTTAGATGCTTTACTAAAGAAAAAGAAAAAATGTATTTGCACTGAATCTCACGGGCAATTAATGCTTGAATACCTAAAAACAGGTGTTATACCAGAAGGCCTGCAAGTACGCAACATCCCTTGAGTATTCCTCGACAACCCAAGGTTCATGAAGAAATTTAGCGGCATCGGGAACAAGTGTTCACGGGACTGGATCATCTTAGTAATCGAGACAGCAGAGGAGGAAGCTAAGATCCAAAAAGAAGAACTAAAAACCCTTGAAGAGAAAATTAAAACAGACTATGTGATTTCAGAGATCAAAACCCAATTGGAAGAAATAGAAGAAGAAATAACCAAATTCATAATTGATAAAAAGCTTTGGAAATTGCAAAATGATATAAAATACTACAAAGAAGAGAAAACCTATCCTTATCTTGTTGCAGGTTTTTATGACCAACTGAACCAAACAGCGTCAAATAATAGGCAAAATCCAAGAAGAAAGAACAACAAGAAATTCGTGAACTTCTCTAATAGTTCCCAAAGTAGCAACTCTGACTCTACATCTAGTGGTCAATCAGTGCCAAACCCAGGCCAAAATCAACAACCACAATTTTTTCAAGGGGGTGGAAGACGTGGACGACCAATATGTCAAGGACCCCACCAAATGCGAACCCGCCAATGGGTCCCTCCACCCCAGACATGGTGATTCTGATTTTCAATTTAAGTGATCACATCCTGTCCTCTGATGAAATAAACATCCTCAGCAAGGGCCTGAGTTTCATACCTACAACACAGCCCGACAGATTCAGCACAGAAGTTGAATTACGTAAGTTTTTCAGAACTATCCGCCTTCGCTATTTCTTTCAAGATAGTCCCGAAAAAGAACCACCAAAAACAACCAGACTAAGACCACCATCATCCTTCACACCGCTAGCATCTATGGTGTGCCCGGAGATCCTCACTTTTGAAAACCGCATTCTACTGGAAATGTACAAGATTTGCGACAACAAGAAAACCCAGTACACAGACAACCTCACCAGAAAACAACACCTGGCTCTCAAATCATTAGAAAGTGACCATACTTTCATAATTAAACCGGCAGACAAAGGCGGAGGTATTGTCCTTTGGAGTCGGTTCCTGTACAACAATGAGGTTAACAGACAATTATCCGATACCAAGTTTTACAGACAGATACCTACGAATCCCACTGCTAGACTATTAGCAGAAATTGAGAGCTTGATGTGCCATGCTTGGCAAGAGGGTTGGATAGACGAAGACGAAAAGTCCTTTCTGATAAATTGTCATCCAATCATCCCCACCTTCTATTTGCTTCCAAAAGAACACAAAGATGCTGATGTCCCTCCAGGCCGCCCAGTAGTCGCTGGCATTGGGTCTATCCTCGAAGCTCTTTCAATCTACATCGATCACTTCCTGAGACCATTCATTAGCTGTATGCCATCATATATTCAAGACACCACAGCAATGATAAAGAAGTTAAGAACAGTAACTGCCGGCAGTAATGACTTATTGGTGACTCTAGATGTAGAGTCTCTCTACACTAGTATACGTCAATTAGAGTGTATAACTGCCCTAGCGACCAACCTGAACAGAAGACCACACCTGGACCAACCTACTTCATTCCTGTTAGAATGTACTAGGATAGCTTTGATGGAAAACTATTTTATCTACGAGGAAATGTTTTTCCAACAATGTCACGGTACAAGCATGGGGGCGACTTTTGCCCCCGACGTGGCAAATCTCTTCATGGACACATTCGAACAACAATCCATCTACCACGAGTCCAACCCATTCAAGGGCTCCATTAGATGTTGGTGCAGGTACATCGATGATGTTTTCATGACCTGGAAAGACACCCCTGAACAACTGTCCACTTTTAAAGATTGGATAATTGCACATAACCCATGCATAACATTCACAATCAACTACAATCTCAGCGGGATTCCCTTTCTAGACTTGGACATCTACAAAGCTTCCAACAATTCTCTAGCTACTACTCTCTACAGGAAACCTACCTCCAAAGATACTCTCCTAGAATACAGCAGCTTTCATCCAGCGGGCCTCAAGACAAATCTTCCATTGAGCCAATTTCTCAGACTGAGAAGAAACTGCAGTACAGACGACGACTATAAAACCACAAGTAATGATCTAAGTACCCGCCTTAAAGAACGTGGTTACCCGAGTCACATTATACGTCAAGCTCGCAGAAGAGCAAAACATACCAACAGAGAGAGATGCCTCACACCAGCACCCAAGGAACAAGACAAAACCAAGATGACATGTGTAACCACATTTACTTCCATCAGCAATCCCCTCAAAACAACTATTCTTCGTCATTGGGATTCACTCCACACAGAAGATTTTAAACCCATGAAACCTAGATTTGCATTTACACAGAACAGAAACCTTAAAGACCGCCTGGTGCATACCTACGAAGATAAGACAAAAAAAAAATCTCCCAAACTACCCTTTGGAATCTCCCCCCGTCAGAGGTAATTTCAGATGTGATAACTGTTCAGTATGTTCCCTGACCAACAACATAAAACAGATTGACCTCAAAGACATAAGATGGACCTTTCCCAATTTCACCAACTGTGAAACAAAATGGTCAGCATACGCCATTAGGTGTCCCTGCGATCTGATTTACATTGGGGCGCCAAACTGTCAATAATCCATTCCGTGGCGGCAACAGAGATCTCGCACTACATAAACTGGAACAAAAATGGATCTACCGACTTAACTCTGCCAAGAATGGCCTGAATATATCAATTGAATGGAACTTGTTTTTCAACAAATGATTGAACACCCCTCATGTCTCCCTCTCGACTGCTGCTTTAAACACCTGTTGTTGTTTTTTAACCACCTATTAGTCAGCAAACATACGAACACAAACATGGGTTCTATCCACAAATTCCCATGATGAATGTATTCCTTCTTCTCTACTCTGTCTTTTGTAACTTATCTTCATTTATTTACACTGCAATATTGCTCTATGTACTACCAACTAAAATGATTGTTTCTGTCAACAAAATGGGTCTCTATTCCCTTCACCCTGGCTATTTGTGGCCTTTCCAAGGAGCAATGTTTTTATATGTTTCTCTGTTTAATTTTTGAGCATTTTTGTATGTTTTCTCATTTTTTGCAAATGGTTGTATTTTCAACAAAAATGCATGGTTTGATGAAATGATAACTCCTTCAGTGTACAATAACATCTAAATGACTTTTTACAAGAAACACACGGTTTGGCAAAAGGGCAATCCAAACAACATTCCATCTTGTGAAAATTGTCTTAAATTAAGTGCACGTATCGAGCCATGATGCACTGACCATTCTCGACGATGCCGCCACTACAGAAACACTACCCATGCTCTACATAGCTACGCTATTCATTTGCACATGCGCATCAGGTCTCGCTTTACTTAGGAACAATCTCATATATTCTAGCCATCACGCATGCGCACCATTCAGACAACAATGCAAGCCACTGATACAGCTCGCTGAGAGGTAAGCACTAGGACTCCCTGTTCTCCGCGCATTTGTTTGTCCTCACTTGGCTACCGGGACCACAGCTATCTCACTAAGTTACAACATGGCCCCTCACGGTCAAATTACTTTACGTGTACCATCGAGCCATAAGCGCGATCAGCAATCTTCCAAACCAGCTGCATGCTCTAAGCCCATACAAATTCGGAATTCACTTATATCTCATGCAAATATCACGGGTGATCACTTAAACCATGTGAACTAGCAAATTTAAAAATCAACCTATTTCTTTCCTCGAGTTTTGTCATAAGACTGGGCATGGCCCCTTTCTCTGCATGTATGTCCACCTCCATTCGGGCATTACTAAGTCACGCTTACCTCTGCAGCTAGCTATACGTACCCTGTATTACATATATCTTTGTCCCTTTTCAACAGGACTCCCACAGTCACTAGACATAGCCATTAAACACCGGCTCCCGCCACTTTTTTCGACTTGAACTCAAAATCGATCCTGCAAGGTAACACTATCCCTTGTTTTAGCCCCCTTTCTCTATATCATATTTACAGGCCGATTCATGGAATAATTAGCGCGGCGCAAGTGGGCATAAACGTGCGAATCGCAGTGGAATAGCGAAAATCGCAGTGAACGTGCGAAAATCGCACGAAAAGCAGCGCACGTCGATTCATGGAAGGCCGTGCGCGAGAAAACCAGCGGATGTGCGATAAAAAGTGCGCGGCGCATGTTAGCGCACAGGCCATCTAACAGCGTGCGCCAGGTCACAGCGAAAATCGCACAGGCCACAGCGAAAATCGCACATAGCGCGGCGCACGCAATAAAAGTAGGCGGAACACGGGCGTAACACTCGGAATGGGGAACAACTTGCCAAAACGTGGGCGTCACGGGGGAAGTACAGGGCACAAGTGCGCGGAACGCCCACACGCTCGCCTACAACACGTATTCATGGAATAGAATAGGGGAAAAAAGCGCACGCTCAAACCAGCGCACAGGCACAAACACGACCGCCACAAGAAAGGAGGCGGTAGCGTCTCTGCGGCTGTAAGAAATGTGCGCCAAAAGGTGCGCCAACAAATAGCACCTATATACTGCCATGATGAATGTCCCATACTGTGGCCCTCCAGGAAAAATGACGTGCAAAGGGGTACCCACAAACACGGACACCCGCTGACAAAAAATACGTGTGCATGTATACCGGGGTGCGCGGGAAGTGTCACACGCGATTTGCAGGGTACGTGCATCACAGGGGTTCGCGTGAAGTTATTCACGCGATCGGGCCTGGGGGAGCGGGCTACGTGTATTACAGGGGTTCGCGTGAAGTTCCACACGCGATCGGGCCTGGGGGAGCGGGCTTCGTGTATTACAGGGGTTCGCGTGAAGTTCCTCACGCGATCGGGCCTGGGGGAGCGGGCTACGTGTATAACAGGGGTTCGCGTGAAGTTCCTCACGCGATCGGGCCTGGGGGAGCGGGCTACGTGTATTACAGGGGTTCGCGTGAAGTTCCTCACGCGATCGGGCCTGGGGGAGCGGGCTTCGTGTATTACAGGGGTTCGCGTGAAGTTCCACACGCGATCGGGCCTGGGGGAGCGTGCTACGTATATTTCAGGGGTTCGCGTGAAGTTTCACACGCGAATAGCCTGGGCGCGTGAATTTGAGGGGTGCGCGGGAAGTTCCTCACGCGATCGGGCCTGGGGGAGCGGGCTACGTGTATTACAGGGGTTCGCGGGAAGTTCCACACGCGAATAGCCTGGGCGCGTGTATTTCAGGGGTGCGCGGGAAGTTCCACACGCGAACAGCCTGGGCGCGTGAATTTGAGGGGTGCGCGGGAAGTTCCACACGCGAACAGCCTGGGCGCGTGTATTTCAGGGGTTCGCGGGAAGTTCCACACGCGAATAGCCTGGGCGCGTGTATTTCAGGGGTTCGCGGGAAGTTCCACACGCGAATAGCCTGGGCGCGTGTATTTCAGGGGTTCGCGGGAAGTTCCACACGCGAATAGCCTGGGCGCGTGTATTTCAGGGGTGCGCGGGAAGTTCCACACGCGAATAGCCTGGGCGCGTGTATTTCAGGGGTGCGCGGGAAGTTCCACACGCGAATAGCCTGGGCGCGTGTATTTCAGGGGTGCGCGGGAAGTTCCACACGCGAATAGCCTGGGCGCGTGAATTTGAGGGGTGCGCGGGAAGTTCCACACGCGAATAGCCTGGGCGCGTGTATTTCAGGGGTGCGCGGGAAGTTCCACATGTGATTTGACAGTGTGGCTCCTCCCAGGTGTACCCTGTACACCGTCCACGGCCCCTGCAGGCAGCCCACACCACAGGGGACTACCCTGCATCCCTGGTCATGTCCCGCAGGCAGCCCACCCAACATGGGCATGCCCCCCAGCAAAGGCACATGTCTCCTTGAACTAATGAACACCAACACATGTCCCCTTGCACCCCCACCCCCCAGCACTGTGGGGCACCTGCCAGCAGGCCCCCACCCATGTCCAACTCATGTCTCCCACCACCCCCAAACCCCAGCCACCAGGGTCACCCTCCACCAGGGCCCCACTCATGTCTCCCACCACCCCCACCCCCCAGCACTGTGGGGCACCTGCCAGCAGGCCCCCACCCATGTCTCCCACCCCCCACCCCCCAGCAGTGCAGGGGCACCCACCACCAGGCCCCCACCCATGTCCAACTCATGTTCCCCACCCCTCCCACCCCCCAGCACTGTGGGGCACCTGCCAGCAGGCCCCCACCCATGTCTCCCACCCCCCCACCCCCCAGCAGTGCAGGGGCACCCACCACCAGGCCCCCACCCATGTCCAACTCATGTTCCTCACCCCCCCACCCCCCAGCACTGTGGGGCACCTGCCAGCAGGCCCCCACCCATGTCCAACTCATGTTCCCCACCCCCCACACCCCCCAGCACTGTGGGGCACCTGCCAGCAGGCCCCCACCCATGTCTCCCACCCCCCGACCCCCCAGCACTCTGGGGCACCTGCCAGCAGGCCCCCACCCATGTTTCCCACCCCCCCACCCCCCAGCAGTGCAGGGGCACCCTCCCCCAGGCCCCCATCCATGTCTCCCACCCCCCAACCCCCCAGCAGTGCAGGGGCACCCTCCACCAGGCTCCCACCCATGTCTCCCACCCCCCTCACCCCTCAGCACTGTGGGGCACCTGCCAGCAGGCCCCCACCCATGTCCAACTCATGTTCCCCACCCCCCCACCCCCCAGCAGTGCAGGGGCACCCTCCACCAGGCCCCCACCCATGTCTCCCACCCCCCCTCACCCCTCAGCACTGTGGGGCACCTGCCAGCAGGCCCCCACCCATGTTTCCCACCCCCCCACCCCCCAGCAGTGCAGGGGCACCCTCCCCCAGGCCCCCATCCATGTCTCCCACCCCCCAACCCCCCAGCAGTGCAGGGGCACCCTCCACCAGGCTCCCACCCATGTCTCCCACCCCCCTCACCCCTCAGCACTGTGGGGCACCTGCCAGCAGGCCCCCACCCATGTCTCCCACCCCCCGACCCCCCAGCACTCTGGGGCACCTGCCAGCAGGCCCCCACCCATGTTTCCCACCCCCCCACCCCCCAGCAGTGCAGGGGCACCCTCCCCCAGGCCCCCATCCATGTCTCCCACCCCCCAACCCCCCAGCAGTGCAGGGGCACCCTCCACCAGGCTCCCACCCATGTCTCCCACCCCCCCTCACCCCTCAGCACTGTGGGGCACCTGCCAGCAGGCCCCCACCCATGTCCAACTCATGTTCCCCACCCCCCCACCCCCCAGCAGTGCAGGGGCACCCTCCACCAGGCCCCCACCCATGTCTCCCACCCCCCCTCACCCCTCAGCACTGTGGGGCACCTGCCAGCAGGCCCCCACCCATGTTTCCCCCCCCACCCCCCAGCAGTGCAGGGGCACCCTCCCCCAGGCCCCCATCCATGTCTCCCACCCCCCAACCCCCCAGCAGTGCAGGGGCACCCTCCACCAGGCTCCCACCCATGTCTCCCACCCCCCCTCACCCCTCAGCACTGTGGGGCACCTGCCAGCAGGCCCCCACCCATGTCCAACTCATGTTCCCCACCCCCCCACCCCCCAGCAGTGCAGGGGCACCCTCCACCAGGCCCCCACCCATGTCTCCCACCCCCCCTCACCCCTCAGCACTGTGGGGCACCTGCCAGCAGGCCCCCACCCATGTCCAACTCATGTCTCCCACCACCCCCAAACCCCAGCCACCAGGGTCACCCTCCACCAGGGCCCCACTCATGTCTCCCACCACCCCCACCCCCCAGCACTGTGGGGCACCTGCCAGCAGGCCCCCACCCATGTCCAACTCATGTTCCCCACCCCCCCACCCCCCAGCAGTGCAGGGGCACCCTCCACCAGGCCCCCACCCATGTCTCCCACCCCCCCTCACCCCTCAGCACTGTGGGGCACCTGCCAGCAGGCCCCCACCCATGTCCAACTCATGTCTCCCACCACCCCCAAACCCCAGCCACCAGGGTCACCCTCCACCAGGGCCCCACTCATGTCTCCCACCACCCCCACCCCCCAGCACTGTGGGGCACCTGCCAGCAGGCCCCCACCCATGTCCAACTCATGTTCCCCACCCCCCCACCCCCCAGCAGTGCAGGGGCACCCTCCACCAGGCCCCCACCCATGTCTCCCACCCCACAGCAGTGCAGGGGCACCCTCCACCAGGCCCCCACCCATGTCTGCCACCCTCCCACCCCCCAGCAGTGCAGGGGCACCCTCCACCAGGCCCCACCCATGTCTCCCACCACCCCCACCCCCCAGCAGTGCAGGGGCACCTGCCAGCAGGCCCCCACCCATGTTCCCCACCCCCCCACCCCCCAGCACTGTGGGGCACCTGCTAGCAGGCCCCCACCCATGTCTCCCACCCCCCCACCCCCCAGCACTGTGGGGCACCTGCCAGCAGGCTCCCACCCATGTCCAACTCATGTTCCCCACCCCCCCAACCCCCCAGCACTGTGGGGCACCTGCCAGCAGGCCCCCACCCATGTCTCCCACCCCCCACCCCCCAGCAGTGCAGGGGCACCCTCCCCCAGGCCCCCATCCATGTCTCCCACCCCCCAACCCCCCAGCAGTGCAGGGGCACCCTCCACCAGGCTCCCACCCATGTCTCCCACCCCCCTCACCCCTCAGCACTGTGGGGCACCTGCCAGCAGGCCCCCACCCATGTCCAACTCATGTTCCCCACCCCCCCACCCCCCAGCAGTGCAGGGGCACCCTCCACCAGGCCCCCACCCATGTCTCCCACCCCACAGCAGTGCAGGGGCACCCTCCACCAGGCCCCCACCCATGTCTGCCACCCTCCCACCCCCCAGCAGTGCAGGGGCACCCTCCACCAGGCCCCACCCATGTCTCCCACCACCCCCACCCCCCAGCAGTGCAGGGGCACCTGCCAGCAGGCCCCCACCCATGTTCCCCACCCCCCCACCCCCCAGCACTGTGGGGCACCTGCTAGCAGGCCCCCACCCATGTCTACCACCCCCCCACCCCCCAGCACTGTGGGGCACCTGCCAGCAGGCCCCCACCCATGTCCAACTCATGTCTCTCACCACCCCCACCCCCCAGCACTGTGGGGCACCTGCCAGCAGGCCCCCACCCATGTCCAATCCATGCCCCCCTGCACCTGGGTCCCAACATTCCCCAATCATGTCCGTAATGCCCATCCTCCCCTGCCAAAAGGCCCAACCAACTATCACACCCACCCACATATCAAAGCCAATTACATGTTACACCCCCAATGTAAATAATGCAATTTAACACATGTCTGTCACACACAATGGCTGCAAGTGAATGACAAAACACCCAACATGACATGCCTGAAAGCAATGAGATGATACGACACATTGAAGATTAAAAAAATAATATGTATTGAACAGCAAATAAGAAAAAACACAAAGCAAATCAAACAAAACAAGATGAATGTCCAAGAAAAAATTATGAAAAATTAAAATAAGCCAATCAAGAAGATAATCCTGGGTCCATGAGCCCTACCAAATTAAACCTAACTGACTACTAACTAAAAAGGGAACTATATACAAAAAAGTGGTGCATTGTCCAATCGCAACCCAAAAAAAATTCAAAAAAACAAAGGAAACCTAACCCTAACTATACAACTATATACAAAGGCAGCGGGCTATTCGGACGGCTCACTGGTTGTCGTCATGGGCCAGGGCATCCTCGAACTCCTGGTCAATGGCTTGGAGGCGGGCATGTTCCCTGGCCCCGAGGTCCCGCAGGGATAACGCAGTGTCAAGCTCAAACTCCCTGCGAAGACCCTCGAGGCACTCAGCCCGCCTCAGCGCCCTCCGCATGGAGTCCTCCGCCCTGACCATCGTGAGCCGTTCCTCCTCTGCCCGCTGCCGCTCCGCACCTATCCGCTGGCACAACCTCTCCCACACGGAAGCCACTCCCATTCCAGGGTTCTCCTGCCCTCCGGCCGATGCCTGCACCCCTGATGTTGATGGCCCCGAGCCATGATGCCTCCCACGTTGAGCCTGCTGCTGCCTCCGACGCAACTGCCTGTGCCAGCACGACGGCATCCAGGCTGATGGAAACCACCGACGCCGTCGTGCACGTGCCCTGCCCGATGATGCCGTCACATCCTCCATCTGCTGGGGTCCAGTTGCTCTGGTGTACACCCCTGCTGGATCTCTGACTCCCGACTGTGGCAGGGATGGGATCCCCACCGAGCTGGCTGCATTGGTCGGGGCAGGTCCACAGGGGGCCCTGGTGGCATCTGGGCTGGAAGACGGCAAGGAGAACGACTGGTGGATAGCCTGCACAGAGGAGGAGAGGGCCGCCACATTGGCCAACACATGCAGGAAACCCCCGAACATGGCCGATCCCAATTGGGCCACGTCGGCACGGTGCACTTCGTGATGACGTGCGTGCTCCTCCCGGGAAGCACGCACGGCATCACGAATCGCAGCCGTGCGCAACGCGACCCCAATCAGGACCTTCTCCGCACGGCCAGGGGTTCCCACGTCCGCAGGTGGAGGGGAGTCAGGTGACATGGACATCCCCTCTACCTGCGGACAGGCCTGGGACGGGGCATCCCTGCTGGTGCATGGTGGTGCACTCACAGGGTCAGGGACAGCGACATGCACAGGCCCCTCCACGGTGACCTGTGCTGCCTCCTGCCCCTGGCCCTGGACTGCACCACTTGCACCAGCAGGGATGCCCCCACCAGGCCCCATGTGTGCCCCAGTGGCGGCCTCCTCCTCCTCTGTGCAAACCACCAACCTGGATGGCTCCTCACCGTCTTCCACCGTAGCAGGCCCCTGTGGGGGCTCACCCACCCCTTCCGCTGCAGCCGTGGGGGCATCCCCGCCGCCTTGCTCCACAGCGCCGTCTCCGCCCTCTTCTTCACTAGCCGCTGCGTAGAGGGAGACAAAGAACACAAGCATCAGGGCACTGTACAATGGTCCCCTAGACAGGAAGCAATAGCAGATGAGCACCACTGTCAAAGTACACTTCCATCATGTCCCTCCACAACACATGGGCCAGTCCAGGCAAAACACACACAGTAACAGGCATGGTGCATGCCATGGACATTTCCATGCATGTCCAATGGACTCTTGAAACATTCAATGATATGTAACTCACATGCATCATGCCTCATGCCCATCACATGCACACACATCACCTCAGTCACATCCATCTGGCCCCAAACACACCAAACACAGCGGATACAAGGGTAATTTTGCTGCTTTACTGAATCTCTGCATTGTCACACACATGTGTCATGCATCCATGGCATGCACAAGTCACAGACACGCAGGTCAGGCACACAGACATGGCTACCATATATGTACCTGGCATCAGCACCCATCCCTCACCCCCACCCATGTTCAGGTACAGAGACTGGCATGCTCTCATGTTCATAATCTGATTAGGGCTCCCCATGCGGCATATCAACACATGCAACAACCATGTGCATCACACATCACTGGTCGCACATGCATTACCATGATGTCCCTGCACACATACATGCATACATGGGCTATGGCACACATACAGGCAAGTATCATAGAACCAGCACACCGCAACATGCCCTGTCTCACACAGTAATGCATGGACACTTACCGCTCAACTCCAGACGGGCCTCCCTCTCAAGGATCTGGGCGTGGAGCGCTGGGCGTACGCGTTCCAGGACCCTCATCTGGATGGTACTCATGCGGCCCCGGCCCCCCTCCACGAGGCGCCGGGCCTTCACAAGGGTCCTGGACCTCAAGTCCTCCCAGCGCTTCTTGATCTTCAGGACGTCGCGGGTTGCCACCCCCTCCGCGTTGATGGCAACCACACAGTCGGCCCAGATCCTCTGCCGTCCTTCCTTGCTGGCGCGGGACGATCCAAAGAGGGCATCATACTGCCCCAGGACATGCTCCACCAGGACACCAACTTCGGTGACAGTGAAGCTGGTGCCCCTCTGCCCCTCTGGCCTGGGGTTGCCACTGGTGCCAGATGTGGAAGTGCCCGACATGGCAACCCCAGAGGCAGGTGTGGGTGGGCAACTGGGTCCTGGGGCTGGGCTGTGGAGCGATGTAATACCAGTCGGGAGTCTTCAGTTCCAGCAGGGGTGGACACAGCAACTGGACCCCTGCAGATGGCTGATGTGCAGGCACCAAATGGCAGGGCACGGTGGCAGCAGGCAGGCAGGCAGGCAGCAGCAGATGGCACGTGGGAGGCTGCTCGGGGCACTGGGGGGCAGTAACTCGGCCTTCTGGGCAGGAGCGTGGGCTTCCGTGTGTTTTCGCGTGGCCAGCTTGATACGGAGTGATTTGGCACGTGAAAATCCTGCACGTCAGCGTGAAATCCGAGGAAAGGCCCTTAGCGCGTAAGCGCGTCAGCACGCATACGCGATTCTATTGGACCAGAGTCCCTCAGCGCGTAAGCGCGTCTGTGACGTGACCCGCACGGGTGTTCCCCACTCAGGACGTGATGACGGGGCACACGTGGAGATACTGCACGTCAGAGTGTCATCGCGTGTAATTGGACAAAAGTGCGCGTACACGCGATTGGCCTATGTACGTGTATTTAATGGGTGCGCGGCCACTTACACACGCAAGTACGTCAGCGAACCTGTATCCCGTGGTGCGTGTGAATTTCCACACGCTATTGGACTGGGAACAGGATTCCAGGGCTGCGCGGGTCACACGCTGTATCCCGTGGTGCGTGTGAATTTCCACACGCTATTGGACTGGGAACAGGATTCCAGGGCTGCGCGGGTCACACGCTGTATCCCGTGGTGCGTGTGAATTTCCACACGCTATTGGACTGGGAACAGGATTCCAGGGCTGCGCGGGTCACACGCTCGCCTAGAACACGCGCTAAGCATAAATTGCGGACTTTAACAATAACAAGCTCAGACGCCAGGATGAACATACCGTTCCTAGCAGCAGTGGCAGTGGGCTACCAAAGGAGGAGGAGGAGGATAGTCAGGGCCAGAATATTCACACCCAGAACCAGCCTTTTCGGGATGCCTGATGACCAGGTGTATGGGAGGTACAGGTTTCCACCACACATCATACTGGACCTGGTGACTGAGTGGGAGGATGACCTCACATCACCCACCCTGTGCTCCCAAGCACTCAGCCCCCTGGAGAAGGTCCTCAATGTACTGCACTTCTTAGCCACTGGATCATTTCAGCGGACAAGTGCCATAGTGGGTGGGGTGTCACAGGCCACCCAGTCACGCTGCCTACACCAGGTCTTGAACATCATGACTGCACGCCCATCAGTCCGCAGGCACATATACCTGCCCAGAACACCTGCAGAAAGGCATGCTGCCGCCCTGGATTTTTACGCAGTGGCACGATTCCCCAAAGTGCTAGGTGCCATCGACTGCACCCATGTGGCTCTACGTCCCCCCAGGGCATCTGAGCACATCTATAGGAACCGCAAGCACTGGCATTCCATCAACGTGCAGGTAGCATGTAATGCCAAGGGAATCATCACCTCAGTATATGCCAACTATCCCGGCTCCACCCACGACAGCTTCATTTACCGAATGTCCACCCTAAGCCGGGACCTAGAAGCTGGGCGGCATGGCGATACATGGCTGCTTGGTGAGTATGTATGCCACTGCACATGCATGCATGTTGGATACTGAGCAAGGTCACAACCTCACCAATGATACCAATCCCCACCTCCACAGGGGACAGTGCCTACCCTCTCAGCCCCCACATGATGACGCCAATTCGGAACCCCACCACGCCACCCCAGGTAAGATTTAACACAGCCCACATTACAACCAGGGGCATAGTGGAGCGCACATTCGGAGTGCTGAAGTCACGCTTTCGCTCCCTTGACCGTTCTGGCGGGCAGCTGTTATACGCTCCCCCAGTAGTGTGCAGGATCATAGTGGCAGCATGTGTCCTGCACAACGTTGCAACACGCCGGGGCCTGGCCGTGGACATGGTGGTGGCCCCACATCCCCAACCACATGCACAGCCGCTGCGCATGGGAGGGGAAAGGGCACGGGGGGAGGCAGCCCGTACACAGCTAGTGGCTAATTACTTCACATAGAAATCACACCCCTGTGGAGTGCACACTGCCCTGGCACATTCCATCTGACAATCAATGATGACTCAACCTGACACTGATCCTGAATGTGTGGAGAATGAACCGGGAATTCCATGTCAGCCTGAGATTGTTCACCTGGAAGTGTCACAATGTGTGCATCCCTACCCACACAGACACCACCAATGCAGTTTTGTGAAGTTACACATTGAAGCAGCTAAAATGAATACCCACTTGCAAAATGCAACAAGAGGACAGTGCCATGTCAGCCAACCCAACCCCAGCACTGCCACACGACACACCGTGCCATGTCATGCTAATTGCAGGTAAACAAAGTAATCCCCACAACATGACATCACTCTCACTATGTACAGTGGCACTATTAGAAACCTGCAACACCTGAAATGCTCACAGCAATGCCGGACCAACAACATACTTGAGCACGTAGTACCATTAACATGACATCAAAAATGTAACATATTAGTAGTCTCACCACCTGGAAATGCCTGCACTCCCACCACTACCAACTGTGCAGTGTTGGCGCCATGTAGAGTTGTAGGTGCACTGCTGCCAACATGGTCCCCATCGCCAGACTAGAGGTCCTTGTGTGGACTTGAGGAAGGGACCTGCAAATTGGGAGGTAGACACAGAAGAAGAGTTACACATCAATGCAACATGCAGTGTACAACACAACAGCAATATGCACTAGGAATGTATACACAGTATTGACTACAGACTGGCCACACAGCTCATGGGAGTCCAACGTCACTGTGTAATTCACTGTCACTTGGGCACACCCTTTGCAAGCCCATGGAAACGGGAAGCAGGAGGGGTGTATGTGACTCAAACCCAAGCATCTGAACCAAATACATTACAAGCCTGCATGTGCCCAGCCACAATGCAGCGTATGCCCACAGGAACCACGGAAGCCAACAGATCGGAGCCAACAGATCGGAGCCAACAGATCGGAGCCAACAGATCGGAGCCAACAGATCGGAGCCAACAGATCGGAGCCAACAGATCGGAGCCAACAGATCGGAGCCAACAGATCCTCCCAAAAAAATTGGGAATAAAAGAAATCAAAATCAAAATAAAAATAAGAAACAATCAAAAATGGCCATTGATGGGCCCGGGGGGGTTGGGGAGGCCACCCAGGAGGTCCGAGGACAGGATGCACACCAGAACCCACCTGCGTGGATCCTGGGAAAATAAAACACCTCCATGGGCTCATGGCCCACACGGCTACCCTATTGTGGGAGTGTCACTGCTGTCGCTATTATCACCCTGTGCAGCTGCATCCGGAGGTGGTTGCACTATGGGAGGCAGCCCACGCAAGGCCCTAGTCTGCTCCTCCATGGCTGCAAGCATGCGGGTGTGGTAGGTCTGGTTCTGGAGGATGAGTGTGCGGAGGTCCCCATGCAACAACTCACGGGATGCCCGGACCTCCGCCCTCGTTGCCTGCATCTCAGCTGAGAGCGTACGGGTGAGACGCTCCAGCTGCTGTTCTGTCCTTTGGTGTGTTGAAGCCTCAAGCTCAACAAGAGTCGTCCTGAGGTGTAGGAGCTCCTGCCTCAGGGCTTCCCTGTGGCCCTGGGACTCAATGGAGATGGCCTCCTGCAGAGTCGCCAGTGCCGCCCGCCTGTCCCTGTTGGACCCCAACATGTCCTCCCTGTGTGACTGGCAGATGGAGTCAGTTGCCTGCTCTAGTCGCTCCATCAGCCTTTCTGGGGGGACAATGGAAGTGGCCACCCTATCCATGGCCTGAGCCATCATCTCGGATGATGCAGCCTGTTGGGTAGCCATACCGTAAATGGATTGCTCCCATGCGGTATTGCCAGGTGGCGTACGGCCACCACGTCGGCGGGCACCACACCTGTCTGGGGCAAGGCGAACTGCGCCTTGCTGTGCCGGCACTGCCTGAGGCTGCAGGACTGCATTCCCCCTCTGATCTGCTGGCCCAGGAACAGGATCAGATGTCGCGGAGTGTGACCCTGCATCCGTAACCACCGAAGGCGTAGCTGCCAACACTGACATCCCCATGGAGGGTACTGACCCTGGTGCAGGTGGGTGAGACAGAACAGAATCCCTCCCTGGAACACTCACCTGCGACGGCACGTAGGTCTCATCCGAATCAACACCTGAGTACAGCTCGGGGGAGGTGCAGCCAGAGACACCCCTTGAGAGCACGACCTGCAGCACTTGTGGGTTCTCCCCCACCACCACACCACGTCCCTCACTGGTGGTTGGTCGGCCCTGGGACACCTCCTGGGTCTGCACCATCTCCACAACCCCAGCAGTATCAGGTGCATCTTCCCCTGCAAAGACATGAAAACAAAGTAATGGAAACAGGCATTAGCACCATGGCACACATTGAGGGCTGAGTAGCAAGAGAACCAGTACTTGATTGACATGTCCCACATGACTAAAACCCTCCCATGCATGCACCCACACTGCGTATGAAGTGCAGGCAAACGGCACACACTGATGACACCAAGATGGAAGATGAACAAATTTTCTGCATGCTGCCTGGCAGTGGCATCACACATTGGCCTGTGATTGGCAGGTGAAACACACATGCCATCACACAGATGGCATGTACCATTGCTATTGAGTGAAGATGGAGAGGAGGGCAGCACCTATTCATTCAGTCCAGTTCCCGCATGTAATAGCTTTTCTGATTCTAACAGGTCAGATTTTTCACCTGGAGCTGCCAGTCTGTAATGGTCAAATTGCACAGGGACATGTGTGTACAAATGATATCCAGGTAACAAAGTCACTCCCCTTTACCATACCCATGTCAGACATGTGACTAGTGGACAGCGACATGCCTAGTGAAAGTGGTGGAATGCAAACAAACTGACTGAATGAACAGTGAAAAATAAGCAAATCTGTTGTGTCAAGGTGACACTTCAAGGGCAACTGGCGTGCAGTTGTGCTAGATGTCTACTGTTGGCAGAAGGGATACTGCTATGGCCAAATGCAGCTGCGCAGGAAGTATTGCATGAAGCACATGGCTGACCCATACGACTGAGGCGCACACACTCTCTCCTGCCACCCAAACAGAAGCCCTCACACACACACCATGCACATGTATGACACACACATGCATGTGCACTCACCGGACAATGCCTCGTAATCAGCCAGATCTCCCACGCCTTGGATCTGTTCCTCCGTGACGTAGGTCCCAGCGACTGACTCATGTGGAGTGAGTTCCATGTCTACTACTGGAGACCCACCTCCAGTCACTAGAGTTGCGGCATGACTTGAGGCCAGCTTACTCTTTGCCCTGCGCTTTAGGTCATTCCAGCGCTTATAGCAATCATTGGCTGTGCGCCTCACGATTCCAAGGGCACTTACGATGTCCGCAACGGTCTGCCAGTGTGCCTGGCGTTGTGCAGGTGTGGTCTTGGATCCTGCAACAATGACCATCTCGTTGTCATGTCCGGACACATACTCGACAAGTGCATTCAGTTCGTCATCCGTGAAGCTGGGCTTCCTGGACGGGCCGGACTGTGTAGCCGTGTCTGGGGCATCAGCCTGTGCCGGACGAGCACTCTTCCTCTTCCGCTTGGAAGGTGGTGGTGATCCTGAGTGTCCTGCGCCGCTCTGGACACTAGGGGCAGGAGCCCTGGTGGACTCTGTATCAGGAGTGTGGGATTGCACACTCAGCATGGGAGTTGGTGCAGGCATTGGCTCTAGTGTGATGGTGTCAGGGGGAATGTCAGCAGCATGGACTAGGACCGACACTGTCCTGGCTGGGTGTGTGAGGGCTGGGGTGGATGGAGCCGCAGCTGCCCCTGCAGCCACTCCGCCCTGCCTCCTTGGTGCAGCAGATGACCTTGCTGCCCCAGATCCACGTGGCATGATGGCATCAACGTGCACCAGCGCACGTGTCGTAGCCCTGCTGACCTGGAAGTCAGCCATGGAGTCAGCCAGGTCTGGTGCCACAATGGGCTGGTCCAACAAGGGCTGAGCATGGATGGTGTCAGCCACTTCAGCCTCAACGGGAGGGGGGGAGGGGGGGGAGGGGGGGGATGATGGGTGCCCTTGACTGGTCCTCCACACATGGGGGGACAGGCTCACCCTGCAAGTTACGACCACGTCCCCTACCGGATCCACCACGGCCACCACTTGTGGCTCTTCCACCTTTGCCACCCTTACGGAATCCTCGCCCCCCAGCCATGGCACTGATATTAATGTGCGTATGGGAGTGGCTGTAGACAATTGTCCTGGGCAATTGGGGGTCAAAGGGGTTGGGTACCAGATGGTAATTGTACCCTAGTGCTCTAGCACGGCTGATTGTAACCCCTGGGGAAAGATGACGGGTCACGCAACGCACAGGAGGCCCAAAAAAGGGAGATGACGTGCACGCAACCCCTCCTAGACCACGTGTGCAGAAAGAAAAACCTGCACTACGCTGTGGCACCCAGTAACACAAGAATGAACGTATGCGTGTCACACGCAGCCTAGAATGACCTCTGAAGGGGTAGGCAACACACGGGGCAAGCACAGAAGTTGGATACGTGCGTGACTCACCGTCTGCCAGGTAAAAGAGCGTGAAGAATGAGCGCGTTTGGCTGGCTAAACCCCCGCCAAAAGAAGATGTGTACGCTGTCTGAGAAGACAGGACAACAGTAGAAGGGGACACTGTTTGAGGGAACAGGCCCAGGTAAACCAGTAATAGAGAAAAAAGAGAAAAAGCTGTCAGAGGTAACAGGGAATACGAACTGGAAACGCCGTGAAGTAAATCGCGTGTGAAACGACAAGAAGTACAGATTTCACCCACTCGCTCTCCACGAAAAGCACGTACAAGGAAATGGTGTTCTACATGTACCTTATATACAGGCCCACACGTACAGCGTCACTTACGCGGCGTGTACGTTCACCAATCACACGCTTTGTCACTCCTGCGTGTAGATCCATTTTCACCAATCACACGCTTTGTCACTTCTACGTGTACATCCATTTTCACCAATCACACGCTTTGACACTGGGACGTGTCACGCAACAATTTCCTGCACGTGCAGGTGACTATAGGCGCGCATATGCTGTTGACGGGTTTACGCGCTAAGGGCCTTTGCTGACGTGTGGGATTTCACTACCTATCAGGCTGTCCACGCGTTCACACACGAGAGACCACGCTCCTGGCCAGGAGGCGAAATTACTGCCCCCCCAGAGCCCTGAGCACGCTCCCACCTGCCATCTGCTGCTGCCTGACTGCCTGCTGGCCACGTGCCCCACAGTGCTGGTGGGTGGGGGTGTTGGGAGACATGGGTGGGGGCCTGGTGGAGGGTGCCCCTGCACTGGTGGGGGTGGTGGGAGACATGGGTGGGGGCTTGGTGGAGAGTGCCCCTGGTGGCGGGGGGTGGTGGGAGACATGGGTGGGGGCCTGGTGGAGGCTGCCCCTGGTGGCGGGAGGGTGGGGGTGGTGGGAGACATGAGTGGGGGCCTGGTGGAGGCTGCCCCTGCACTGCTGGGGGGGTGGGGGTGCAGGGGGACATGAGCAGGTGTGCAGGGTAGTCCCCTGTTTTGTAGGCTGCCTGCAGGGGCCGTGGAGGGTGTACAGGGAACACCTGTGAGGACCCACCCAGCCTAATCGCGTGTTAAACTTCCCGCGTACCCCTGTAATACACGTACCCTGGCTAATCGCGTGTATAACTTCCCGCGTACCCCTGTAATACACGTACCCTGGCCAATCGCGTGTTAAACTTCCCGCGTACCCCTGTAATACACGTACCCTGGCTAATCGCGTGTATAACTTCCCGCGTACCCCTGTAATACACGTACCCTGGCCAATCGCGTGTTAAACTTCCCGCGTACCCCTGTAATACACGTACCCTGGCTAATCGCGTGTATAACTTCCCGCGTACCCCTGTAATACACGTACCCTGGCCAATCGCGTGTTAAACTTCCCGCGTACCCCTGTAATACACGTACCCTGGCCAATCGCGTGTTAAACTTCCCGCGTACCCCTGTAATACACGTACCCTGGCTAATTGCGTGTTGAACTTCCCGCGTACCCCTGTAATACACTTACCCTGGCTAATCGCGTGTTAAACTTCCCGCGTACCCCTGTAATACACGTACCCTGGCTAATTGCGTGTTGAACTTCCCGCGTACCCCTGTAATACACTTACCCTGGCTAATCGCGTGTTAAACTTCCCGCGTACCCCTGTAATACACGTACCCTGGCCAATCGCGTGTTAAACTTCCCGCGTACCCATGTAATACACGTACCCTGGCTAATCGCGTGTATGACTTCACGTGTACCCCTGTAATACACTTACCCTGGCTAATCGCGTGTTAAACTTCCCGCGTACCCCTGTAATACACGTACCCTGGCTAATCGCGTGTATAACTTCCCGCGTACCCCTGTAATACACGTACCCTGGCCAATCGCGTGTTAAACTTCCCGCGTACCCCTGTAATACACGTACCCTGGCCAATCGCGTGTTAAACTTCCCGCGTACCCCTGTAATACACGTACCCTGGCTAATTGCGTGTTGAACTTCCCGCGTACCCCTGTAATACACTTACCCTGGCTAATCGCGTGTTAAACTTCCCGCGTACCCCTGTAATACACGTACCCTGGCCAATCGCGTGTTAAACTTCCCGCGTACCCATGTAATACACGTACCCTGGCTAATCGCGTGTATGACTTCACGTGTACCCCTGTAATACACTTACCCTGGCTAATCGCGTGTTAAACTTCCCGCGTACCCCTGTAATGCACGTACCCTGGCCAATCGCGTGTTAAACTTCCCGCGTACCCCTGTAATACACGTACCCTGGCTAATCGCGTGTATGACTTCACGTGTACCCCTGATATGCACGTTACCCGCTTTGCGTTCCTTGTTTGGCTGCCCTGTAAACTGGTCCAGAGTTAGCGCAGCCCTTTGCGATGATTTAGCGATTTTGCTGGCTTTTCCTTGCGCGAGGGCGTTCTTGGGGGCGTTACTGGCGCTGCTGCAGGGTCGCTGCGATACTCTGCGCCACGGCTGGTTTGGGAGCATGAAATCCATGAATACGCTGTGCGCGGAAATCGGTTTTATCGCACGTGCCTGGCGCAGTCAATCGCACGCGGACACTCTGCGCCAGCCGCTTGCGACACTTTTCTGCGAAATTCTATGAATTACCCTGTTAATGTGCTAGTTCCCTTGAACCACAAAATTCTTTTGAATCTCTTCAGCAACCACAGAGATCGCCTATCCACTTTGCGGACTAAAATCAACACGCCAGGCACTCAACCGCCTGCACCTTCAACAACAAACAGTCATGACGCTTGAACTACCTTAGGTAGGCTGTTCTTCCTGCAGTGTCCCCTTTTGTGCAATTTTAATTTGCCTTTTTCAATGAACCCCAGATCTAACACCCCATCCTATGTTTTTACCAATTACAGGCGCACGTCATTCTCCTTACGGCACCTTTGTGCTCCAATTTCCCTCAGTCCTGACGACAGTGCTGTGCCATTACCAGCAGGTCACAACCACTCCAACCGCTGGTCTTCTCCACCTATCCACCGCACCAGAAACACCTCAATTGTTTGTGTGTCGACCATGCTTGTGTACTGCCTTATTATTAGCAATATATAAAATCACAGTCACTTGAATTATACTAACCCACTGAAATATGTACAAAGTATTGTGATCTATATACAATACCTTTTTTGTACCCAGGACGGCATATGTCATTATTTTAAATATTCTTTTATCGGATGCGAACTAATAAATTGTAGAACTTAACTGACTCCACTTTTTCTGGAAGAGCATACTATTATACGGTATCCAAAGCTCCACTGCAGTTTTTAAGACAAACCAACTTAGCGTCATTGACAAGGGTAGCCTTTAACTCCATGTTCTTCTTTTCGATATAGGTGCCCAGAGACAGCCACCACAGCCCCTCCACCCTGTTACAGTACAGGGAGTCAGCAATACAAAGATATCAGCACGCAATGGCCACCAGGACAATAGGGAATGACATTAGCATGCAGAAGAAAAATTGTAATGCTAAACACTTTTCTCCCTACCTGCTGTCGGTGGATCAGGCTATCCACTACCACCAGGGTTGTTAACACTGGTGAGGAACCCTGGGACACCGCAGGATATGAAAACAAAGTGAAAATATTGAGGCTGAGTACCCCAAAAGGAAATATACCGAACACAGGTTACAAAGGAACATACAAAGAACTTTAATTTATACTGAACAGTTTCAAAGGACAAAACATTCAGATAGCTATCAGCCCTCAGTAGAACACAACGAACTCCAGCATGGTTCGGTGTGCTCAGCGTATGGGGCTGTACATTAGAATAGTCCCACTTTATATATGTTTGAAACATGACGTCCAGCCCCTGTGTGGGTTAATATTCCTCTAATACATTACTGAACTAGGGGTTGTTGTCTAGTTCACACATCTATATGCTTAGGGTTTGCCTTTAATACATTCGCCAACAAGCCTACATGGTAAAAGTGTATTTTAGGATTTCTCATAGAGTCTTCTCAAACATTAATACAATGTAGTTAAACAAGTGTTCTCAGTTCAGTATTTGAATACATTGTTCTTAACATATGCTCGCGGATTAGTTTCATTGGCACAAGTAATCCTTTACATACAGGTCAACGAAGGACAAGGTCTCAGTTCACGACCCCAACATGTGGCCTGCAGGCAAGTTACATATTAGTTGTACGCAGAGGTCAAGACGGCCATGTTACATTCGCAATGACAGCAATGTCCACCATTTTAGCTGACACAGTGACTTTGCAGTGATAACCTAAAATGGCGGATTGACCTAAAATGGCGGTTTACATCGATTCTAAGGTCAGGACCTTGCAACACGGTTTTCTTCACGAGTGGCTTATAAGCAACTTGGCGTAGGCCAATATACATATATTCATTGCAATAGGAGGCACGATATCATTTCCTGTTTGACAAGGAGACAGCCTAATAAGGAACAGGACATGCATAGAATGCATGTTTGGACTACTTAAGCGAAGGTTCAGGTGCCTCCACCAGAAAGATGGGGCTCTGATGTACACTCCTGAAAAAGTGGGAAAGATTGTTGCCACTTGCATCATGCTGCACAACACGTGCATATGCCAGAATATACCCATGCCTCCAGATGAGGACATTGCATGCCCTGACTCAGATGGCAAAGAAGAAGCAGGGGACAGCAGGGCACCGCTCAAAGGAATTGAGGGAAGGACGTATCATCCATAGGATGATTTTGTCAATGTACATTTAACTTCAACTGTCTTCACATGTATCACTTTAATGGAAAAAAAACACTGGATCAAATGTCTGTAGTTCAAAATTATTTATTGTACGTCTGTGCACCTCATCACCAAAAATATGGCCTTCCCCACGCTGCTTAATTACAACAACATCCCCCTCCTGAAACCCTCATACCCAATACTAACCTCTTCCCCACACCAGCATCCCCAATAATATCCCCTCCCTCCCACACTCATCCCCAACACCACCCCCTCCCCGCACCTTCATCCCCATCAATTTCACCCTCCCCACACCCTCATCCTCAACACCATAGCCTTCCCCACACACTTATCCCCAGCAATATCTCCCTCCCCACACACTCATTACAAACAAAATCCCCCTCCCTACATCCACCTCTCCATACACTTGTGGTCACCAGCCTGTCCCATTAAAGTATCCATTACCTCCTCCATCTCTTATCCCCTTTACTTGTCGGCACGGTTGCCCGACTTCTGCTGCACTTGGAGCCCCTTGGTGGCTTTCTTGCCACTGATCCCTCTTATGGGGTTGTCGACACAGAACTTACAGGTTCATTGCCCCAGAGGTGCTGCATCATAAGGCTGATGGCCCTGGCCATTGTCTCATGTGAGGCAGATATGTGCTCAGCCAAATCTGTACCCTTTGACTCATAAGGCTAGTACTGGCAGTGGATTTTGCTGCATGACAATACAGACGGTCAAAGGAAGTGGCCACTGTGATGAATCCTGCAGAGTCATCACTGATCACCAGCCTAAAGTCTCCTCCCATGTGACCAGAGGAAGGCAACCACTACCTGATCCAGACCTTGGGGGTGACATTGGGAGGGAGGATCACATAGGAGGAGATGGTTGTCGGGGAGAAGTGGTGAGTCCTTTAGCAGTGGTGCAGTATTTGTCCTTCTGTAGGGATGAAGATCCTACAATCCCTAAATATCTGACGGCATGTTGCCATTATGCAAAACCCACCCATGTGAAAACCACAAACATAATATATGAGGGATCACTTAAACAGAACATTTTCCAATTTGGCAATATAAGGATCACATGTGCCCCTGACGTCAGTGATTCTATGTTGGGTAAAAATCCTAAACTCAATGTTCTTGCACACATTGTTCATATGACCTCCACCGTTTCCTCTAATCGTCAATTGAAACAAAGTGATTTTGAGAAACCTAGAAACCTTATGGTCTTCAAAACCCAGAATGACTATAGAACTGGGATGAGGAAGAGGAGGGAAGAGTTGATGCGGATCACTGGTGATGTCAAACAGATTGTGCGGTATAGTTTTTGAATTCTATACAGCTGAGCAGGACATTTAAAGACCAGCTGCAGCTGATGAGCAAAAAAAGGAGAACAACAGGAGCAGCAGAAGTTGAAACCGAAGTGGAGACCATGGTAGAGGTCACAGTCAGAGAAGAAGAGTGTGCACAGTGGAAATCAGAGGCATGGAAGAAAGCTGAGGTGTGAGAAAACCCAGGAGAGAGGGAGAAGTGTTACAGGGTGACGGAGGGATGCTGCAGCAGACCGGCGTGCCTGAAGCCCCAGTGGAGTCTAGCAAGCTCCCGGGAAGAATTTTCAGCAGTGCTGGTGAACTGGAGAGGTTCTGACAGTGGACCGAGGTCCTGCCTGAAATGAAGTCGCAATATAGCCCCATGAAAACACACAGAGACGCTGAAGGAAGCCAGTGAGTTTACCTAGATGAAGAGGTAACCCCAGGGCGCTCCGTAATGGACAATTAAAAATGTAAAGACAATTGTGAAATCCGACTAAGTAGAAAAGAAGGGCAAACAGGATACAATTCTCCTCAAATGGGATAGCAATTTGGGGAAAACTGGAACCAGCACTGCCACCAGCCAAGAGCACATGAAGCAGAGAAGCAGAGAAAGCAAGCAGGGCAGAAAGGGCACAATTCTCCTCACTTGAAATGTCTGGGGAAACCTGGAATCCACATTGCCTCCAGCTAAGAGCAGATACAGCAGAGAAAGAAGGGCAAACAGGATACAATTCCCCTTACATGAGACATCTGTTTGGGGAATCCTAGAACCCACATTGCCACAAACCAAAACACTGTAAAAAAAAGAGAGAAAGCCAGAAATGGTGGAATTCTTCTCACAGGGAATACCAGTTAGTGGAAACCTGGAATCTACAATGCCATTGCTACAAGTAAATAAAGCATTGAGAGTTGTATGAAGTTAAAAAAAACATTCCTGACAGGTGATTAAACCGGAGAGAAAGAAGTTACATGAAGCTGAAATCTATTCCTGGCAGGCTATTAGACCAGGAAAGGAACAGTTACAATTCCTTTCAAATAGAAAACTCTATGGTTATAAAGACGGTTATGTGTGAAGTTGAAACCCATTCCTGGCAGACCAGGAAAGGAACAATTGCTTTCAAGAAGATAATGTTGCTGTTATAAAAGGGTTGTGTGTAAAATTCCTGGCAAGTGGGTGAACCAGGAAAAGGAACAGTTGTCTTCAAGGAGCATCCTTTTGACAAACTATTGTGTAACAAGAGACATTTGCTGTGCTGTCCTGACAAAGATATCATATGGAAAGCAGGATTGTGACACGGTTCTAAGTAATCATTTTGCTGCTTAGAAAGGACACTTTGTGGAAGAAACAGGTGCTTTGTTTTTGAACAGGTGTTTAGTAGAAGAGACATTTTCTTTGCTCATTTGAAAGAAATGATGAGTGAAGGAACCCTTTTTCATTGAACTGAATAGAATATTGTTAAAACAGAACTATTGTAAAAGTCTCCCTGAATTGATTCAGGGGAAGGGAATTGAACCCCGGTCACAAGGGTTGTTTTATGGTAAATCTGAGTTTGAACTGTTGCACATTTTGGTCAAACTAAAAATAGACATAATTACCTTGTGCACTTTGATTGTATTTACTAGTGTGAAGGTCAGATACATTTGGACACAAGGTCATCTTTATTTAGCTTTTAGTTTGTTAGGTAGGACGATTTTGGTTAGGAAAGGGATAGTTAGGCGTTCATCCCATCTTTTAATGTTAATAAACATGTTTTAAGTTGAAGAAAATACAGCTTTGTAGCCGTCTCTCATTTCTGACCCCTCACACCAGCCACCTGGAGGCACCAAGCACTGTGAAGAAGGGAGGCCACACTGAATAAACATTTAGTTGTTTATTATCACACGGAGCTCGCCAGTCGCCCCTCTTTCCTCAGGCCGTCTTTCATCTCCGCCAACTGCCGTTCCTCGCTGCGGTCACGCGACTCTCATTACATAAAAGCTCGAGAGCGCGCGCGACCGCCGCGAGGCACAGTACATTCTTACACATCTTCCCCCTCAAACAGAGCAAATATATATCATGAAATACTATAACAGTAATGTAAAACTTAACCTTATGGTTAAACTTAATCAGAAAATTTGTTTGACCAGAATATAACAGAATATCAACAGACTTGTACAACTTGCACATGACCTGGTATCCTCCGTGTACAATTACATTGTAGATACCTTAAACACCACCTGAACACTATAATGTCAGGTCTCATAATCCCTCATCCACACCGGCTTAGACCTGGCTCTATGTAAAGAATCCTCTTCAACTTTTGACCTTTGACTATCATCTTCTCTGACCTTCCCACCTGCCTTTTCCCTGTTCTCATCCGTCACCTCTCCTCTCACCTTTTCATTAAATTTAATCTTATTCCTCTCCACCTTCCTCAAGTGCTCCTCATCTTCACTCCTCTCCTCATCACCCGCTTTCGCCAATCTTCCTTTCGACCAAACTTCACCACCTTCCAGCACTACCACATTACTTTTTACTGCACATATCTTCTTAGGACCCAGAAATCTACTTTCCACACACTTGTTCACTAGTCTAGGATTTTTGACATACACTTTTTCTCCCACCTTCCAATCACGTTCCTTCACCCTCATTCTGTCATCAAACAGTTCCTTATTTCTTTCCTGACTCAATGCAATAAGTTTCATAATCTGATTACGGTCAACGTTTACCACTCTGGCCATTCCTAGCCATCCTGGACAAAGCCTTGTCCCAGGCTCCCTTCCCTTCATTGAAACAAATGGGGATACTCCCGTCACCGAATGAGGCGTAGTGACATAATTCCATGTCAGCATCCTTAATACTTCCCTCCATGGTTGCCTCGAATTCATGGCCATCTGCAGGCCCCCCTTTATGTACCTGTTAACTCTTTCGACAAGTCCATTTGCTTTAGGATTATATAGAGCCGTCCTTGTGTGTTTTATACTGTATCCTGCAAGAAACTGTTTCATTGCTCCAGACACAAATTGTACCCCATTATCTGATACAATTTCCGCCGGGACTCCTTCCTTAAGAAATACTTTTTCTAAGAATCCAATTAACTCCCTTGCCGTGACCTCCCTTACAGCCTCCCACTCAAACCATTTTGAATGGAAATCCACTACAACAAATACGAACTTTAACCCATCTCCCAGACCTGCCACCGGACCCATTATGTCCACTGCTAACTTACTCCACGGCTGGTCCGGTACCACATTTGGAATTATTGGAGCCTCTCTCACCACTCTGCATTTGTCACTTGTTTGGCAAACTATACAATCCTTGACATACCTTTCTGCACACCTGTCAATTCCCGGCCACCAATAATTCTGCCTCAATTTCCTTTTCATAGCCGCTTCTCCAGGATGCCCCTGATGAGCCAGTTCAATTAGTACTGACCTCAGGGAATGAGGAGGAACAATGCACCTCCCCCTCCTTAACCTATCCTCACATAAGTTTAACTCATTTTTTATTTCCCACCAAGTATTGAATTTACCATCCAAATTTTTTCTTTCTGGCCAACCCGTAACCGTCCAACCTTTGACTAATTTGAGGTCATTATCAGAGTCCTCTTCCCTCGCCCATTCCTCCTTGCTGACCGCATTTTTTACCTCTGCTACCACTAACTCCTCCTCTGTCACTCTGTCACTCTGTCCTCTATAGGTTCCCCCTTAAGAGGAAGTCTGGAAAGGCAGTCTGCCACAACATTCCGCTTCCCTGGTAAATAGCTCACTTCAAAGTTAAAGTTTTGGAGTCCCAGACCCCACCTGCTTATTCTTGGAGAACCCCTGGCCCACCTACCACTCTCAAACATCTGAACCAGTGGTTTGTGGTCCGACCTAACCACAAATCCTCTCCCCCACAAGAAGAACTTAAAATGATTCACTGCCCAAAACATTGCCAAAGTTTCTCTTTCAATGACAGAATATTTGCTTTCTGCCCCTCTTAGCGCCCTAGACGCAAATGCTATCACTCTCTCAGTATTGTCCTTATTGTACTGCACTAACGTCGCACCTAATCCTAACATGCTCGCATCCACTACCAATACCGTTTTGTCCTTGGGTTCAAATCTACCTATGGATGGTGCCTCACCCACTGCTTGCTTAATACACTCAAAAGCCACATCACATTCCTTAGACCATTCAAACCTCACTCCTTTTTTAAGCAACGTTCTGAGAGGTACTGATACCTTGGCAAAATCTTTCACAAATCTATGATAATATTCGGCCAAACCGAGAAATGATTTCACCTGCTCTTTGTCTTTGGGTACAGGTGCGCACCTTACTGCTTCCACCAAATTCTTTTTTGGCCTCACCCCTTGCTCATCTATCTCATGTCCCAGATATTCCACCCTCTGTACCGCAATCTTACACTTGCTCCTCTTCACCGTCAACCCTGCCTCACCCAATCTGCTTAACACTTGTCTCAACACTTCATCATGTTCTTCAGTAGAACTAGCATATATTAACACATCGTCCTGGAACACCATAATGTTTTTCACTCCACTCAACACCGTCTCCATGACCCTTTGGAACACGGCTGCTGCGGACGCCAGCCCAAATGGCATCCTACAGTATCTAAATGAACCAAACACTGTGATAAATGCTGTCAGGTGTTGACAATCCTCCTTCAACGGGATCTGATGATAAGCTTGTGAAAGATCAATAACTGAAAACACTTTGGCATTGCTCATTACTGATAGCTGATCACCTATTATTGGTAAGGGATGTCTATGCATTAGTATATTTCTGTTCAGATCTCTCAAGTCCACGCATAACCTAATGTCTCCATTGGCCTTAGCTGCTACTACTACCGGCGATAGCCATTCCGAGCTTTCACTCTTCTCTATTATTCCTCTTTGGAGTAACGACTCCACTTCTACTTTGAGTTTCTCATTCAATCCGTGAGGTACTGGTCTCACCTTGTGCACCCTCGGACTGGCCCCTGCCTTTAATTGAATTTCATGTTCAAAACCTTTCAACAATCCCAGTTCCTAATGAAACACCATGGGATACTCCTTTTCCCATTTATCCTTCAATTCAGCCACATCAACTGGTCTCTCCGCATTCGCCTGTATCCTAATTCCCAGTTTCCACTGTTCTTCCCATCCCAGAAGTGAAGAACCTTCTTGAGTTACGTAAATCTCTGCTTCACAGCTCCTCCCTTTATACTTGATGGAAGCTCGGAACATCCCTATAATTCCAATTTTAACATTTCCATATGCATACGGCTCAATATTATGCTCCTTTAATTTTGTCACGTCTCCTTGCATGCAACTCAAAAATGTCGCCTTGGACATTAATGTCCACGGTGAGCAACTGTCCACCTTCATTGTCACCACTCTTCCATCAACCATGAATACATCGGTGGGTGCACCTCCCTTGCTTGATACTTCTGTTACTTCCAATACATACTTTGTTTGGTTGCTCCTTCCCACTTCTAAATGTTCACCTTGTTCCGACATTCTTCCTCCTGCTTCAATGCTCTGCACCGTCCCTGATTCCCTACACACTCTCGCGAAATGCCCTTTCTTTTTGCATTTTAAGCACGAGATGTTCCTGGCTGGACAAAACATGCTTGTGGAAATATGACGGTTACTACCGCACTTGTAGCATTTGATTTCTTTGTTGAAGCCAGTCTTGCGAAATCCCTTTACAGCAGCCACTTCTCCCTCTGACTTGTCTCCCTTCATAGTGGTCATATATTTATGGGTCTGTTCCATATTCCTTGCCATTTCTATGGCCAACTCCAGTGATGCATCCTTTGATAGTAACCTCTCTTGTATCTTTATGTTATTTGTGCAACGGACTAATTGGTCCCTTATAAGAGAGTCTGTGAGCGGCCCAAATTCGCACGTATGACTAAGAGACCTCAACGCTGCAATGAAGTTTTCCACCGGCTCTTGTGGATCTTGTATTCTTTGGAAGAACATGTGTCTCTCAAATGTTATGTTTTTCTTGGCCTCAAAATGGACTTCCAACTTCTTTTCTGCTATAGAATACTGGTCCATCTCTCCCTGGCCTTCTTGTGGAGGATCCGGTAATCCATCATAAACACTTCTGCCTTCAGTTCCCAAATTGTGCAGCAGGATTGCCTCCTTTCTTGCTGCTGCAAACTTATCCCCTCCAATGGCAATCAGGTACGTGTCAAACAGCTTCTTCCACCTATCCCACCTTATAGGTGGAGCACCAGGTTCTGACAGGAACGATGGCGGAGGTGCCATACTTGCCGCAGCCATTTTCTTGTACTTAGTGGCTTACTTTCCAATTTTCGCCTTTGGTGTTACTTAATTTTTTTCAATGCTTTCTGCCAGTCTCCTGTGCTGTCCCCTAGGCGATTCTTATTCTGTGGCTGTGCCCCCAATCCCCCCTCTCCCTGCTCCTCACCTTAGTGTCCAATGAGAGGGGGATTGGGCAGCACCACCAGGACAAACAGCCTTTCCTTGTGTGGCCGTTCACGTGAGAGTGGGGAGAATGTCCCCCTACAGCGCCACGCTCCAAGGCACTGCTGAGACAGCTGCTCTTCAGGCCCCCACCTCTCCACCGGCTTCCTCCTGTATCCAGCTATAAATAGCATGTTCCGCTTCAAAGGAACGTCGCTGGGCTCCTCAGCAAGCTCCGTGTGCCCCCTCGTCGCCACTTGAAGAAGGGAGGCCACACTGAATAAACATTTAGTTGTTTATTATCACACGGAGCTCGCCAGTCGCCCCTCTTTCCTCAGGCCGCCTTTCATCTCCGCCAACTGCCGTTCCTCGCTGCGGTCACGCGACTCTCATTACATAAAAGCTCGAGAGCGCGCGCGACCGCCGCGAGGCACAGTACATTCTTACACACTGCATCACATGTTGCCTGAGTGTGTCTGAGTTGCTCCTGAGCTATCTGCTGCATTTCCTCCAGGTGCTGCCCTATCTGGGTAGCCCGGGCGAAGGGAGGGGGCACTTTCCCTCAATGCCAGTTGCCCAGCCTGCTTGCTCCTCATCATTCTGAATATGTCAATATGTGTCCTCGGAATGGTGATAATGGAGCTTCTGCTCAGTGAACTTCTGCTAGCGTTTCCCCATTTCAGGAAAATTTCCACTGCTTTGGTGAGGAAGCGTAGCTCAGAGGTAATGCATTTGTCTTGGAAAAAAGACAAATCAGCGCAACACAGGTTCAAAACCTGATCCCGCACCTAGAAACCAGTCGTTGCTTTTAAGCGCATTATAAAAGAACAATTATAATAATTATGATAATTTGCCTCCCGATATGTTTTTTGCGTCTTCTGGGGATTGATGGCAATTTTTTAATGGTGATTTAGGCTGGACTGAGATTTTAAACATGGGCACGTTTGAACTTCCCGTTCGCGTTATGACGACTTCTCGTTTGCCGGTAAATCAGATGGCGGAATTACCATTGGGTAATTCTGTCAATAGGCGGCGGTAATGGTAATTCTGCTAAAAACAGGCGGAATTACCAATGGTGTTCTGTTTTACGGTGGTAATTCTGGCAGCCGAAATACGGCTACTGCCGATGGTGGTGCGTGTCCCCGCCAACTCATGATTCTGTGGAAATACCACTGGGATGTTTAGCAGTAATGGTGATTGGCAGTATTACCGCTCTGCTTACAGTCAAACTCGTAATCAGGGACTTTATTTTTTTATTACTTATCTGTTGCCAAGTATAGAAATTAGAAATGAAAAGTATACACATTAGAAATGACACACAGGTTCTTCACCCCAGGGATATAGGTTATGGACATGAATGTACATCGCTGATAAAACGACACACAGAAAACGGTTTGCTGCAAAAAGATGTGATTCCAAGTTACGATTACAAACTGGATTCGTGACTTCCAGAGAAAACACAAACGACTGCGGTCAGCTAGATGGCATTTGTAAAGCACATGTTATAATCTCAGCCATGAATGGATAATGTGTGCATAGTAATTTATGTTTATAAATATGCTATTAAAACACTAAGAGGATGCTTACGCCTAGTGCATGGAAGGCGCAGGCCCATCCGCTGTCTACAAGACAAGTGTTAAACAGCAAGGTCGCTGCAAAGTTCGCCTTTCACTTCTCGTGGGCAATCCATTAGAAAAAGCAATGCTTAGAATAATAAATGCTGTACTTAGCGAGTGCCATTACCTCTGACACATGTAGTCTATCTCTGTATGCAGTTTGTTTTCTGGCAGAGCACCAGTAGCAGCATGTGCTTAAGCAGTGACAGAAGCAGTTATGTTTAATGCAGCCTCCTTAACCTTCAGCCCACATGCCACAGTATAGTGACTCACCTTTGCTAAAGCTCAAATACATTACATGATGTGCGAACTCCCTGTCCTATTTTTCTCTTGATTTGGTATTCTTTATGGCAAGTTGCAAAGATTAGATTTCCGCTTTCAGTTGCACTCCCTGGCATTCTCCTCCCCCACTGTACTCAAGCGTCTAAAGTTGATTGTGAGGTTAGAATGTAATATATTTAATCTAATCCCGATTGACTTCACGGGATCATGCATTATCATCGATCGCTCAGAAGAATAATACTTTCACCATTGAAGACTCTTTAATATTATGCACGATTACCGTGCTTGTGAAATCATTGCATTAATCAATTCTTGTGGAGTACATTGCGCTCCTAATGCCATGTAATGTTGGAAAGAAAATTGTTTTCTCTCACAGATTGAATATGGCATGCTTCCCATACTTAATAATAATATTAAAAAATATATATATGGTCACACATAAAGTTATTTATTAAATCAAACCGTTGTCAGTTTCTGCATGTATATACATTTCATCACGATAAATGTGCACATTAAACTGTTGAAACGGTTGAAAAATCACGGTCAACACGACCACAAAGAGAGAACCCACAAAGAATCAATCTCTTGTCCCCCACCTACCTTCTGGAACTCGATCACGGTATCGGCTCAGAATGCCCCCACAGTTCAATTTTGCAAATCTCTCAAAACGTGTTTTTTCAAAAACATTTGATCAAGGCCTTAATCGCAATGTACATAGAGACAGACGAACAGACCGCAGCTCACAATACACTGTGCTACTGTTAAAAGATCCCAGCCCAAACTTTGGTTACCCACCCCCTGTACAGCGCTACACTGGTCTCGAGCTAAGTCAGCGCTTCAACCAATAAAATACAAATAAATAGGAGAGATGTTTTCACAGCTGTTGTGCACAAAAATGATTCCATATTTATTGTATTGAAATACAAATATTTCTGTTGGCATCCTGTGACAGAATAGCCATCTGGTGCGGGCGGGATACCTGGAGATTTGTTTTATTTTTAGTCACATAAAATTATACATGTAATTGTATTACTTAAAGGGAGGTCTGCTAACCAGACCCCCCTTTCATAAATGCTCCATTCCAAAATAGTAGTGCACAAATGTATCTTTGCTGGTCCAGCTTACAAGCACCTGAGCCCCATACCCAACTTGTCATGGGGCAGTTTGAAAGGTCACATGGGCACCCCTGACAACTTCTGGGACACAAAATTGCTGAAGGCAGATTTGTCTTTTTAATCTTCTGCACCTCCAATCTAAATCATAATAACTGCATGCTTTAGTAAGTCTGGTAGCATGTATATCTTTAAATAACGCGCATGCCTAGTTTTGGTGACTGATAAGAGCACACAATTATACAATACATTAATTTGATGTCACAGTAGCATGATCTCTGTGAGCAGGGCCAGCTATGAAAGGACTGATGTGAATTGGTGCCTGGTGTGGCTGTCTCCACTACAGCAATGCTAGCATACTGCTGTGAGGAACAAACACAGAGTCTCCCGCATGCTCAACACTGAGAGGTTGTTTTCTGGGGGGGGGGGCGCATATAGGAGAGGAGGCCATAGTCAACATGGACATTTTAGCAAATGAAGTCTCACTAGGCCTGGGATTGGCAGAAAGTTACCTAATAGGGTTTGATGGTCTGATACACTGTCGCTTGGTAGTGGTAGAGCTTAGATGGAAGCTGAACACCTCCTTGCACTGTGTTGCACTCAATGACTCAATTTAAGTTGGGTGTTTGTTTGGTAATGACCTTCTTGACTTAGACATAGTCGAGACAGTGACTGGAATGCACACTTTGAGAGCAGCTCAGGAGGAAGCGCTTGACGGCCAAAGCCCTGAGGTTTCCTCAGCTGGAGAGTGCAAGAGACCAGTCTCACTGGTAGCTACCCCTTCTGGCTTGAAGTCCCCTAAGGCAGCTACTCTTGTGAGAAAGGGCCCAGAAGCCACTGAGGTGACTACCAAGTTAGCACCAGGTTTAGTGATCTTAGGGTTTCCTATAGGCATAGAGGGGAAATCTGAGATGGTAAACAGGGAAGATTCAGATGTGAAGGGCCTTTTCAGAATTGGAAGAGTTATCTTTAGCTGGAGTCCTAGGTCAGGTTGCCATTTGCCAGGAACAGAGGGACTGTCACACTCTGTCGAGTCTGTTGAGGCAGAAATAGGAGCAGGTCCATGGCAGTGTTTCTAAACCACTCCAACAAGGAGAACAGACACAGAGTGTAAGCCCTGGCCTATTCAAAACCAGAAAATGGTACAAGGCGAAAGTTCTGGTTAGTTCAAAGACAAGGAGCCAAAGAATTAGGAGGCAGGGCAAAGCCAGGAGTTTGGTGTTTACCCAGACATGGCTGCAGACATATTTTCTGGTTCCTTAATGTGACTGGGACAGGTGACAGTCTTTCAGACCATTTTTATAATCCCTCTGTGGATTTAGAAAATGGAAACTGTACACTCAGTCCAGTCTTGCTTAGGTACTAACAGGGCAGGAGAGGTACACCAGATCCCTTTTATCATTACCTTTTGTTGGGCAGTATTGTTAAATTAAAAAATACTTCTCTGAGGTGGGAATCCGCCCCAGGATATCATAGCTGACAGGGGACGGCATGTCATCTCTGTGGCTGTTTAGATGCCACAGAAAAATCAGCAGGCCTGTGCCTACCAAACCACTTCTCAGTGCTGAAAACTGTCTTAATCAGTGCACCAGTTCAAGAACTCTCAGACTATGGGCAGTGAAGTAAAAGACAGACAGACGCCTGGAATACTCAAATTGGAGTAAGCGCGCAGCAGTTTAGCCTAGAAGATGCTGATCAGCCCAATACCTATCTTGACAGGGAGCTGATAATGTCAGAGAAAAACTGGGCAATGGGTGGGGAGAAGGGTGAGGAGAAGCCAGAGCTTGGGCAATGGGCGAGGAGAATCCAGAGTTTGGGCATTGGGCCAACTTTCTATAGAGAGTTAAAATGGACCTGCTGCTTTAGTCTGGATCTCAATGCTAGTGCAGATGGAAATCAGTTCTTTTCTCACCTTGATGGTGAGCCTGTGCCTTCGACAAGTAGTTCTCAACCTTTTTGGCTGGGGGAATGTAAGGAATTTCCATCTAGCAAAGGTGTAGATTTGCAAGCGTTTTTGATTTGCCAATTTAGGATATGCACCCCTCGTCCAAAAACTACCTATGAGAAAGCTGACTTGGTTGCACGTTAAACTGTAAATATAAGCCATTGATACATTTAGGTTATGATGACCACAATCTCTCATAGTTATCCAAGCCACATCAATTTGATGTCACACATGTGTTAGCCCAGTTCAGTTGTGTAAGGGTTATGTGTATTCTCCGCATACAGGCTGTCTTATCAAGACTGTTGACTTGGGGGTTGCCTCTCTGAGTTCCTCTTAGTTCCTTTGTAAGGGTAAGTAACACCCTACCCAGAGAGACAGTCATTCCACGGGAATCAGTTCTGGGAACAGGAATCAAAGGGCACTATTCACAAAAGTAGTACCCTCAAACACAGGTACTACATACAAAAAGGCCTTAGAAGTGAATGGGGCATGGTTAGTGTAGACAGAGGGAGCTCTTTCAAATTGGAGGAAGGTTCAGCCATCTTGTTTCTCTCTGCCTCTATATTTCCTTTCTGTCCCACCACTTCCTGTAGCAATAAGCACTTCGGGGGTGATTACTGAAGGCAAAGCCCACTTGTTCAGAGGACATGGATTGAACCCATAAAGCAGGCTTGATTTTGTCCAATCAGTATTGCCTTTTAATGAAGGGGTATCCCCACACTTTAGACCCTGCTGGGAGAACAGTCTTTTACAAATTCCTCCAGTTGTGAGGTGAAGGCAGGTGTTATAAAGCAGGGGCAAGCTCTGTCCCCGAACAATTCCCAGGGACCATTGGGTGTGAACTGGTGCTGGAGAAATAACTGTATCTCTGCCATCCACACTGTTGACCATGAACTCACCATGCTGATAGACCCCTGAACTTGTGTGCCAGCCTCCTCCATGTTTGGGAGCCACAGAAAAGAACTCATCTTGTCCCTGAGTCCTGTAATGAGACTTACAGAACCTGAGAGCCACAGCCAGGATTCCTGCAATTTCAGTTGAACCACTGCAAGCCATGATTGGAGCACGTTTGCCAACAATCAAACTTCTCAGTCCCTGCGGAACTGCCTCAAAATCCTGCCCTGTATATTCAAACCGGTTCTTGGCTGCACCAATCCATCTGAAAGCACCTCATTGCCTCGGCTCAAACATAAAAATACTGCTGCAGCGGCACTGCTCAAAGTGGTGTTTGGACCTACAGCTTCTTGATCATGATCCTTTTGCACAACATATTGTATTAAGGATTTTTTTTAATATGGTCCTGTGTGTTCACCATGTGATTTTTGAACAGCTCTACAAAACAAATCCGTTATTTTAATTCTGGAAAATCTAATGTTCATTAAAAATAACCTCCTTACTGTATGACGAGTACTGGAAATAAGGTATTCAGGTGTCAAAATATAGACTGAACTCAAATCCCAGCATTGACCCTTATCCATATTGTATGGACTTGGGCAATTTGGCTACTGTCACATTTTCTAATCTAATACCTTTCACAGTCCTTAAATATTAGAGACCTGACTGTGATTTAGTTCTCATGGTATGCTCTTCAAAAACACATTGCTCAAGATGTATCTAGTGTGGCAGGTTCGTTGATAGGACTCTGTCACAGGGGCCTGAGGACTCCTCCCTAACTGGGATAGATGGCACTTCCAGACCAAAGCCTGAGCCATCCAACAGGTAGTGTGATGGAGTTGCAATCACACGATCTCCAGAATGTGTAGAAGCATGCATGTGCATTGGGGAATCTTTCCATTCTCTTGTACCTATCTGCATATGTCCTGGCCACGTCTCTCTAAACTTGTATGTGTTTCCTCAGAGGCATGGTGATCAGAACAACCGATATCCTGACATGAGAGATTGCAACTACTAGCAGGCACCACACCTCTCATGCCACTGGAATGGCTAATGGATCCCTGGTTGAAGCACTGTCCAAAGACAAAAACCTTGGGTCCAACATTCCAGATCCGCCCAGAGCTGAAGGAAAGAAGTTGTCACTTTAATGAAGATGGATTATCTTCCCCCAATCCAATCAGGAGATGAGCAGAAGGCACACATCATACCACAGAGTGACCAGGGATGCTAAAGGGGTACAGTGGGGTAGTGGCGGAAGAGCTGGAACCAGCAGGGACTGTAATGCACTAGTGGAGACTAGGGTACACTCCCCAAAACCTTTGCGGACAGTGACTTACCAAATACTGGAGAAGAACAGAGAACAAAAGATGAAAGAGACCAGATAGGAGGCTGAAAGACAAAAGAGGCTGAAAAGGGTGAATGGCTAAAGACTCATGTGAATTCTGAATTCTGACAGGAGACATTCCAGTCCACCACTGGAGGAGATGAGAGATGTTTTGAATAGACTAGGTAGAGATTGACCCAGAGAAACAGCTGACCCGGCTACCCAATGGATGCCAAAGGATATTTCTAGACAAAAAGAGGATGGCTTTGTATACCAAGGAGAGTCAGTCTACGTGATAGGTTTTTGGGTGAGATTGGTGGAGGTGAAGAAGGCTCAAGAAAACAAAGAGGAGTCTGCAGCATGAAAAGAAGGATTTGGAGGAGACATTTGGTGTGCTTTGAAAGAGTGAAGGTAGGGTGTTGGGACTGAGAGAGTGGCACCCATTTTCTTTTATGCATTTATGTGAGTGAGTGAATGTGTTTGAGACAGAGTGTGAGACAAAGGAGTAAGATAAGAAGTATAAGGAGGGCATACGAGGGAAAGGAGCAAGTTCATTAGACTTAGGAGGGGTAAGCATCAGTGTTAAGAGGAGAGTAGTGACAGGCAGTAAGAGCAATGGGTATGGAGATTAAAGAGGTGGAGTGAGAGGAGGGGGTACGTTCAGGAGGGAGGCAGAGCATGCAGGCATGAGAAATAAGAGTTGTAATAAAGTAATAATATCAGGCGGTGGAAGGAGGATGGAAAGGCTGAGTGAGAGGCAGAGTGATAAGCAGATTGGGTTAGAGAATATCAGTGTCAGGAGAAAGTGAGGATAGGGAGTGAAAGACAGTTTCAAGAGGAAGGATGTGACAAATCAATCAGGCTACCACAGATTAGGTCACCCAGGCTGCCCATGAAGACAATAGAGGGATACGACAATGGAGGAGTTACAATGGAGGAGGTACCCAGGCTATAGCGAATAAATCTTCTATTAAGAGTATGGAGCCTGGGTTAGGAAGATGGGCCCACGTACTAGGTTGAGAGTAAGCATACAGGGGCCACCCCTAGACTCAGAGCCCCAATTGACTTTTTTGTATGCTATAAAAAAAGAGGAAAACATATTGACATTGTACCATAACAAATTGATGAGTCTGCCACACTGGCTATAGTGTTGCTTCATATACATTCATAGTCATCATTGGCTGATGGAATCAACATACAACTCAATACTAAAGTGACATTCACTAAGCTATTTATGATGGGTTTACATCTCATGTGGTAACAACGTTGTATGTAACCAGATTTTTCACTTCCTTTAGGACCGTGTGTGTCTCAATCCCGTGATCCAGAGTTGCATCACTCACAGTCTCTTGGATGTTATACTTTCCAAAACACTGCTTTTCTGGTTCTGTGCGTTTCTTTGCTGGTTCAGGGGTCATCATAGTCTGATGTTGATCCTTCTGGACCCTGCTACCAGCTCCCACTATGCTGATACATAAGGTCATCCAATGGGAGAACAGAAACCCACAGCACCTCACCAAATAATCCAATAGGGAGACAGGAAGCAAAGGAGCAAAGCCAGAGACAATGTTTATTTCCCTACAGCTGTGCATAAATGGATTGAAAAACGGGCATAGTAACCCATCCCAAAATGATTGACCCTGATCTCAGAAACCTCTGAGTTTTGATACAGTACTGGGCAATGGCCTCACACAGAAAGGTCAATGTGATACATTTAGTCTGCTATATATACAACATAGACTACACTCAGTAAATTAAGTGGTCATGGCTTTACAGGATCATATGATCTCGATGCAATACTGCTCCTTCCACCCACATGACAGAGCCCATATCCTCTTTTTTGGCTTTCCATTACTCCTGTCAATGAAATAAAATATGGCCTCAGCTTTCATGTGATCTGTGTTCGAATTCTCATGCAGTTATACCCACTTTGATGATCTATGTAGGCATAATGATGCCTCGGATGGTGGTTTACTTCATCAGTATTTGTTACACCCCCCCGTAACATGGCTGCAGATTCTGCGCCATTGCCATAATGATGATGGCTGCCGTTCTGCAATGCCTGTGACTCATGTACACCTACATCCACAGACCTAAAATGCCACCAGAGGAGTCTGCCATCAGACATTGCTCAAACAGTTGGACAACAAGGTACTCTTTCCCCTCCTATTTGGTCTTGAAAGCATTCAAGCTAAATTTAGGGTTGGACAATAGGTGTTCTGCCATGGACCCTTAAGTGAAATATATTGCTGGGTCTTGATCTGTCCTCTTCTCCACCAGCCTAGAAGACCCTTCCAAGGTGAGGTCTTGACAAGTCCTACACCTCGCTATTCTTCCACCCAGTACTTGCCCTTTTCTCCTCATCCTCCACTACTTTCTTTCTTAGATGTTCTTAGATGTTCCTCTACCTCCTTCTATTCTTTTACTCTATGTTGTGTTCTCCTTCCTTGCCATCCGTTCACTCTCCCTCTGAATGTACATCGCCCACCTTCTCTCCTTCCTTAATGTGCTCCTCCTTCTCCTTTCCTACAGTCCCTCTCTGCAGGTTTGAATTTTTTGACTAGTGTCCTATTTTTCTCTGAGTTCCTCTTTCTTCTCCCTTTCCTTTCCCCTTGTCTGTCCCTTGTCCACTTCCTACCATTACTCTCTCCTGGTATTTATTTCCCCTCCACCTCCTCTTCATTTTTTATCTTTCACACTACTCAAACCTCTCCCTTTTCTTCCCTACATGTTCTCTGACTATCTAATCACTCCATTACCTCCCTCTTGTTATCGTTCCTTTTATACTATATGTTCGTAATTGGGATTGGGCTCATGAGCAAGATACCCACAGCAGCTGTTCAATCATCGGAAGTGGGCTTTATGAAGGTCAGGGATTGGGACAAACGAAAATATTGCTCATCATGGCGCACAAATCAATGAAAGACAAGGGCAGTCTGCCACCTTGAAGTCAATCCGGTAGTCCTCCAACGATGCCCGACTTTGGGATGATGCTGCATGCACCACGGACTAAACGTTGCACTGACCAGTGACCAGTGTTGGCCACACCCACCAGAGCTGCGTACCCACCCGTCTTTCAAAAACCGTAGATACCTATTTGTGTTATCAGGAGGTTGGCAGAGCACCATGCCCAAAATGCGCACATGTGGAGAATGTTCTCCTCCCAACACCCATCTTTTTTATCTGCTGGGGATATTTCAGCCTGCCGGGTGGAACAACAAATAGGAATAGGGGTGAGACTGGGCATGTGGTGTTCCCATTTATACAGCCTCTGGGGCCAGCTTCACAGAGCAGACAAAGGTCCCCAGCCACCGGGGTCACCCAAGCAGCATCACCAAGCCTCTTAACATTGACCTTTGCACATTATCCATATATTACACACCACAAAGTCATCTGTTTCTTGTCACACTCAGGGCTGCAGTACTTGAACACCATGGCCCTCCTCTAATCTCAGTCTATGGTTGGATAAATGCACCTACCGTATATCTTCTGATACATATTCTCTATGTATATACTATGGCATGTGTATCCTCCTTGCTGCTTCTGATCTACCTCCTTTTTCCATGCTGGAGCACGGAATTTCATACAGCTACTGATCCATTATAAGCACTGTATACCTTCCTCTTGTTATTTTTAAATTGTGTGTCCTTCATGTGATAGAGAAAAATGAAAAAGTAAAAGGAGGCCACCAGCTATTTTGTAAAAATAAAATATGCTAATTGTAATAAATATGAGAGCACTACAGATTAGACCAAGGCGCCTTGGGTAGATAGGCATACAAAGACACCCTGAGCAACTTTTCAGAGAATTGCATGCTCACATATGTATCTAGAAAATGGCCTTAATACATATCTCTCTAAAACATGTTAGTCCATTATCAGAAAAAAGGTAATTAACAATATAATAACATGGTCCAGAAAATGTTTTTAATCAATGTCCAATGTCCATACAGAGAAGGCAAGCAAAGTCAACCCCTGTCTCACCAATGTATTTCACACCAATGTCCGTCCTCAGGGCAAGCTGAGCATTGGTTAATGTTCAGCTGGTGTGGACGGCTGTCACTTCCAAGTGACAATGGTCGTCACGTTTACTAGATGTGAAGTTGCAAACAAGAGGTCCAGATGCAGATCATTATTTTTCTTGTACGCGGATACATTTGCCCTGATGACAGACACATGTACGTTGGGACAAAGCATTCTGATGATGGATATTGTACATAGATTAACAAGCAGTACAAAAGGAACAGAACTAAAAAAGGTGGCCAGGATCCAGGACGTTTGTTAGGAAATATGGATATATAAAATAGGAAACCAGTAAATATGCAGAGAAGAATTGGTACCGTGAGACACAGTCTGTGACACTGTGTGTGCCTCAAACCTGTCCCAAGTAGTCAGAGAGGTGTTCAGACTCCATGCCCTTTTGATCCTAAGATTCTCTCTCTGCTGAGCCTGGCAACAGGGGTCCATCTTGTGCCAATTATGATAATGTTCTGTGGCTAAATGCTATGGAAAATGACAAAACGATGCACACTCTTTTGACTTCTGATGATGATCCCAGCAACATTCAAACTACCCCAGTACTGTAGGAGTCAGTAAATCAAATCATACAAATGATATCCTTTTGATTGTACACGAGCAGGAAGCCTAAAGCACCTCCCCACATGACCCTGTCTAAGAAAGATGAATCCGCTAGGGTCGGCTCAGGCAGAGGTGTCATCAAGGATTTGGGTAATGAATGGTCAAACAGATTTCAGTTCAGCTCTAACTACAAAAGGGTGCCACCATAAAGAGGTATGATTTATCTTTAAAAAGAACCATTGGGAATGGGGAAATGATTGTGAAATGTAGTGCACACATACAAGTAGTGTCACTCAGTTTCGGATAGATCCTGCACACTTCCTCCTCAGCTCATTCCGCGAACACTGTAGAGGGAACACGCACACACATTCCATGCATGCTCTCCTGCTACATGACATCACTACACACTAAGCCGGAGGAAATAGAGAAAGCCATGTAGAAACAAAGCCCTAACTGATTTACTGTGTAGTTTTGTTTAAAGATAGAAAGGGAAATGGGGCAAGATGGTTAAGGGCCATATTCGTTGGAACTGTGGATAGTTTGAATGAAAGACGTGAATGCGTCAGATAGGGACAACATCAAATGTTTGAAAGATGTTATGAGGGCATGTGGCTGCTGCTTGCTGGCAGTTTTGCACACTGTGCTATACTTCGTAGTCAATAAAACAATGCAACCAATCCGAAATTACAGCATAGGGTTGGCCAGCAAACTAAAATCAGGCACAGCACTGTCTACTTTTAAAATCAGTTCAGTAGAGGGGCCCACATTTCCATATCTTAAAAATACCTTTACTGTATCTATAATTACTGTATTAGGTACTATCCCTAAATACTCCTGATACAAGGGTACCTGCAAATTCCTTTAGAACCTCAGAAAAAGGAATACCCGGGCCATTCATTAAAGGGAAATGCCTCTAGTATTGTTTTATGAATGTCCTACTCAGAAGAAAACATTCGCTCTCTTTAAAATCCTTACAGGTAGTTGCCCTTTCTTTCTCAAACACTATATGAGTACCTGCGGCATCCAACAATCTTCTCTAGAGGGAACAACATATTGATTATGGGTGGTACTCTGATACACTGCATAACGTTGATGTGTGCACAGATACATTTTGTGTATGCACAGGTGGCATAGGCTATAAAAGCATTACCACCAACGAAAGTACAAATGTGCTGCATTTGCATTGGTACAAAGCCATTTGTGCACAATCAAATTGTCACTGTGGTTGCACAATTTACAATAATATGACAGAAGTATGGAAGCATCAAGAGGCACACTTACCAAAATTGGCAAATATCTATTGGCAGGCCATTGCTTCCAAATGCCACTAATAATGGGAAGTTTATGTGGCCACCATTGTATAAACTGTGATTATGAAGCGGATGCGGGTGTAGGTTGTGGTGCGGATGTAGGGTGTAGGGGATAATAGAGTGGAGCGGATGTAGGATGTTGAGTAGATTTAGGATGTTGAGCGGATGTAGGGCATGATGGTGTTGAGCAGATGTAGGGTGTTGAGCAGATTAAGAGTGTTGAGTGGATGTAGGGTGCGATGGTGCTGAGCCAATGTAGGGTGTTGAGCGGATATAGGGTATGGTGCGGGTGCAGAGCGGGTGTAGAGTGCGGAGTGGGTGTAGAGTGCGGAGCGGGTGTAGAATGTGGAGCGAGGAGCGGGTGTAGAGTGCGTAGCGGGTGTAGAGTGCGTAGCGGGTGTCGAGTGTGGAGCAAACGGGTGATGTACGTGGGTGGAACGGGTGAAGCGGTTGGAAGGAACGGGTGAAGTGGTTGGAAGAAACGGTTGTAGTAAGGGGAAGAAACAGGTGAAGTGGATGTTAGGAACGGAGGATGGATCTGGAAGAACGGGTGATGTATATGGATGAGAGAGGTAAAGTATGAGGAAGGAACGGGTGAAGTATGTGGACACAATGAGTCAAATTTATTGAATAGAATGATTGAAGTATGTGAATGGAACGGGTGAAGTAGATGGATCAAGTGAAAAATGTAGTTGGAACGGAGGAAGTATAGGGTTGTAACGGGTGAAGTATGTGAGTGGAACGGATGAACTGGGTGGAACGGATGAACTGTGTGGAACGGATGAACAGGGTGGAATGGGTGAACAGGGTGGAACGGGTGAAATATGTGGACGGAAAGGGTGAAGTATGTAGATGGAAAAGGTGAAGTATGTGGATTGAACGCATGAAGTATGTGGATGGAACAGGTGAAGTATGTGGATGGAACAGGTGAAATATGTGGAAGGAACGGGTGTAATATGCAGAAGGAACGGGTGAAATATGTGGAAGGAACGGGTGAACTATGTGGATGGAATGGGTGAAGTATGTGGATGGAATGGATGAATGGGTGTAGAATGGGTGAAGTGGGTGGAATGGGTGAAATGGTAGAACGGAGGAAGTAGGTGGATGAACCAGTGAAGTGGGTGGAACCGGTGAAGTGGGTGGAACGGGTAAAGTGGATGGAACATGTGAAATGGGTGGAACCAGTGAAGTCGATGGAATGTGTGAAGATGACGTATGTGGAAGGATGATGCATGGAGAAAGGATAACGTGGGTAGAACGAATGAAAGGAGCAGTGCATAAAATGGTTTGATTTCTTAAAATGGCTCGGAGTACATTGAACGGATTGGAGTGCATGGAACGGATTGGAGTGCATGGAATGGATTGGAGTGCATGGAATGGATTGGAGTGCATGGAACGGATTGGAGTGCATAGAAAGGCGTATCTTACATGGAATGGTTTGGAGTGCATGGAACGTTTGAAAGAGCATTGAAAGGAATGGTTTTGAGTGCTTGAAACGGTCATAATGAATGGAATTGTCGGAGTACATGGAACGGATTTAGTACATGGAACTATTGGAGTGGGCTCGATCTGAAGCACCTAAGGTAAACCACTGTATCACATCTCCATGCTTACTCTTTTCTTTACACTACCACTCAACTGCAACACAGCGATACTATGACACCATTCGGTAAAGCTGTTCTCATGCCATCATTTGCCTCATACTCCCCATCACCCTAACTAAACACTGCTGGTTACACACCCTCCAGCCTAGGTGTTCTCCTTGGGCTTAATGCAGCCAGAATCGGTCTGGATAACAACCTGCCAGAACGAACACATACTCTTGATCTCTCAACCACCACACCTACCGCTAAGAAGCAGCTGTCACACGAATGCCACACTAGCTACACACATATCCGGTGCTCACACGCACCTTTTGACTCTCTCTATTCTCTCTACTGACTTGAACTTCTGTTCCCGAGGGCGTTCAACCTACCAGCGCCTTGCGACCATACCAATGGTACATAAGGTGCTATATAACATAACATAACATAACATCAGCCTGGCCCAAAATCTCCTCAGGAACGTTTGTGGTAGAAAAATTCTTGTGGGCCCTAATTTAACACTAGTTAAGCCACAATTGCCTCTTTCTGGGAACCCCGTTGTGCAGGTGTTGCCCACCCGTGCCCTGAACAGAACAGGCAGACACAGGTCTTGCTCTGTTGGATTCCTCACATGCACTGCCTGCTGCGTGGGACAGCCCACTTTATTTCAACTGTGTGCGACGGCTGAATGCAGCTGTCGTATTCCCACGTGACAACATCACACTCCTCCTTTTTCCTAGGGAACAAATTCAATCTTTTTCTTTGCAGAAAACAACTTAACATAACTAGCATAACATTTGCAACCTGAGTCCAGCCCAACGTGGGCAACATATTCGGACCTGACCTCGATTAGGGCTTCCAATTAGAGGCCTTTCTCACAGTGTTACTCTCCGATGATGTAGTCCTTAAATCTGTCTGGGCACCTACAGTGTTCCTGGCTGGGATATCGGCTTTCTCCTCCCCTTCCTGTTGAACAGTCACTCACCTGGGTTGGGTCTGGCGCCTCCCTCTCCCAGATGTCCTCTGGCAACTCCTTACCACCTGGGCTTCTGCTCGGGAGAGTCCCATTCTCCACATCTCATGCTTCTTCATGTTCCCTCATCTTTCGGAAAGAAGCCGGAGTTCTGGGTAACCGCCCCTCTTTGATCACTTGCTGTCACCATTGATCCCATGACCTGGATCACATCCATTGGGCAGGGTTCATATGTGAGGGCTTATTTTCCCTCGGGACATCTGTTTTTGACCAACACAATGTCACCTACTGCCGAGTTAGGTGGTTTGAGGTGTTCTCACAGCAGGCATCCCAAAGGTGGTTCCATTGTAACATCTGTCGAGAAAGATATAAATCCTGGATGAATCTTGAGATGGGTCTTGATTTTTCCTGGGATATCGTCCAGTGGGCTCATGTTATCTCGGAACCTTTCATCCACAGACTCCTTGGAGATCTTTGGGGCATTAGCGTTCAAGATTGGTGATAGCAATATACCTTTGCCAGTTTCATTCAATGGCGGTAAAAGTTTTGCACTTTGGTTCCATTTTTCCTGAATAAGGGCAATATGTCTCGCTACTTTTGTCGCTAACGTAGGGGAAAGTCCAGCATCTATTTCCCCACAATATTTAAAGGTTGAAAATAAGCAGCAATATGTCAATAGCTTGTAGAAGTATACTCTGCTCTAAACAAACATTAGCAATTGCAGTTATATTGTCATCTTCTACAACGGCTCAGAGTAACAATTCGAGAGCCCGATTAAATAGTACAGGTAAAAGAGACAGCACTGTCTACTTTCAAGATTCAGGTTTTCAGAAACAAAGCTATTAGTGCCTCTTTTGCATATTCGTGTCGATATATTATAGAGGTCATATCTACAAAAGAGGGAATACAAAAAAAAAAGTATTAATCCAAGCTGTCTTGCCCTTGCTTCTACAAAGATTTGAATGCTATCCTGAATACACCTACGAATAGTGACGCCCATCTAGTATTCAGTGTAAAGGTTTTTTGCATAGCATCTCCTAATCTGAGAGAGAATATAGGTAAGGATCTTAAGGTCTGTTTCGTGTAAAGATATTGGTCTGTAATTTGAACATTCTTCAGTTTCCTCCAATGACTTCTAAATCACAATGATACGTGCCATTTCCAGAACCTGGTTTGATAACTTTGGTGGACACCTGATTAAATACTCAAGCCAGAAAATCATACATGGTGTCCTCACATTTTGGTCAAATTAATTTGGAAACCACCCAAGAAGTGGGTTTAACATTAAATGAGGAGTAAAAATGTTTGGATCCTAGTTTACTGGTAGAGACAGATACCCTGCCCGAAAAAGAGCATTTGCTCTGCCAGTAACATATTATCTGTGCATTTTCATGCATTTACTGCACATTTCAGGTCAAGACTTAATCTTTCACTCTTCCACAGCTCCATGCCACAAATATGACAGTATCTCTGCCCGCATAGAATGTCCATGTGCGCATAAATGCTTGCATCTCTATGGGTTGAGCTTATTTTTCATATGTAAAACCAGTTGAAATTCATTACTACTCAATTTACTGCCATCCACCATGCATAAATATGGTATGTGGCTAGAACAATGATTTTTTCAGAGAGATATAAACTGTCAGAAAATCCTGGGATCACCAGAATTCACATGCAGTATGTACACCCTGTTGAAAAACAATCAAAATTGCATGGAGAGGACTGAATAGATTTAGTAAATATCATTAAGCTTTATAGATCTAACCTGAGAGCCATACTGGGAGTTATGGAACCTGACAACCAAGTTACAGGCCCAAAGGCAGTGAAGGCATTTAACAAGTTCTTCAGGGTGCATAACTTTAAATAGCTACACATATAAAGTTGTTATGTCCCTAAAACATAAAAAAATAAAAATGTTTTTAAAAAAAAATAAATTTGCCTGGAGGTGGGGCTGGGAACTTGCTACTTCACAGCAACCATGTCCACATGTGATGAGGAGGAAAGGGCATGGCTTAATAAGCAGCTGGCCCGCGCCTACCAGGTACAGCCTGCCGAAGACTGCAGGCAATATGGGCGGCTACCCGCACCCCCCCCACTCTAAAAGGTACAAAGTGGGGACCAGGGTGTGTGAATTCACATGCCTGGGCCGCATCTGTGAGGTGCGACCCAGGCAAGGTGAGAGCAGTGCTGCGAGGAGGGCCTTCATCCCCTTCCCTAAGAAGGTATGCTGTGGGAGGAAGGACGGGTGATTTTCCATGCCCACGGCATATCTATCAGGTTTGGCTAGGCAAGGTGGAGGGCTGCACTGGCAGCATGGCTGTCAGCTACCGCTCCAGTGAAGAGGGAGTGCTGTGCTCACAACCAGGGCCGCATGGCTCTCAGCATGGTGCTTCCGTGATGAGAAGGAGCGTCACACTGAGAAGCAAGCAGCCCTGGCAGCATGGCTGTCTCTGTGATGAAGGAGCACCGTGCTGAGAGCCATGCTGTCAGCGCAGCAAGCCCAAGGGAATGGCCAGGCCCTCCCCCATTGGCTAATCTCGAGGTTATACCGAATTTCAGGCCTATACTGGCCCGTGTAGACAGGAAATTGGCCAATGGTGGATTACCACGTCACTGCCCTGGGACATGATATAGGATATAATCTCAGACTTTAACATTTCCACATTGAAAATAGACATCAGTCTGAGATTCAGACTTACTTAACTGAATAGCTGCATACAACTCAGGAAAAAAAACTGTCATCCCATTTGCCAGTCATTCAGTGATTCTTAAAATATCATAAAGGTGCCATTGATGTCTGTATTCTGAATGTGCACCTTTCCAAGGGGAGGATCAAGCTGTTTAGTTGGCAGATTTCGAGGCTTTAGAGTTAGGACCCCTATCAATAACAATATTAAGCGAGACCGGACCATAATCTAAAATGACTATTTTTCTAGGGGGTGAGTTAATCACTTTGAGCACCAAGTCATAAGAAACAGATGAGATTCCGGTCTAGAGAGGCTGCTGTGGCATATGGGGCAGCATAAGTAATTGTTTTCTCTAGGGAGTGTGATATGCAGCAGGTTTCCTCAAACAACACTACCTGTGTCTCTTTCAAAGAAGCATTAAGTCAATAAACAAATAGTAAACGTGCACATTACCAGTAAAAACATAACGATTGCATTCGTGAAACACATTATGAGACCGAAGAAGAAAAAAGCAAAGGAACGTGAAATTTCAACAGGTGTCAGTGGGAGGAGCCAGTGACAGCAAATGATCCATCACTGTGTTGTCTACTGATATGCTTATTTTCTATCACCTGATAGGCACAGCGTGTCCTTTTCACCCATTATAGATTGTTAGTATCTTGCATTACAGATTTACACATTAGGGTACAAGTCCTAAAAACGAAAAGACTTATCAACAAACACAATGGGGTGTGCTGTCGCCAGAAATGAGCACATCAAGGTGAAATACGCACATTTCATTAAATTGGCTATGCATAACCACCCAAATTGCGCAGGACGAATGGCATTTGCCTTTCATAAAATCAACACACACACAAAACCAAGCGATGATACTTTGTTCTAATAGTGTTTTGGAAAACGTTAAACGGTGTGCATGTTTTAAACACAAAGAACCAATACAAATGTTTTTCCTGGAACTTGCAGTACCAAAATGGGACATTTCACCTTTAGTTGTTTTTTTTTCGTCAGGTAATATAGTGCAGTAGTGAAGTGTGCGACCTGCAAACCTGACGACTGTGGTTTGATCCTGAGGTCCGTTTCAATTCATAGCGTGTTTCTCGTTTTAGCTGGGCGGGACTGAGTCCACCCTCTGAAAAAAGTGGGTGGACTCCGCCCGCCTACGTATGCCCTCGACTTGAGCCCTCATTTTTTATGTCTCATGCAGAAAACATATCCACCAAGAGATAAGTTGACGCATCAGGGCCTGTAATATAGGGAGTGCCAACATTAGAATCTATCAATACAGATAGCATTGCACGGGTATCATGCGTGACATAGGCATAGTTCCGATTAGATATGAGAGGCTTTAGGAAAAACAGTTTAACGTAGACAACTGTATTGCTCTCATGATGCCATTGGTTGAAAATCACAATCATTAGACTAAGGCTCATTTCAAAAGTGCTATTCAACATTTCACTATTGTTTTGATCTTGTATATAGTTATATATTTTGGCAACTATTCATTTGGTAAAGAATTCCAATGTATTGACTTCAGTTCTAAACTGTGGTAAATATTCATGTGTGCAGAATGTGCCTATCCATGGACACGAAAAGCACATTCACAATGTGGGTTACACGAAGGATGCAGCCTTGCCACACTCCGATGAACCCTAAATACCTCCATGTCAGACCTTAGGGTCCTGCAGCTGTTTTAATTTCCAGCAAGGTACCATGCCTTTCCTCACTACAGGTCAGCACTGGATGTAAGAGTAACCAAGGTGATGAATAGTCGGGCGAGAAGGCAGGAGGAATTTAGAACAGGTCTTTCTGAGGCTGTAGGTAAGGAACACAAATAATTTGTAAGTACGTAGGGTACTCATGTTTAGATCCCCCTTTCTCTGATGCACAATACCTACGAGAGAGTAGTGGTGCGGAGGATACCCAAGTGAGTACGTCCTTTGTTTGAAGGCCTCATTCTATTGATCAGAGCTTACCACCTGTTGAAGATGACTGATGGAAAGACAAACCAAAATATAGCCCACAGGGACACAGGGACATGACTAGAATGGCATCAGCCTCTTTCTAAATCTGCCTGCTTCGACTCCCCACCCTCTGCAATTCATCCAGAACAGCCTCAAGCCCAGGCATCATATCTCTCCAGGACTGACATCTCTGCACTGGCTCCCAGTGGCTGCGAGGATTAAGTTCAAAACCCTCTGAATTGTCCATAAGGCCTTCTGGGGCCTGAGGCCTCAATACCTTCAACTCTCTCTTCCTAAATATCTTCCTTCTCGAGGTCTTCGCTCATCTGCCTCCAACTTCCTCAGGGTCAGTCGCTTCTCCAAGCAACAAGTTGGTGGTAGATATCTTTCTTCGGCTGGGGCCTCCCTCTGGAACAGCTTTCCTGCCTCCCTGAAACTTGAGGAGACTCATCCATGGTTACGGAAGCACCTCGAAAACTTTCTCTTTGCTTCTGCTTTTTCTCATCCTCCCCCATGCTGAATTCCTGGCTGAAACTGAAACTGCACTGGCTACCTGGCCACCCTCTGATCTTGGGCCCAGGTCCCCTCCCCCACCAGTCGCACGCCTGCTCTGCCTTCTGGGCAACCCCGCACTTGGGGACTGTCTTCTGTATCCCATCAGTCCCACATCCAGCACTTGACACCCAATGTATGCACTTACCCTTGCACTTGCCACTAGCTGGCTGTACTTTAACCTATTGTTATTTATTCTATTATCCCTGTATGGCACTATCCCCTCCTCCTTCCCCCTGCACTTTCACCTTCCCATGCACTTGCGTCGTCTGAATGATACCTGGCCTAGTATGATTGTTGTCTTTGTCTTCCCTCTGTTCCCCCTCCCTTGCTTCGTCGCGCTTTGAAACACTTGTGTATAGGCGCATTATGAATGCCATACCATATCTTATCATATCATATCACCAGGACAGAAACTAACAGTCAAATAACTGGTAGGGAACTACCAATCCCATTTATCCAGAGGGGACAGAAGACTGGTGGCCATGTTCAGGAGAGGGGCAGAGTCAAGTGTCAGAGTCAGGCAACAATCCAAGGACAGGCAGATGGAAGTGACCCAGAAAGTCACTGAAATAATAACCATCTCAGCAGGTTGAGTGGAGAGCTATGATCTGACATAGCAAATACAATTGTCAGGCCAATTAACAACTAACATCCAGTAGTGAGTGATGTACTATTTATACAAGAAGGCAGATTGGACAATTTTGCTTGACCAGTCTTCAGTTAGTTTGCAACACTCTTTGACAGTATGCGTAAAATATTGTACAGAGAGCTACCTCTAGATAAATACAGATTAATTGATTGATTTTTTATTTAGTGTGCGCCTATTCACAATTGTTGCAAGGTGCAACAAGGCCAGGGAGGGGGAACATAGGGAGTACAAGAAACCAATCGTACTAGGCCCTGTGTCATTGAGATTGTGCAAGTGCACAACAAGAAGTGCAGGGGAGAGAGTACAGGGAGAAGTGCATCCAGAGCGCCAGGGCCCTGAGCTAAGTGCTGGGGAGGCTGGGACTACAAGGGGCAATGCCAGCCCGCAGTAGTGTAAGGTTAGCCAGGAGGCAGTGCAAGTAGGGCCAGGCGGCAATTGCAGGGGGACAGGTCATGGAGGCTGGTGTTCTATAGCACTCAGTGGACAACCAGGTAGCCAGTCAGAATAAGGAGCATGGAAGGTTAGCAGCGTAGAGGGAGAGAGAAAGAAGAGGAGAAAACATAGGTCTTGAGGAGTTTCCAGAATTTAAGGAGCTCCAACTCAAGGTGGAGAGAGATGCAGGGTTGCCATTCCAGAGGGAAACACCTGCAGAGGGGAGGGTTATACCCCGGATTCTCTGCTTGGAGAAGCGACTCACCCACAGAGACTTAGAACTAGATGAGCAAAGGGCTCTAAGTGGAAGGTACTTAGGAAGAGAGAGTTTAAGATAGTAAAGGTCACTTCCCTACAAAGCACTGTGGACGATACAGATGGTCTTAAACTTGATTCTTGCAGCCACCACCAGACAGTGGAGTGATTTTAGAGCTGGAGAGATGTGGTCCCTAGGCTTGAGGACAAGGATACATCTTGCAGATAAATCTGATGCATGTTTGTGACACACCACAATTGCCATGTGGGTCATTACCACACAGCATGTGAAACTTGGCTCTAATAAACCAAAGGAGGCAGGGGACGGATGGCACACAGAGTTGGCTGTGTGCAATAAAATAGAAGAAGGCAGTCCTCACAGGAAAAAAAGCTATACCAATTCTAGGGGATGAGGCAGCGGGGACGAGCCGATGGATGAGATGGCTGGGGAAGGGGCTAATATGCGGTGATGAGGGGCGGTGTCCCACTTCCACGCTTACAGTCGGCAGGAAACAGTGCTTTTGAAGGAGGCCTTCCTGTTCATGATGCATAGACCAATGACAACAGCAGACCCAGAGAGGCAGTACAGTGAGAATAGTGACGGAAAGGTTATGGCCATGGACAGTAAATGCTGCAAAACGAAGACTACAGAGGAAAACTCAAGGATGCAATTAAATCCATAGTAGTGTTCTTTAAAAGAAACAGTGGTCAGTTCCCAATCTCATGGTTCGTTCGTTTTAAAAATCATTGAGGTTACAAATGATTATCTGAATATAGCTGTGAGGTTCGACAATATGTTAAAATGGAATCATGAAATTGGGTCCAAATAAGTGGTGGAGAAATTAAACACACTTTTAGAGCGTGGCTCAAAGGGCACAAGGTGACTGGTTCCTGCTTAGGAGCTGAAGATTCTTCCTTTGCTCTTGAGCACATGGAAAGCCTCTCTGAGAGCTCGCCGAATAAAACAGCAAAGGGCGAAGGAGGCTCTGGAGTTCCCTTGCAAGTTAGGCAATCCTTATGAATTGAGCCAGGTAGATTAGAGGTGGTATTGACCAGTCTGATTTACAAAAGCTCTTCGTCTGTCATGGCATTGATCACAACAAGCTGACGTTAACACCTTAAGACATTCACTCTCCAGAGAGCTGTATGGTAACGGAGAAAGCAAGTTACCTTTTATGCAATAGTTAAGGACCCGAGCGCTTCCTGTAAAGCTCCAGTCGTCGGAACCAAGGACAGCTCTTACAAACATTTAAAATGTCGCTAGCTCATATATTGTGCCAAACTGCAAAAACGGTAAGGTTTTGAATATGTCGCTAAACCTAATACGGCATCAAGGCATATTGAATGCATAAATGATCAGTAAAAGAGGGTTCATTTTTACATACATATTAGGTAACTTGTGTAGAATATCTATTAAAGATGCATGCAATACGATTCCACGTAAGGAATGGGCATCCCCTCTTCCCAAAGTTGCAGTCCAAGTCTTTCCACCTGTTTTATTTGTTTGTTGTATGAGTTAACGCATATTTATTACAAGATAGGAAAAGGTCGCCCAAGCCTGTTGTAATATTAATGCATATGGACAACACAGTATGCCTTTGAACTATTCTACAGTAATCCTGTATATTTCATAGATGTATTTTATACAACTTGCATTTAAGTTTACATGTTTGATAGTGAAATGAAAACTATGCAAATATGAAATTAACGTTATTGTATCCAAAGCCTGTGATATCAATTTACAAAACAAAACATCACTTTTCAATTGCATGGTTTTTAAACTTACTTTTCAATTAGTTCTTAAAACAACATGGGCTATTTTTCTAAATTACTGGGGACCTACTTAGGGCAGCTTGTGCCTAATTTGGGGAACATATTACATTCAACAGTTATATGTGAATATAGGGTGCTTTCTCAAAATCCATTTCTCAGCACAGCTATATTTGTGATTTATTTGCAGTGAATACTTTATATGTTTTGCCTGCTGCCAGATAAGCCCCCTCGGCCCCGGCCTGCAGTCTAGAAATACTATTCCTTCACCCATTTGAGTTCAAACTAAACATGCTCTCATCTTTTATATATGAGAAAGAACTGGCCACTGTGTGTCTTTGTAATTAATTTCACTCTTTGTCCACTGTCTAATGATGAAGTCAATAGGACTTCAAATGCTAATGGATTGTACCATTTCTGAAAGATATGTTCAGTTAGTCCAATAAGAGATTGACTGTCTCAAAAATGTCTAAGATCTGACATAATCAACAAACAACAAGTAACCAAGCAGAATCTCACTCCAAAGAGAGACGGGCAAACAGAATGAAAAAGAAGGAAATCATAATAATAGCCTCTGCAAAGGTAGGCCTTGTGTGGTCAAAAAAACACAGAAACACAATTGGAAAGTGAACATATATCTAATTGACACAACCATTACTAGATGTTGAGTGACAACCCTGTAATAGAGCAAAGAAAGAAATCGAGTCTATGCAAGGCAGAATTGATAAACAGCTCTAACCTCTGATAACAAACATATTAGAGATGCTCACGGTGATCTAGACATTAGAAACTCCCACTTGCCTCAAAGATGTGGCTGACTATATTTAATCCATTGTAAAACCTGTGTTGATGGAAACTAAAAGCTTTGTTCAAGACACAACACACTTCCTCAGGAAGGTTTAATACGTTGAAAGTCAACCACCAAATCCACTCCTGGCCACATTGGATGGCCCCCCACTTTATTTCAAATTCAGTAGGAGTATGAATTAGTTGCATGCCAGAGATTATTTTAAAAAGGAAGCACCCCGGTAGACACCTCAATCAGGGGCATTCATACTCAGGAAAAACAATGTTTTGCTTCAATTGAAGAAAATTCCTACAAAAGAACTGAATGGCCATGGCATAATACATTGGTCCCTGGTATTCTAATATAATCAAAGTACCAGCTAACTCTATGCTGTGGTTACAATGACCCTGTTTTGTGCTTGTGTGTGTTCAGTGTTAATGGTAAAGGAGGTGAGGGGGCAGCACTGGTCGGAGGGAGATAGGGAATGCCCATAACAGAAAAAAGGCAAGGTGGGCCAAACTTAGAATGGGCACACAGAAGTCTTTATAAAAACATAGAACCTAGAAAGCACTAATATAGATGTGATACATGATTAAAGTTTCTTGAATTGTACAGACGCTCATATACAATTCCATGCATCAATACAAGGTGTACAACAATTCAATAAGTTCATCGTGGACTACACTAAGAAGAACATACACTTCTAGGATGCCGCTCACTCTACTGGAAGGAAGAACCACCTAGAAACAGCCGTGTACCAGAAACCTGCAGACAAAAACAAATACCTGCACAGGGCAAGTTTCCATTCAAGTCACAATAAAGTCTCCTATTTACAGGCAGGTCATCAGGTACCAACGCAGATGTTACAAAATGAAGACAAGCTACAATTAAGTTGCCACACTCAGTACACTCTTCTTCCAAAATAGCCACTCAGCCAAACAAATTGACAGGGAATGTGACTATGTAATGAAAATACCCAAAGGCAACTGGCTGCAACAATTACACACCAGAAATACAGGATGAATACCACTGGTGATCACTTATCATCCAGCTGTAACAGAACAAAAATAATTGGTATGGACCTATGACCTATTTAGCAGGGATAATGAGCTGAGGGTCATTTTCAAGGGGGCCCCCTTAATTGCATAAGAAGTTGATTTCCACTAGAACATACTGATGCAAGTTTAGGAGATGCAATAAGTGCCAACACATCTGTATCAAATATGCCCAATATGCCAAAAGATAACCACAAAAAAACACTGCAGGAAAAGGGACACAAAACTGCAGACCATGCAATGTTGTACACCCCATTCAATTCAAGATTTGCTCGAAGGGAACATATATAGGCATGTCTTGACAGGAGCTCTGTGGAAGGAGGAATCTGCTTTAATTCTGCATCATGAAATACAAAACAGAAACACCAGTGGACAACCACTTCACACAGGATGTGCACAAACTACATGATCAGCTGGTTATGGCACTAAATGGTGGCCTCTCAAATACAACACAGGATATCAAGTACATAACAATGCATATCATACGATACAGAGGTCTGTACACAGATATAGGATGCATGGTACAAATATGGCCAACTTTGAGCACAGGTATAGAAGGGTAAATACTAAAACAATTCCAGAAGATAAAGTGCCAGTGACAGCTCTTGCCAGCAGATGTTCAGAGCCCTAATGGGCCATGACACACTTCATGGACAGCAGCAATTTGGTTATCTAAGCTCTAATTGTTGAGGCCTATTATCGAAAATAAAATGAGGCACACTGAAAATACAGGGTACGTTGCACCATTAAAAAATGGATACTGTATTTTGTATTTGCCACATTATTTGCAAGCCAGAAAGCCATTATCAAGCTTCAGGGATATTGCGTTAACATTGGTAAATTCACCAGTAAAGGTTTGAGAGCAGTACTAGTAGTAGTCAAACTATATACAAGCCAGTAAACCTGCAGTGCTGCATTGAAATCACAACATGGGTCTGATACAGCAAACTCCATACACTAAAGGGCCTGATTTACAAAAGAGCTGTTCAATGGGAAAGATCCTTTAAAAAGAGCTTGCTAAATCAGGCCCTATGTGTGAGGTAAAAGAAAAACAATACTCTCTGCTTTCCAATTGTGTGCTTTAAGTCTTCCATTTCAGGATATTACATAAATAACATGCATAATTCTTTTAACTTACCCACATGAACACTGCTTATTTTTTCAGAAACTGGACACATTCAGTTTTATGACATATGTAAGCCACGCTCCATATGAAAGAAACAATGCAGGCTCTTAATAAAGGATGGAGCAACAGGGTGAGCACTGAACCTTGCATAAAAGCAATGCAGACCACTAATTACCTGTGTTAGCCTCCCAGTTTATATGGATAGATGCTGTTTTTCCTTTGTAGAATGTCACTAAATGTTAGGTCAAAGGTAACTATGAGATTAATCTTTAGGTGTTACATAGCCAACGATTTAAAACTAAAGATCTTATATTTCTTCTCCTATATACCTGCACCATATTTGCAGACTTGTGTACATTGATCAACAGACCCATAGAATATATAAAAATAACTGTATATGGTTATCAGACATTGCAATGTGCAAGTTGTGTTTGTGGTCAATATCGAGTCATCCACATATAATAAAAGAGGAATTGGAAACTAACCAAGATTCAGAACATCAGGCCCCAGGTTTCTAGATAAAGCACATTGGTAAAAAAATGGAACATCAGAGAGGCCTGTGCACAACCCTTACTGACACCTCTACTTAGTCAAAACATATTTGCTTTTGCATGTTTTGCATAACTGAAACATGTCCTGTTATTGGCATGAATGGTTATCAGTATAATCAGTAAATCCTTTGGAATGCTAGTGTTGCTTAACACCTCCCATAATTTAACATGGTTAACTGAATCATAGGATGTTGCCAAATCCATGAAAGCAACAAGCACAGGTTTGCCCTTCAAATACAAGGATTTGCTACAAATCATATACTTGCTGTTGAGATGTCTGTACCCCGCTCTACAATAGTTATCTCTTTTACCCATTACTCGAGTTTTAGTAAAGTCACTTTCCTAAAAATGTTAAGAATATCTATCTATCTATCTATCTATCTATCTATCTATCTATCTATCTATCTATCTATCTATCTATCTATCTATCTATCTATCTATCTACCCATCCATCTATCTATCTACCTATCTATCTATCTATCTATCTATCTATCTATCTATCTATCTATCTATCTATCTATTTCTTATATGGGGCCACTCGCCCAAAGGCCTCAGGGCGCTCGCAAGATGGACAATAAAAAACATAGAGGAAGAGCGATCAGCCATAACTAGATGGGTCAGAGCAGTAACTATGTAATTTTAGACTATCCCTCTATCAAAAAGGAAAGTCCTCAGGTGCTTCTTATATTGGGTCATTGGTGCATAGTTCCTGATATCCAGGGGGAGCGAGTTCCATGAGAAAGGTGCCCTAGGATGCCTGCACTGCCAATCTTTTTTAAGAGGACTCGTGGTTATTTGAGCACAAAGTCCGCCTAAAGGGGATTCTTTTCACTCTTGAAGAATGATACACAGGAGCTTCACCTAAAAGGTACTTAATAAAATGAAGTCCTTGAACTGAATTATTTGTCCAACTGGAAGCCAATGCAAATTCCTGTGAAATACCCGAGATCGACAATCTAGTCCTCAGACTGATGTACTGCTCCGATCTGTGTCACCTGTAACTTCCTTATATTTGCTTGAGATGTGCCTACTAGAAGACTATCACAGTAGGCTAGTCTTGTATTAACAATGGCCACTACAATCAAGGCTCTATTTACCTCTGAAAGATAGGGGCAGATCTGCCACAATAGGCGAATATAGCAGGAGCAGGAGGACTTAAGATAGGAGACCTGTTTCTTGAAAGATAGGTGTGAGTCAAAGAAGACCCCTAGTGTTTTAACAGAATCAACTATGAAACTTTTATACTATGCGTCGTTTTTTAAAACTTTTGAGTGCCAAGAATAAGCAGCTCAGTTTTTGAATACGTTCAAGTGCAAGAAGGTAACGGCCATCCACACATGTTTGGCCTTAAAGACTGTATTTACTCTTGCTACATCGTCGCTGTATAACTCAGATAGTTCAATCACTATCTGGGTGTCATCTGCATAATTTGCACACTGGACCCTGAAGGAGGCAAGAAGGTCACATAAAGGTTTGGAGTACACATTAAAGAGTAAAGGAGACAAGCATGATCCCTGTGGGACACCACAGGTATGAAGCGTGCTTTGTGATTGAGCATTTCCCTTAACCACATTTGCCGTCCTAGGTCCGAAAAAAGATTTGAACCAGCACGCTGGGGGTACATTTATTCACCTTAACCAGTCTATCCACCAACAAGGCGTGATCAACCAAATCAAAGGCAGAAGAAAGATCCAAAAGTAAGATCAATGCTGTGTTACCTTTCTCAATGATTTCTGTAATATTAGTTTTGAAATCGGGGAGTGCAGTCTCTGCCCCGTGTTTCACGCAAAAACCAGACTGTTAGTTTGCCAGGATTTCATGCTGCTCCACAAAGGTTTGTTATTGAGAGCAAGCTATTCTATGGATTATTTTTAGTAAAATCTGATCCATGCCTCTTTAAAATTCTCTGGAATATAGGCCTCCTGAATAGAACAGTTGATAAATCTTGTGACCTAGGGAACAAGGGTCCTGGAGAAATCCTTGAATAGTGAGGCAGGAAAAATATCCCCCTTACATGATTTAGGTTGTATCCCATTTATTGCCTCCGTCATATAAAAGCGGGGGCTAGGCGAGGTAGCTTTTTTATACATTTGAAAATTGGGAAACTAGTTGAATTATTCGAGGAGAACTGGAATTTGCTAAAATAACACAAAGCATTAAAAAAAAACATATAATAAAGAAATTATAAAATTCTCAGCTTTTCATTTAAAGAGATTTGAAAAATTAAGTCTGGACCTGTGGACTTACTCAACTTCAGAGAAGCTCGTGTCACTTTCAGTAGAGTAAAGGGTAAAGTACCTTTCTGACCCATTTTAGTTCAGAAACACATATCAGATTCTGGCCACCAAGTTCCAGTAAAGAGTGGATGTTTAAAAAATGAAAAATGAAACCAAGCCCAGTGGCATTGTTTTCTTGATACATGACACATTTAATCACTTTAATCCACATTTACGTCTTATTCAAATTATCTTGTGCTATCTAAAATCCCAAACCGGAGAGCATTTAACCCAGGTGGATTGATTGTTATTATTCACTAGTGTTATTATTATATATTTTTACAGAGCAATAATGCAAACCTAGCTCGGGAACAACATAGCGCTGTACAGGTCAAAGGGAAAAACATCAGTAGCAAGAATTTAACAGCCATCAAGATAACAAGACCAATAATCACCACACTACAATGGATGGAGCTGTGAACACAATAGTAACAATCTAGGTTACATCAAGTTGTTGGAAAATACAGTTCTTCATGTATTTGCTATACTGACAGAGACTTGGAGTTGTCCGAATTTCCACTGGTATGGAATTCCAGAGGACCACGTTGTAGGATGAGATGGGCTGTTATCTACTTTTATCCTTGGGAGCCAGTACAGTTTCCAGCCAGGTGATGAGCTTACTACAAGATGACTGTCTCCTGTCCAGTATTGTTATTTTGACCACAAGTTAGGTCAGAGTCCCAGTGGCGGCTGCCTTGTAGTTGAAACATGCAGTTCTAAACTAGATCCTAGCTGGTAGGAAGAGACAATGGCCCTCACTATAAGATTGGCGGAATGGGTGCCGGTGCCGGTAAACCCGTTCCACCCTATTACGAGGTCTCCTCGCGGGACCCGCAATGGGTGCCTGGAAAAAACAGGCGTCCTTACCGGGTCCCGCGAGGGGACCAGGGAGCTAACAACGGGCCTGTCATTAACGGGCCCGTTGTTAGCTCCATCCCCATTCCCATTGAGCCCTATGGGGGCTTGAATGGGAATGGGGATGGACCGGGTCCGGGTTCCTCGGTCAGAGAATTACCGGGTCCGCCAAGGTTGCGATGGCCCAGTAATTCCTCATTTGAGGAACCCGGGCCCGGATTGCGGTATGGAGGCAATAATGCCGCTAAAAGCGACATGGTTACCTCCAACCTTCTAATGAGGCCCAATGTAATTCATGCAAAGTGTGGGTGATGTGGTCACATTTCCTAGAGGTGGTGGTGAAGTGAGTCACGACATGGACCACTTTGATGGGGACCAAATGAGAAGCTACACACGATTCAGACGTATTGGTGTGGGAGGAAGGGTTTAGTGATACAGAATGGACAGATCTGATGCAAAGCTGTTTGAGCCTTTTTCGCAATGTGTTGTTGAAACAATATATTTCTAATGTACATTGGAATTCTTTTTTCACATAATGTTCTTGTATTTCCTTTTTAAAAGAGTTGCTATTTGAATAATATAGTACTCACATGTTGCTATTTATGACAACATTGCCCTCATATTTGTCAGACACAATTGACATTTTGAGTAATCTGGCAACATCGATTGGGACACCGTAAACTGGGATGTAGGCAGCTTGCATATTTCCCTTGAACATGAACTGGGTTTGAAGAAGAGTTTCTTTTTCCATGCACACAATCTATTAGGCTTTATAATCACCCACAGATGCTGTTGACAATGATTTGATTTTTATTCGATCACAATGTGTTCAAGTTTAGTGAAGACTTCTTGCTCCAGTTTCATGAAACTACTATATGTGCCACAGAGCTATCTTCTGAGTACAGGTGTTTGTCAGGCAAACGAGTGGAATGTAATGTTACATGGTACAGTTACACACCTTCATACATTTAAAAAAAAGAATATAACTGTTGGTTAGGTGGTGAGACTAGATAGACATTTTTGTGGGAATACATTATTTTGATTTGAAGTATAATTGTTGTTTTTGATGTTCTCACACAGAAGAGATCATAAAATATGTATACACTTAACCATGTCAATAATAGTGGCAGAATGTTGGCCTCTTGTTTAAAACATCAAATAAGTTAAGGAAGTTAAGGAAGCTTATACCAGAGTAGGGCACATCAAACAGGAAACATTGCAAATAACAAAAGCTCCAACCATTCATTTTAAATTTATATGGTTTTTCATCATTTATTTGAACACATGAATTATCCATTAGGAAGAAAAAATAGTATATTTTAAGGTGATACCCTGACATCAATTCTGCTGTCAGTGAGATGCCTAAGAATACTACACACATTAGAAAGCCTCCTTTACTTAGCAGACTTAGTACAATCATGATCCTAAAAGCAAATCTCATTAGACAGGACTTCTACCATAAGTGAACGTTTTTGTAATTAAATGTTTTATTATTATTTCAAAATATGCTGCAAAGTCACGCTATGGCAATGTTGACAGAATCTACATGTAGTTGTTCACAGAAATTTGAAACTGGTCATATTATGCCTCTTGTTTAATATCTTTTGTGAAACATATTCCATGCCGCCTGAGGGATCAAATGTAAGCGAGCAGTACATTTCACTTACAAAAGATATGTATCCTTGAATATATGCAGTTAACAATTCTGATGCCTCACATCCAGTTCTAATACATTATTTTCAACAAGAAATAGGTAAGTGGTAAGTTGAAGAATCTCAGCTGTTTGAAAACAGCAGCCAATTTGCTAAAGATTGTAGGCAAGTGGCAGAACTTTCATATTTTGTGTGAGGGCAGATTTACTGAAAAGGAATTCCATACACTGTTGAGTCGAGAATGTGGAGGCTTTATATAGCCAGTGATTTGGTTCATGGGGCATCCTCCAAAGGACCTCACCCCTCCCATGCCTGTATGAAAATGGATTGGCGCTCCCATCACAGCTTGCAATTCAGGACTGAAAGTCACTTACTAAGGAGATCAGATGTTATCACCCATACCCTGGGCACCTGTTTGCCAGTCTATCTGTGTATGCTGCACAGTCAGAAGTCAGCAGAATGTAACTTGAGAAAACCAGTGTCATGATCCAAAACCGGGTGGCACAGCAGAAGCAGCAGCACAAAGACACGACACATTGCAGAGCCCTGGTGAGTTGAGCCAAGCAGCTCCACTCAAAGAGCCACATCACATGCTTGATGTATGAACATTGCACAAGGTACACCAGGGAAATGATGTAGGGAAGGACAGCTAGTGAGCCTATCAAGATCACCTGATTGACAAAGTTGAGGGTGCTCACAATTTCCCAACTTGGAAAACATTCACCACTCGCCAGACAGGGAGTCTTTAGAAGACAGCATTGATGGAGTTATACTGCATTCATTAATCTGAGTTGTACAAAACAGAACATCAGCTTGAGGAAGGAAGAGGAGGAGAAGGGAGAAAAATTGTAAGGGACAGCTTGGTGCTCGAGGAGGGAAATAGTTAGAATGAGAAGAGCAGAGGTAATAGGGAAATGTCAATATTGGAGCAGGGAAATATTGAGGAGCAGTATACGAAGAGCAGAGATTATAAGGAAAGGATGAAACTGGAGGAGAGAGTGATCAAGGAGGACGTTGAGAACAGAAAAACAGAGATTACTGAATTAGTGTTGCTGGAGAGAAAGAGAAAGAGGGGGAGAGAGATAGAAACAGTGAGAAATATTATGCGACAGAGATAAGGATATAGGAATAAGGAGGTAGAGAGAAATAACCAGGTAGAGAGTAAGGAAAGTCACACAGTCTAACCTTCTTTGCCGGCAGAGACGTACCATTGTCCAAGATTTACTTGGGGGTTCTGAACCAGTTCCTGGCCCATGTGAAAAGGCATGGTTAAAAAAGCGATATCAACGTTGCAATTCTCAATTCTTGATGAGAGATATGCACCCTGTTAAAAGAGGAAGTATTACTAACCGTGGAAAACGGTTGGAGAAGAAAAGAATACAGGTATATGAGATAAATGAGAGCGAGAAAAGGACCTTTTATGTTAATCACATTTCCATATTGAACCTGATAGAGGAGAACCATGCTTTTGCCTACTGAATTTTCACCCAAGTTCAGGCATAAGGCAGTTTGAGAGATGAGAGCCTGTGTCGGGCTCCCATGAGCATGATGGTCTCAAAGGAGCACAGAGCCTGGTAGGCCACAACAGAAACCCTAAACCTTTGGCTGGTTTCTGAGAGACTAGGGCCTGTGGTGGACTACCAAAAGGCTCATCCATCTCATGTGGGCGGGCTCTCAAGAGTCCCATATCTCTAGTATGGAACTTGAATATCACCATTGTCAGACTGGAAATTCCCCTGGCACAGATGGGGAGGAAATAGAATGTCACTATTAATATTGATATTAATAGTAATTTGATGACTTCTTCAGCTTCTAAAGGTTGTAATAATCAATGTCACTATTTCACCCACTTGTGGTATTCAATTTACCAACCTGGAGAAAGATTGTTTGTGAAGCGATTAGTTGATATGGCTGGTGTATAGAACCCAAGCTGCACAGCATTTTCAGGTTCCCTACGTGAGCACATTGTTATTGAGCTATCCCTCTACTTTCTGCGTATCAAGGTATGAGATTTGGAACCTCTACACTGGAAGCCATGCCACAAGCTTCATAGAGACTGTGACAAAAGGCCTGTGGAACAGTTGGACATTTCTGAAATCATGAAGGATGTTTTTGAATAACTCAGAGATAAACAATACTGACCCCAAACTGTTGTAGACTAGCTAGCCTGGGTCAGGACCACCATCCTGCATTATACTACGGTTTGTACATCACTCTTACTTGAAGGTGATTTGACTGTGGTTCACTGACCATCGCAATAACTGCCACTGATTTATGGGGTTGCAGCATAGGGGTGTTAGGCAATGAGCTCAGCCCTACATAGAGCCACCGCCGTGATGTGCTTTAAAGGGGCCCATCCAAACTGTATAGAGTCCAGGGTAGCCCATTTGCCTCTGGTTATTAGTACCGCTCTGAGAATAACATCCCATTCCTATGCTCTGAGGAGATGGGTGGAGCCACTGGGATTAGAGTAATGAACCCGTGATTGGGTGGGTACAATATGCTGGTCATCCAGACAACCAGGTTTACCCAGCATACACCGAAGGATTCACACAAGTGGGGGAGCTGACGAAGATGCCTCCCGAAATAGGTGAGACTGAGCACGCACTGATGTGGGAGCACAGTGGTCTCCATAAATATCTGTGAACGCGGTTGAGCGCAGAGAAACAGAACGTATCTCTGTTTACTCTTTAGACCGGCACCATACTTTATCACAAGCTGTTTGCTCGATGAGAGGCACTAGCGGGGGGGCTGTGAACTCCACTGGAACTACACACAGAGACTGTCAACCGTGGTTGAAACAGTCATCTGTACCGATGGAGGGCAACACAGAGAGCTCTTCTATTCTAACTCAAAGGTGGCAGAGCCCTACACCCAGGGTGATCCGAATGGGTGAGTGAACTTAGTCATTATCACAGGCAATGCTATGTTAAAGCAAGAGATTCATACTCTTTGACGCGTAGTAACACGCCGTCACTAGCCTGAATTTAGGAAGGTGCCAAAAAATTGGTAATTGTAACCCCTTTTTTCTGTGTATTGTAGACCCCGTGGTAGTTGGTGGATACAGAGAGGCATGACCACGCAACATTAATTTGGAACTCGAGATGTCAACTGGAGTGGCAGAAATCACGATATAGCAGAAGATTGATTTTTTAACAGTGTAATTGTGGTAGACCTGTAATAGCAATGTGGTTATTGTATGTAGTGTTCCCCTGAAGAAACTCCCATAATAACTATTTTGAATGAGCATGAGAAGGAGCGAAACATGTTAGGATCTATAGGAAGTGAATGAGTGAATATGGTCATTAGAGGATGTAAAATAACTTTTTAATTGTAATTAGTAGATCAAGTGGAGAGCTAATTGGAAACTACCGTTTTTTGTATGCACTACTACTTTATCTACTAGCTGTTTAATAACACAAATGTTCTACAAAACTGTGAACTGCACAAATGAAATGATGGAACAAACTCTCTTTTTTATTGATAAAAAAAGTAGAATTGGTTTGCTGTCTGTAATAGAAATGTATCGAGTACAGGTGTCAGCACGCTTAATGATAAATGGCTGTACACTACTAGATGTTACAATGATGGACACTGGTTATGACACTAAACTACACAGGGTTCTACAATGCATGACCTAAAGGAATATTTTGGTTTTGTATTCTCGTTAGATTTTAGGGGGACTATTCCTTTTGGGTCGTTAAATTACCCTCTAGTTTCCACATGTTTCTCGGGTTTCTTGAACCTCCTCACTCTTATATTGAGTGAGATACATACATAATTTCTTCCATCACTGTTTGGCTCTATAAATCTCACTGTAACCATTGTGATTTTATCACAGTAAATCATAGTTGCACACTGCCATTTTGATTGTAAGGCTTCCATTGATCCCTCAGCTTGTGTCAGTTTGTAAATTACTCCCTCCTGGGAAGCAGCCCACCTGCAGAATGTGGGACTGAAATATTAAGCTGCAGGGGCTAGCAAATTGTAATGCTGAACCTTGATTACCAATTAAATGCCTTAGATATGTGGCTCTTTGTATTTCAACATGTCACCTCTACCGGAAATCAGACACGTGGAAAAATGCAATGTATGTTGGAGTCGACACAGATCCAGATTGTATTTCAGAGCGCAGTGATCAAGCTTGGTATGTGCCGTGTTTGGTGTGTTTGTCTGGTATGTGTGTATGCTGAATGAATGCATCTCTGGTTATGTGAGTGTCAGCTATCTTAGGAACCCCAGATGGAATGTAAAATAGTGGAGTGCTGTAGATTCCAGGGATGACTGTTGGTGGTGACTTGGAGATGGGAGCCTACAGCAGAAGGATGTCTAACCCTTTACTCGCATGTAACCTTCCTGCCTGAGTTCTAAGCAGTAAAGTACATGTCCTTTTGTCCTTACTTGACGCCTGCATAGTTCTTGCTTGATGGCTGACTTACCTGAGCTTCCCAGATACTTCAGTATGATTGGTTCTAATTCCATTTTAAAACTCCCTCACCCAAATAGAGGTGGACAATTAAAGAAATGATTTTGGGATTCAGTTACCTACAAATGCCCTTAGCCTTAGGTAGGATAGGCAAAGAGGAGGGAGCATGAATACATGAGTCCAAAACATCTGGTGAGGCAGTTTCCAGTTCCCTGACAAAATGAATCTTTAAATAGTGATGCTGCAAATACATTAGTTAATGTATTTTACAGATTTAAAACTGTTCATTATTGTATAATTGCTAAATAAAATAGATATTGATCGAGTAAAATACCATAGAAAATCAAAACATAGAATACAAATAGAACATAATCTACAAAGAACAAAAGGATAAAAGAATCCTCACAGAATCCCTGTCTAAACTCTCCTCCTAGGTGGCCAGGGGAAGGCAGCCTCTACCTGATCCTAATCCTTGTGGTGGTTAGCTGGGTGGATCATGTGGGAGGAGAAGGCTGCCATGGTAATAGGGTGACTCCGTTAGGAGGTATGTGGTACTCATCTTCTTCGAAGGGTAAGACTTGTATAATGCCAGAATACCTAATGATGTGCTGTCAGAGTAAGGCTCTCCTTTCCAAAAGCAACTAAAGGGTTAGTAGTATGGTCAGCATGGGAAAATAACATATAAGGATCAGAACATCAATACCATTCCTTCTAATAAATATTATTCCCCTTTTATTTGAGCTATGAAATCCAGAATCAACAATGAATTCCTCTAAAGACCTCTCCTAGAGGTACTTAGATAAGATTAAAATAGAAACCTTTGACAAAAAGGGGAATAAGAACATTACAGACTTCAAGTCCCATTATGCCCTAGGTAATGAGACACGAAAGAGGGGCTGAGAGGCACAGAACTGCAGCATGCAGTCTAGTGTTTCTAATGGCTTACACCTAAGCAGGACCTTTGATTATTAAGAGACCCTTGAGCCGCAGGCCATTAGAAGCAGTAGGAGAAGTAGTCAGCAGCTGTGTATGCAGCAAGGGCAGAGAAATGAAAACACCAGGACTGCTGCTGTGTTTGTAGTAGATTATGCTGCTGAGAGAGTCACAGGAGTTAGAAGACTGAACGGCAAAGGTCGCACAGTGGGAAGTGTTGCTTTCCCTGGCTGCCCTGTGAGAGAGAGAGAAGCTCTCCATATCCTATACCGAAATCCACAGGCTGGCTTTCATCGGAGAACACAAGGAGCAATGCAAGCTCCTGTTGTGAAAGTTGCGGGACAAAGGAATATGACCAGAGCTATCATAAGCTCACAAAGACGGCAGCAGTGTGTTAAGCAGGCAGGCAATGAAAGACCAATGAGTTGGCATTTGATAAGTGACCCTGGAATGCTCTGTAATAAACCCCTAGCTGCATGTAAACGTTCTGAATACAAAACTAATGAAAGAAAGTATTTTTGGCATACTAATGATATTGAGAAGAAGTGAGAGGAAACGTTTGCAACTTGTCCAAGTAAAGAAGGAACCATGTTTTAGAAAGACTGTAACTATCATTGCCCAAGTAAAGAGGCAGCAATATTGAACCTGAACGGTAACCAAACATTGCTAATGTAAAGAGGAGTCAATATTTAAGCCAGATAACAACCATCATTGCCTAAGACAAAGAAAGCAAAAACAAAGAGGTGATGGCTGGAAGGTTTAGAATGAATATTAACATCTGGCATTGCTCTGGGCAATCCCCCAGACCATTGTTCTTCACCTGCCAAGTCATTACAGAAGGGGAAAGACCATATGCAAATGAGGCTTGGTCCTACCCCAAAAGGGGCAGTCCAGCCCGAACTGCTAGGTCACATCCCTTCTACACAAGACCACAAGCACCCCCACAAGCATCCTCAAACATGTTTCAGCCTTGTTGGGCCTCATCGGTGAGGAGTAGCTTGGGTCTCTATGCCCAGCAGGCACAGGACCCACGTCTGGGCATACCCGTCCCACTCGGGGTCACAAAGCAAAAACACCTCTTTGTTTTTGCTAAGCTAAAGAAAGGCCATTATAAATAAAAAGGTAAGCACCTTTCTTAGAGTGAGAAACTTGAATAAGAGATATCACCAGCAGTTACCTGTTGTAATAGTAGAAACCCAAAGGTGGCAGGAGAGCAGCCCTCCTTGTGGAAAGTATCAAGGGGGAGTGTAACGTAAACTGCATTGCATGTGGCATGTGGCAAACAAATTAGTGGAACAAACAGCATTAATGGGTGTTGTATCCATATTGAAGAAGTTGTGACTCTTAATGTTGTTGAAAGTCAAAGACATTGCTGATGTAATCCTCAACGCAGAGTACTTGTATACCGGGAAAGGGATTGTTTGTGGTAGCCCTGGCAGATTAGTGCATCAGGAAAAAAATATTGAATACTACATTATGGTGAAAGGTTGTGGTAGAAAGAAATAGGTAAGGGCACCAATGTGTTTGATAAACTGTGTTTGATGAACTGTGGTAAAACCATCCTGACAAAAATATAGCTGTTTATAAAGAAGAAATGTGAAGTAGTTGTCTTTTCCAAAGAGGAGAAGTTACAAATAAATATTCAGTGGAAGTGTTAAGACAAAGGCATACATTGACGGAGTGCAGTGACAAAGTGCTGTCACAATGCAGGAGTCTATGCTATTCTTAAGCTCTTTGACACACACACACACATTGAAGGAGTGCAGTGGCAGAGTGCTGTCATGCTCCAGCAGACTACATTAATCTGAAGTTCTTTCCTCAACTCTGAAGTAAATCTTGACAGAACTTTTACTTTCAACCACAAACGAATGACCTTCATTCATTTGATTGGCTGCATTCTACACCTGCTTCCTCTAATCTGGAAACTCTATAAAAAGAGGAGACTGTGCGCAATGGTGCACGCACATTGACTGAGTGCAGTGGCTGAGTGCTGTCACGCTGCAGGAGACTATGTTATTCTGAAGCTCTTTCCTCAACACTGCTGTGAATCTTGACAGAGATTTTACTTGCAAACATAAACAAAAGATCTTAATTTATTTGATTGGCTGCATTCTGTAATTCTTGCCTCTTATCTGAAAACTCTATAATAAGAGTAGGCTGCACGCATTGGCTCACGCGCATTGATGGAATGCAACGGCTGAGTGCTGTCACACGGTCTCGCTGAATCGCTGCGGCAGAGGTCTACATTAGGAAAACCTGAGTTATTCTTTGCTAAAGTACTTATCCACCTTTATAAAGCACTCCAGATCGTTTTTGTGAATTCTATAAAAATAGGTGTGTGGCAGGCCAGCAAGCACAGCAAGGGAAGAGTAGCTGCATGTCATTATATATTGGATGGGAGCGTTGCTTATTAACTGCTGATAATGCTGCAACTGGATACAATGTATGTATAACTTGAGGAGTGGAGGGAAGTTAGTAACATCCTTGTCCTCCCAAATGTCCCAAGAATGGTCCATTTCAGATCATGAACCATTGCAAATTGCAATGGATTGGCCACTGCTTCTCTGCCTGGGCATGTCAAAGAGTGTGTGTGACCGCCCCTGTTGCTTACTTGGGAAAGTAGAAAGAGAAACCACCAAGCAAAAAGTTCTGGACAAATGAAGCAAAAAGCAGTTAACACAAAAGGGAAAAAAATCAGAGGACCCTACTAGAGTCACTACGTTTAAAATGTTATTATATAGGGTTACGGAACAAGATTACAACTTTCCTCTATCAAAAACAGTCGGAGCAGTCATAAGAAGTGACAATAGGGCAAAGAGACCACAGTGTTAATGCAATCAACAAAGAAATTCATGGTGCACCGAACCTTTTAAGGTCACTCTCCTTGATTTCATTCAGGCGGGGGTGCATAAGAAAGTTGCAACATAGGGGACTTGAACAAATTGAGGATTGAATCACTGCTTTATGAATCGGAGCTAATTGTAATTCATAGTTTGGTGAATTTGGACAGCTCCAACCTAATTGTGGTAGAAGAGTCCTTGCCTGTCAGCCCTCCAAGAAAGGAGACCAGAAAACAAAACAATAATTGAAGAGGGTTGCCTATATCCCAATCTAAGGAAGGATTAGCCACATAACCAGCCCCCCCAGCACCACCAGCCCAGCAGAGGAACCACGCGCCGAGCGGGGAACTCGGACAGGGCCTGCCTGACCCTGTCCCCACACGGCGCCTGACTCGCCCATGCCGGGCGCAGCGCGGCGTGAAACCGAGGCTAAGCCTCAATTTCATCAGCTGGAACCGCCGGCAGGCGGATTACGCCGGCGGCCAGCTCGAAGGCCATTCTAAGGCCTGTTGGGTGCCTGCTAACCCCCCATTCCATCCTTCCTCATCGTGGGGCGAGGGCAGGAGCCCCCCCAGCACCACCAGCCCAGCAGAGGAACCACGCGCCGAGCGGGGAACTCGGACAGGGCCTGCCTGACCCTGTCCCCACACGGCGCCTGACTCGCCCATGCCGGGCGCAGCGCGGCGTGAAACCGAGGCTAAGCCTCAATTTCATCAGCTGGAACCGCCGGCAGGCGGATTACGCCGGCGGCCAGCTCGAAGGCCATTCTAAGGCCTGTTGGGTGCCTGTTCGGAGCCAGGGGCCAGAAACTCTGCCCTTACCAATCCAGAGCCACCATGAGCAGGAGCTCCTTCCATCTACTGCTGAAGCTGCTGACACCAGGTATGTCACGAGTCCCTAGCTACAGCACGAGCGTGCGTCTTGAAGACAACACGCGGCAAATTATTTAGTAATATCCGCACTGCTCCAGCGCTGCCCAGTGCGGCCCTTCCTGCCAGGATCTGCCCCATTAATGCACTCAAAGTGCATCCAGCCACCAATCGAAGCCCCGAGGTCCACACCATTTAAAGATGGCTGTCCGCCGCATCTTTAGCCCTCCAGCCGGCCCCGCAACCCTGCAAACATCGTGATTGGCCCCTCTCCTCTATTGGCAGCCAACCACAAGCCAGCAGGTTCCGAACCGGCCCACCTCGAAGGCACTGTTCACTGTGCCTATCTCTAGCCTGTATACACCACCGAGCATAGGGCTAGATCCCCTGCCCATCTCCTCTGGGGTAAACATACCGCCCCTTACAGCAACCTTTCTTCAACTGTTCCAGCCAGCAACCTGAACTGTTTCAAGCCTTCACTGAACCCTGTTCTCGCAGTACGGTATAACACAGACTACTGCTCACATTGTGTAGTGCCTTATGGTCGCTTAGAGACCACTGTGACCACTTGTGTTGTGCCTTATGGTCGCCTAGAGACTACTGTGACATTGTGTAGTGCCTTATGGTCGCGTAGAGACCACTGTGACCACTTGTGTTGTGCCTTATGGTCGCTTAAAGACTACTGTGACATTGTGTAGTGCCTTATGGTCGCCTAGAGACTACTGTGACATTGTGTAGTGCCTTATGGTCGCGTAGAGACCACTGTGACCACTTGTGTTATGCCTTATGGTCGCTTAGAGACTACTGTGACATTGTGTAGTGCCTTATGGTCGCTTAGAGACTACTGTGACATTGTGTAAGTGCCTTATGGTCGCTTAGAGACTACTGTGACATTGTGTAAGTGCCTTATGGTCACGTAGAGACCACTGTGACCACTTGTGTTGTGCCTTATGGTCGCTTAGAGACTACTGTGACATTGTGTAGTGCCTTATGGTCGCTTAGAGACTACTGTGACATTGTGTAAGTGCCTTATGGTCGCTTAGAGACTACTGTGACATTGTGTAATGCCCTATGGTCGCTTAGAGTACACTGTGTATTAGTACTGGGTATCAGCACTGTGCACTAGCATTTCTCCGATTCTCTGCGCTAGTACCCTCACTACAGCACCATTGTGTACTAACATTGCGCACTAGCTTCTCTCTGACGATTTTGTGCGTCAGTTCCCTCTAAACTCAGACATGATAACCTGGACCTTCCTCATTATGTTCCCATTCTGCCTGGTCCCCCATGACACCCCTTGTACAGGGTCACACTTTCGCTTACACCCCAACGGCCTCAGCAGACTAGCCTGCCCAGACATTATCCCATACCCTGCCCCACCCCCTTCCTACCCAACATCAACCCCTTCCAGCCTACCTCCTCCATTGACTCTCATCGCATAGCAGACACCCCCAGCCCCCAAGAAGCATCACAAACTACTCCCATCGGCCAACCCACTATCACGAACCTCACTACCAGCAGATCCTATCCCTGCTCAGGATTATCGAGATTCACCCGACTCAGATCCAGAACACACACACCCGCATCCTTCCCCAATCTAGGCAACAAACAAAACATAACCTTAACCAAATCTGCCCCTCACTGCACACGCCCTACACTTCCGACAGACCAGATAGCACACGGCCTGATCGCATCCTCCCCCCGCACCCACACCAAAAAATCATGCATCACCACCGAAACCATTAAAGGTGCACTCATCAATGCGAGATCTGTAGTCGCCCATGCCTTAGACATTGCCGACATTATTACCGTCAATGATCTCGACTTCATAGCTATTACAGAGACCTGGCTCCACCCAGCATCTGGCCCCTCTCTATCACTTGCTATACCCAATGACTATACCATCTACCGTGCAGACAGACAAACAGCTAAAGGTGGTGGAGTAGCCGTTATTGCAAAAAGTTCCATCAACATTAGACACATACAAAACCAATCACTGACATCAGCGGAATTACTCACCCTCAAACTATCCACAATGCACACAAGCACTATCACCATCCACCTCATCTACAGACCGCCAGGCCCCATACTATCCTTTAATGACGACATAGCCCTTCTACTCTCTAACAATATCAAACCTAACTCTCGACTACTCATCCTAGGAGACTTTAATCTAGGTCTCAATGATGAGAAAGATGACAAAGCTCACACTATCGCCAACACTATTTCAGAATTAGGACTCACCCACCATATCGCACAACCCACACACAACAAAGGCCGCATCCTTGACTGGATAGCTGACCTCAATTGCAACACTACCATCCTCTCCAACACTCCATGCCCCTGGACCGATCACCACCTTATTACCTTCACCATCAACAAAGGCACTCAAACACCAGTGCCCTCCTCCAATGCCCCACCCACACTCACAAGAAACAACAAAAATATCACACTAGAGAAACTCCTCCCGCTACTCCAACCCATCACCGACTTCTCACCCACCATGACCAACCCTACTGAATTAGTAGATTTATACAACACAACTATCCTTAAGGCCATAAACACCCTAGCACCACTCAAGCTTCGGAAAGCCAAACCACGAGCACACCTCAATTCCTGGTTCACCCCCAAACTAAAAACACTCCGCAAAGCCAAAAGACAAGCTGAATTAACATGGAAACAGTCACCATCCACTATTAATAAGACATCCTACGCACTAGCATCGAACATCTATAAATCAGCCATCATCCAGTCTAAAAAAAACATGTACAATGAAAGAATCAGCAACGCCAAATCTAATACCAAAGAGCTCTTCAATATCCTGAGAGAACTCGAATCACCCTCCCCCATTCCAGACACTTGCAACAAAGACATCCACTGGTGCACGAACATCCAGGAAGCACTCCTAGGCAAAATTGCCACGCTACAAGCCAAAATCCTGACAAAGAAAGAAAGCCTCACCCTCTCCGATAACATCACCCCCTCTACACACACCCACACCACCCCCCAAAATGATGACAATAACCTCTTTGAGTTTTCCACCATAACCATTAAAGAGGTTGAAGAAATAATCTACTCTCTTAAACCGTCCAAATGCCAAGGCGACACTTGCCCAGCCCCTATCATTAAAGATGCAGCCAAACAACTTGCTCCCTTCATCACCTCCCTCATCAACGCATCTTTCACCTCCAACATAGTGCCCAACAACCTCAAGGACTCCCGGGTTCTTCCTTTACTTAAGAAGCCCACCCTTGACCCTAATGTCCCCACCAACTACAGACCCATAACGACTGTACCCTTCCTACTAAAAATCCTCGACAGAGCTGCCTATCTCCAGATACAGAACCACCTTGAGAAAAATAACTTACTAGGACTCAGACAATCAGGATTCCGCCCCAAACACGGCACTGAGACCGCCCTGATTGACCTTAAGACACAGATGGACAACATTAAAGACAATGGTAAACTAGCCCTCCTTCTCCTCCTTGACTTATCGGCCGCCTTCGACCTGGTCAACCACGACATCCTCTGCAAACATCTATCCTCAGCAGCCAAATTTTCAGATAACGCCAACGCATGGATCCATTCCTTCCTTAACAACAGATCCATGAGAGTCTTCGCACCCACAGCCTCTGCCATCCCAGCCCCAGTCACTTGCGGTGTCCCCCAGGGCTCCTGCGTCTCCCCCACTCTATACAATGTATTCACAAAACCCCTCTTTGACATACTGGACCGTTTGGGTGTCATCTACACCAACTACACAGATGACACCCAAATACTGATCCCTTTAACAGGCGACTACTCCACCGACCTCACTGCTCTCAACAACATTTATTCCATTATCCAAGAATGGATGGCCAAGCATGGCCTATGCCTTAATGACGACAAGACCGAGCTTCTTCTCCTAGGTTCCCAACCCAGACTTAATAAACTCGACAAACTCTATCAAGCATTCACTATAGACGGCAATAACATCATCGTCTCTAACAGCGTCAAAACCCTAGGAATCTACCTCGACTCCTCCCTCACACTGACAAGACAGATCAATTCCATCTCATCAGCCACTGCTTACACTTGTAAACTTATCAATGCCAGCAGACCTTACCTCTCACCATCCAACTGCATCACCTTAGCCAGAGCGCTAGTCCTTTCCAAAGTTGACTACTGCAATGCGCTATACTTGGGAACCAGTCAGAAAAATATCAACAAACTACAAGTCATACAAAACAACGCCTTGCGAGCAGCCCTGAACATACCCAAACATGAACACATCTCGGACGCCAGACGCACCTGCCATTGGCTATCCATACCACAAAGAATTGAATATAAAACCATCTCACTCACACACAAATGCCTAGCTAACCAAGCACCCAGATACCTATCCGACAACCTCAAGCACCACACCCCAGCGCGCCCTACCGGATCAGCTCAAACACACTGCTTAAATATCCCAAGATTTAAGCTCCAAAAAGCAGGTGGCTCCAGCTTCCCCGTGCTTGCCTCCAAACTTTGGAATTCACTTCCACTCGAGCTGAGATCAGAACCGTCCTTTCACAGATTTAGACACAACACCAAAACTTGGCTTCTATCCAAAGAAACTGCCTAGCCCTACCGCACTAGCATGCACCAAGACTGTAAATTTGTAAATATGTAATCGATTTGTACATTTCTGCTGCATTATTCTTGTTGTATTCATTATTCTTGTTGTATTCATCGCAAGCGCCTGGATGCCCTAGGGCCAGGCGGCGCTATACAAATAATAAACTAAACTAAACTAAACCACCTAAAAAACAACCATTTAAACTATTGTAGAGGACATTTTTGAGAACTATGACAAATCAGCCTTCTCTAAGCTCCATTTTGAGAAATTGCCAACTAAATCAGCCCGTGAAATCATAAAAAATGTGTCTACTAAGGTAAAACACATTACTACAGAATTATCCTTAGAAGGGCTAAATGAACTTGAGAATGGTTTGCCTAATAATGTCACTATGTACCCGGGGGAAGCAGAAGACAGGGCCGAGACCTAAGGCTTAGCTCATCAGTTGCTGCAAACATTGTTGTTGGCCACAGAAAAAAGATTTGCCACACTAGCCACACAATTTGATGATTCCTGCCCTGAACAGATGGCATATATGGGCCCGCCAGGTGGGACCTCTTCTGGGCCAATGAAAAATTGGTGTGTGTTCATCCTGAATCTGGTTTTAAATACCAGGAGCCAGCAGGGAACACACGTAATAACATCAAACCCTGATGAGGCTGGAAGACAGGGATGAGATAGTCTCTACTACAAAGAAGCCCTCAGTAACGGGTCCATTTTTGACATCACATGTTACCCTTTCTCCCACGCGGAAATGCTGAGAGTTAATACTATGGAATGAATGTTCAATGGTCCAAGAAACGTGCACTTTGAGAATTGTCAGCTTTAAAAATGAGATCCATCTGTCTGTACTCTCTTGGAACACAAGGGGAAATAATTAATCATTCACAGATCCTGCACTACATGGAAAACTTAGAAAATACACAATCATACTTTAGCAGGAAACCTGGCTGTTGGGGAGAGTATACACAGATGGATTAATCATGCTACGCCAACCAGAAACATCAAATGCTAATGTGCGGTCATCAGTGGTCTGTTGACCACGGTTAGGTCAAATGTGGGTATTGAAATCGTGTTGGTGGATGATTCACTAAGGGGCTTGTTGAGTACCCACGTTAAATGGAAGGAAGGGGGAAAGTATGTACACATCTTGGTAATCAATGTATACTGGCACAAGTGCATTTGCTTGATAGATGAAATGATAAAATATCTTACCCTTTTTTGTAAATAACTCGAGGGACTTTATTGTGGGTGTTAGGGCTCTGTTGTCAGGTTACTCAAATTCCACTGGTATCAAATTTGTTAGCAATCACTCATTTAGTTGCTGTTCGAAAGATTATAATCATAGAGGACTTAGTGGTTGAAAATGGCTAACCTGTCTTGAGGGAATTGGTGTTGGCATGCTTAGTGGGATGTCAGAAGTGGACTCAGTAGCCTACTACACATATCATAATGGACTTTCCTGTTCGTTCATCAATTATACAGTCATGAATGAGGACCTGTTGGGATGTTGCTCACTCTTGAAAAGTACTCAAACAGATAAAAGTGATCATTGCATTCTTTCCACACACGTTGGTCTTCTGTTGACAGAGCAGGTAGAGGAACGCCCTAGGGACGTCCTAACTAATTGTGCGGGTAACCACATTGCCTGGAATTTAAACCGAGCTAATAGGGCGAATGCTGATTTTGAAGTTTGGTTTTTGAAGTCGATAGGGGCATGGAAAATGACCACATTTACGGTGGACTATTCCAGTCCATGGAGAAACAAATTATTTTTTCTTTGGGGCACCAGGCCCATACGATTTCAAAACCGAAACATCTCCATAGATTTGATTCCGAATTGGCCAAATGGAAAGTATGGGTAAGAATGGAAATTAAGTTAATTAACGGTGGACTAAGCAGGAAGAAATATCAAATGGCACAAGAAAATAAAAAAAAGACAGGCCTTATTATTCCAAAATTAATGAGAATATGTGAAAGATTCTTGGTACTAAAAACTCATTGGCATTCTGGAGGTTGATAAATGGCACTAAACTCTTGCAGGCGCGACAGCAAAACCAATTTAAGAACAAGTATTGTTTTAGCATTTTTAATCAATCTTTTCTAGAAATGACCTTAAAATTACTTTTGAGCTTCCTGGCAGACCTCATGATCTCGAGGTTGACCAGGAAAATTATCCCAAAAGTTAGTTCCTCCTGAGCTCCAGGCCCCAATAAATTGTCTCACCTAGTCATTCGTAGCAATCCAGCTGTGTGGCCGAATATTTTTACGTACTTGTTTATGAACATACTGGAGTCAAATCGACTACCAGAATCCAGGCAGATTGCTTATCTAGTTCCCGTATGAGAAATGGATAAAATGGAAACCAATGAATTATCGTCCAATCTCAATCCTGGATGCCGATAGCAAAGTATTTGCAAAACTGCTGTTGGGTCATCTGGAGATGTGGGTATAAGAGACTGGACAATTATAAATGGCAAACCCGATTTAGAAAATCTATGGGGACATCAGGTAATAGTTTTATCCTTAAATGTCTCCAAACCTTGGCATGGTCTAAAAAGTATAAATCAATTTTCCTTGCAACAATCCATCTCACTTCTGCTTTTGACATGGTGATAAGAGAACCTTTGTTGAAAAAGCTACACACCTCGGGGATTCCGACCAGTCTCCTCAGGTTTATAATTGCTTTGCATGATAACTCTCTGCTGCAGGTTCCACCCAACCAGGAAGCTTCACTGTCTAGAAATATCTCAGTGAAAAACCGCATCCTCACGCATTGCCTTTTTAACTTGTACTTGTCAGACATCGGGGAGCATTTTGATAGGGCAGCTTTTTCTTCACTGAAGTTGTCCCATCTGAAAGTTACGTTGCGTAGCTACGCAGATGACTTCCTGATGTTTTACTGTACCGAACGAGTTAGGCAGTACCTTTTAAATTCTTTTGACAGATATGTTTGTGAGAATGGTTTGGAAATTAATTCTCAAAAATCAAAAATTATGCAGTGCACATCGCTATGGCGGGAATCAGTTATACTTGATGAACTGGAGTAGATGCATTGGAAAAAGTAGATGATTTTATTTAGATTTCCAATTATTTGTAGACCGAGTGTGCAACAAGTTAAGGGTTGATTAAGAGCTTGTGCAATGGCCTTGAGTAATGAAATGAGGCACATTGATTCATGATTTTGAAAATTCTCCATAAAACCGCTTATAACATTTTATGAAGAAAAAGCGAATCTCAAATGTTTTATTTGGTGTAGAGACTCTTTTTTGTGGGTTTTTTAAGAAACTTGAAGGTTTTATCTAGAGGAAAGTTTTACACTCCCAAATTCTACTCCAATATCTGCAATTCGTTATGAACTGGGCCTATGCTGGTGGGAAAGTAGAGCCTCAAGGAGACTTTTATCCTATTTTGATCAAATATTGGACCCTCAAAAAGATTCTCTCTTTTGCAATCTGTATCAGATCAAAAACCAATATAAGAACTTTCATGTAACTGATCTGGTGGTGGTGTGTACTATGGTTCTCAAGAGAATCGATCTTTCTGAACAAAATCTCAATGAAAATCCGGCTAATGTTAAAAAGGTATATAACAAAGATGACTGGTTGAACAAAATGGAGGAATTTCATGCAATATGTCTCTTGAATACTTGAAGAATGATTATAAAAACCTGAGTACTCTGGTTCCTTTGGGATGCATTGACCCACCCCGCAATGCTATGTGGCATCACCTTGCCAGTTATGGTGACAGAAACAGCAAAATGGCCCCAACACCCTTGTGCGTGCCCAAAACCCCTGAAAATCACACTTTTCAATGCACAGAAAGATGGTTGCCCAATCTGCCACGCATGTTGTCAGTGGTGGAACAGAGCTCCCACTACTGAAATGTGTAATTGGGCTCCACAACAATTGAAAGCGGAGTACAGAAGGAAAAAGCAGCGCTTTGCTAAATAAAACTTCAAATATTGTTTTAAATCACCTTTTCTTTGCTGCTGAAACTTCAGAATGCCGGTACATAACCCCTTCCAAATATTCCGAATTCTCGCTGGGTGATACAATTCACTTAGTTTAAGTAATCACTGTGAACTTACTAGGTCCTAAGAGATCTCCACAGCAAAAGTGGCCTGCCTGTGGATCTGGCAAATCATCTCTGTGCAGCAGAGGGCTACCTGTGATGACAGCAGTCAGGGGCCTTCCTGATTGAACTTTAAAATGTTATAACTGAAAGTCAAATGTTTGCAATATAAGAGGCCTGTTACTGATAGTAACCCATATTGTAGTTGTTTTGATCCCATAGGTTTAAAATCTTGAATGACAATTCTATCTGTTATTTGATGCAACAAATTTGTTTTGTGCTAAAGTAAAGCCAAAATAATGTAACAATTAAATTAAGCCTGGCTGGGGGATGCAATTCTATCAAGGGGGAGGGCATTCGCCTCAGCAGATGCTGGCTGAACTGTGCCAATTACAGGCTAGGCCAGACTATTGTCTCCAGCCCAGGACTAAACAGTGGACATCCTCCAACCCAGGATATTGTAGGTGTGAAAGGTCGTAAAACTGCTGCAGCCCAGGAAACTCCTGGCTGACAGAAGAAAATTCCAAAGGAGGGGGCTACCACATGCTTCAAAGAATGACAAATACTGACCATTTGGTGTTAACAGGATATGTAATGGACATTTTTAGAAGGTGTATAACTTCTTATCAGAAGGGGTGCAAAATCTGGAAATGACAGATTAATTAACCTAATTTTTAGCACCACCTTTGAAAACTTAGTACAACCATGTAGATTATTCTGAACAGAAATGGCAATACATTTGGGTTTATGGGGATTGTATTTCAGCTAGAACTGTGAAACTTTATACACACATTCCCGTGGTAAACGTGCATATTTGTGGAAATTTACAGAAATATTGGAACATGTTCTCATTACAAAAGTGACAAAATTCTGCAGAAAGTTGAAACAAAGTCTCAGAGCTGTGGGATTTTGAGGAGCAGATACTCCATAAAATATGTAATCTGTGTATGTGATTTTTATAGAGGTTGCACATGTGTAAAGGTTGAACCATTCTCAGCTAGGCCTCAAATTCTAGACAATAATCCCAAAAGCCTAGGGGAAGCATTATAATACAGCCGGGTGTGCTGTTAATGCTTGCCTGCTGAATTGAAATATCCTAAGAAACAAGAAGGGCAGATCCCGTGCAGTCCTGTGCCATGCTGTGACCAGAGAGCCTTGCTGACCCTGTCCAGTCCGATGAGCCCAGCTGTCAATCCCTGATAGATCTGATTCAATGGTCCAGAATCCTGACGGTCCAAAATCTTAAATCTATGTATTTTGTGAGTATTAACAGGAAGCTAGAAACTGTTGATTACTGTGCATTATCTTCTCCCCCCTAACCTCTGAGCTATCCTTACTTCCATAATCAGTAACATTGTCTAAATCCATAGTGAAATCTTATTCTGTGTATCGGTAAAAGCATTCTTGTACTAGTCATTTTGTCAACTTTGATCTTTTAATTTCATTCGAGTGACCAGCCTAGCGCTCCAGGGTGGACATCGAGGATCCAGGATTGAGTCAGGAATCACTCCTGACTCTTACGTTGTGCCGTCCTGGTGGCTTAGCTTGGATGCGCTAGTCCATAGTCAATATTCTTCTGATTTTAAAACTGAAGCCTCTGTCCAAATTCTTGCGCCTATTTTACAAAAACGACCTTTACTAAAACCTCTATAACTCCCTCAGTTTTTGTGATAGAATTTCTGCTCATACGTGTACCTATCATCGATAGCTACACAATACATTTCTCCCGTTCTCCCGTTCTAGCAAGAATCACGCAAGGGAAAGTTTGCCGCAATTTTAAAAATCTGAAAGGTTTACACATGTGAAATAGCTCTAAACTGCTTCCAACTTGGACTTTAAGATTTTAATTGTTTTCAACTGACTAAATCATTGCTTTTGCTTGTGTGTAACTGTTCAAAGCGGCTCCCATAAGAATTTATAACATTTTTGACCACATTTGGCGTTTTTGCCCAGTCAATTCTAAAGATAATTTTAAAGCAACCTTGACAGCTGAAAAGTCCATTCCGTTTTTCTCTTGTGTTTAAAAGGGGAAAGGGGGGCTGATATCCTGTTTGATTGTGCTATTCCTGAATACCTGCTCTCTCCTCACATCTATTTAATTGCCCATTTGGGGTCCAGGGGTGTTGCAGGGGGAACCTCTAACGATAGTGCTATCTGATCTGAATCAACACAAAAGTATGATTTTCTGTGCTGCATCTGTTTTCCTCTGTATTTATTCCTAGTGTATTAAAGATATTCTTCAGTGCTCCATTCTTCACTCCATTGGTGATTGTTGTTTATCTATTAAAACATATTGTAATTACATTTTAAATACATAAATAAATATGTACCTTTGCAAACTAGCCTGATCCCTGGTTCAGTGTGACCGGGGGGGGGGGTTTCAGGAAAACGGTGTGATATGAGTGGTATATCGTTCAGAATATTGAATTTATAGACAAAAATAAATAAGGATTTCAGTTGTGCACTACATGCTGGGCTTTGACTTGGGTGTGTGCCGGATTGAAATCACTTACATTCCCTACTTAAATATGTATCCCAATAGACACATTGAAATTATCCGGAGACAGATAAGTGGTTTATTTATTTATTCATTTAATTTCTTGTATGGCGCCACATGCCCATGGGTCTCTGGGTGCACAAAAGACAATACAAACACAACAGGTAACAGAAAAGAAGAAGAGTATGAGCAGGAAAGGTCAGGAATTAGCCTGTCATCAAATCAAAGAGAAGAGTTTTCCAAGTTTGCTTAAATCCTGAGGGCGTATTCATCATCCTTATTCTGAGTGGAAGAGAAATCCATTCTCTAGGTGCCCACACTGAGAAACTACAGACCCCGAATTGTGTCAACTTGAAGGGAGGCTGTTTGAATTTGTGAAGATCTCCTGAACGCAGGGGCCATGCCGGAAGATCGACAGACAGCTGGTTCTTCAAATACACAGGGGCGGTGGAAGACGAGCATTTGTAGGGCACGGACAGGACCCTATGTGAGATCCGATGTAACAAATATGACTTCTTTATTCATGGATCAAATGTACACTCTGCCAGCTTCTTCTCAAGTTCTCTCTTAACTGACACATGGTCCTGCATCCTTTCTCCTACATTCTAGATTCCAAATTCTATGATAGCATTACGCATATTGGAGAATACTACACATCTCCCTTTTCCACAATACAGGAAACTATTTACAAAACATAACTATTTCCAACCTACATAGTGTTACTAAACCAAAAGTACTACAGATTTTTGACTAATCCAACCAGGATGGCAATACATTACCATAACTAACACCTTAAATTTGTATGAAAACATTTAAAAACACATAGAGCGATTTTATATAATATAGTCTTTCAGATATTAAGGTCTCGCATACCCATGTGTGAGGTGAGCTCTGTTGTGAACTTTACAATCCTGCCCTAACACAGTTATCTCTTTGTGACATTCTGATTACTCATCTCTTTCCTAACCTGCAATTCCACACACCTGCACACTCTTTTGACATCCCACACTGGCCGATCCGCCAACTTCACAGCACCATGGAATGTTTTTTATAACTTCTACCGGTTTTGACCAAGTCAAACCCCCGTCCAGTCTACTGTTTTGGAATTTTATTAGCACCCAATTGTCTAACATCAAAACAAAAGTTATTGCACATCTGCTTCCTACTAATCTTCTCCTTAACCACATCCATGTCAATGTCCTTCAGGCAAGCCCTGCCTAACCACGCTGGTCAAATCCTGGTATTGGGTTTTCTACCCCTTAACATTTCAAAATGAGACACTCCAGTGGTAGCATGAAGGCTAAACCTATAAACAACCACTGGTCTTCTGCAGCCTGTCTCCAATCACTTCCTTCTGAAATTGCAGCCCTGATGCTATCCTTAATCACTGTATTTTTTTTTTTATTTCTTTTTTATTTTATTGGTTTATACAAACCTTTAAAACATTTCGAGTTAGTCCAGACCCAATACAAAACAAAACAAGACAAAACAAGACAAAACATGTGCATGAGATAAAGTCTATCCTTTTGACACGGTTTGTGTCTTTAGTGCCAAAGGAGCCTTGTCAGGGAGTGATTAAATTGCTTTGTGTGATGACTAAGCCATGTTAGACACTAACCTAATGTCCTTGTGCTTCGGTGTCAGATATCTCAAGGCTCCTTTCAATCTCATGCAAAAACAGGGTTAACACCCTTGTCAGTTTTGTGTTTGAACCCATGAACATCTGCTGCCACCATTCTTCGGCGTTCCTCAGTGGATATTCATTTAACATTTGGCCAATATGTTTAGTTCTTAGAGATCTAAAGAAGGGGCAGAATAAGACGAGGTGTTTAAGCGTTTCGTTGCAGGCTTTACAAAACCTACATACGATGTTAGACTTATTCTTTCCAGCCCAGTTCTTTGTTCGATCTTTAGTTCTAATCAGGTTTAGGCGGAATCTCATGTATGTGGCTCTCCTCCTGTTGTCTGGGAATAAGACCAAATAATTTTGCAGTTTATTGAACGCTCTTGCTTCACTCGGAGCATCCCTCATTGTTTTGGAAGTCCTTCGGTCTTAGCTGGTTTGGATCCAATCGAGTTCCCAGATCTTTTTCTTTACCAACAGCGGATTGTCCTGCAGCGTTTTGGTATTGGTCTCATACATGGTGAGAAGCTCTTCACATTTCTTAAACCATAAAGCTAACAGACAGTCTGGGTTCCCATTTCCAGGTTTGCTCAGTATTTTAAATTGTGGAGCAGCGTCTGGCAGTGTCGTTTTCCTAAATAGGGCCAGCGCATTCCACGTGATCCGTGCCTCAATAGAAATCAAGCCTAACTCATAACGTAGGCAGGCTGTTGGGATGCTATTTGGCAGATGTAAAGTTTTTACCCAGAAGATGTGTTCTAGGGTTGGCCAGAATTCTACTGGGCATCCAAAAGCATTTTCACCTCCATATATGAGGGACGGGACAACCTTCTGCTGGTAAAAGGTTACCACTGGCTTAATCACTCTATTAAATCGTTCAGCCATTCCATTGGATTCTGGGTGATATATTAGGCTGGCTTTATGTTCTATGCCATTTATTTTCAAAAATCCTTCCATTTCCTCAGAAACAAGTTGAACACCATTGTCTGTTATAATGGACTATAATGTCATCAGAGACTTTAATTCCTTCAGTTCCATGGACTCTGCCATCCCTCATGTCCACTGGCTCATATGAACCAATGGCCACGGGATGGTAGACTTCAGCACAATGGGAAATATATGACTGACAGATCAGCGCGTCCCAGAAATGGATAGGTGGGCATCGTTGTACAGATTCCCAAATGTGAGGGCTAGCCTCTCTGATCAGGAAGACTCCAGTGAGGGGAGAATCAGAGAATTGGATCCTCAAAAATATCGCCTACCAAGGGATCAGTCTGCCAAATGTGGTGGGGAATTCCATGAAACCAGACCCGCCAAAAGTATCTTAAACATCTCTTCCTAGCTAGGGCAGTGGGGGGGTACTCAGCCAATCCTGGGAGCAAGGGAGAGTCAGAAGACTCTTCTGAGCACCACAGACCCAAGAGACTAAGCCCCCGCATTCTGCAAGCCATTTCCAAGCCCGCAGAATTAGGGAGAGCCTAGAGGATCAGATAGCAACCTCCCGTAGCAGTGCCTCTGAGTTAGAGAATGAGTGGACAACAGTGACTAAGATGAAAAAGGGCAAAAAAATTAAGAGGGTCCTCCTGAAAGATCCCCTGAAACAAATCAAGGCCATTAGGAGCGTCATATCTCCCTATCATAAAAATACCAAATATTCAGTTTGGGAGCACTTCAAGTTGTATGAGCAAATGATGGATACTTTCCACCTGAAGGATAGCCAAAGTTGCATTCAATATGTCAAGTGGACATTTTCCCCTGAATATTCCAGCTTCTTTGTGGGGCGGAGGATCAGAACCGCTCAAGATGGTCCACCTATAGGGCGGCCATCTTAAAGCATTTCTCCATACATATGAATCCTCAAGAGGCCCGCAAGGTGGCCTAAAATCTACAAAGTGGGGAAGATCAGGTCCCACAAGAATTTGTACAAGAGTTAAAACGTGCCTTTGCACAGACCACCAAGAGGGTGCGCACAGACAGTAGGGAGTTCATTAATACTTTCTTTTATTCACACCCTAAATATATCATGACCCAACTGGTGAGGGACTTTCATGAGAAGAGATCACTAGACTGGGTCATTGAACAGGCAACTTGCATTTATGAAGTGCAGAAACCGGTAGACAATAAAAGTACAACCAAAAACCCCAAACCAACCAACACCCCTGCTGCTGCTAAGGTGTCGGAGGTGAAGGTTACCCCCATTTTAGATCTGGATATGGGGGGGCCTAACAATATTCCCATGCAAAACCTCCTAAGCAAAGACCCAGAAGGCCTTCGGGCCAATCCCAAACAGGTAGTCAGGGAGGTAACTCCACAAATGGGACCCATAAGTCCCCTGACTATATCAGCCCCTGTTACAAGGGTAGCAGACCCATCCTGGGCTATGAGTGGACTCCCCCAGCCCAAGTGGGGGATCCAACCAGGCAGCTGCCAACCCAGGAAACTTCCCTCCTAACTTTCCCCAGGAGGGCAGTAATCCCCCAAATGCCGGGTTGAGTTTCTTTGCCCAGTACCAGCCAAACATCAACCCCCAAAACAACCCTTCTTTCTTTCCCCACTTTCCTGAGCCCAGACAACCCAATCCGGGAGAGGGGAGGCCAAGGGTGGAGGGGTACCAGAACTATCCCAACCAAGGGTATTATGGGAGAAGGGACAGCTACCCTTCCCTTAATCAACCTAGGATGGACCAGAGACACTCCTACCAGCCAGAGCGGGTGTCCCAACTGGAGCGCCAGGTCCAGAACTTGGCACAGTATCTGGGTCACATGATGAGGGCTCAGCAGAACCCTCAGATGAACATGGCAGCCCAGAACCCGTCAACTGAAGGGCCTGGTACTCCAGAGCAATGACTGGAAGAGAACCCAAACAACCCATCGGTTCTCATGGAGGAGGCACAGGGGGAATGAGGGTGAAAGCCTTAGAGGAAGCTTCCTTTCCCACTTGTGAAAAGCCTCTGGAAACTCAGGAACCAGAACCAAAATCTCCTGCCCCCGAAAGTCTGCAACCTAAGGAACAGAGGGCGGGTAGGAGAAATAAAGGGCCTAAAAAGACCCATTTTGTGGAGGAGGTTAGAGTCTTTCAATTTGAAGGAGAGGGGTCCTCAGAGGATTCTGGGAAAAGGATCTTCTCCTTCAGGGATGGGGGAACTCCTCCCAAAGAAAAGTGGGTCCCAAGAGATCCTAATCCAGACTGGGTAGATGTGGGGACTGAGTTAAATCCGCCCAACATTGAACCCCAGAATGACAAACCAGAAAATAATCTTGCCCAAACCAATTCTGGTGACTGCCTCCAAAAAGGGGGGGTAGCCCAGAATCAGAACCAGGGGAGCCAAAATCTTCCCCCATATCCAACTGCCACCTTTTTCTTGAAGGGTCCCAAGCTCCCAAAGAAAATCCTGCCCAAATTACCCCTCTGTCAGAATCAAGAGTGAAGAAATGAACCCACCAAGTGGCCCAAAATGTGCATTATCTTTGCCCGCTTGAGGAGAAGGAGGGAAGATGTTATGCCCCTGTCCAAATACAGGGCACATGTACATTTTTGGCACTGGTGGATACTGGATTCCAAGCCACCCTTCTGTTAAAAAGGGCCTTTAATCAGCTGAATTCAGGAAGGGGGATGAGATACCAGATCCCTCTCAACCTTCTTCCTGGACAACTTCAGAACTTCGATGGTAATGAAATTCCTGTTGAGGGGACTGTGGATTTAGAAATTAGAATTGGGCGACACAAGGTGAAACATGTGGTCAGAGTTGTGACTCCAGAGGGCACACCATGTTTACTAGGGAATGACATCCTGCTTAAATTGTCTCCCCTCATAGATTGTGTAAACAAGATCCTCGGGACCCAGACTAACTGACCTATAAAATTAAAACATAGTGTCAACCATGTTAGTTTAAATGGCACATGCCACATTTGTATTTGTAATTATTTTATTTATAAAGCGCAGCCAGGCCTGGGCGCATAAGTTAGGTCTGGTTACAAATAAGAGCAGTAAACAGGTGTTACGTTGCAGTTACAGGAGGGTGCAAACAGAGCAGTCAACAAAAGTTCTGTTACAGTAAGAGGTAGGAGCAAACACAATATAGCAGGTACATGCAAAGATACATTAAATTACAAAGTGAGCTGGCAGCAGTCCATCATGCTGTGATCGATAGGTTAGGCTGTTATGGAGTCCAAGTTGTGGAGCCAGCACTTTGTGTTGTGTTTGAACCAGTTAAGTGGTTGAAATGGGGCAATGGTTGAAATGGGGCAATAGAGTCCAGAGCTTTGAGTATAGCCTGGTTGTAGATGTCCACTAAAACTGTGGGGTCAGCATCTGAGTCAATATTATTCAAAATAGGGAGTAGTATAGGTAAAAGTTTGTCGGGGGTGATATCTTTCTTGTTTCTCGTGCGGATGGCTGGGGAAATGATAGGCACCGGCTGGGGTGTGTTAGCTTTGATAGCAAAGGTTAATTTATAATAGTCCGACCAGATGCATGGGTCATTGGCTAGGAGGTCAATAGAGCAATTGATGTGGGAGAGCCAATCTAGAGTTCTACCTTTGATATGAGTAGGTTTGTGGATAATGTGCGTATGACCCAGTTCAGATAAGGTGTTGGCAAGGTCAAGGGCGTTAGTGTCCTTAGGATCATTGAAACCAAGGTTAAAGTCCCCAAGTAAGATGGTTTGAGAGTTAGGTTTGGTATTTATGGTTATAAGTGATGCAATGTCCTCTATGAAAGAGGAAATGGGTCCTGGTGGTCGGTAAATAAGGTGCAAGGTTGCCGTGTGGTTGGGTGAGAGAGGTAGCTTAATTGACAGGGATTCAGCAGACGAGATTTGCGCATCTTGGATGGCTTTAATGTCGAAGGTATTTCTAAATATGAAGGCGAGTCCGTCTCCTTACGTTTGAGTGGTGTTTCTGTCAAATCTAATAATGGCATATTCATTAGGTATGGCGAGGGCCAGAGATGGGCCGGAAGCGGCATTAAGCCAAGTTTCTGTGACTGCGAGGACATCAAGATTTTCATAAGTTATAAAGTCAGCGATGTCGAGAGCATGGGCAGGAAGAGACCTAGCATTCACCAAGGCTGCTTTGATGAGTTTGTCTTTTTTTGGGGGGTTTTCAAGTGGTATCGGTACAATGTGCTGAAGGCTATGGGCTAGGTTGTCTAAGTCAATAGGGGAATTAGCATGGTTATGGCCAGTATGCAATTGTTTCGTACTAAGGGCTCTTAGTCTGGAGTTTCTGGATAAGATACTAGGGTGGTGAGAGTAAAGCGAGGTAGGTGGACTGGTTCGAGAATTCAATCTAGCGTTTCTATTCAATATGCTAGGGTGGAGAGAGCATAGGTGGGTGGGTGGTCTAGTTCTAGAGTTCAATCTAGAATTTCTAATAGCGATAGTACAAGGTTGGTTAGGTATTGGTTTAGTGGCAAAGTGGCGTAGACAGAGTGCTGGATCATCCAAGTACAGATTTGCAGTTGTCATGGTGCTGGGCAACAAGGAGAGGGTGGTGGTTTCCATATCTAAGCTGGTGGATGTGTATTTATTGGAATGTGGCTTGGGCTGACTAGTCCAGTATCTACTGTAAGTATACAGTAGGTGGATGAGCGTCGATAGGCACCAATACATGATGTGTGTTGAAGAAAGATCTGACCAAATTGAATTCCATTTTTGAAACCACCAAACCCCTGACATGACAGTAATTGCAGTAGGACAACAAACTGGTGATGGGAAGTCCTCTCTATTTCTGAAAATCAACCTTCCTTCCAATCTCAAGTGGCATTCTACACTCGAAGGGAATACTCTGAAATTCTATACAAATTCACAATCAGAAAATCCCACTCCTATAGTCCAAAATGATGAGAAATCAGCTCAAAGCTTGGCTGATCTTCAGAACATTGGAGAACAGTTGTTCATCCCCATTCAGTTAAATGGAGGGAAGGACTCTGTTCTCGCCCGAGTGTGCGTGAAGAATGATAAGCGCTTCATCAGCGAGGCCATGTTCCGAAAACTCCCAAAAGATCCAGCCATTCCCACATTTAAATTGATAGACAAATGAGAAATGGACCTGGAAACATCCACATCCAAACATCTCCTGCCTAGCAGGTGTATGCTCAAAATGTCCATCGGCAACAAGAGCATAGTCCATAATTGTTGGGTTGTGAGAATTGTCCCTGCTGCATTTTATTTAGGCAGTGACATTCTCAATCGCTTTGCCATTAGTTTGGACCTAATAAACTTCAAAGCCTTGTTCTGATTAGCGGGTAATCCCATGGACTTTGATGACCCAGAGAAAGCATTTTGGTCAGCTCAATTGCTGCCATACACAGTTGAAATTCAGATTGGAGAGGAAGTCACCATCCCAGAAAAGACTGACAAGTCACACTTAAAGTAAAAATTAAAAGAGGAAAGAAACTGCAAAATCCTGACGCATATGTTCACCTCAATGCCCAATTCCAACAGCAAGGGTTAGGGTTAAACTCAACACCACTAGTCAATACAGAACACAACACCATTCCAATAGTGGTGGATAACAGTGACTTTAGGAGTATCACTCTGGGCGCAGGCACCAATATTGGAATGGTAGTTGATGACCAACATTTTTCCATAGATTTAGGTAATGAACTGGTAGGACCAATCCCCAATGACTGTTTTGACAGTGATAGCGACAATGACACAACACCATACAGGATCTTCACCCGGCATGGGGGGAATTGCCTGGTGTACTCTTCCTGCCTTTATGGTAAGGAAGAGGTGACCTGTGACTTCAGTTGGGATTAGGTGATCTTTCAAGTCCACCAGGACTGCCTTCCCCATCTTAAGCCGTCAGTCCAAGTCAGTATTTTAACAAGGAACTTCTCCACCCAGCTGGAGGAGGCCGCATAGATAGCCAAACCAGAAGTCTTTCCGGGGTTCAGGCAAATGGTTGAAGAGAGAGTGAACCTAGCTGAGGCCTGTGAGACTCTGGAGCAAAAGCAAAAGTTGAAACAAGTTTTCTTAGATTTTCAAGACATCTTTGCGGTGGACTCATATGACTGTTGCACCGAAATCCATACAACACCAATTCCCATGGACCCTGGCATGACTTCAGTGTTTGTGAGGGAATATCACTTGCCTCTCGCATCAATGGAGTCCCTTACAGAAATAATGAAGAACCTTGAGTCCCGTGGGATAATTCGTCCAGTCCATAGCACCCATCAAAAATGGGGTGCTTGGGATTTTGAAACCAAACGGCCAGTGAAGACTCTGTGCTGACCTAAGGAAGCTCAACAAACGGGCCCACACTTCCCTATGTCCTCTTCCCTACATTGACCAAGGGCTGGCCCAGATCCAGGGGTCAAAAGTATACACAGCGATTCACCTGACCAATGGGTACTGGACTATACCTATCAGTAGGGAGTACCAATACAAGCCAGCCTTTTCCTTTGGGCGACAGCAGTACACTTGAAACCGGACTCCCTTCGGATACATGAACTCCGGCAATTAATTTAATATCTTTTTGCATAAGTCCATGCCCGACTTGGGCAAAAGGGGTAACCTCGCCTATGTAGACAATGTTCTAATCAAAAGCTCAACTGTGGAGGAACACATAGCAGAGATCCGTTATGTTCTGACATAGTTGAGGGATGCCGGAGCAAAACTCTCTTTCCAAAAGAAAGAGCCGTGTCAATTTCTTGGGGCATGAGATAACTCCTGAGGGTCTCTGTCCCCAGGAAAAGAAAGTAGAAGCACTCCAGAAACTAAAAGACCCCACAACTCTGCATGAGCTAAGCAGCCTCCTTGGACTGACTCATTACAGTAGAAAGTTAATTGAGGATTACGCAGAAATCACAAGACCCCTGATGCATCTGTTGAAGGGGGAGCCAAGTGGGAATGGGGTCCAGAACAAGCCGAGGCAATAAGACAACTCAAAAGAAGCCTCTCACAAGCGCCTTGCCTAGCTTACCCTGTTAAAAACAAGGAGTTCTTCTTCGCGACAGGGTTCTCAAATACATGTTTGACTGCAGTATTATACCAAAAGCATGACAAGGTCAATAAAGTAATCTTCTATGCGAGTAAAACTTTATCCTCTGTGGAGGAAAAATTCAACGACTGTGAGAAGGCACTCCTGGCAACAGTGTGGGCATTAAACAATTACCGTCCATTTATCCAGGGGGAACACATCATAGTGGAGACTCCACACCAGCCTCTGCAATATCTTCAAAGTGACAGAATCTGGCACGGAAATGTGAGTAATTCCCAAATTACTTCCTGGATTCTGTCAATGCAAGGCTTTCATGTGGAGGTCAGATATGGCCAAAACCAAAAGAGTCCCCTCTCACAAGGTTTGGCTGACTTGCATGATTGTGCCAGAGAAAACTGTCTTGAGGACGAAAGTCTCAAAAGCAAGGCCAACATGGAGGCATACCTTAATTCCCCACACAAAGTCTCTGAAGAAGACTAGTGCGAGGGAACGCCCACTGTCTATGTGGATGGGTGCTCCTACCATGTTGGCAACAACGAGGAAAAGTAATTTGTGGCCGGCATGGGGAATGCATGGGTGAATGAGGCCCCTAACCCCTCCACTCGGTCCAAAATCGGCCCCGTTGTAGTCAAGTGGCATCAAGCCATCCTCACTGCTGTCCAACACCAACTCCACAAACTGGTCATAATCACTGATTCAGAATATGTACGGAACGGGTTCATGGAGCACCTGGTTAACTGGAAAACCAGAGGCATGCTATGCGCTAACAATAAACCACTAAAACATGGAAAATTAATACAGAATATTGTTGATTTGGCCACCTCGAATGGGATGACCATCTACTGGAAAAAGATCGAGGATCTTTCTAAAGTAGAGGGACCAGACAAAACTGTAAATGACCTAGCTGATCAGCTGGCCAAAACCGGAGCCATCCAAGGGGATCTTCTTGAGAATGAGTCCCTATTGGGGAAAATCCAGGTCACCACTATCACTAGGTCCCAGACAAATTCTTACAATGAACTCTCAACTGCCCAATGGAGTAAAGAGACCCCAGATGCTGATTTGATTACGGCTCAAAAAGGGGATCCAATAATTGGTCAGTTTTATCAACACATTGAGGACCCTGAGAACTTTCCCCTGACGGATACCGATTGCATTGGGAAAGAGGACCTCAGAGTGTTGATGAAATGTCCAAAAATGTTCTGAATCCAAGATGGTTTGTTGGTGAGGAGATCCATATCTGACCATGACCAGTGGGTGGATCCCACCTCATTCCGAAGCCTGATGCTAAGTCACGCCCATCGTCATCGGGGGTTTCATACAACATTAGACATATTGCAAGAGGTGGCATACTGGCCACACATGGGGCAGGACCTTGACCAATACTTGAAGGGGTGTTTTGTGCATGCACAATTTCAGCCAACATCACTCACACACCGTGCTCCCTCGAAAAGAGGGGGATGACACTGCCATGGTCAGGTTTGCAAGTCGATTTTATCGGGCCCGTGATTCGCTCCTCTAGGGGGAACAATTACATGTTGACCGTAACATGCTTGCTTACTAAATGGGTGGAATGTCTGCCGGCCCCAAATAGCAAGGCAGAAACAGCAGCTGCCCTGATGATCAATCACATCTTCTTGCGTTTTGGACTACACCAAAGGATTGAGTCAGACTGTGGTAGCCACTTTACTAGCAAAGTGATGACAAAGCTGTGGGAGATACTTGGGGTAAAAAGGAAACTACACGTTGTCTACCGGAAATCCTCTAGTGGTAGAGTTGAGAGGTACAATAAAACAATTGTGAGCATATTAAAATAGTTTGTGGCAGATTCTGGGCCAAGTTGGGGCATTCAATTACCCATTGTCCTGATGGCCATCAGATCTACCCTTTCATCTGCAACAAAAATGTCTCCATTTGAGCTGATGACTGGACGAAGGATGGTGCTACCCCAGCATCTGCTCTACATAACCGAAGAGCAGACCTTGATAAATGCCTCCACAACTCATGAGTATGCTGAGAATCTGAGAAAACACATTCACCATGCTTTTGTGTATGCTCAGAGGAATCTGGAAAGATCTACAGACATTATGAAGACCCACTATGACCTTAAGACAACTAAAAAGGTCTATCAAGTAGGAGACCGGGTCGACTTGTACAATTTCCAAAGGAACCAAGCCAAAGACCAAGCCAAAGAGCGCACATTCCTCCCAAGTTGGCAGGGCCCTTTTGAAATTGTGAAGAGAATCTCACCAGTCGCCTACAGAATCTGCATCCCCAATGGCAGTTTAACAGTGGGGGAAGACAAGTGACTCCACATAAACCAGCTAAAGAGTTGCCACCCAAGGCATACTTTGCGGCAGACAGAAGAGCTCACTGGAAACCCAAAGGGGGAAAATCTGGACAGCTAGAAAAATTATTAAATATTCATCAATTACATCTGAGAAAATGGGAAAATTATCACTGAATAATAGATGGGAATTATGGCCAATTGTTAGGGAATGCAAGTGTCTTTCCCACTGCTGAGATCCCCGAAGATGTGTGGGCACAGTAGTTGGAAAATGTTCATAACCGTGTTATGTTCTGTTTTCTATTATTGGCACTAAATCCCAAGAATTACCAAGGAGGATCACTCGGGGACCTGGAGGAAAAACCCAAGGAATCTGGAGTATCGTCCCATCCCAATCCAAACCAGCGAGGAGTGCATGCCGCCTCAATCGCTGCCGGGAGAAGCAGCTGAATTTCTCCACATGGACAGAAAAGAACATCCAACTCG